>NC_064621.1:366946878-367574378 GCF_023898315.1 Schistocerca nitens
ATTAAACCTACTCCTGCATTACCCCTATTTGATTTTGTATTTATAACCCTGTATTCACCTGACCAGAAGTCTTGTTCCTCCTGCCACCAAACTTCACTAATTCCCACTATATCTAACTTTAACTTATGCATTTCCGTTTTTAAATTTTCTAACCTACCTGCCTGATTAAGGGATCTGACATTCCACGCTGCGATCCGTAGAACGCCAGTTTTCTTTTTCCTGATAACAACGCCCTCCTGAGTAGTCCCCACCCAGAGATCCGAATGGGGGACCATTTTACTTCCAGAATATTTTACCCAAGCAAAATTCCGCTTTCGCGTGCTTCCGAGCAGTGGCATGGCGTCACTTGTTTTGAATGCACGAGCGCAATTGTCTACTACAGTCGTCCACTATTGCCATTGCCCCACAGTGGAAAAGTGGTACACATCTTCTTCAGCTCTGGAATCCAGACGTCTTTCAGTTTCACGCTACCCTGCTTCCTATCGAAATTCCTGGATTGTTTTACAATCTCTATGGCCTCTCCGTATAACCTTTCATGGCATCCGCTGTTTGGCTACCAGTACTTGAGTCCCATCAAAGTGAATGTTTTTTGACAGTTCAAACGACTAGAAGAGCACAAGGGCAATTGCAGAAGAGGGGAGACTGACAGATCAGCTGTTGTGAAACATGCTTTGCATCCAGGAGATCGCCGTATTCATTTTGATAGGACTCAAGCACTGACACCCACGAGCGGATACCATGAAAGGTTGTACAGAGAGGCCATAGAGATTGTAAACCTCTCCAGGAATTTCGATAGGAGGACATGAAATTGAATGACATATGGATTCTAACGCTGAAGAACATGTGTACCAGTCTTCCACCGTGGGATGATAGCAACAGCGGTCGACGGCAGTAGACAAAGGCCAATTGGGCTCGTACATTCAAAACATGCGACGTCACGCAGCACGGAAGCGGAATTTTGCTGTAGTCAGTAGCGAGCCAGGGTGTGAATCGGACATTCAAAGTAGCTACTATCCCTCTTGAAAATGTCCTCCGCAGATGGTGACGAAACGTTGTGTTTTAAGGTGAAATCCACGATAGAATAGCCCGAAACATTTCATTAAATGTGGCATTTCCAGCTGTGAAGCTTTACATATTACTGCAAAGGTCCCAACAACTTCTCTGGGGCACCGATGGGTGACGATGACTCTCCAACCCTGCTGTGACCCCCCCCACACACACACACAACGAAGTCCTCAATCCAGTGACAAATTTCAGTTGATAACCCATACTTTTGACAGTAGGTGTGATACCACAGTCTAACATAAATTTTGTGGTGATACTGAGTCAAACGCTTTTCGGAAATCAAGAAAGACTGCATCTGCCAGACTGCCATGATCCAAAGCTTTCAGTGTGTCATGTGAGAAAAGTGCGAGTTGTGTTTCATATGATCGATGTTTTCGGAATCCATCCTGAGTGACATTGAGGATGTCTCATTATATTTGAACTCAGAATATTTTCTAAGATTCTACAACAAATCGATGTCAAGGGTCCTGGAGGTAGTCTTGTGTATCATTTCTTCTACCCTTCTTGTAGAGAGGTGTGACCTGTGCATTTTTCCATGAACTGGGTACAGTTTTTTGTTCGAGGGATATACAACATGTAAAGTTCTCTGGTAGCACGCATCCAAAGTGAAAGTTAAAAGAACATTTCGATGTGTAATGCTTGCTGTAACAAATAATTTATATGTATTTCTGTTAATTGAATTTCAAAAGGACACTTAATATTGTTAGGAAAAAGATAATTCTGAATTTTGCTATTATAAATGATTATTCAAAGAGTGTGAAATACTATCTGTGGCGGAGGATGTGAAAACCGCCACAGAATAAACTAAGGAGGTGTATAATATAGGTCGTTGGAAAAAAACGATAAGTAATCAAAAAAGACAAAGGCAGTACAAGAATTAGTTAAGGTGTAAATAGGCAATATATTGTAAAAGAATCGCTTGTCTTCTGCACAGACTGAATGGGAGAGGAACCCGTCACGTTGCCTTAGGCTCGTAAGAAGTCTTCGTTTGTCGATGATCGACGCCATTTATAGCTGGGATTGTAAAAGGTGTGTAAAGATTTTAATTGTTTCTGTTAAAATATATTTATCTGGTAAAATCTGTTTATCACAATTACTGCAAAGTTCGCACCGGACATTACCCATTTTATTTAAGAAATTTCAGCATTTTTTTGGATATCGCTGGCGGTGCGGAGCTGCGCCGCGAGCGAGCAGTCTGCAGCAGCGGCAGATTTAAATATACGATCGCAATAACGACCACATCCTAAAAAGGGTACAGGTAGAGGTGAACGAAAATAATAAAGTGTTTCTTTTCACAGCATTCCAGATGCAGGATAAAAGGAGATAGAAGATTTTATCTTGTGCATTCACAGGTGGATACAAGTTGCAGATTTTGTAAATTTTCATTAAAAAAGTGATAAATTCTGAACATATCGTAAAGTGTATTTTAAACTGGATAATTTTCATGAGAGAATTTTCATTTGGTAAAGATAGTCTTATGCTAGTGCAACGTGAAAATGTTTGCCAAGTTCGATGGACAATAATATTTTCATTCTTGCACAAACAGCTTTAGTACTTGAATAAAAGTAAAACTTGAATAATTGTTTTGGAATATTCAAAAAAATCATTTTTATTAATCTGCAACAGAATATTTCATACGTAAAGTAATAATCACAGATGAAAAATTTATTGCAACGTTTCATGTCTCGTGTCCATCCACGTATATGTTAAGTTCAATCTCAACGGTTTACCAATCAAATTAAACGCAAAAAGCAAAGAAAGTTTAAAACCAGACGGTCAACTCCCGAATAATTAAAACAGACAAAATCGCATTAAAAACGGATTATAGTTAGAAGAGGGGAAAATAGCCGCAAATTCAGTATAGAATCTGACTGGGATTTCATCGGGCCCTAGAGCTTTGTTCAGTCTTAACGGTTTCATCTGTTTCTCAACGCCATTGACACTATCACTTATTTCACTCTTCTTTTCAGTGGTAGGAGGATTGAATTGGGGCAGTTCTCATGTGTTTCCTTTTGTAAAGGAACATTTGGAAACATAGTTAAACATTTCAGCTTTTGCTTTCCTATTCTCAGTTTCAGTTCCTGCCTCAGTCGATACGGACTGGATGCTAACTTTGGTGCCATCATTTGTCAATATTCTGCTTCGCTCGTCATTGAAAGCTTCAGGCATTACTCTCTTGACAGCTAAACGTGTTTCATTGAGCATCTCTCTAGCTATAGGCCTATGCTTTGTTTTACACCTAGTATGCCGTAATCTCTGTTTTATAGCTGACTGGTTCAGATGTACATTGTGTCAGTAGTTTTTACTCAGAAAGATAATACAAAAATTTTCTACTTCTTTTCTTTATTCAATAAGGTATTCTGTTTTGAGGTATGAAATCAGTACAGGACTCTTTCTTCTCATGAAGTACGTAAGTCCAAATTAACAGATCAATAATGCTCGTACATTATCTAAATTGTGAGGATAGACACATAGAGTGAACAACAGTGCGCAAATGTAGTCATGCACAGCAATTGCAGTTATCAGCAATTACTTAAACTTCAGAGTGGGATATTCTGTTGCCAGAATTCCATGCGTTCCTTGAACACGGCTTGCTCCAGATTGACTGTGTCTGTGATGTGCACGTAGTAAAGGTTTGTGTTATCAAAAGGCTCCCAGATAAACTCCTCACCCTCCGGGGATGGTGTTCTGTAAAAGAAACAAAGGTCACAATCATTTATAGCTCAAGGGTGTTGTGGGGGCTGGTACATGTACATTTACTGAAGGTGTGTGGTGGCAGTTGGCTGTGTGTCAGTAGTATAATAACTGCACTTCCATTTCTATGCTGTAGTCTGATCACCTGCTGAAATGAAAATTTACTTCTACATACTTGTCGTATATCGTTGAGTAGCGACTGCATAGTGATGGAGGAATATACACTCCTGGAAATTGAAATAAGAACACCGTGAATTCATTGTCCCAGGAAGGGGAAACTTTATTGACACATTCCTGGGGTCAGATACATTACATGATCACACTGACAGAACCACAGGCACATAGACACAGGCAACAGAGCATGCACAATGTCGGCACTAGTACAGTGTATATCCACCTTTCGCAGCAATGCAGGCTGCTATTCTGCCATGGAGACGATCGTAGAGATGCTGGATGTAGTCCTGTGGAACGGCTTGCCATGCCATTTCCACCTGGCGCCTCAGTTGGACCAGCGTTCGTGCTGGACGTGCAGACCGCGTGAGACGACGCTTCATCCAGTCCCAAACATGCTCAATGGGGGACAGATCCGGAGATCTTGCTGGCCAGGGTAGTTGACTTACACCTTCTAGAGCACGTTGGGTGGCACGGGATACATGCGGACGTGCATTGTCCTGTTGGAACAGCAAGTTCCCTTGCCGGTCTAGGAATGGTAGAACGATGGGTTCGATGACGGTTTGGATGTACCGTGCACTATTCAGTGTCCCCTCGACGATCACCAGTGGTGCACGGCCAGTGTAGGAGATCGCTCCCCACACCATGATGCCGGGTGTTGGCCCTGTGTGCCTCGGTCGTATGCAGTCCTGATTGTGGCGCTCACCTGCACGGCGCCAAACACGCATACGACCATCATTGGCACCAAGGCAGAAGCGACTCTCATCGCTGAAGACGACACGTCTCCATTCGTCCCTCCATTCACGCCTGTCGCGACACCATTGGAGGCGGGCTGCACGATGTTGGGGCGTGAGCGGAAGACGGCCTAACGGTGTGCGGGACCGTAGCCCAGCTTCATGGAGACGGTTGCGAATGGTCCTAGCCGATACCCCAGGAGCAACAGTGTCCCTAATTTGCTGGGAAGTGGCGGTGCGGTCCCCTACGGCACTGCGTAGGATCCTACGGTCTTGGCGTGCATCCGTGCGTCGCTGCGGTCCGGTCCCAGGTCGACGGGCACGTGCACCTTCCGCCGACCACTGGCGACAACATCGATGTACTGTGGAGACCTCACGCCCCACGTGTTGAGCAATTCGGCGGTACGTCCACCCGGCCTCCCGCATGCCCACTATACGCCCTCGCTCAAAGTCCGTCAACTGCACATACGGTTCACGTCCACGCTGTCGCGGCATGCTAGCAGTGTTAAAGACTGCGATGGAGCTCCGTATGCCACGGCAAACTGGCTGACACTGACGGCGGCGGTGCACAAATGCTGCGCAGCTAGCGCCATTCGACGGCCAACACCGCGGTTCCTGGTGTGTCCGCTGTGCCGTGCGTGTGATCATTGCTTGTACAGCCCTCTCGCAGTGTCCGGAGCAAGTATGGTGGGTCTGACACACCGGTGTCAATGTGTTCTTTTTTCCATTTCCAGGAGTGTACATTGCGTGATTAACCTATTATTGGAAGATCGTACACTTCATCTGGAGACCTGACGCAATGAACTATACGTGAATCTGCCCTGCTCGCATCAAGGGGAATACTGTGCGTTGGTTTGTAGGACGGGGTGGTAGGCCACTATATCTGTGCACTATATTAACAACCATTTCTTGAGTTTGCCAGAAAGTATCAATTTGGTTTGTAAGTCATTTTTCACACCGCTTATTCCTTCATAGAAACTTCTCTCATTCAAAGCTTTCACTAAAATATGAAAGAGAATGAAAATTAGCGTAACTGACGCCCGAAACTCAAATCCAGCAATTGCTCCCCTGTCTGCCCTCTAATAATTTCCCAGCTGTAGAGGTAAGTGCCAATCGGAGTGTCGCGAAATCAGAATGATCGGAAAATCAGTCAGGAAACACTGTGAATTTCTTTTCATGGATCGTCTAACTCCTATGTGAAAACACCGCTTGCCTGATTTCAGTGCTGCAGGGTTTTGAATGAATTCCTTGTACATGGAAAGAGACGAGAAATTCTGTGTTGTCAAAAGAATCACCAAACATGACAACCTCAAAGCACTACCCACAGTCATTGTAATCAGGGGGAGAGGAGCCCTGTTTTTTTTCCCCCACAGCTCTCGACGAGTGAGGAGAGTCATTTAGTACCTGTGACTCATTAACAATAAACTAGAGGAGACATATGAGGAGCAATCATTGCAACAAGTTAGTTCTCTTTATGCATTCCACTGAAGTTACTGCAGAATTAGAAGCCTTTTAAAGCTGTTACAGTCGCTTACGGAAGGAATGCTTCCAGACCGTGTTTTGCATTCTGACAAGGGTGGTTAGATCTCAAGTTTTAGTTATTTTAGGTAGAACGTTCATAAAAAGTAAGGATCCATATTATTGATATTACGGCAAAGAAAACAGTTAACTGCGTTTGTCAATAGCTTCCAGAATTTTTTTGCGAAGTTTGCTCGGTTCATATTCACTAACGACTCATTTATCTGTTAAAATCATACACCCTTCTCTGTTCACTCTTGATGCTGCAAACTTTGGCATTTGATAGTATGTATGAATTGTAATAGCAGTATGACAGTTAGATTTCTCTTTTCGGACTCCAGTTTGTAATGTGACAGTTGCATATTCTTTAGTATTACTTGTGTGATGCATTGAGAAAAGAAATATTCCACAGCGGGCTAGGAAAAATTGAAAATACGAATTAAATTAAATAGGTAACGAGGAGTATACTGTAAGAGAATCGTTGTAAATACGAGGCGCACAAAAATTCTAAAATAAAGACATTTCGCGAACAGAAAGACACGATAGTTTAGTTACTTTGGTTTGATTATCCTCAATGATTTATTTCCATATTATTAACGCTGTGTAGCTACTTTACGTTGTTCCCAGAATAAAGAGAATTTTCGTTTAAATACCATCAAGCGTTCAGAGTAAATTATGACTTCTCTTAACGCCTGACTTCCTTCATCTGAGCGCATCTATTATGAGAAATAAAGCTGCTTGCGTCGATTGAAAACTGTAGTAACCATATAAGCATTAGGAACATGTATTGCCTCTATTGTAGCGACATTTTGCAATACATGAAGATGCTTTAATGATATAATAGAAGAATAAGAAAAAGAAAGGAATAACGTACTACAGCTAACGCTTATGTTGACCGTTCTGTTCCCGAGAAGTTTCTGCATGGCCTAAATTAAATGCCTTCTAATTTTTGGTATTCTGCTGATAGAAAAGTAAGGGGTAACTTCGTGGTTGGAGAACGCCACCTTTTCTTAGCATTGTTGACCGTTTTTAGGTCGCTCTGTCCGCAGATTGCTGCGATTGATCGCTGAACACTCTTAATTCCCCGATGAATCTGATTCGACAAATCGGCCATCTATGGCGATAGGTCTCCTAGCTGCATTTCATTTGTCTAGTTCTTAAGGGTGACGGTGTAGTCTTCTTTGATTTCGCTATGCTCACAGAGAGTAGGTACTTTACATTATACTCCATAGTTTTTCAGGGAGTACAAACCATTCTGAAATATGAAGTTGAAGCCGGAGTTTCCACTTGAATTAAGAAGAAATACAAACATAAAAACAATTACACCTTTAGACTTTTCATGGATCAGCATTTACCTCTGCTGCGTATGTTACGAAGAAATACAAATATAAAAACAATGACACCTTCAGATTTTGCATTGATTATCATTTACTTGTGTTGCAGAAGTACAATTCATGGGAAGTTGATAGCAGTAGTGGTATACACAGGGCCCTATCTTGTGATTTTGATTTATTTATGAAACAACTACACGCAGTGTTAAAGCATACAGAATGAGGTGCCGTATTATTAGGTGGTCATTTTAAGTTAAACGTTTAAGTCTCAGCTATTCTACAGCTGTTCTGCAGCCCCTTGTCATTTCATATCATTATAATCTCCTTCACACAATTTACAAGAGTGTGGAAGTCAGTAGTGCTATATTTGGTAGCATTTCTGTAGACATACCAGTATCGAGATCGCAAAACCAACTGTGTACTTACTTGAAATTAAACTACAAGACTGACAAGTTAAAAAAGATAGTAACGATTTTATATTCGTGAGATACAGACGGGAATACCTGACGTCAATGAAAAATGTAATATATTCTCTGACATACCTTGCAGTTTCCGAGAAAACCGTTTCACAACAAGTTTAATAAGTTGCAATGTTAATTTTTTTATTTCCTTATATTTTTGCAAGCATTTATGGGCACATAGAGATTAACTGCTGCTGCTGGTAAACATAGCAGCTCATTTACCACAGCAGAATTCAACGGCAGTGACGTTCGAAATTGATTGGTAAATGACTAGCGCGTGGGGATCAAAGCGGGCGTCCGATTGTAGGCGATATCGTGTGTGGTCTAAGGCCCCTCGCACACTGGAGCGACTGAAATGAAAACTGCTGGCGTCCGAGTTGGTAACAGATTGCAAAAACTACGTTAACTGTTGTATTCAGTTCGAGAACATTGTTCCGCACAAGCGGCTTATTATTTGGCGCCGTACGCTTTCACTCGTGTCAGTTTTCGCTACAAATTGTGATACGCACTGTACACAGATCTAGCACTTGGGCGGCCCTGGCTCCCCTCTCAGCTTCGATCCCCAACCGGACGCTACCAATTATGATATGTACTGTATAGAAATCTCGGCTTGGCACCCTAAGCGGCAGCTTGTGCCCCTTGCTCCTTAAACCGGTCCTCGTTACAGTGCATCAAATACAGCAAGTGTTCTCCACTTACTCATTCCTAATAAAGTTGCTACTATGTTGTTAAAACAGGGCTCCGCAGACGGCGCGACTGCAAAGTTGCCAGCGACTCGGCGCCCGCGTTTGCCAAGCGATCTCAGTTGCGTCGTTTCCTCGAACACAGCTCTGTATTGGTTTCATTCGAAGGTGAACGAGCAAGTTATCATAGTTTTGTACAGGAAACGGAAAAATATCCCATTTCATACACCTATGAGCTCCCAGACAACTTACTGCAGTAGGGTTAGACAGAGAAAACGTGGTATGAAGAGGGAATAGAATTTCATGTGGCCTGTATAATGTATGTAGTGTGCCGGCATATTATCTGTGCTATGGCGGAAGAAATCAACTACGCGAAATCACTACAGCACTGATCAGTCGTTCTATGAGGGAAGATCGGAAAGCAACGCTTAGCAAATTTCTTACCAAAAAGTTTCATAGGTAAAAAAAAAAAAAAATCACAAATGAACTCACATCATGTACCTACTTTTCTATATAGTCACCAACGTTCTCAACACGTTTCTCCTATTGTGGTACCAGTTTCAATATGCTCCGTTCGTAAAAGTCCGTTTGATTGGAGTATATCCATCTAAAAGACTGTTGATTTCACTTCCAGATCTATCCCAAAGCGTTTGCCGGTCAGTAATTTCCTCATGGGACGACACAGATGAAAGTCCGACGGTGCAAGGTCCGGAGTGTATGGTGGATGGTGAAACACCTCTACCCAAATATGGCGATTTTCTCTCGAACAGGAGCAGCAGCATGGGTGCTAGTGTTCTCAAGAAGAAGTCTGACACTGTCAACATTACTGTTGTGGCGTTTGCCACGAAGGGTACGGCGGAACTCAACCAAAGTTTTAATGTAGGCTGCAGAATTCACAGTGGTCCTGTATCAGCAAAGTCCATCAGTAACAGACCATACATGTCCCAGAACACTGTCGCAACCACCTTCCTAGCAAATTGAGTAACTGTGAATTTTTTTCGTATTGGGTAACCGGTATGTTTCCACTCCATAAGGGCCTGCTTGGTTTGGGGGATGTAGTGGCATGCCCACCACCCTTCAACAGTGAAGATTCCTTCCAGAAAGTCATGCCCTTTTGCAGCATAACGCGTCAAGTGAACCCAGATTGTCATCATTCGCTGGCTCTTGTGGTTGTGTGTTGGGTTCGTAGGCACCTGGCAGGCACTAACTTTACGATATTTCAACCTGTCATGAACATTGCCGTACACCGTACCATAGGAAATGTTGCACTGCTGCGATAAGGTCGTTCAAAATTGCTGCCTCAATTGCTCCGACATCCTGCGAGGTTGCAGCTGTTGCTGGCCGCCCGGAGCGTGGCGAATCTTAGTGGCTCACAGGGCCTCTCGGAGGATTGCACACCACCTGGTGACATTGCTACGCTCCATAGAGTCGTCCTCATACACACCAAGCATGTCCCTGTCAATTTCACGCGGTTTATGACTTTTGGCCAACAAATATGGAACTACACTTCACTGCTCTTCACCAGTTCACGACAGTAACATGCGCGCCATGTTTGCTTCGTAGTTCAGGCTTCTCTCGCTAAAGCTGCACAGGAATGCCATGTTTACTTCGTAGTTCAGGCTTCTCTCACTAAAGCTGCACATGAAAACAAAATACCTTCTATAGCCGCAGACTTCAAACTATATCGACATGAAATTTCAGTATTCCAGCTGAAATACCTGAGAAGATAAAAGTTATTGTGTGTTTCTTTCCGATCCTCCCTCGTATAAAAAGATATGAATGACGACTCTGTTACAGTTCCTTGTATGATACATGCAATCTTCAGTTTAAGTTTCTTTGGATGTATAGATGAATCCAGAATTTTCGTTTTCTCATTCATGTGTAATAACTGTGATCCATATCTTCCTCTGAACTTGAATCTATAGTCACATGCCGGGTGTAACCGAAAGATGCTCATGTGCAACAAACAATACTTCCTCTACTCGAAGTTCGCACACGGCAATTGCAGTTTTTCATTTCAGAGTTGTGCTATATGCGAACTGTGCTGCCAGCCAATTGCGAACTACACTCCTGGAAATTGAAATAAGAACACCGTGAATTCATTGTCCCAGGAAGGGGAAACTTTATTGACACATTCCTGGGGTCAGATACATCACATGATCACACTGACAGAACCACAGGCACATAGACACAGGCAACAGAGCATGCACAATGTCGGCACTAGTACAGTGTATATCCACCTTTCGCAGCAATGCAGGCTGCTATTCTGCCATGGAGACGATCGTAGAGATGCTGGATGTAGTCCTGTGGAACGGCTTGCCATGCCATTTCCACCTGGCGCCTCAGTTGGACCAGCGTTCGTGCTGGACGTGCAGACCGCGTGAGACGACGCTTCATCCAGTCCCAAACATGCTCAATGGGGGACAGATCCGGAGATCTTGCTGGCCAGGGTAGTTGACTTACACCTTCTAGAGCACGTTGGGTGGCACGGGATACATGCGGACGTGCATTGTCCTGTTGGAACAGCAAGTTCCCTTGCCGGTCTAGGAATGGTAGAACGATGGGTTCGATGACGGTTTGGATGTATCGTGCACTATTCAGTGTCCCCTCGACGATCACCAGTGGTGTACGGCCAGTGTAGGAGATCGCTCCCCACATCATGATGCCGGGTGTTGGCCCTGTGTGCCTCGGTCGTATGCAGTCCTGATTGTGGCGCTCACCTGCACGGCGCCAAACACGCATACGACCATCATTGGCACCAAGGCAGAAGCGACTCTCATCGCTGAAGACGACACGTCTCCATTCGTCCCTCCATTCACGCCTGTCGCGACACCACTGGAGGCGGGCTGCACGATGTTGGGGCGTGAGCGGAAGACGGCCTAACGGTGTGCGGGACCGTAGCCCAGCTTCATGGAGACGGTTGCGAATGGTCCTCGCCGATACCCCAGGAGCAACAGTGTCCCTAATTTGCTGGGAAGTGGCGGTGCGGTCCCCTACGGCACTGCGTAGGATCCTACGGTCTTGGCGTGCATCCGTGCGTCGCTGCGGTCCGGTCCCAGGTCGACGGGCACGTGCACCTTCCGCCGACCACTGGCGACAACATCGATGTACTGTGGAGACCTCACGCCCCACGTGTTGAGCAATTCGGCGGTACGTCCACTCGGCCTCCCGCATGCCCACTATACGCCCTCGCTCAAAGTCCGTCAACTGCACATACGGTTCACGTCCACGCTGTCGCGGCATGCTACCAGTGTTAAAGACTGCGATGGAGCTCCGTATGCCACGGCAAACTGGCTGACACTGACGGCGGCGGTGCCCAAATGCTGCGCAGCTAGCGCCATTCGACGGCCAACACCGCGGTTCCTGGTGTGTCCGCTGTGCCGTGCGTGTGATCATTGCTTGTACAGCCCTCTCGCAGTGTCCGGAGCAAGTATGGTGGGTCTGACACACCGGTGTCAATGTGTTCTTTTTTCCATTTCCAGGAGTGTAGTTGTGGTTTTAGATCACCTGGCCATTGTCTTCTTTTTTAGTCGCTCCATGTGCCTCAACAGATTTATCTATTGCCTATGGGCTCTTTATACTACAAGGGCCGAGAGATACTGATGCGATGGTAGAAAAAGAAGAAAGGAAATAACTACATTAGCTGTTGTAGTATAAAAAAACATAGCACTGGTTCACTACTTACCCGTTCTTAATGAAGTTGCTCCACAGCCGTAGCATGGTCAGTCTCAACTGACCAAACGTTGTGTTCGGGTCCGGCACGCCATCAATAGGCGAGTAGAAGACCATGCTGCTTTGAGAGGCGTGGCGTGTGCCTACATAACAGAATGTCTGGCTGTGGTTTAATCTTACACCAAAATTAAATTTAAAAATAAACTATTATGAAGTGTATACGATTTCGGCTTTTCAGAGGAAAGTAAACATAGAAACTATGTTTCGGCATCCTGACCAGGTTTTACGTCACTGTCTGAACCGCTACGGCGGCTACTGAGACAGATCTGTTAAAGTCAAAACTAGTTTCAACGACTCATGCCTCTCTAACTGGAGTATATCGCTGTCTCTAATGACATCAATGACCCGGACATTAAACTTTAATATCATATACTTTTGAGTCGATCAACAACTGACGTATTATCTATATCCTTACATTAATACAAATGTATCTGGCCCATGTCTGTACATAGGAGACACTTAATTCGAGGGATCTTTATAACAGTAAAAGAAGCTAAACAATTATTTTTAGAATTTTTGTTTGTATGTCTGTCTGTCTGTATGTCCTTGTGTTTCTAAGCGAATTACGCAGAAACTACTGCACGAATTGGATGTGGTTTTCATAGTTGCATTGTTGGAATTCTATCTTAAAATCTGGCCCGTGTCTCATCTTGATACGCCACCTACAGGCCGTGTTATCTACGCATACAGTGTGTTTTTTTTATCTGTGTCAGTACGGGGAAATCGGAATCCATAGAAGATGGTTCAAATGGGTCTGAGCACTATGGGACTTAACTTCTGAGGTCATCAGTCCCCTAGACTTAGAACTACTTAAACCGAACTAAAGGGCATCACACACACCCATGCCCGAGGCAGGATTCGAACCTGCGACCGTAGCGGTCGCGCCGTTCCAGACTGTAACGCCTAGAACCGCTCGACTACACCGGCGGGCTCCATAGGAAACGCAGGAAAGCTGTCTTAGGAACCTTTAGACGCTTTTTAGTGAAAACAGTTTTGCCATAATTGGTCAAGTGTAAGTTGTCCGTGAAAATGAGTAAAATTGGCAAAATTTTTTCTGGATGTGGATGGACTCAGTTTCGTGTACGGATCATTTCATTATATTGGAAGAAAAAAAAATCGGGACAGCGGAAGTTTTATAAAACTATACTAAATAAACCAGGTTAGAAATCATAGAGTTCGTAAAAAGTAGTATTTTGAACGTTTTATCACAATAACAATAATAAGAATAATTGTTATTATAATGTTAACAGTTTAATCCAGTTACCCATATACATTCTTGAATCAGTGTAAATATAATCGTTGATAAGTTTGTCGAGTTGACACCAAAAATCTCCGTTGCGCTCTTTTGGCAGCTTGACCACGATTTTTTTTACATCCGTTTTTCTCACCGATAATAACATTCAGGATTTTTCAAAAGTCATGCGAGTTCGATATCCACGAGGACGAAGTCGTGGCCAAAAGCTAGCATACTACAAACTGGGACGAAATCGGTGATGACGAATAGGCGAAGCCCCATTGTCAGAGATGCTCAGCACACGCCGGCGGCAGATGTTACAAGAGAGGAGTTTTGCATCATGGAGCGTTTTCCTGTTGAAACATTCTGATAGCGTGTTCCATTAAGAACAGTGTAACATATTACTCATACTTCCTCCTATAAACGTTTCGCGAAATAACCACGACAAGAAAATCAGATAAATTGGAGCTCATACGGAGGTTTAGCGACAGTCACTACTACGCGCCTACTGCGAATGCAACAAGATGGAAGGAAATGAGAATGGGTTCAGAAGCTCCTTCCACCACACGCCATAAGGTGCAATGCGGAGTATGGATGTAGATGTGGACGTTATTGGGAAAATTGCATTTTGAGTAGCTCATGATGGACGAACAGAATGGGCTCTACTGAAAACTGAAGGCAACGTGATCAATTACGGAATTTCAAATCGGAAGTTGGTACCAAATATTTTGGCATATTATGCCGTTTCGGTTGTATTATGTCACCAGGAAAAACAAATCTGATATTCTTTGGGTCGGAATGTTAGATGTTCGATTCCTTAATCATGTAGGTAGGTTAAACATTTAAAGAGGAGCGAGGAATAGGTTGAAGTTAGATATAGTGAGAACAGGATTTCTAGTGAATAGGTGAAAATCATAATACACTCGCTGGAATAAAAACCGAATACACACGAAAATGGAATGGATGAGTAGAACAAATCAACAAGGATAGTTACATGTCTCACGAGGGAGTCTGGTGCTGTATCATTACCTATTCCGTAAGCATGGTGCCCAACGTGCTTCTGACATCAGGCGTTGCTGTACACTTTTCTCATGTTACTCAGGCACAAAAGTAACTTGAGCCTCAAGCACCACTCACATTTAATTTATTCTCACCTTTTAAAGATTAAGTCATTTGAGTGTTTTGCACTTGCCTTTGAAACTATATGTATTTCCGTCGGCTGGAGGTGATTTGCAGGGGCATGTACGAAACAGCGTCTAATGACGTCCAGTACTGAAATGGCTCTGAGCACTATGGGACTTAACATCTGAGGTCATCAGTCCCCTAGAGCTTAGAACTACTTAAACCTAACTAACCTAAGGACATCACACACATCCATGCCCGAGGCAGGATTCGAACCTGCGACCGTAGCGGTCGCGCGGTTCCAGACTGAAGCGTCTAGAACCGCTCGGCCACTCCGGCGGCTCCAGTACTGAATTCAGATTCAATGTGGGTATGGGTGAAACCGAACTCGGATGCAGAAAGCCCTGAAAAGTTCATTTTTTATGGCGTGCGGTGCCACCAAAAGATATCTTGTATCTCGTGCTTGTCGTCAACGAGTCATTGGCGGTAGAGTACATAAATGCTGTAGGTGAATAGTGCTGTGCTTTTTCCTCTCGTTTATTAGGTTCATTTTACATTTTTGACCAGGTGAGGTGAGTTGTCTTTCATTACGTCTGTCGAAAAGTCTGGGGTTCCTTATGTCTCCTAGGTCACTTTTCTTTTCTTGTCTGTCATTCTGCCTGGTAAATTATTTTGTATAGTTAGAGCTCAGCTCGTCCTGTATCGAATTATAAGTACACCCAACGCAACTTTGTTTTACAGCGAGATTGCAAGAAGTAGAGACACACAAATGTTGAAACCCCCCCCCCCCCTCTCCGCCCCAAAACTTCTTTCGCGTTCATAGTGGTACCGACAACGAATACCAGAAACCGTCGCCAGAAGTCGCCCGATAACATCGTACGACAGTTTGATCACTCGTGCGACTGATCTACGTCAGTTTTTGGCAGTTAGGTTCTATTAAGGGCGCTAGAAAATATTTTAAACTCAAGGGGCGTGATGGGTGTCAGGACGCCTCTGTGACTAAAGATGAATGCTAGATTGTGGCTTTTGCTATTACGAAGACGCTGAATGCATGTGAATGAGCTATATGTGTCTCGTGCAGAAAGTGATGAGCACTGTACACTCTTTCCTCAGTTACAGGATTAACCAGATAAGTTTTACGAGTATATGAGATGAAGAGAGAAACTTTCTATAGATCCACGAGATGGTTCGTGCTGACACTGGAAAGCAAAATTAGATACACTCTGCACAACTTCAACTAAATTCAGTGAAACAGACATACGTCGGTTTAACCACCATAACGGTCATTTAGCGTATGTGTGAAAACGAACATAAATTTTAGAATAATTACTCTGAACACATAAAGCACTGCAAACTGAAAACATATACACCACAATTGCAAACCACCTGATATAACAGAATCACCAATCCTACCGGCAAAAAAAAAAAAAAAAAAAAAAAAAAAAAAAAAAAAAAAAAAAAAAAAAAAAAGCTGGTAAGCAGTAATAATAATTTGTAAACAGCTGATGTTCGCCTGCCACAACCCAAAAAAGATCCAATAGGATGACTTTAAGCATAAGCTACACCATCCTTCTCGAGTAAAGAAATAATTTTTGCGGTTACAGTTTGTATGTATGTATTGAACCGGGGACCTAGAAACGATGGAGATGCTTCGTCCCGCTGTAGCCCTCAGTGGTTCACAACCCCACAACAGGCCACAGCAGTCCACCCACCCACCCCACCGCTGCTCCACACCGAAACCAGGGTTACTGTGCGGATCGGCCCCAAGTGGAATTTTATGCAAAATTATGTTTAGGAAATGCCAAAAATTTACGGAAAATTCTGAAATAAAATGTCAACGAAAATAACCGTATGGAGCAGTTCACATCGAGATGATATGAAATACAATACGACAGATGATGCGACCTGCAACCCGCTTCGGCAGAGCACATAGAAACAGCAGAAGCGCCGTAACTGATATCCTTGAGACGAGAACAATGCGATACCGATGTGTTTTTATCGTACACCTCCCCCCCTTTCCCCCTTCCACCCCCCCCCCCCCCCCCGGCACAACATTGGTGTGATCTGTTTACTGTTTTTGAGTCTACCATAATGCCACTTTGATCATCACTGCAGGGGCAGTTTTTGTACATATGACATCGTCTGTACTTGTCACACCTAGGGTATGAATGGTTTGAAAACGGACACAAGTGTCAGAAACTAGTCGTCATCAAGAAATAAAAAGAGATACTTCTCATTGCAACTTATGACGGATCTACAACCACTTATTTCAAGTATATTCCGTTTCTTGGCCCTTCACAATATTCATCCCACATCTTTCCTCATAGCACTTCCTCTCCAATGTTGTCTACAAGGTGATTTCGTGCTGACATTACAGACTTTCAGGGATGATAGATAAGGGTAAATGTATCAGTTGGAGGTAAGGGGCTGTGGTGGAAACAACGGGGTCGAAAGTTATAAGCGAAAAACTTTCTGGTATGTTTCACAGTGGAATACACGGATCGGTCTGTTGTTACTAATATTACGAGATAGGGAACTTTCAAAAGTGTCAGTGTGCACCAAAACAAGAAAAAAAGTCTAGTAAACTTGGGCCCTAAAATGGATACCTTACGAGCTATGAGCACTTGCTCATCCTCGATACTGGAAAACACATCTCCTTTACTGAGAGATTGTAGGATAAGCAAATTTCAGAGGTAGTAAGTAGTGTGGACCAAAACGAGAAAAAAGTGTCTATTAAACATGTGCTCTAAAATGGACACCTTAAGAACTATGAGTACTTGTTCATCCTCGACAGTGGTTAGCACACTGGACTCGCATTCGGGAGGACGACGGCCAAATCCGCGACCGACCATCCTGATTTAGGTTTTCCGTAATTTCCCTGATTCGCTTCAGACAAATGCCGGGATGGTTCCTCTGAAAGGGCACAGCCGACTTCCTTCCCCATCCTTCACTAATCCGATGGGACCGATGACCTTGCTGTTTGGTCCCCTCCCCCCAAACCAACCAACCAACCAACCATCCTGGACAGTGTGACACACGTGTCTTCTACTGGACGAATGCATGCATTTTGCAGCCCACCTCTGAGAGTTTCCTATCCTAAAATTTTAGCAAAAACACGACCAGCTCATGTATTCCACTGTCATAATTATCAGAACGATTCCGCTTATGACTTTCGACTCAGAAGTTTCTCGACCAGGGTCCTTTAGCTTAATCACAGCTCCACCATCCTTACAATTTCAATACCACATGCTAAACAACTCATCAAACAATAGTTTTTATCCTTGTCAAAGCATTTTTTAATCTTTTTAATCAAAGGCTAAAGAGTGAGAGCAGGTGCTTAATGACAGAGGAGAAGGGGTTGAAGGGGAACAGTGTCATTTTGAATCGTCTTGTTCGTTGTTAGTTGTTGTGTAACAGACATACCGTACGTGCCGTTGCCTATCTCCGGTCCTCGGTAATCGAACAGGTGGTAGTAGATAGGCCCAGCGTCGGTATGGTTGGATGCCGCCCTCACGGTGGCATCAGCTGGCTCCCCCCAGTATATGTCGGTACACATCTGGAACATACAAAAGAAATTACTTCACAAATCTAAATAGTTAGGCCACGAGAGAGACAGCAGAAACTGCTTGCTCATTTCCTGTTAGATAATAACCGAATAATTCATATGGTATAGTATACAAGGTCTAAACTTATCAAAAAGAAGTTTTCACCGCCTGCATTTTTATGAACGTTTGTGGGCTGAGATTCAAGGGGGGCAGAGAATGAAAGAATTAACTTAAAAAGAACAGAGGGTTGGACGGAGGCACCTGTGCTTGAAGTCACGAAAGCTATTGGGAACCTGTGAAGCGTCAACGATGCCAGTAAAACACTGTTAGAGTTCAGTTATTTATTCACAATGTTTATAAGTCGTCGTTCTTCTGTAGCAGCCTCGGCCGGTCCTAGTTCACATACTTTTTGGCTACTAGCTGACGTCCGTCGAGTCAGCTCAGCGTTTGGACAACCAGGAGGTGATGCCTGTGACTCAGGCGGTTGCCGGCGAGAGGGTCGGCGGCTGCCCAGCGCGAAGTGGTTCTCGAGCAGGCTGCAGAGTGTGCTTAGTCCCACTCCGAGTTCTACGATGACGCTTGATGATCATCTGCGATGTACTTGATGTCGATAGTCGTAGGGTCAGTTGATCTCCTCCCTACCCCTGGTAGATTTCAACACCCAAAGGCATCTGAGCGTTGAACAGGAACGTAGAGGAAAGGTGCCTAATATGAGACACACTTTTGTAAACCCATTTGAAAGACCTAAAAGTAAGTGCAATTGTATTTTTTATGATGGTAATAAGATCTTGCATCATTTAATTTTATCGTACAATTATCGTATTTGCAGTAATAAACAATCTTTCAGAGTAGTTATTAAATCTTCACAAACAAGGCATTTCGTAGAGATGAGATCAAGGTTTCCTAATATGAGACAGTAATAATATTTTGCTTTAATTATTTTATTACATAATAATGACATATGAATATACAATTTTTACATGTTCATTCATTTCTGTTATCCTTCACTCATTTCACACTACTTAGGTGTATATTTACGACAGCCGGGGCAAACAAAATTGTCTTCTGTGACACCGCAATCTTCATGAGCCCAGCGATAACATTCCGAGCACTGTGCCCATTCCTCCCCGTGTTTGCCTTCAGAAAAGCGCCCAGTACAGAACAGACACACCGCGTCATCGTCATCACTGCTGTCTGAATCCCCACCGTCATCAAGATGGACATCGGATGCCGAGTCACTAGACGATTCTTCTGCTTTAGGTCTCCGATTGGAAGATTTTCCACTCTTCTCCCCAAATAACTTTCTCGCTGCTTTCCTAGCTTCAGCCTCTGATTTCTTCTGTTTAGATTCTTGCAGTTGCTTCACATAAGGAGTTGAAGTTAGTAACGCAGCAGAGCACGAACGCGATGTTTGACCTATTTGACTAACTCCAGGTGGTTTTGCGATGTGTGGTAGAGGTCTGATGTCTGCTGGGCTGACAGCTTGACCATCACCATCAGTAGTTCCATTTTCGTTTTTGGCACCTCTTTCTTGAAGAGTGTTAGCATGGCGATGAATTGAAAATTCATGTTCCCTAAAGATGTTTCTGTTGCATGGGATGAGACCTGTTTTTCTGAAGGCATTCACAGATGCTTCCATTGTTGCTGCTCGGTTGTAAGCTGCCCCAAATAACTTGGCTATTGATAATGGGGTGATAACACGACCTGGGTTACTTCCCAACCACGTTTCTATCTCTTGGGCATTGTAGGTTTTCAAAGGCCCCTTAAATCCGACGTCAAGTGGCTGCATTTTATGCGTTGAGTGAGGTGGCAAGCACACAATATGAACATTGTTTTAACGTGCTTTATCTAACACATCGAGATTCTTTGTGGGGGAATAATGCCCATCAAGGATCAAAATGACAGGGTCATTTGAAGATGGCTTTACATGACTCACAAAATGACCAAACCACTGAGTAAAAATGTGAGTTTGTATCCAACCACTTGGATGACAAGCTGATATTGATCCTGCAGGTGCACCGTCCATCAGGTTCCAGAAAACATTCCAATTTCTGATCATAAGACTAGTCAAAGTAATCCCTGTTTATGATAATTTAATCGAATTAAAATAAACGCAGTTGCCAAAATTTTACTACAAAAATGATGAAATATTGTTATCTCATGATAGGATTGCGTAAATTACATATAAAAAATCGTGAGAGAACGAGTTCCCCCAATATGCGATAGGTGTCGTAATATGCGACACTGTCGCGTATTTGGATCCCCATACTATCGCATATTAGGAATTTCGCCATCTTACACAAAGAATAACGCACTTGCTAACAACGTTCGTTGGAAAATGAACCTAATTGCCAATAATTATAGGTAATACCATTACAAATCACAACAACAAATGAGTACAGTAATATCCACTCACCTTTAAGCTGAAATATTGTCTCAACACCGATGTCGCAAAAACTCCAAACACAAGAAATTTTGTATCAACCTCTACGTACTGTGTGCGGCTCAACTATGGCGTCCTACACGCTGTGACGTCGTCTGACACGCAATAGACGTGTTTAAGAAACTCTCCACCAGAGTGCAACTCCTAACATGAGCACAGTTGGGGTGTCTCATATTAGGGAACTATCGCATAATAGGCACCTTTCCTCTACAGTCCACTGAAGTCCGGTACCTGCAGCACTCTTTGATGAGGACCCCAAGAGGCCTTGTTGCTGGCTTCCGAATTGAAGTCTAGTACCTGCAGCATTCTGT
Source organism: Schistocerca nitens (assembly GCF_023898315.1). Taxonomy (NCBI): domain Eukaryota; kingdom Metazoa; phylum Arthropoda; class Insecta; order Orthoptera; family Acrididae; genus Schistocerca; species Schistocerca nitens. The sequence continues at coordinate 366,967,923 of NC_064621.1, forward strand.
GATGTGGTGTTGTCGGAAGACTGTCAGCTTCTCCATCAGAAGATGGTAGACGGCGAGCAGCATGAATATCATCCGGTGAAGACCATCATCTTGAGTACATCTCTGGCTAGTTCACAGACTGTGCTGGAGCATCTAGATTCACTTGATGGAATCTAGATTCACTTCAGTATCGAAATCATGGAATCAAATGCTGTTGCTGTGAATGCCATCAGTCTCAGTGATCGACTCATGACAAGAGCTGGAGAGCTGGAGAATTTAAAGGGAGCTAGCTTGAGGCCGCAGTGGATACACCGGTTCCCGTGAGATCACCGAAGTTAAGCGCTGTTGGGCGTGGCCGGCACTTGGATGGGTGACCATCCAGCCACCATGCGCTGTTGCCATTTTTGGGGTGCACTCAGCCTCGTGATGCCAATTGAGGAGCTACTTGACCGAATAGTAGCGGCTTCGGTCAAGAATACCGTCATAACGACCGGGAGAGCGGTGTGCTGACCCCACGCCCCTCCTATCCGCATCCTCCTTTGAAGATGACACGGCGGTCGGATAGTCCCGGTAGGCCACTCGTGGCCTGAAGACGGTGTGCTAGCTTGAGGCTATGACGAAAAGCATGGCTTGTAATGACTGAATGTGTCCTCCTTATTCTGCTACATTCACTTAACAGGCTTTTAAAACGGATACAGTTTTTTGCAACATGCATTACAGGCTAACGAACATGCTTGTCTCTCTTCCTTTGGTTTTCCGTCCTATTTTCTGCTGAATGCTTATTCCGCACTCGGCAGACAGTGTCGTCGACATGACCCACTTGCGACATAATGACTCGCTTCCCGTTTCCACCTCTGTCTCTGACATGACTTGAGTTTGTCTGTAGCTTTGTGAATCAGTTATAATAATTTTTTCTAATTTCTAACCCTTACTATTCTACGCCGTAACAAAAGAAATGTAAAGTCCTTGGTAGTAGTTCGTGATTGGGTTATTGACCAGAGTGCAGGTAGAGTGCAGCTTTTCTTCACTGTGGCACAAGTAGAATAGCGACCCTATCGCCCGCTCACCTTGTATCCCTAGGAAAAATCCCTGGTACTCATTTGATAGCAGGCTGAGTTGGCTCTGGGTCATTTCAGAGGGACTGGATTGAGGGGAATTCCCACCCCTGTTTGGGATTGAACCTGGGACCTTCAGGGCAGGAACCTAGTCCTCTACCCACTAGACAAGAATGACCGTGAAAGAATTAACTTATGTCTTAAAAAATACTGTGACATAAAAGCAAAACACCAATATACTTATAAAAGTAATCTATGATCTGCTGCTGGGTAACATTCAGTACCATTTAGACACACCCTGAGCACTGGAATATTCCTTCCCCCACCCCCGTCCCCTCCTCCCGTCCCCATTGGTATGATGTCCTCAAGGTGGCCATGATGTTGCTGTCCCACTCTATGGCAGCGGTCGTCATGAGATCATTCATTGTGAGAGGAGGGCTACTGTGACCACGCACTCCAAATTTCAACTTTTCAGAAGTATGTTCAGTCAGGTTCATGATAGCAGATACCACAAACCATTATATTCAGTTGATTCCAGTCTACTGGAGGAAGGTGTTCTCAACCTCGGAATGGCGTGTGCTGGTCCATTATCGTCTTGAAAGAAACCCATCGCCGAAATGTTGACTGTAGGGCTGGACAACAGATTCTAGTATTCTGCACCGATACTGCACAGCCGTCAGCCACATAGGCTTCCATAGCCGTAGTCAGTTGACCTAACAATTTTCTGAGTGTGGTGGCTCAGTAGACCCAGAGGAAGGCCACCGCAGCTGTGGCCGAAACATCAGATTTATTCAGTGACAGTTATTTTACAATATGACCGGATACCATATGCACATTTCCCTTGATAGCTGTGAGAGGAGTGCAACGTTTGTACACGGCATCAGCCCAAAACCTGTCTGACTCACATCGTTGTTGAACTGGTGCGATAGCATGCCTAAGACGTACACTGGTTCGTGGCCTCCTCTACACTGTTCTATAACGACCATAAGGTATCGGACAAATTCTGCACATGCCGGTGAAGAGAATTCAACGCCACTGACTCAGGTCCTCTTCCAAGAGTTCCCTTGTCCACCCTCTTTGTTCACTACTGTGCTGTAGGGTTTGTAATGTTGTTAGAAGTGGACGCCTAGAAACAAAATAGGTGGTGTAGAGGAGAGCACCTGCTGTCTGTGTCTGCATAGTTCTCCCCGTTGCCTCCAAAATGGCAATGAGTACGTCTGCCGCAATCTCGTCAGGGTAGAGGCCGGTGTACACAGCTGGCGACCATTACTAGGCAGATCTTTGTGGTTTATGTCTTACGATTGAAGCTGACTGCTCGGATGATGGCGATGTAGTGTACGTCAATTTAGCTGGCAACGTCTCGTGCTGACAGTCCTTGCTGTAAAGTGACAATAAGGGTACAGGTTAAACCTGAAATACTCTTAAGCCTTCAAGACATGTTAACACACTGTGCAGTGTACAAAAGCCTCACTGTTTCGTTCACGATTTGAAGCACAAAGAGCTCTATGGAGCTCCTCAGAGAATTTAGGGTCACTTGTAACTCCTTAACCCAGAAGGCTGTGCAGAGCGATGTACCGCGGACAAAAGATTGTTGAGAAAGAGGTTTCCTATTAAAAAGCCCAACACACTATGCAACTCGTGAGGATGGTACAAAACCTTTTCTTTGTGCAGCTAACATGGTACGTGGATAACTTCATTGAACTAATCTTTGAACTGAAAGCATCAACAACTGTGACTGAACGAGGACATTGATTTTAATATTATTTTTGTTCCACAGCTATTGTAAGATATGAAAAATTTGGAAATTTGTGGTAAGGTCTTATGGGACCAAACTGCTTAGGTCATCGGCCCCTAAGCCTACACACTACTTAATCTTACTTAAACTAACTTACGCTATAAACAACACACACACCCATGCCCGAGGGAGGACTTGAATATACGACGGGGGAGCCGCACGGACCGTGACAAGGCGCTTCAGACCGCGCCGCTACCCCTTGCGGCGTAAGAGATGATTAAACAACAGTGTAATAATCATTTTGGGTACCAATCCAAAAGCATTTGTTCTGTGTGTTTGCTATTAAGATATTTTGGAAGTCAGTAGGGTATATCGATCAGTTAGTACCAATTTGTCATCACTTACTGACACTTTTTAATTTTTGTACACTTTCTCCTATGTCACATCAAAATGGTGTAAATGGCTCTAAGCACTATGGGACTTAACATCTGAGGTCATCAGTCCCCTAGACTTAGAACTACGTAAACGTAACTAACCTAAGGACATCACACACATCCATGCCCCAGGCAGGATTCGAACCAGCGACCGTAGCAGCAGCGCGGTTCAGGACTGAAGCGCCTAGACCCTCTCGGCTACAGTGGCCGGCTATGTCACATCGTTTGCACCGACTGCCCCTTTGTTGGGGCTTGTTTCGTCTTGCTAGGGACATTTCCAAACACTACTGATTTTTCTAAGTATAGGAAAGAACATGGAGTGTATGGTCAACCGTCATCTGGTCTGGAGATCAGACAGCTGATTAGCCACTCTCAGAGTGGATTCAAGAGGTTTCGATCGACTGTCGGCAACCTGATCCTGTTAGCGGCGGCTATCCAGGAGACTCTTCTACAAAATGGTTCAAATGGCTCTGAGCATTATGGGACTTAACATATGAGGACATCAGTCCCCTAGAACATAGAATTACTTAAACCTAATTAACCTAAGGACATCACACACACATCCATGCCCGAGGCTGGATTCGAACCTGCGACCGTAGCAGTCGCGCGGTTCCGGACTGAAGCGCCTAGAACCGCTCGGCCACCGGTGCCGGCACTTTTCTACACAGGCAGCATTGTACAGGGATTTTTTTTTTGACGTCAATAAGACTTATGATACTACTTGGAGGTGTAGTATTCTAGCACAGATTCCTCATTGGGACTTCCGTGGTTACCTACCCATATTCTTTTGGTGCTTGTTACCAAAACGCTTTTTTGCGTACCGAGTTGGCGACGTGTTGTCAAATAGTTTTCAGCAAGTGGATGATGTTTCGCAGGGAAGTGTTGTGTTATACTCTCCGCCACAGCCATAAAACTATACAGAGTGAAGATCAATAAAACCGACAAAGTGCAGGGATGGATTCCTGAGTGGGAATGGAAGAAAAGACGTCTTTTGAACATGTCTCCGGAAATGGACGGTGTGCGTGCAACGACAAAAATTCGTCCCAGAAAACAGTACAGAGCTGCTTCGCATCCACGTCACAACAGTTGTTCAAAGTGACAGGGATAGTAGCAGTTGTCAAGCAGGGCACACAATTGTACTTTGGCTTTCGCCATGTTGACAGGCCACTTGCCTGGAGTTTGTACTGGGAATTGTCTCAATATCCTGTAGAACCTGGTCCTCCAAATCTGGTGTAGGTACAATCCATCGCCTCCCGCACGTTCGTCTGACTGAAAGGCCTCATGATCACACAAAGGACCAAAAAGGGGTTAAAATGTTGTGTTATATGGTTGTTTACTGTGAGTGTTCTTGTTTTGGTGTATACATGCTGCCTCTCGATAGTTTCCATCTGCTTGGGCGTACACAGTCACCATGACGGCTTGTTCCCGATATGAATAACGGATCATTCTGCTGCTCACAGTACGCTGCGTCAATCACACAGCCGGCAGCACACAAGGAACACGCGGCACGTGGTCAGAGGAACTGTCATTCATCAGCACATGGTGCTACCGCGGTAACGAAGTATTTTCAGCATGTTCATAGGACCTTTTTCCCCCAATCTGCCCCTACAGTTTGTCGGTTTTATTAATGTTCACCCTATAGAACGCTTGCAGTAAGGAGACCTGTGCAGTGTTCCTTATTTGTGAACGATTTTGCAGGTACAATATTGTGCCATGTCTGCGATGTAATAACATACTATTTTCTTTTTCTATCGAAATATTAAGGTTTAAAGATATAATTTAACCACTGAGTCAATGAACTGCGCTGCAAGTCAGCGAATATGTACGCCCAGTACAATGAGAGCGGCGTATCATTATCATCTGTATTTTGTTCTGTATAAGAATGCACGCTCGTCTTTTCTTTCTCTTCTTTAATCGCGCGCCTTTCCGACAGCATCTTAAGCGATCTGACTCCTATTTTCTTCCATTTTGTACGAATGAACTAAACTTGTATTCCTGCTGGGAATTTATTTAATCATTCTATAATTATCGCCAATTGCGAGTACTAATATGACCTCATTATGAATGTTTTATTCTTTCGCTCCAGAATTGAGCTAAGATTATTGTAATTTCCAAGTATTTCGTCGAGATACGCCACAATTCTTTGTTATGTTTAAAACTGTGAGAATTATTTACAACATGTTAGATTTCCGTACAAATTATTTACTTCGTTAAATAATAATTGTTTAAATTAACATTTCTACTTTCATTTCGTAATAGCAGTCCCAAAATTTCCAATTTATAAATGTTATAGCTATTTCTTTAATACTTTTTTTATTACGGTGCCAACGCGATACTCACGAGAATATATCAAATTATTCTGAATTTCTCGCGAGGCGATAAGACAGTTAGAAATTTCCCTGAGATTACAAAAAACACAAGTTTACCGTTTTTCAGCACGCTGCTTGCCTACTGATCTTCAGTTCAAGCAAAAAAGGTAAAAAGAGTAAAATACGAGGTGCATTCTAGTTCTAAGGCCTACGATTTTTTTTTCTAATTAACTACTCACCCGAAATCGATGAAACTGGCGTTACTTCTCGACGTAATCGCCCTGCAGACGTACACATTTTTCACAACGCTGACGCCATGATTCCATGGCAGCGGCGAAGGCTTCTTTAGGAGTCTGTTTTGACCACTGGAAAATCGCTGAGGCAATAGCAGCACGGCTGGTGAATGTGCGGCCACGGAGAGTGTCTTTCATTGTTGGAAAAAGCCAAAAGTCACTAGGAGCCAGGTCAGGTGAGTAGGGAGCATGAGGAATCACTTCAAAGTTGTTATCACGAAGAAACTGTTGCGTAACTTTAGCTCGATGTGCGGGTGCGTTGTCTTGGTGAAACAGCACACGCGCAGCCCTTCCCGGACGTTTTTGTTGCAGTGCAGGAAGGAATTTGTTCTTCAAAACATTTTCGTAGGATGCACCTGTTACCGTGGTGCCCTTTGGAACGCAATTGGTAAGGATTACGCCCTCGCTGTCCCAGAACATGGACACCATCATTTTTTCAGCGCTGGAGGTTACCCGAAATTTTTTTGGTGGCGGTGAATCTGTGTGCTTCCATTGAGCTGACTGGCGCTTTGTTTCTGGATTGAAAAATGGCATCCACGTCTCATCCATTGTCACAACCGACGAAAAGAAAGTCCCATTCATGTTGTCGTTGCGCATCAACATTGCTTGGCAACATGCCACACGGGCAGCCATGTGGTCGTCCATCAACATTCGTGGCACCCACCTGGATGACACTTTTCGCATTTTCCGGTCGTCATGCAGGATTGTGTGCACAGAACCCACAGAAATGCCAACTCTGGAGGCGATCTGTTCAACAGTCATTCGGCGATCCCCCAAAACAATTCTCTCCACTTTCTCGATCATGTCGTCAGACCGGCTTGTGCGAGCCCGAGGTTGTTACGGTTTGTTGTCACACGATGTTCTGCCTTCATTAAACTGTCGCACCCACGAACGCACTTTCGACACATCCATAACTCCATCACCACACGTCTCCTTCAACTGTCGATGAATTTCAATTGGTTTCACACCACGCAAATTCAGAAAACGAATGATTGCACGCTTTTCAAGTAAGGAAAACGTCGCCATTTTAAGTATTTAAAACAGTTCTCATTCTCGCCGCTGGCGGTGAAATTCCATCTGCCGTACGGTGCTGCCATCTCTGGGACGTATTGACAATGAACGCAGCCTCATTTTACAACAATGCACATGTTTCTATCTCTTTCCAGTCCAGAGAAAAAAAATCGGAGGCCATAGAACTTGAATGCACCTCGTACATTAAGAAGTGAAGTGATATATTGTGCGTTCAATAGTATTGTGTGCATTTTCTGATCAAAATAATTTTTATTATAAAGTCAAAAAAAGTGGCGTGTGTCTGAAATATTTAATTCATTTACTTTTAATTAAGGATAAGAAGTGGTACCTCTAATTATTCCACGTACTAATAGTTGTGCGTGAATATTTAAGTATTAAAAGTAGCTAGTCTCATACGTATATTTAAATAATACTAGAACAGAAAATTTAATTGGGATACATTAAGTTTGAAGAAATTTTGCTTAACAGTCATTCAATTAGTGAACTATTGCGAATATATGAATATACTATAAGATTAGGTTACATTTATCGAAATTTAGGCTAGCCGAAGCATAAATTTCTACAATACCATAATAATATTCACCCATATTTATAAAATATACCATAGTAAAAAAGATTCAGTATACAGGTTTTCGTTCCTCTTCTAACACTGCGACAGCGACCCGTCAGTTATAAATTACACTGAATGAGTGGGCTGCAAAGACAGGTTTTACATTTTCTGCACATAAGCTTTTGCATTAATTTTCATCGTTCTCGTTATATTTTTAATTTACTTGACTTACACATGAAGGACACAGTTCTACAGTATATGGAGTAGCTAAGGCTTCTGGGCCTCATTGTTGATTTAAAACTGTCATGGTTACCACACATAAAGGACCTGGAGGCAGAATCCAGAAAGCACTGAATATCTCAACGTACCTTACCCATAGATCTTGAGGAGCGATTGCTCGCGTTTTACAGTGTTTTCGTGCAATCACGGGTAAATTATGGGTGTACAGCATTGGGGTCAGCCAGGCTTTCTCACCTGAAAACCACAGGTGCTATCCATCATAAGGGTATCAAGCTGGCCACTGCAGGACCAGCCCCATATCCAGTTTGTGCTGAAGCTGGGGAACCGCCACTCATTATCCAATGGCAGCTTGTAAAGGTACATCAAACTGTTCACCATTCACCAGCACGCCGTATTATTGATCGTTCATCTATGGAACACCTTTTCTCATATCATCCACGAGCGACAAGGACGTTTGGGATCCACACGAGGCATGAGCTGGAGTCACTGTAGAGACCCAACCTGGCTACTCCAGACAACCAGAGTAATTTTAGATTGATTACGGCCAGGCTGCGCTCTTACATATGTTGTTAATACAATATTTTACGACATTTTAAATCAGCACCACAACTTATGGTTATATTCAAGGATGGGTCAAGACAGGGGAGGGGATTCGATTAAATGCTCTGTTGTTGTCCCTGATCCTGTTTTCAAGATTCGGTTACCTCAAGAATTCGCTGTGTTCAGAAGACTGATAACAAAAATAATGCAATTCACAAGAAGCAATTCTTCCAAAGACACTTCTGTTGTGTTGTTCAAACTTACATCAGTGATGGCTTGGGCATCGTCGATGGTGATGTTCTCGTGACCAAAATAAAAGTCCCGCATCTTGAGTGCCGCCTCCTCGCGCTCTTCGGTCGTCGGCAGGTGCAGGATTGGAGACACGGCTAGCACGAAGTTGTCGCTGAGCTCCTGCACTGCTGCCGGGTCAGAGAGGTACAGCTTCTCTGTGGGAAAAAATATTCATCAATTTCTCTAGAAGACTAGTTTCTAGCAAACGCGTAAACATAGAGCGAGCAGTGCAAGAGCAGTTGGAATTGGCTGTGTGATCACTGGATCAGAAGAGAAGTGGGTAGCAACCACGACCATCCAGAATAAGTGATCTAATGTCAGGGAAGCATTCCAAAAAGCCGATATCGCTGTTCAGTCGTTCATAAAGAAGTGATGTATCATGTCACGACAACTTACAGGATGAAGAATTTAAAGGAAATGACGTATACATATATGTTGTGTCCTTTCTTTCAGGCATATATGTATATACAGGGTGGCGATGTGTTATCATTTGGTTTTTGAATATAAACTTTATTGTCAATACAATCTGAAAGGAACATATACTACAATGAAGAGTCGTCCATGGAGATTTGTTCTAACTCAGCACATGCTCAATATGTCCACCATTTCGTTTCCTAACTTCCTTCAAACGAACACTGAAGTTAGTGATAACCCTACGGCACATGTCTTCCGTAATTTCGCTGCAAGCTTGAAGAATAAGTCTTCTGAGCTCCATTAAATCAGGTGGACGTTTCGGAAAAAAGTCACATTGATTGAGGTCTGTACTATTGGGGGGTGGGGGGGCAATTTTGTCCGTCATTGAAGCGACTTGGAAACCTGAGTGAAATGATCCGCATGTCGAAATTCTCGTGTAAAAACTCCAACACAGTGTTTGCAATATGTGGCCTTGCTCCATCTTGCATGAACCACTGTGTGTTGAAGGGCAAGGCAGTAGCAAGAAGCTGTGGAATGAAGCTATTGTGCAGCATGCTCAAATAACGCTCGCTGTTCACAGTTTCTTCAAAGAAAAAGGGTCCAATAAGTCCGTGACTGGAAATTGCTGCCCACGCTGTAATCCCTCGGAGCATAATGTTGTTGTTCATGAAGTACTTGTGGGTTTTCAGTGGCCTAAAAGCGTACATTTCGTTTGTTAACCACACCGTCTAAATGAAAATGCGCCTCGTCTGAAAACCAAACGTTGTTGAGAGTTTCTTCTCTATCCTCCGCCCACTGAGCAAACAGTAGTTTCTGCTGCTTGTGTTCTTCAGTGAGCTTCTGTGCACAGGTCATTTTGTATGGCTACATATGGAGGTCACTTTTAAGAATGCTTTGAACGGAGCGTCTGGATATTCCCAGTTGCACTGCTGCCTTTCTACACGATTTCCCGGGACTTCTCTGTACAGCAACTCGTACCGCTTCAATATTCTCCGGCGAACAAACAGGCTTAGGCCGAGGTTGCTTCGCTTCCTGTACAAATTTATCGCACAACCTGTGGATGGTCTTCTCGCAAGGAACCCATCGTGTGTTAAACTGTTGTCGAAAGCGCCTCTGAGTCACAGCAAGGTCTTTCGTTTAATGAAAAAGTAACACATTTGCAGATCGTTGCTGTGTCGTCAGTCTTCCATTGTCAGCCATTGCTGCTTACTAGTCTCCTAGCTGCAGTATCGTGAATTACACGTCATTTCGTAACTCATTTGTTTTTCCAAGCTCTGCTGGTACTGCTGTAGAGATCCCAGCGGGATATCTAATGTGCGTCGTACATTGTGAAAGAAACAGTCGGTAACACATTTCATGCGCCACACTGTATAAAGCAATAGAAAATCCAGGGTGCAGTGTAACAGTATCTTGAAAAGAATACTTGCTATCACTGTATAGCGGAGATGCTGAGTCGCAGATAGGCATAACAAACAAAAAGACTGTCAGAAAGTGAGCTTTCGGCCAACAAGGTGTTTGTGGAAAATAGACGACTCTCTCTCTCTCTCTCTCTCACACACACACACACACACACACGCACTCACAGCCTCTGGCAGCTGAATCCGGTTGACTTCAGCTGGCAGAGATTGTAATCATGTGTATGTGAGTTGCGTTTGCGTGAGTGTGTGTGTGTGTGTGTGTGTGTGTGTATGTCGCCTACTTTCGACAAAGGCCTTGTTGGCCAAAAGCTTATTTCCGACAGTCTTTTTGCTGTGCCTATGTGCGACACAGCCTGTCCGCTGTATGGTGAGAAGCAACTATCCTTTTCATATATAAAGACGAGTAAGTGTTCAAGGGTATGTGACGCTACGCTAGTAGAGTGCAACTGGGTGGGAATTTGGGTCGGATGGAAAGCGTTCTCATATGGCCAAGGCGGTTAAGGGGACCATTCACGTTAAGTGGGAGACCAAGGTTCGAGTCCCGGTTTGGCACAAATTTACACCTGTTACCACTGATTCATTTCCATGCCCAAATGCGGCTAACGCCTTTGAAAACTTCTGAATAGAAATGAACCCTTACATAAAAATAACACAGCACTGACAAGTTTTTTCAATGTCAATAAATCCACCAACAGCCGTATACTTTACGATATTTTATTTTATTAAGAAAGCAACCAGTTTCGGCAATTCATTTTGCCATTTTCAGGCCCCATACGCTTTTATCCAAATAATCAAACTTATCGTATAGCGCCATAAAACACTGGATAACGTGAATTCCAATCGGTATATAAATTATTGCTTCCCTTGTGAGTAGTCAAGCTATGAGCTTTAAGAAAGTGGCAAAATCTTGTACAACCAAACTTGTCAGTCTCTGTTTGTCCATCACGGCCAGGGGACATCTGCTGATCGGCTAGTATGTACTTTTCAATGTCAATAAACTTCATCAACAGCCGTATATTTACGATATTTCATTTTATTCTGAAAGCATCCAGTTTCGGCAAATCATTTTGCCATCTTCAGGCCCCATACGTTTTAATCCAAATAATCTAACTAACTGTTTTCTTATTAAGCATTATATAACGATATGACTGCATACAATATACGATTGAGTGAAAGAATCAAAATACTTTGTCACTGCATAGTGGACCTGGCTTGCAAGACGTCAACATTGAAGAGTTTAGATGCATATTAACTAATTTAAACGTCAAGTGTAGACATACTAACGAAGTCACTTCTCTCGAACACTCACTCGTTCATAGCGTGTATCGAGCTCTACACACTGAATATCGAAATGCTACCGTTAGTCACGATCAGTTATTGAAATATTATGAGGTGAACAAAAGAGATGTGGGAACTGACATCGTTGAAACAATTGTAGCACCCCTTGTGGTAACTATCGTATCCTTCGGCTCTTTCTTCGCCTCAAAGATTTACTTTTTTAATTCAGCGTGGAAAACCATCATCTGGTTGTCCAGCTATCAAATTTGCTTTCCTTCTCTATCTGTTTCCGTGTCTTATCGATTTCCCCTTGTAAACGTTTCGCATTTGCCTCTCCGTCTTGTTTCAACTTTCTTAAATCGAGTATGCACAGTACCTCATTACTCATCTTTCTACTTCGGGTTTCTGTGCCTCCATCTAAACTGACAAGCGAGAGTCCCCCCTCTCGTGATCCTGCATGTTCCCGATCGAACATTTCACATCCGCGTGCTTCTATCAGACTCTCACAGTCTGACCCAAGTGACGGCGGCCCACAAAATTTTTTTCTCGGACTGTCTGACACATCTACAGGGTAGTACCGAATCGTCATACTGCCTCAACGTGCCCACTCGTCTCTTCTTCGTCATCTGAGTGACATCCTCTCACATCATCATAACTAGTATCATCTAGAAAAGATAATTCGCTGTCAGAATCTGATTGTCCAGCCGGAATGATGCTATCTGCCTCATCCAAAATATGTGTGCGAACATTACGATTTTATGCCATTTCGTCTCCCTTTTCTAACTTATCCTGCTAGCTAGCGTTACGCGCTTTACTGTGTGTCAACAGTAACACTGCTCTCTAGACTCCAGACGTAAAGAAAAATAATGTACAAGAAGATATATAAAATTACAATGAACTAGCTGGATGTTAGATGTATCTGACTGTACCTAATTGTTACTGACAGATTACAGCGTCCTAACTGTCTATACGAAGTTCTGTGGTAGTCACACGAACACCTAATATGCAACACGGCAACGCAAGGCACAAAGTCAAGAAAAAATAAAGTGTGGGGTCAGAAAACACAAAAAGATTCTGAAAAGAAAAATATGATTATCGCGCTGTAGAACACATATATGACTAATTATGGCATCATTCTAGCCTTGTGACAGGAACAGTTATAATGCTGGAAGATAACCGCCTTCACAGAAGACATCACCATGTTAGGATTCAGGTGGTTCGTGAATTTACAGTACGCAAATTGTAATCAGAACTAGTTGCAGTTCCACATAACTGAAGTCTAAATACTGAGCTTGTGGCCAGTCTTCCTACTAACTAAACCTACAACAAAATTATGTGCTGTCAGTATAAGTCCCAACTACTCCTTGACATTATTTAATAGATGTTTCGAAAGATGCAGCGCCCACAAACACAGAGATGTGGGCAGTACTACGCTGTAGGGGACATTCACCTACGTTTCCATGGGACTTGTGGTAATAACCGAAGGCAACATGACGGCTGTGATCACGTAAACACTATTGTGAACCACCTGAATCCTAACATGGTGATGTCTTCTGTGAAGGCGGTTATCTTCCAGCATTATAACTGTTCCTGTCACAAGGCTAGAATGATGCCATAGAGCTTTGAGGAGCGTTATAGTAAAGTTATGTTGCTTCCTCGGCTGCCAGATTCGCCTCATCTCAATCTGACTGAACACAACTGGGGTGCTACTGGGCGCCAGTTCCATGCCCTCAAATCACTGGCCAAGAATGTAATGGAATTTTGTGATCTGTACCTAGACAGCTGCTGTCACATATCTCTGGAGGCCCACCAAGGGCTTGTCGAATCCATGACACGCAGAATCGCTGCTGTACTACGTTCCAAAGTTGGAGCAACAAGCAGGTGCCCACAATGTCTTGGCCAATTAGTGTATGAGTGCTAGTAGCAGTGGACATGAGAGGAGGGGAGATGGGAAAAAGAGAAAACTAATAAAACAGAATTAATGAAGAAAGGAAAAATAAAAGAGCCATGACTGACTGAGAAATGAAAATAGATACAAGCATAACTGCTGCACTGCCAGACAGATGGAAAAAAGTGCGACATATGTTAATTTTTGGGGCAATGTATGAGGGTGACAGAAGGACGTTCTTCATTTACTTCTTAAAAACAACAGGGCACTGAATTCTGCACAGAGTGCAAGGCAGCGTGTTCCAGAGGCGGATAAGAGGAAAAAGTTGGCTACTGTTTTTATTTTATGGACGGCATAAACCGGGTGATTCAGCTGCCACTGCCACTGGGTTTTAGGCAATCCACAACGCCTTCAAATACAACGCTCAAGATTTTTGTATTCTCTCACGCAGTATGCACGAACTGTTGGTCCTACAGAATAAATGAACTGGACCTTTTTTTAGGAAATGTAACATAGTTAAATTTTGCACTAGATACGTTTTTGTTGGAGCTCGCGGTTTTCGAGTTATTAAAGGAAAACCAATTTGATGGTTACTTTTGAAGGTTTTTCTTGAATAACTCGAAAACTATGCCATCTAGCCAAACCGTATCCCAGTACAAAATTTAACTAAATTAAATTTCCTACTAAAAGAACCTGTTCATTTTTTCTGTAGGACTGATATTTTGCTTGTAACAAGAGAGAGAATATGAAAATGTGGACGTGATATTTTAGGGCATTGCAGGTTGCATAAAACCCAATGGTAGGGGCAGCTGAATCAAATTTTACGAGGTGTGGCTAGAAAAAAACCGGACTAGTACTGGTGAAACAATAAAACGAATGCAATAAGGCTGAAAGTCGCGTGGCCTGTCACGTGACTCTCGCTCCGCATACTGCTCGAGTTTCATCTGCCTCCTGCACTCAGTCTGCCCGTGGCGTCTGTTTTAAGTAGTTGACGTTTTGTCTGTGAGTCGGAAAATGTTGAGTGTACAGAAAGAACAGCGTGTTAACATCAAATTTTGTTTCAAACTAGGAAAATCTGCAAGTGAAACGTTTGTAATGTTACAACAAGTGTACGGCGATGATTGTTTATCGCGAACACAAGTGTTTGAGTGGTTTAAACGATTTAAAGATGGCCGCGAAGACACCAGTGATGACACTCGCACTGGCAGACCATTGTCAGCAAAAACTGATGCAAACATTGAAAAAATCGGTAAACTTGTTCGACAAGATCGCCGTTTAACAATCAGAGCAGTGTCTGAGTTAACTACTTAAAACAGACGCCACGGGCAGACTGAGTGCAGGAGGCAGATGAAACTCGAGCAGTAGGCGGAGCGAGAGTCACGTGACAGGCCACGCGACTTTCAGCCTTTTTGCATTCGTTTTATTGTTTTACCAGTACTAGTCCGGTTTTTTTCTAGCCACACCTCGTATATGAATTAGCTAAGTGAGGCCTTGTGCTTCGATTGTGGTGAGATGACAGGTACGTAATATCTGATGCAAGGTGCTGGGGTTCATGCACACTGTGGAGCCGGTCAAGTAAACTGAGCGTTTGGGAGTCAGGTAACTTGTCTGTCTGCAAGCAACCTAACTGGAAGAATGGATCAGTCACTTGATCAAATAGAGGAATGCTGCAGGTGTAATACAAACAAGCATTCATGGTTAATTCTAACTGTCTTGTGTTGTCACTACTCGTGCGTTGTTAGATTACATCACGGTAGGGAAGATTGTGTAGGACGAGTGACTGGACATACACTACTAGCCATAAAATTGCTAGACCACAAAGATGACGTGCTACAGACGCGAAATTTAACCGACAGGAAGAAGATGCTGTGATATGCTAATGATTAGCTTTTCAGAGCATTCAAACAAGGATGGCGCCGGTGGCGACACCTCCAACGTGCTGACATGAGGAAATTTTCCTACCGACTTCTCACACGCAAACAGCAGTTGACCGGTGTTGCCTGGTGGAACGTTGTTGTGATGCCTCGTGTAAGGAGGAGAAATGCGTACCATCACGTTTCCGACTTGCGGTTTATCGTATCGCGACATTGCTGCTCGCGTTGGTCGAGATCCAATGATTGTTAGCAGAATATGGAATCGGTGGGTTCAGGAGGGTAATAAGGAACGCCGTGCTGGATCCCAACGGCCTCGTATCACTAGCAGTCGAGGTGACAAGCATCTTATCCGCCTGGCTGTAACGGATCGTGCAGCCACGTCTCCATCCCTGAGTCAACAGATGGGGACGTTCGCAAGACAACAACCATCTGCACGAACAGTTCGACGACATTTAAAGCAGCCTGGACTATCAGCTCGGAGACCATGGCTGCGGTTACCCTTGACGCTGCATCACAGACAGGAGCGCCAGCGGTGGTCTAACGACGATCCTGGGTGCACGAATGGCAAAACGTCATTTTTTCGGATGAATCCAGGTTCTGTTTACAGCATCATGATGGTTGCATCCGTGTTTGGCGACATCGCGGTAAATGCACATTGGAAGCGTGTATTCGTCATCGCCATACTGGCGTATCACCCGGCGTGATTGGTTACACGTCTCGGTCGGTCACCTCTTGTTCGCATTGACGGCATTTTGAACAGTGGACGTTACATTTCAGATGTGTTACGACCCGTGGCTCTACCCTTCATTCGATCCCTGCGAAACCCTACATTTCAGCAGGATAATGCACGACCGCATGATCCAGGTCATGTACGGGCCTTTCTGGATACAGAAAATGTTCGATTGCTGCCCTGGCCAGCACATTCTCCAGATCTGTCACCAATTGAAAACGTCTGGTCAATGGTGGCCGAACAACTGGCTCGTCACAATTCGCCAGTCACTACTCTTGATGAACTGTGGTATCGTGCTGAAGCTGCATGGGCAGATGTATCTGTACACGCCATCCAAGCTCTGTTTGACTAAATGCCCAGGCGTATCAAGGCCGTTATTACGGCCAGAGGTGGTTGTTTTGGGTACTGATTTCTCAGGATCTATGCACCCAAATTTCGTGAAAATGTAATCACATGTCAGTCCTAGTATAATATACACTCCTGGAAATTGAAATAAGAACACCGTGAATTCATTGTCCCGGGAAGGGGAAACTTTATTGACACATTCCTGGGGTCAGATACATCACATGATCACACTGACAGAACCACAGGCACATAGACACAGGCAACAGAGCATGCACAATGTCGGCACTAGTACAGTGTATATCCACCTTTCGCAGCAATGCAGGCTGCTATTCTCCCATGGAGACGATCGTAGAGATGCTGGATGTAGTCCTGTGGAACGGCTTGCCATGCCATTTCCACCTGGCGCCTCAGTTGGACCAGCGTTCGTGCTGGACGTGCAGACCGCGTGAGACGACGCTTCATCCAGTCCCAAACATGTTCAATGGGGGACAGATCCGGAGATCTTGCTGGCCAGGGTAGTTGACTTACACCTTCTAGAGCACGTTGGGTGGCACGGGATACATGCGGGCGTGCATTGTCCTGTTGGAACAGCAAGTTCCCTTGCCGGTCTAGGAATGGTAGAACGATGGGTTCGATGACGGTTTGGATGTACCGTGCACTATTCAGTGTCCCCTCGACGATCACCAGTGGTGTACGGCCAGTGTAGGAGATCGCTCCCCACACCATGATGCCGGGTGTTGGCCCTGTGTGCCTCGGTCGTATGCAGTCCTGATTGTGGCGCTCACCTGCACGGCGCCAAACACGCATACGACCATCATTGGCACCAAGGCAGAAGCGACTCTCATCGCTGAAGACGACACGTCTCCATTCGTCCCTCCATTCACGCCTGTCGCGACACCACTGGAGGCGGGCTGCACGGTGTTGGGGCGTGAGCGGAAGACGGCCTAACGGTGTGCGGGACCGTAGCCCAGCTTCATGGAGACGGTTGCGAATGGTCCTCGCCGATACCCCAGGAGCAACAGTGTCCCTAATTTGCTGGGAAGTGGCGGTGCGGTCCCCTACGGCACTGCGTAGGATCCTACGGTCTTGGCGTGCATCCGTGCGTCGCTGCGGTCCGGTCCCAGGTCGACGGGCACGTGCACTTTCCGCCGACCACTGGCGACAACATCGATGTACTGTGGAGACCTCACGCCCCACGTGTTGAGCAATTCGGCGGTACGTCCACCCGGCCTCCCGCATGCCCACTATACGCCCTCGCTCAAAGTCCGTCAACTGCACATACGGTTCACGTCCACGCTGTCGCGGCATGCTAGCAGTGTTAAAGACTGCGATGGAGCTCCGTATGCCACGGCAAACTGGCTGACACTGACGGCGGCGGTGCACAAATGCTGCGCAGCTAGCGCCATTCGACGGCCAACACCGCGGTTCCTGGTGTGTCCGCTGTGCCGTGCGTGTGATCATTGCTTGTACAGCCCTCTCGCAGTGTCCGGAGCAAGTATGGTGGGTCTGACACACCGGTGTCAATGTGTTCTTTTTTCCATTTCCAGGAGTGTATTTGTCCAATGAATACCCGTTTATCATCTGCGTTTCTTCTTAATGTAGCAATTTTAATAGCCAGTAGTGTATTGACGTTTAACATTGTGTGGAAATATGTCGCGGAACTTTTTGAGAGCACAGAAGTAAGCTTCTGTAAGAAGCAACAATATGTGCTGCTCCGTGATGTTGGATACTACTTTATTGTCGTCGGAGAGGGTTTTAGATATCGCCATTCAGACCAGTGCTCGATTTTTACTGCGGAGACGTTTGCCCTTTACCACGGATTCTGCAAATCTGTTGCGTACTCTGATATCCTCAGTGCTCTCCAGAGCCCGTGTGCGATTAACACGTACCACCCTTTAGTACAACGGATCCGGGAATGGCTTCACTCGTTCGCTGATGCTGTTACCAACACAACAATCTTTTGCGTACCTGGACCTGTCGGGATGTCGTGAAATGAGGCTGCTGCTGCTGCTAGTGCCATTGCCTCTGACAATTCTGCAGTTTTACTTCTCTGACCACTTAGCAATTCAGCCCCCTCGGACGATCTCATCAGTGTTGTATATAGGAACTGTCACTCCGGCGCGAACATTGGTTGTCTCCCCGTGGCAACAAGCTCAGGAGATTAAACCCCTCCCTACGACTTGGGCGGTTTACTTCAGATCATATCGTTGCGAGGAGGTCTTTGTCTTTTCAGCCATCGTCAGCTGGTAAGCGGTGGCCCCGCACCTCTTTGCTCTTGCTGTAAAGAACCACTGACAGTAGGGCACATACTAATCCAGTGTCAGTTCTTTAATCCCATTCACTTTAATGTGTGTCATCTGAGCTATCTGAGGTTTTTGGCAGATACGGCACAGGCTGTAGATCTCATTCTACCATCTACTAGTTGTAGCAACATGGCGGAGGAGATTTACTCTTCGACTGTGGACATCAGTTGTCCTAGAAAATATTACCAAATGGCCAGTCAAAAAGAGGAGGGTGTTATAATTGTTAATATTAGCTATCCACTTGGTGTGTTGCTTTTTAAATAGGGTTCTAGCCTCACTATAGTTATTCATTATAGTTTTACCTACCCACTAATGCCGTTTAGGCACATACGTGTTAGTTAATTTCAAGAATCACGGAGTGCTTTCCGTAGAAAACGGTCAATTTTAAGTCAAGATTTGGGCGCTTATGAGCTCCAGCGTTTCAAACAAACAAACAAGCAACAGTTGACATTATTATCCAAACTTGCGTCTGAATACTTACTGTTTTCTGATTAGATATGGAATACCGTCAAGAAGAATAAGAGTCAGTTTGTCTCGGCACCATTACAGTGTAAGCTGTTCTGTTAAAATTAGGGTTGAGGAGCTACAATTAATAAACTGTTTTGTCAGTACATCTTGTCTCAGTACTGACCGTGTCTTTAAGAGCTGACAGGACGTTACGAGCAGTAGCAAACAGCAGAATGTCGGTTTAACGGATCGAAAACTACGGTAGTCATAGTCGAATGGGTAGGTTGAAACTCACGTTGAATCAGCTCGAGCCCGTCCCCGGACGTGAAGCCCGTGATGACGGGGACCTTGTTGAAACGACCTGCCTTCAGGCTTTCGGCCGGCCACTCGGTAACGAAGGCGCCTTCCACGTCCTGTTCAAGCACGGGGAGCCAGGCAAGATGCTGGATGCGGATCTCCTCCTGCAAAAGTGGCAATAGCAGAATTAGTAGGCTGTAAGTATAAAAGATACAGGTAGCATATTACACAGGGTGTCACATTTATCTTGATAACCCCAGTAACTATTTTCTTGATAAGCAAAATAAAAAATGTATCAAGCGAATGTTGTTTAGCTACCAGGGGTGAGATTAATTAGCATGGTTGCCTTTCTTGTAACTTTGTTCGTTATGAAGATATGCGCAGCACTCCTATTTTTAAATAGTGCCCTATATCTTTTCCTAGTAATAAACTCTCTCTCCTCAAGTCATGTTCAAAAGGTATCACAGTGTACCATTCAAATAAACATCACGATATTAAAAAAACGTAACACGAATTTGACTGTGTCTCTCACGTTCTAGTATACGTTGCATTTTCTCAGGGTAACATAAATTGTAAATTTTCCGGTGTTGGTAGTAAACAAGTATAAGCGCAAAGGAAATGCAAACCGGTCGTTACTGTTCTGCTAACTAACATTCTCCATAAATCAGAAGTATCTCTACCTTATCTTCGTTGGTGTAATTGTGTACACAAAAACCTCCAACTGAAGAC
The DNA here is from genome assembly GCF_023898315.1 of Schistocerca nitens. Classification (NCBI taxonomy): domain Eukaryota; kingdom Metazoa; phylum Arthropoda; class Insecta; order Orthoptera; family Acrididae; genus Schistocerca; species Schistocerca nitens. Next base: position 366,988,104 of record NC_064621.1, read on the forward strand.
GGTTGACTGAATGACTGGTGCACACTTTTCTTGAGTTTCCATTTGCTCACTATTATTTTCAACAAGCGAACGAGTCAGGTTACCCTGAGTAGCCGCACTGTTTGCTACTATACAAGCGTCAAGTGAATTTTGTTTTACATAGAGAAACAACTTTTGCTTCAAACATTATTTTCTGCTTCTGGACAAAAAGTTATTTGGGGTTACCAAGATAAATACAACATCACGGAACATCCTTTCTACAACCAGCTGGATTCAAGAACGGCATACAAAGCAGATCCTGTACATCTGGGCGTCATCCAGTAATAATGTAAGCATGTAGCATGTTTTCTGCAACTAGACAGAATTCGAGAACTACGAGTATGTAAGCAGTTAGTAGCTTGTCTATAAGTTTGTAGAATTAATCCTACACCACCAGCAAATGATGTAAGGCGGTACATTTTCTCCGACAGGAACCCTTAAACTTATCTATGTCTTACGTATTTATGTCTTGTCTAGTTGTTTTTAGATGAGTGGTGGCTTAACGATAATATCAATCACCTGATGTAATTAAATAGTTCAGTCAGTTAAAAGAAATTTCGCTACGATCTCAGTTTGCTTTTCATTATGCAGGATGTTCGAAAATACCCGTTACACACTTATAGGACTTATACAGAGGAGTGAGTACATAATGTATGCATCAGTCATGTCATCACGCGTGGTGTCTGTTTTGTCAGACGTGTTCGGTGGAACAGACACCACTCAGATATGTCCGTCTTTTACGTAGCCAAATTCAAGGGAAGCTGTCAATAATTAGAAGGAAATGGAAGATGAGGACTAGTGTTCTGTCGTCCATGAGGTCATTGTAAATGTAGCACAAAATTAGATTTCAAGAGAATAATCACTGCGTTTGCTTGAAGCAACTTAAGGAACTGACAGCAAATGTATAATTGGATGGCAAGTCGAGGATCTGAACTGCCGTCCTCATGAATGGAAGCTCAGTCTCTTAACTATTGAATCATTTTGCTAGGTCTACTGTCACTTACTGTCCAAAACAAAATGTTATTTTAGGAGGTTTTCAATTTCTTTCTGTTACTTAGCTATGATGATTTTCTGCATACCACCTAAACTGACTGCCACAGTCTCGTGTCCCTACCCACCTGTTAGCCGGCAAGATACATATTGACAGGCCATCGAGATCTCCTATTAATATCAGACCGTGGGAAGGCATGTACTGCGAACCTACTTGCAAGGGCCCACTGGTTTGAACGGATGCTGGAGGGAATATTTAGTAAAGAACACAAGAGAAGTGTTCTGAAATTAGTACAGAACAACGAACTCTTAATTGAGAGCAGCCTTCACTGACATAGACAGATTCGCAGGATGACGTAGGCTATAGGAAGAGAAGTACCCTATAACTACACAAGTTTACCTCGAGAACAGTTGTGAGAGAGAATACCGAACCACGAGAACTAGCATTTGGTGACAAATCTGAGTATCATTACTAGACTGTGCCCGAAATAACGAACCGTTCAACTTTGCCGTAGCATCGCGGTACGTATCTGCGGACAAGTGGCGGTCGCAGGCGAGGTGGCAGCTGGTGGGCCTTCCAAGAAGACTTAGTAAAATGTCTCGGAGTGGCGATGCACAGGGGTTTTAGTAGCTGGTCGGTACCTCACACTAGCATGCGTACGGCTGTAGCCTAAAAAGTAATTCTGGTGCAAACTTGCTGACTGGTCAAGCGGTTAGTTGCCGCCCGCTGGGCCATAGAACTGGCCGCTTCCCTTTTGCACCAGAGGTATCCTATCCTGGTACAGCGCCAGTCGTTGGAACAGTGGGCTTTTCTGTACTCGTGTGCTCCTCAAGGCCAAGGAGACGCTTAGTTTATACTTGATTCTTTTTAACGTCCATTGCCATATTAAACAATTCATTAATTCCTCTCAGAATATACGTAGGGAATTATTATTATAAGGTTCCCCTCCGTTCTGTAATTATTTAGATGGCTTAATTAGTGGTTGAATTTTTAGATACACCTAAATAAAATTAATATGCAAATTACGGACAGAGCAGCTGTTGGTTCCTCATCAAAAGGTCCCGAATCTCTCACCTGATTTCACATTCATTAATGACTTCTCGGCTCATTCTTTGTTTCCGGCCTTGTGTGGCCGCCCGCCCGCTCGTCACTGCACGTGGTGTTCTTGGGAGGGTTTGTAACACGATGCGTTATAAAAGTACTAAATAGTTTGAGAATGTGAATCGTTCTGCTTGTCTACTTTGTAGTGTAGGTACAAATAAAGCTATCTTCAATCTGATAGTTTGAACGCTACAGTGCTATACTAGATATGGTCTTATTGGATGTGGTATGCCCTCGTGCTCCTCCACTCTTTTAACATACGAAAACCTAATCTATCTGGCACCCCATCTTCCATTAACAGTTATTCAGTCCTTCATATACCTTGTTTTATGGGCTATACGGCGCTACCGACTGTAACACACACCTTAATTTTTACGAAATTTTTTAAAAAATAACATTTTTACTATTTTTATTATTAGGTTGCAAGGCCAGATTAGAAAAACAATGTTATTTTATAAAACCAAATGACCTTTAAAATCTCTGAAAATCGACATCTGAACTTATTTTCTTCTTCTTCATCGTCACCGTTGTGCACAAGATGGTCTTCACAGCTACCGAGATCGTTACTTACGCACCACTCCTTGAAATATTTAGCAATAATGTCTTCTTTCACTCTGTACCACGACTATTTTATCCACTGACATTTGTTTGAATGTAGGTCGTTTTAAAGCACCCTTCGGAGTGAATTCATGATGGATTTCATCCAGCATCCACTCGTTCCATTCCTCTCTCATATATGGTATACTTTGAGTGGTTTATTTATCAAGACATTAAGAGATTGCAGCCGTGAAGTAAGTCCTCCCGGAATAACAGCAAGCTCTGAATTTCCCTGTCTCAATTTCTCTTTCACAGGATTTTTCAAACGACTTATAAACTGATCTAGCGCAAGAAGAGAACTCTTCTCTCCCACACTCGGTTATTCCATAATTTCATACTAGTCCTTTCCATCCGGCCCCTGTCATGTACGGGAGCAACACCTGGTGGTATGTGAGAAGGTTTTGGCATTGGTTTGTGCTTGACAAGGGTCATCGGATTAAGGTTAGTACCGTCAGCATAGCGTGAAAAGACAACAGCTTATTGTATTTTTTTATGACCACTTGTTTTTATAGATACAAGTTTAGCGCCTTTCATGGAACCAATTCTGTTGCTCGGAACAACAGATGTCGGAGGAGTTTCGTCCATATTCGCTGTGTAGCTTAGTTCCACACTAGTTTTCTTTCGATGCTGAATAATAAAGCGATATAAAGGTAATATTTTCTCTTCACACTCGTCTGGCATTTTCAGAGATATTTTGGTTTTGTTTCGCATACTAAGACCACGACGCTTCATAAACCTGTAGCATTAACCAATACCCTTAAAGTCTGTTAAGCTCCCCTATAGCACTAGCTTACAAGCGTGTCATTTGAATAATTTTTTTGTATTAATTGCAATGCTATTTTGTCGGTGTCCTTGAATCCATTCCAATACGTCATCTTCTACTTTTGGTAATTTTGCGTTCAGTCTTTTATTTGCATATTTAGTCATCCTCATTTTTTCAGTTCTTCTTTACTAGCCCGCCAATCGCGAATGGTTTTTTTTCTATTGGTGGAGGGCCGAAATGCCGCTCGACTGCTCTGTTTCAACATCGTTCTGCATGTGCTATTACTTTCAATTTATAGTTCCCATCATGTGAATACCTTTTATTCTTTTCTATTACGAAACGAGATACTAACAAAAATATTGTACTGTTACCGATGACACAAATCACTTTTAATTCAAGTTCACTGGCACCGTAGAATGCAGTAGGCTAGACAGTGTTCTGGGTTTGTGATGGCAGATCTGGAGGGAGAGAGTGTTAGCAAGCTTATGAATTCCAGTAACTCGTGTTCGTCGCATCGGTGCACTACTGCTGCCAGTTGAATCCAATGTTGCCAGATATAGGTTTCCCGCAGCATCGAATATTAATTTCGAGCTTGAGACGCACCTGAATTTTGGAGGCAATTTTTCGAAAAAAAGTGAGTCTTATAGTCCGTAAAATACGGTAGCTGGGTAATAGTCCTCGTAGTGGCTGATATGGATGCTTATAGTATAAACCTGCTGGAGTTACCTCTGGTGTGATGATGTCGTCATCGTGGGATACGAGGTCCTGTGGGTCCACCGTTAACAGGAAGTCTCGCAGCTCCTGAGTGTTGTTCGCCGTGAAGCCCAGGACCTCCGCCAAGCGGAACGCCTTGGCCGCTGGGTCTGGCATTATTCCCCAGGGGCTGGCCGCCTCTCCACTGTGGATTATGGCGCTGCGGAAGAGGCCTGTGGGGGAAGACAAACGCACTGCTACTACATGTATCTCTGAGACTGTAAAACCAACCGACAAGGGCTACCTTGGTGGCCACCGTAATCTACAGTAGACGCCTGTATTGTGACATCACTGTGTACAGGGTGTTCAGAAACAGTCTGGAAAGCTTGTAAGGGTGTTGATGGGAGGATGTGCTGAGAAATAACTGTTAAGAAAAAAAATTCGGTACTTTGCGACCATTCCCGAGCAATTTAGCATTGTAGTTAGCCAGTTAGGTCGCTGTGCGAGCAAATTCAAACACTTGCACGCGCTAAAATGCGATAATGCACAGACGTCTATGGGTCGGTGAATTACTACTTGTTCAAATGCTCATTACCATTTAAAATGTCTCTTTTTCAGAAATGATAAAGTTAAGCTAGAGGAGTAAACGCTACGTTTGTTCGGTTTTAGGAAATCGAACGAGGAACACGTTTGGCGACACTGTCTCGGACGGGCTGCTTGAATTGCTAATGCTAAATAACTCGTAAACGGCGCAACTTATGGGGCTGTTTCGTTAGCTATTATTTCTCAGCACAATCTCCCCTGCAACACCGTTTGAAGCTTTTCAGGCTATTTCTGACCACCCTGTATATACAGTGTGGACAGCTGTCAAGAGTGCATGCGTGCATCTACTGAACTAGACGTATGTACGATATATGAGATGAGGGTGCAGCTTAAAGCATGTTGTGCCTCGGGAATCAGGTAGAAGTTTACGTGTTCTGCGTATCCGAAGCATTTGAAAAATGAAGTTTCAAACCAAATTCTGCGACTGTCTGGGCTGCAGAATTCCATAGCTCTGCTGTTGCCTGGGGAAAAGCAGCCTTCTGCGAAAAAGTCTGGTGTGCAACTGCAAGCGAGAATCCTATGATAACATCAAGCAGCATGTAGCACTTATAGTAAAGGCGGTAGCAGAAACTGAAAGGTGGATAAAATATATTTGCTAGAATACCTGAGGGAAGATAGGTGTTGTACATGGACTGAAGAATGTTTCTTCTGATCTGTAGTGTCTTGCGTAATGACATTAATGATGAACCAGTATCAGAATTTATTAGGTGATAACAAAATGTGTTTAGCACTGCTGTAGTCACGTCGTAACCACAATCAAGTCCAAATCCGGAAGCAGAGTTCTCAACGAAGTACTGAAAGTGCGTTAATTGCAAATACTAACGAACAGACACGGCAGAACTGCCTTCTTCACGGGGAAGCCGTTGTTTATACTAGAGTATTCAAGAATAAGCAAATATTACAAACATAAGAAATTTCGAGAATTTTTCTAGATGCGATAAATTCTAAATAACAGACATTTGGTGGTGATCGCTTAGACTGTTTCTGATGTTCCTACGCACATACGGTCCTTGGTAAGTTGTGGCCTCTCGTGACAGTTGGTGATCCGAACATATCCTTGAACTCCCGCAGAGATTAACGCTGGTATGCAGATTTCTTTTGTGAGTCTTAGTAGCTTCACAGTTTAACTGAGCAGTTAGATTGAGACCAAAGCTTGTTTCGTCCATAAAGGAGGGAATAAGCACATTTTCAACTGCAAGCAACTTCCCAGAGCAATGTTTGGTATGTGTGCTTGTTGGAATGGCCTCGCCAATCTAAAATTCTGGTCTTCCACATTCTGTGACTGTTGTGATGCCTGCAAGAAGGCCCATCTGAGAATAATCCGATGACAACATTCTGTTAAAACACATATTAGTAGGCAATCAAGTCTTCGAATGAAACACTTGGGATACGGTTTTGCATTCACGACATCCAGGAATATATGGCACTGTATTTCAGTATCGTTTATTTTTGAGAGATGCATATGGGACCTGAAGATGGCATAGTGGAATGCCGAAACTGGTTGTCAGAATAAAATAACATCTCAATTACACGGCTGTTGTCAAATTTCATTGATATTTACTTGACCAGCCGATGTCCTATGTCCATGACGGATCAACAGAAATTAGAATGGCTGTTTTCTACCATTGACAGTTATTCTTGCAGTACCTGTTACTGTCGGCTGGACGTATTTACCATTTGAAACTTCAGCACAATGGTTTGAGTTTCGTGGAATATAGCGTTTTTTAGCTGGTGATGATAAGCATTCGACATTACAGGTACATAAGCCCTAGAGTTGACTAGCAGCCGGATAGTTTGTGTGCCAATGAGGACGTCAATAAGATTTCCTGACCTCTTGGTAGCCGCCGTTCACGGAAAATTTTCATCTGTTTCGATCTCACCTCCATAGACGGTTGCATCACTTCGTTTTCCTGAATTTGGCGGCTATGCGAGCAGTTGGCACCTCTGTATGGCAACTGGGAACAGCTGCAGCGTGTTGCGGAGCGATCGCGGCCAGGCTATGCTGATAGCATTCGTCCAACACTCGAATACAATCGTCTGCAGTTGACTGGTGTGAATAGGACCGTTTTGATGGTTACCGTCTTGCAGCGTAGTATTGTCGAACACTTGTCTTGTGGAACATTCGATTGGGGACGGAGGTAGGTGCTAAAGATCGATACACTTCTTCTTCAACATTCTCTTATCAGCTCCTGATATATGAGGTCGACGTTCATGTTTTCTCTCGCTTATTCGATCCGACAGTTCTGGATAGCAGAGAGAGGAGTATGAGAGAGGCTTCCACAAATGCTATATGGACCACATTCTGAGTCGGTCATTACCCTCCTCTTTCCAGTTGCATTTCCTCAATTTGCTGGCACCACTTCATGAATTCCTCGTTTCTTGTGATATCCTTTACCAGCAGAGCCTGGCACAAGTCTTCTGTGGCTCCTTTCATCAAATGTGAGATTTTGTTGGCTTCTGTCATATTTGAATGCACAATGTGGCATAGGGCCAAAACATTCTGCTTGTAAGACTGAGTCGTTTCTCAACGACGTTGACCCTTGTTCTTCAGCTGTTCTTCCACCAAGTGGACTTGTTGCACCGAAAGTTTTCTGCAGGTTCGTTCTGGAATTTGTTCCAGCTATCGAGCTTCTCTTCGTTGTTTTCGGACCATTGCTGGGCTGTGTTGTCCAAGTAAAAGTACACGTTTACTAAACACATGGTACGAGGCGTGTTTTTTAAGTAAGTACGGTTTTGAAATTAAAAAAAGACGTGCTAAGATATCTCAATAATTTTATTTTTACATGAAAGCCTGTACCTTAATGTACGCACTGACGCCATTACAGTGTGATTCTTCCTTATTTACGTTGTGTACTGAGTGTTTAAGATGCCTCCGATAATCGTGAGTCCCTCCGACTGTGAAGTACGGGCTGTTATAAGATTTCTCAGTGCTAAAGGCCTAAAAGCGTTCGATATTCATCGTGAGATCTGTGCAGTTTACGGAGAAAACATTATGAGTGACGGAATGGTAAGAAAGTGGGTGAGAGCATTTAAAGATGGCCGCAAAAATGTGCATGATGAACAATGGAGTGGGCGTCCTTCGGTCTTAATGAAAGTTTGGCGCAGGAAATCGACAATAAGGTGAGAGAAAACAGACACTTTACGATTTCCTCCTTGCGGGATGACTTTCCTAATGTTTCTCGTAGTGTTTTGTATGGCATTGTGCCCGAGCACTTGAATTACTGAAAATTGTGCGCACGTTGGGTACCGAAAATGTTGACGGATGTGCACAAAACCAAACTTTTAGACAGTGCATTGACTTTCCTTGAGTGGTACCACAACGACGGTGATGATTTATTAAGCCAAATTGTTACGGGCAATGAAACATGGGTGGCTTACGTCACACCAGAATCAAAGCAACTGTCCATGGAAGTTGAGCAAGGGCATCGTTTTGCTGCAAGACAATACCCGCCCGCATGTGGTGAATCAGACCAAAGATCTCATCACATCTTTTCGATGGGAAACTCTAGATCATCCTCCGTACAGGCCCGATCTTACGCCCAGTAACTACCATCTGTTCCTGCACTTGAAGAAACACCTGGGCGGTCAGCGTCTTCAAGACGATGACGAAGTTAAAACAGTGGTGATGCAGTGATTAACAAGTCAGGCGTCAGACTTCTGTGAGGAAGGTATTCAAAAACTGGTACAATGTTATGACAAGTGCCTCAATATTGACGGAAATTATGTAGAAAAATAGATCAAGGTACAGGCTTTCATGTAAAAATAACATTATTTAGATATCTTAGCACGTCTTTTTTTAATTTCAAAACGGTACTTACTTAAAAAACACGCCTCGTATCATACCAACTGTTGTATCTGGCAACTCTAGATCATCCTCCGTACAGGCCCGATCTTACGCCCAGTAACTACCATCTGTTCCTGCACTTGAAGAAACACCTGGGCGGTCAGCGTCTTCAAGACGATGACGAAGTTAAAACAGTGGTGATGCAGTGATTAACAAGTCAGGCGTCAGACTTCTGTGAGGAAGGTATTCAAAAACTGGTACAATGTTATGACAAGTGCCTCAATATTGACGGAAATTATGTAGAAAAATAGATCAAGGTACAGGCTTTCATGTAAAAATAACATTATTTAGATATCTTAGCACGTCTTTTTTTAATTTCAAAACGGTACTTACTTAAAAAACACGCCTCGTATCATACCAACTGTTGTATCTGGCAACTCGGTCGAGCCTCTTCACCCACTTTGTCGAGCCCTGACCATCGTCTCCAGAAAACACTGATGATTGTGTGATGTGCAGCTGACTTACTGGTTTTTTGGAATCCATTGGTCTCTAGAACGTACAGACCTTGGGAACTGCCGCGTCGGATTAGTTGAGCGGTCTAACGCGCTGCAGTCTTGGACTGTGCGGCTGGTCCCGGCGGAGGTTCGAGTCCTCCCTCGGGCATGGGCGTGTGTGTGTGTTTGTCCTTAGGATAATTTAGGTTAAGTAGTGTGTAAGCTTAGGGACTGATGACCTTAGCAATTAAGTCCCATAAGATTTCACACACATTTGAACATTTTTGAACCTTGGGAACTATGTACTGCTTGTACTCTGGTTCCTGCCCGTGTAGGCAATGGCTTTTTCGTTGCCTAATGGGAACCACGGTAATGTAGATGTTTCAAAGTACCCGGCGTCTCCACCAAAAAATGTCACATTGTAACTACAATCAAATTCAAATCAGAAAGCAGGGTCATCAGGAAGTACAACACCTACCACTGAAAGCACGTTAATTACAGACACAACGTACAGACAGAATAGAATTGCATCCTGGAGGGCAGGTGCTGCTATTTATACAAACATGGAGTATTTCAGAATATGCAAACATTAAAAACATATAAAAATGTAGAGTTGTGCTGGGGACCCACGACATGCCAGCCAGCTATGCTAATCGTTACTCTCCATAGCATGCAGAACACCTCGCGGCAATCATATGTTTCCTGAGCTCGCGAAAACCCCAATCCATAGCATTAAAAGAGGAAAAAGAAGAGACTGTCTGAAGAAATCGAGTCCAAGACATTCGAATTACTAGTTGACAATAGCAGCAGTGAGATGAGCTATGAGCAACACTTTAGGACTTAGTTATATGTTTGGGTGTGATGAACACTCACCAACGTTGATGAAACCCTCCTGCTGGCGCACACAGTTTTACAAACTGGGTTAAATAAACTGGTAAGCATACAAAGCAATCATTGAGAACCAGAGTACTAAGTACGACAATGCAAAAAACTTTCGTAACACGAAAAGATCTAATTTCTCCTGAGTCCGCTACGTTTATGGGGACTTTGATACTAGATTTTTCGGACACTAGGAAATCAATGTAAACGAGACAACAGAAACCTGATGCACTATTAAAGACCTTCATCGCGACGCCCTGCCCAATTTCGAGTGTCGTTAGTGAAACTCATAAGGTGTGCCACTCTTGTCTGAAATGGGCTGATGTACTGACCTGCAGCGAGAGGCGATAACACCAGATGTGATGCAGAGCAGCCCCCAGAACTCTCACCGCCGATGGTCACCTGGTTGGGGTCCCCGCCAAATGCGGCGATGTTCTGCTGTACCCACTGCAGGGCCATCACCATGTCCTTCATGCCGGCGTTCCCAGGGATCACGTCGTCACCAGTGCTCAGCAAGCCTGCAAATGACGTCATAGCCCAACCATTAAAAAAATTGGGTCATTCCAATTCCTCCTTCAGTATTCTCCCCTCCCTCCTCTTTCCTTCCCTCCCTCCCTCCCTCCCTCCCTCCCTCTCTCTCTCTCTCTCTCTCTCACAAACACACACACACACACACACACGGAACTGCTGACATCATGTGGTAAATGTAGCTCAGCATCCAGTCGAGCACAACCACTTCAGACCATGTTCTGATCCCTGATGACTCTCCCAGACAACGTACTTTGTGTGGAGGAGAACTTTCATCAGCTCGAAAAGACTATAAGGAACACAATTACTAGCACAAAACAAATAAATGAAGCGTTCCATAGAACGAATAGATTAGCTACACAGACCATTAGCGCAATGAATGTGCTTCATGTCTGACTTCCGACATGGAGATGAATAGCCTCATCTCTGCACAGACCTCACTGACTGCTTCGAGACGGCGCAAGAAGGTAATCACATGGAACTGCTGGCGTCACGCAGTTAATGTAACTCAGCGTTCAATGGAATACAAACACATCCGACCGTATTATTCTTCGCTGACAACTCTCGCTGACACCGTGCTCCATTCTATCTAGCTGTAATTTAGGACTCTAAGGTTTCTTCTTCAGATTTTTTTATTTGGTAGCTGATTGGACTTGAACGACATTACGTATTTTCTTGGTGGATCGTCTGTCTGTCACATTTACAACGTTAAGGCACGGATTAGTTTTGTGGGCCATTTATGTAGTGCTGTTGTATAAAGACCAGCGAAATAAATCAGTTGTTTTTACACCGATCAGGTGTCATAGATGAGCGCAAGGTTATCGGTATTTCTCCAAAATGAACCATGGAAGCAATCAGGAAACAGTTGTCATTAAACGGACCAGGAAACAGTCGTACATTGGCATTATGATCTCTGATTGTCTGGAGGAACACAGGTGAACATCAAATAGGTCTTGCATAACGAACTTGCTCTCGCTTGGAGCAACGTGATGGTAAGTTGGTGGAACAATTATGCTTGTAGAAGGTCTAGAAGACTTATACACTGTACTTGACAAGAAGAACTGTTTTATCATGCAAAAGTGGTGTACCTATCATGGCCATTGTGTTTCGCTAACAAGACAGAAACTGAGATTGTGCCGATTAATTTTGTGTCGAATGTCATGCGTCCATCTGAACTTGATCTGTTTCTCTCATAACTATGCCACTGAACAGTTATTTGGATAAGATATGTCAATAGATCTCGAACTGAAGGATGAAGTCAGACATAGTGTCAGATCATACCATACGTTAATTTTTTTATACCGATTTTCTACAACTTTCGAGATTTATTTTGTCATTTCTCCTGTGGGACGAAATTCTAACATCTCAGCCGATGGAGATCCAAACGTGGCAAAAAGTAGTAGGATTATTAGTTGTTCGTGATTAGTTTTTAAATAAATGATTTGCAGAATTAATTGATCAGAAGGGTTCTTTGGTCAAGTTATAATTTATTTTTATGCCTTCTTCATCGACTTCTACAAACCGAGAGCTACCGTATGGCGTGTAGCATAGGCTTCGCAGTCCACCAGAATTAATTTCCCCTTTACTCATTCCATTTACGAAATAAGAATTGTTCTTTGCCGTAGCCAACTACACAAATCACTACTGCGAACCAAGAAGTGTGCGAAAACCAAGATCGATGTTAAGTCTATGTCCTAAGTGGTAGGGAGCGAGCGTTAACGTATTGTCAGATCAAAGCAGTACCAAAAAACAGTGCCAAGATCATGTTAAAAATAACCAAGAGTTACAATTAAAAGTCCAGGTCCAGAATGCGAGATATCAGTTGTATTTGCGAATGGGCGTTTGGGGCTTCAGTAACAAGATGTGAACTGCCGACCCAAACGCCGGGCGAGATATATTTATCGTTCAGCAGGCCAACGGCAATCCTTGTCTGTTGCCTTTGCTGCGACATCTGGAGTCGCGGTCTCCAAAAGTTGAACTTTCTGCTGCGCAGATAATACTGCCGCCACACACTGTGTCTGCATCAGTGATTAGATTAGTACTTGTCCCATAGATCATCAGTACGATACTTCGTAATGATGTGGAATGTGTCAGGTTAATAAAAGGTGTCTATACAAGATGTTATACACTACTGGCCATTAAAATTGCTACACCAAGAAGAAATGCATGTGATAAACGGGTATTCATTGGACAAATATATTATACTAGAACTGACATGTGATTACATTTACACGCAGTTTGGGTGCATAGGTCCTGAGAAATCAGTACCCAGGACAATCACCTCTGGCGGTAATAACGGCCTTGATACGCCTGGGTATTCAGTCAAACAGAGCTTGGATGGCGTGTACAGGTACAGCTGCCCATGCAGCTTCAACACGATACCACAGTTCATCAAGAGTAGTGACTGGCGTATTGTGACGAGCCAGTTGCTCGGTCACCATTGACCAGACGTTTTCAGTTGGTGAGAGATCTGGAGAATGTGCTGGCCAGGACAGCAGTAGAACATTTTCTGTATCCAGAAAGGCCCGTACAGGACCTGCAACATGTGGTCGTGCATTATCCTACTGAAATGTAGGGTTTCGCAGGGATCGAATGAAGGCTAGAGCCACGGGTCGTAACTCAGCTGCAATGTAACGTCCACTGTCCAAAGTGCCGTCAATGCGAACAAGAGGTGACCGAGACATGTAACCAATGGCACCCCATACCATCACGCTGGGTGATACGCCAGTATGGCTATGACGAATACACGCTTCCAATGTGCGTTCACCGCGATGTTGCCAAACACGGATGCAACCATCATGATGCTGTAAACAGAACCTGGATTCATCCGAAAAAATGACGTTTTGCCATTTGTACACCCAGGTTCATCGTTGAGTACACCATCGCAGGCGCTCCTGTCTGTGATGCAGCGTCAAGGGTAACCGCAGCTATGGCCTCCGAGCTGATAGTCCATGCTGCTGCAAACGTCGTCGAACTGTTCGTGCAGATGGTTGTTGTCTTGCAAACGTCCCCATTTGTTGACTCGGGGATCGAGACGTGGCTGCACGATCCGTTACAGCCATGCGGATAAGATGCCGTCATCTCGACTGCTAGTGATACGAGGCCGTTGGGATCCAGAACGGCGTTCTGTATTACCCTCCTGAACCCACCGATTCCATACTCTGCTTACAGTCATTGGATCTCGACCAACGCGAGCTGCAATGTCGCGATATGATAATCCGCAATCGCGATAGGCTACAATCCGACCTTTATCAAAGTCGGAAACGCGATGGTACGCATTTCTCCTCCTTACACGAGGCATCACAACAACGTTTCACCAGGCAACGCTGGTCAACTGCTGTTTGTGTATGAGAAATCTGTTGGAAACTTTCCTCATGTCAGCATGTTGTTGGTATCGCCACCGGCGCCAACCTTGTGTGAATGCTCTGAAAAGCTAATCATTTTCATATCACAGCATCGTCTTCCTGTCGGTTAAATTTCGCGTCTGTAGCACGGCATCTTCGTGGTGTAGCAATTTTAATGGCCAGTAGTGTAGACTACAGTCAGCTCCCTGGAGGCACACAGACTCTCTGTCACCAAAAATATCTCGGGTAAGGGCCAGTGCTGAAAAATGGGGGCTCTTTTAGGGACAGAGATGGCATAATCCTTACTCATTGTGTTCCAAGGCTTTTATACATGAGCAGGTACGAGTTAACAAGACGTTATGAAGAACAAGCTTCCTCCAGCATTGCCAAATACAGTTAAATGTCGGGAAAGTCTGCACGTGTTCTCTTTCGCTATGGCTGTACACCAATGCAGCTGGTGAACGCGACACAGGAGTTTATTTGTGGATCCTAGCGTTTTATCTCTTTCTCCAGCGATGAAAGACACACTCAGTGGTTGCACACTCACCGGTCATGGTGTTATTGCATCAGCAATTTGCCGCTGGTCAAAATAGATTCCTAAAAGAGTGTCCACAGTGGCGACGCTGTGAACAAAAAATGCGTTGACAGTTCATGTAGTACGGTGTGTGAGGAAAGTTGTTGTGGAGCTGATTAGTGCGGTATTCCGTGTGGTACAACAACGTGTCTGCAAGACATCATTTGAGTGCTTAAGATCGCATGCGAGCAGTTGGACGGCTGGGAGCTGGTCAAAGTAATGCTATTGTGTCTATAGTAATGGGTGCGTCCAAAAGTGTCATCTTGCGGCTGCTGAAGGAGTAAATGCTAAGCGAAAGCTTGCTGGTGGTCGTAGACGGACCACCACACCTCAAGAGGATCGGTACGTAACCCTAGTGGAGAAACGGGACAGACAGCTCACTCCTAGCCTGACCACTTCATACCTTGCAGGCGCCCCTGGTGCCTCTGCCAGAACCATTTCATGACGATTAAATCAGGCTGCTTTGTATGCTTGGAAGCGTTTTAAATGCATCCCACTTTAACCACGTCATCGTCGAGAAAGAGTTCCCTGGTGTAGAGTGCGTAAAACAGTGTTGGTTGCGGTCAGGAACAATGATCTAGGGTGATGTTCTCCGCCGAATGCTGCTTTACTGTGGCAGAGTGATTCTGGCCACATCTACATCTACGTGATTACTCTGGTATTCACAATAAAGTGCGTGGCAGAGGGTTCAATGAACCACCTTCAAGCTGTCTCTGTACCGTTCCACTCTCGAACGGCACGCGGGAAAAACGAGTACTTAAATTTTTCTGTGCGAGCCCTGATTTCTCTTATTTTATCGTGATGATCATTTCTCCCTATGTAGGTGGGTGCCAACAGAATGTTTTTGCAGTCGGAGGAGAAAACTGTTGATTGAAAGTTCATGAGAAGATCCCATCGCAACGAAAAACGCCTTTGTTTCAATGATTGCCACTCCAATTCACATATTATGTCTGTGACACTATCTCCCCTATTTCGCGATAATACAAAACGAGCTGCCCTTCTTTGTATTTTTTCGATGTCAGTCCCACCTGATGCGGATCCCATACTGCACAGCAATACCGCAGAACAGGGCGGACAAGCGTGGTGTAAGCAGTCTCTTTAGTAGGCCTGTTGCACCTTCTAAGTGTTCTGCCAGTGAATCGCAATCTTTGGTTTGCTCTACCCACATTATTATCTGTGTGATCGTTGCAATTTAGATTATTTGTAATTGTAATCCCTAAGTATTTCGCTGAATTTACAGCCTTCAGATTTGTGTGACTTATCGCCTAATCGAAATTTAGCTGATTTCTTTTAGTACTCATGTAAATAACTTCACACTTGTCTTTATTCAGGGTCAATTGCTTCTTTTCGCACCATACAGATATCTTATCTAAATCATTTTGCAAGTCGTTTTGATCGTCTGATGACTTTTCATCTGCAAACAATCTAAGACGGCTGCTCAGATTGTCTCCTATGTCGTTAATTTAAATCAGGAACAATAGAGGGCCTATAGAACTTCCTTGGGGAAGTTGCTTCTGTTTCACTCGATGACTTTCCATCTATTACTACGAACTGTGACCTTTCTGACAGGAAATCACGAATCCAGTAGCACAACTGAGGCGATACTCCGTAGGCACGTAGCATGATTAGAAGACGCTTATGCGGAACGGTGTCGAAAGCCTTCTGGAAATCTAAAAATATGGAATCAATTTGACATCTCCTGTCAATAGCACTTATTACTTCATGAGTATAAAGAGCTAGTTGTGTTTCACAAGAACGATATTTTCTGAATCCGTGCTGACTATGTGTCAATAAATCGTTTTCTTCGAGGTACTTCATAATGTTCGAATACAGTGTATGTTCCAAAACCCTACTGCAAATGGACGTTGTTGTGGTCTTCAGTCCTGAGACTGGTTTGATGCAGCTCTTCATGCTACTCTATCCTGTGCAAGCTTCATCTCCCAGTAACTACTGCAACCTACATCTTTTTGAATCCACGCTCCGATTCGTAGAACACCAGTTTTCTTTCTCCTGATAACGACGTCCTCTTGAGTAGTCCCCGCCCGGAGATCCGAATGGGAGACTATTTTACCTCCGGAATATTTTACCCAAGAGGACGCCATCATCATTTAACCATACAGTAAAGCTGCATGCCCTCGGGAAAAATTACGGCTGTAGTTTCCCCTTGCTTTCAGCCGTTCGCAGTACCAGCACAGCAAGGCCGTTTTGGTTAGTGTTACAAGGCCAGATCAGTCAATCATCCAGACTGTTGCCCCTGCAACTACTGAAAAGGCTGCTGCCCCTCTTCAGGAACCACACGTTTGTCTGGCCTCTCAACAGATACCCCTACGTTGTGGTTGCACCTACGGTACCGCTATCTGTATCGCTGAGGCACGCAAGACTCCCCACCAACGGCAATAGGCCGGTAATTCAGCGGATTACTCCTACTTCCCATTTTGGGTGTTGGTGTGACCTGAGCATTTTCCAATCTTTAGGTACGGATCTTTCTGTGAGCGAGTGGTTGAATATAATTGCTAAATATGGAGCTATTTTATCAGCATACTCTGAGAGGAACCTAACTGGTATACAATCTGGACTGGAGGCCTTGCCTTTATTAAGTGATTGAAGCTGCTTTGTTACACCGAGGATATCTACTTTTATGTTTCTCATCAGTTAGTGTGGGGAGAGAGGGGAATGCGTTGCACACCACAGAATAATCATGAACGTCCTCAGTAAGGCCCAAGCGTTATGGTGTGGGCAGGCACTGCGCACAATGGGCAAACACAGTGCGTATCTTTGTGCGAGCTACCGTTACAGCTCTTCGATATTGCAGAGAGTTTATTCTGGATCATGTCCGTCTCTTTAGGGTGCGGGAGGTCCCGACATTCCGTTTCTGGACGCGAATACCAGCCCACGTAAGATCGATGGGGTGTAGGACAGAGTATACAATGAAGAACTTATGGATGGCCTGTGTGTTATAGACCATGCCTGGAATCCTCTTGGCAGACTTGTTTCTCAGTGAAGACGCTCTCCCTGAACTGTGCAAGCAGCGAAAACCACCTTGAGAGAGGAGTGGAACAATATCCCCCCAACGACTCCTAAAAATTTGTTAGCCAGCATAAATAACAGGTGCAAAATATGCATTAGTGCCTAACGAGTGTGTATTCCTCACCGAGAGTCCGATATTGACCTTTATGTTGGTATTCTCACCTGTGTTAAACATGAATGGTAGGTCTATTTATGTCTGCCATACTACTTTCCTACCTATACAAGTTTTCGCTATAAATATATCACTCCTCCTCTGTTATGTATTTACATTGTTTCGTGTCATCCGTCATTGCCTGTGATTGTTCCCGTCCAACAGCGTCTCTCTTCAGTAGCATTACATATTTTTTGTCATTATTTTGTGAATACGGAAATCGAAGACCTTAGAAATTTAACGTATGCATAGATCACAAGGAAAATATCTAAACTACAGCTTTGAAATGATATGCTACATGCTCAAGAATTAACAATGATCCAGAAAATGTAGAATACATTTCTTTATTTCCGTTCATGATCACGAACTTTTTAAGTCCTCGGATTACCGGTATCGGTCAGCAACGACCACCTTCGGATCTATTTTAAAAATATGTCCTAATATAAAGGAGTCATAGTGGCATCGTCAAAAGATAAACACAAAATCATCTCAGCATCGTCATATATAAATTAAATATCCTATATACTAGAGTCATTTTGTTAACAGCACTACAGTTCAAAACAAACTGAGCTGATTTGATATTTATCTTTTGACGATGGTCCATTGTATTAGGACATGTGCTTAAAACAGATCTGAAGATGGTCATTGTTGACCGAAACTGGTAGTCTGAGGACCTAACAAATTTGTGATTAGAGATGGAAATAAAGAAATTTATTCCATACACAAATTTATTGAAATAACTTACAGAATCTGTTACGAAACGTTCCCTTGGAAAAAAATTTATAAATGACAGTGCTGGAAAACCTCTACGTTATTTGATTTTCAAACAGCTGAGCAAAACTGAACGTATTCAGACATTTCTCTGTTTACTTATTCTGATCAACAGTAAACTGACACACAATTTTTTTTTTAGCGCAACGCAATCTGACTTTCAATAATCCCTACAAAAGAATGGCCCTGACTAACAATAACCTATACCTTTCATGAAACAATTACCTCACAAAAATCTTCGTTACTCAAACTACTGCAGTACAGCGTGCGCCAATACTGCCAGCTAAATAAAGGATTCTAACTACTGAAGGCACTAACTACTGATAGTCATAGTTAGCAAATGAAAGATTTTGATGGAAAACAAACAATGTATTTACCTTAATAGCGTTCAAGAGTCATTATATATATATATATATATATATATATATATATATATATATATATATATATATATATATATAGGGTGTTACAAAAAGGTAAGGCCAAACTTTCAGGAAACATTCCTCACACAAAAAGGAAGAAAATATGTTATGTGAACATGTGTCCGGGAACGCTTACTTTCTATGTTAGAGCTCATTTTATTACTTCTCTTCAAATCACATTAATCATGGAATGGAAACACACAGCAACAGAACGTACCAGCGTGACTTCAAACACTTTGTTACAGGAAATGTTCAAAATGTCCTCCGTTAGCGAGGATACATGCATCCACCCTCCGTCGCATGGAATCCCTGTTGCGCTGATGCACCCCTGGAGAATGGCGTATTGTATCACAGCCGTCCACAATACGAGCACGAAGAGTCTCTACATTTGGTACCGGGGTTGCGTAGACAAGGGCTTTCAAATGCCCCCATAAATGAAAGTCAAGAGGGTTGAGGTCAGGAGAGCGTGGAGACCATGGAATTGGTCCGCCTCTACCAATCCATCGGTCACCGAATCTGTTGTTGAGAAGCGTACGAACATTTCGACTGAAATGTGCAGGAGCTCCATCGTGCATGAACCACATGTTGTGTCGTACTTGTAAAGGCACATGTTCTAGCAGCACAGGTAGAGTATCCAGTATGAAATCATGATAACGTGCTCCATTGAGCGTAGGTGGACGAAACTAAAATGAGCTCTAACATGGAAATTAAGCGTTTCCGGACACATGTCCACGTAACATCTTTTCTTTATTTGTGTGTGAGGAATGTTTCCTGAAAGTTTGGCCGTACCTTTTTGTAACAACCTATATATATATATATATATATATATATATATATATATATATATATATATATATATATATCAGTTCATGAGATCCAGTCTTACAAATTTCCTTTTTCTGACGGACACACGACCAGATCGTCCACTCTCAAAACTCTGCCATCTCTCTCCCCACATCCAACGCTGCTGGCGGCTCATCTCCAACTGCACAACGCTATGCACTGTTCACATCCAACTGGCCAACACTACAATAGTGAATATTCCAACAATGCCAACCAGTCACAGACTGCACACAGCACAGTCAGTGATTTTCATACAGAGCGCTACGTGGTATTACCAGCATGAGCACCTAAACAGCCTACTTACATAAGAGCGCTACGTGGCGTTACCAACATAAAAACCTAAACAGCCTACTTACACTGTAGATGTGTAATTTTGTGGCAAACAACCTCAAGTTTAATTAACAAAGTACATCAGTACAGCATTCCGCCACCAGGAGCGCCAGTGTGGTGCAGTATTGAAAGGGCTCCTTTCACTGCTGCAGCATGTGTTCGTTGTGTGTTTTGATTTCAAGAAACGATCTCTGCAACAACGGTTCGGCGTAAATTTCACAGCGAATACGCTAAAGAACGTCCAAGCAGGCCTACCTATTACTCTTGGCACAAGAACTTTGTTGAGACGGGTTGTTCACTACGACATGATCAGCAGGTCGCCCGCGTATTGATTATTACGTCGAACAGGTTAGGGAGAGCTTTGCCTGCAGTCCACAAAAATCAACGCGATGTGCGCCTCGCTTGACTGGCATTCTACAAAAGATTGTTTGGCGAGTACTGCGTAGACGTTTACACTTGAAACCATCCAGATTCACAATGGCACAGTATATTAGTGATGCAGGTAAGATTACTTATGGGGATTGGCCGTGAAGGACCAATCACATGACCACCTCACCCCTCAAACTTGACACCACTGGATTTCTTTCTCTGCAGTTTTATTAAAGACCGTATGAATGTTCCTCCCCTACTAAATCATTTAGCCGACCTGAGAAATCTAGCCGCGCGGGAATAGCCGAACGGTCTAGGGCGCTGAAGTCATGGACTGTTCAGCTGGTCCTGGAGAAGGTTCGAGTCCTCCCTCGGGCATGTGTGTGTGTGTGTGTTTGTCCTTAGGATAATTTAGGTTAAGTAGTATGTAAGCTTAGGGACTGATGACCTTAACAGTAGTCAGATCGAATCAAAACGACAGCTGACGCCTTTATCTGTAACTTGAGGTTGTTTCCTACAAAATGCCACATCTGACGATTCTGTAAGTCACCTCAATAAATTTCAACTCATTGCAGAGTTTTTAAGTCATTTTGACTCACCCTGTACTTACCCATTGCTCCAACTCGTGGCTGGACAGCGACTACAATGATGTCTTGCGACAGAAAGAGGTCTGGACCCACGTTTGCCGAAGACCCGCCTTTGAAGGCGCCTCCAGGAAACCATGTAAGCACAGGAAAAGGTCCTGACGCGTTGTAAGGGACGAACACGTTGACGTAGAGGCAGTCCTCGGAACCCTCGTAGCGCTGACCCATGTTCTGCGCGCAGGAGGATGGCTGCTCCAAGGCATCGCGGTCGCCCTCCCAGCTGGCCGGGGGCTGCGGTGCCTGCCAACACAACAGGTTCGTCAGGTTATGAAACGTCCCCTTCGAAAAATTTATGAATTACCGTGCTGATAAAACTCTTACGCTATTTGATTTTCAAATAGCTGAGCAAAACTGAACGTACTCACACATTTCGCTCTTTACCTATTCTGATCATCACTAAACTGACACACAATATTTTTAGCGCAACGCAGTCTGACTTTCAATAATCCCTACAAAAGAATGGCCCTGACTAACATTAACCTATACCGTTCACAAATCACTTACCTCACAAAAATCTTCGTTACTCGAACTACTGCAATACAGTGAGCGCCACTACTGCCAGCTAAATAAAAGATTGTAACTACTGAAGGCACTAACTACTGATAGGCATAGTTAGCAGATGAAAGATTTTGATAGAGAACAAACAATGTATTTACCTTACTAGTGTTCAAAAGTCATAATACATACAGCAGTTCATGACATCCAGTCTTACAAATTTACTGTCTCTGATGGACACACGTCCAGATCATCCGCTCTCAAAACTCTGCCGTTTCTCTCCCCACATCCACCACTGCTGGCGGCTCACCTCCAACTGCGCATCGCTACGCGCTGTTAACAGCCAACTGCCCAACACTACAATGGCGACTATTTCAACAATGCCCACCAGCCACAGACTGCACACAGCACAGTCAGTGATTTTCATATAGAGCGCTACGTGGCGTTACCAATATAAAAATCTAAACAGCCTACTTACAAGGTCACTAGACAGGTATTCGCTATAGTATGGACCTAATTCAGAGCCCTACAAGGGTCCTCTAGTTGCCTGCAGTCGAAAACCTCTCCTCTCAAGAGGACAAAGCGATTCGAGCTAGCTGTAAGGGCGTTCAGAAATTCCCATTACAGGCTACTGGGACTTGTAGAAGGGGGTGAATTCATAAAAAAATTGGTTCAAATGGCTCTGAGCACTATGGGACTTAACATCTATGGTCATCAGTCCCCTAGAACTTAGAACTACTTAAACCTAACTAAGCTAAGGACATCACAAAACACCCAGTCATCACGGAGTTCATAAAATTTTGAATAGGAACCCAGGTCCAGAAACGTACCGTTGCCGTTCTACAGCCGTTTGAGACCATGTTTGCTAGGCAGGTTTGCAACAGGGTACTCATGGTGGACTGTTCTTTAGTCAGATTGGCTGATTTCATTTGATGTTAGTCCTACCTCGGTCGGCCAAGGTGGCCGAGCGGTTCTAGGCGCTACAGTCTGGAACCGCGCGACCACTACGGTCGCGGGTTCGAATCCTGCCTCGGTCATGGATGTGTGTGATGTTCTTAGGTTAGTTAGGTTTAAGTAGTTCTAAGTTCTAGGGAACTGATGACCTTAGAAGTTAAGTCCCATAGTGCTCAGAGCCATTTGAACCATTTTGTCCTACCTCTCTCACCTGGTTCAAGCCACATTCACGTGTGTGTGTGTGTGTGTGTGTGTTTGTATATGTGTGTGTGTGTGTGTGTGTGTGTGTGTGTGTGTATGTGTGTGTGTTAGAAGTAGTATGGAGTGCTGGAGGTAGTATGGATGTAGTTGTTAGTCATCCACAACATAACAGATGGTGCTGGAGGCAACATTCATTGCAAGCATAATTTCTGATATACTCGTTAACGGGTTCTTTTCAACATGGTGCAGTACAGCCTCTTCCAGTTCGGATGTACGGCATCTACTTGGAACACCACAGTCATGCCTGCTGATGGTGAAGGTCTCCTTTCTCGAACTGCGTAACTGTGGCAAAAAAGGAATGTGATGGTGTCGGACATCTTGTATAACGATCTTGATAAAGGCGACGCCGTACAGCTGGATCATGTTGGTGTACTCTGCAGACATGTAATCAACCAAGTTGCTCTAACACTCACAGACATGTGATAGAGGCTTGAAACAGTGAAAGAGCTTGGATAGACGTCAAATGATATCAGCTAATCCGACGTAAGCAACCCCCCCCCCTCCCCCCTCACCATGACTATTCTACACAGCAAACACGTTTTCAAATGCCTGCAGCACGGAACCGGTACGTTTCCGGACGTGGACTCCTACAAGTCCTAGAAGTTTGTATCGGGAATTCACGAACACCCTGCATATATGGAATGTGAAGGCAGCCAGGAAGTTGCTGGTGGCGATTACTGTGATAGCACAGACGGCTTCAGTGCCATAGAGATGATGGTTACCTCTTGGTTGCAACTCTGTTCCAACACAGGGATGACAAACATCGTATATATTATTTCTCAAGTCAACACCCCATTTCCTCAACACATACCAATCTTACAGGGATGAATGAGATGTCATTAGAAATGTTTTTTAAACGGCTTCAGCCATTGCATACCAATTTTTCTCTAATACCATTCGTGAAAAATTTTATCATAAAAGAGACTTTTAACTATCATAGGCAAAAGAGCGTCAGGAATGGCCACCTACTTACCTTATTTTACGAAGCTAAATTATTCATCGCAAATAAGGGACGCCCTTTTCATATTATCTTATTACAACTACCATTTTATTTGTTTTAAATAACTGGATAATTTGTGTGCAGTAATGTCTTAGCTAATAACCGTTCCGGTGCGGTCGTCCATTATCTCTGCCCATCGTACTAGTTGACTTTTCTAAACGAATATACTTTCCGAAACGACAAACATATTTTTGACACTGTCGCTTTGAGATGACATTTACCTATTGCCACTATGGCTTAACATACATGAAGTACGAGGTGCAGTTAATATCTCAAAATACAGTTATAATTTATGGTAGTCTCATTGATATACCACGTAAGAAGCGAACACTACGTTCTAACCTTTACATTTCGCTCTTATTTACTTCTTTGTATTTTATATTCGTATTTGATACTAAACTTTCCTTCAACAACAGGTAAATAATATAAATATAACGGTCGAAATTTAGAAATTACAAGCAACTAATGATAGCCAAATATTGTCTTGAGCGGTAAATTACATTTATTTACTTCTTTTATTTTGTATTTCTATTTTATCATTAATTATAAACTTTTGTCAACAACAAAATCTATACGAAGGTAACGTTCTTACGTCAAATATCGTTTGCACCGAGGTATTGTAAAGCACTACAGAATTTTGTTCAAATGTATATCTAAGGACATATAATAAATTCATGATTATTATTTCACGTCGTTCGTTTCATTTTTGAAGATGTTTTCTCTTCATTCCCACAACTACGCTTACCGCAATGACTACACGTATTCCAAATACTGTCATTATTTAAAACTATGGAAGTGCGGAAGTTTCGCACCAGGTCTCCTAGTCGCGTAAAAAGGATCTATATAGCCAATGCACGGCAGTTCGAAATGTCGGTGTAAGAAGTGGATTTGAGAACCATTCACCAAGATCTGTCTCCGTACTGTTCACAGCTAATAGATGTTTGTAAACGAAAAGTTATTATCGTTAATTATTCTCTGCAATACATTCTGTAAAACCTTGCATTGTTTCTTATAGCAAGAATGCAGTATTCAGAACATCTTGCCAGTGATAAGCGAATTTGCTCAAATCTCAGTACTAAAACACATAATTTGTAATTTGCAACTGAAAGCTCTGGCGGTCAGGTGGAGGCAGGAACACTGCTTAAGCAACCAAACTAAAAATGGTTAATCCTTCGGTGTAGAGGTATAGTAATGAAGGATTGGTAAATATGGTAACCATTAGGTTTACTGGTCAATAATTCAGAGGAATCTGAGCCCAGGGTATTATACTGTGTGTTTTGCAGTAGTCCGTGTTCACTTGTCGATGTGTTAGCGTAACAGTGCTCTACGGCAATGAAACATTAATGTTGGGAAATTACTATCCTAACAACTGTTCTATCTCAACAGCCGCAAGGTTCACACATTGAGTCAAGCTGACTTCTTATCTGTCTAACCTGTGCTTACTGAGACATTGTGTGAAATAAATTGGTTTCCGCGACTATTGTTCTTATTCCAAGTCTTTTTCAACCTAAAAGACATAATTAACAGTAGGAATTGTCATATATTGGCCTAGGTAAGTCCCACCATCACTGTTGGGATTAGTTTTCAAGAAACAGCAAGGAAACATATGAAATGGCATAGAGAACGATTACTTAATACACATAAAAAAAAGTTTTGCCTCACCCCGGTTCCCACAACTCCTGAAGATGACGTTGACTGTGGATATTGTTTCACAGACACAGTCCCTATGACTGTTCAGAGATGTCATTAAACCCGCCCAAGGATGTAAACAAGCATGCATTAGCATCGCCTGTTAGACGGAGGGGGTCAAACAGCCGATCATTTCCAGTCATTCCACCAGGAAGGAGGTATACGGCTCGTGTTGTCTGTAGTTCAACCATACATAGACGGTCAATACCGTGGTTCGATCGCGTCCGCGTTGTCACTTTGTGCCAGGACGGGCCCTCATTAAGGGAAGTGTCCAGGCGTCTCTGAGTAAACCAAAGCGATGTAGTTCGGACATGGAGGAGATACAGAGAGACAGGAACTGTCGATGACATGCTTCGCTCAGGCCGCCGAAGGGCTACTACTGCAGTGGATGACTGCTACCTGCGGATTAGTTCAACCATACATAGACGGTCAATACCGTGGTTCGATCGCGTCCGCGTTGTCACTTTGTGCCAGGACGGGCCCTCATTAAGGGAAGTGTCCAGGCGTCTCTGAGTAAACCAAAGCGATGTAGTTCGGACATGGAGGAGATACAGAGAGACAGGAACTGTCGATGACATGCTTCGCTCAGGCCGCCGAAGGGCTACTATTGCAGTGGATGACTGCTACCTACGGATTACGGCTCGGAGGAACCCTGGCAACAAAGCCACCATATTGAATAATGATTTTCGTGCAGCCACAGGACGTCGTGTTACGACTCAACCTGTGCGCAATAGGCTGCATGGTGCGCAAACTCACTCCCGACATCCATGGCGAGGTCCACCTTTGCAACAACGACACCATGCAGCGCGGTACAGATAGGCCCAACAACATGCCGAATGGACCGCTTAGGATTGGCATCACGTTCTCTTCACCGATGAGTGTCGCATATGCCCTCAATCAGACAATCGTCGGAGACGTGTTTGGAGGCAACCCAGTCAGGTTGAACGCCTTAGACACACTGTCCAGCAAGTGTGATAAGGTGGAGGTTGCCTGCTGTTTTGGGGTGGCATTATGTGGGGCTGACGTACGCCGCTGGTGGTCATGGAAGGCACCGTAGCGGCTGTACGATACGTGAACGCCATCCTCTGACCGATAGTGCAACCATGTCGGTAGCATACTGACGAGGCATTCGTCTTCATGGACGACAATTCGCGCCCCCATCGTGGACATCTTGTGAATGACTTCCTTCAGGGTAACGACATCGCTCGACTAGAGTGGCCATATCGATCACGCCTGGGATGGATTGAAAAGGGCTGTTTATGGACGACGTGACCCACCAACCACTCTGAGGGATCTACGCCGAATCCCTGTTGAGGAGTGGGTCAATCTGGACCAACAGTGCCTTGATGAACTTGTGGATACTGTGCATCAATGCAAGAGGACGTGGTGGTGGTGGTTAGTGTTTAACGTCCCGTCGACAACGAGGTCATTAGAGACGGAGCGCAAGCTCGGGTTAGGGAAGGATAGGGAAGGAAATCAGCCGTGCCCTTTCAAAGGAACCATCCCGGCATTTGCCTGAAACGATTTAGGGAAATCACGGAAAACCTAAATCAGGATGGCTGGAGACGGGATTGAACCGTCGTCCTCCAAGAGGACGTGCTACTGGGTATTAGAGTTACCGGTGTGTACAGCAGTCTGGACCACCACCTCTGAAGGTCTCACTGCATAGTGGTACAACATGCAATGTGTGGTTTTCATGAGCAATAAAAAGGGTGGAAATGATGGTTATGTTGATCGCTATTCCAATTTTCTGTACAGGTTCCGGAACTCTCGGAACCGAGGTGATGCAAAACTTTTTTTTTATATGCGTATATACCCAAATCATCTTCCACTCGAATTAACAAAATGATGTCGACATAGGTCAGAAACAAACCTCCCAAGTTATAGAAAATCTCCCCCAGTTGTTTGTCGACATATAGGTGCATTGAGTTGGTTGTATACTAATACCCTGAAAAAAAAGGTGGAGCGGAATAGGAGATCTTCATTCTGTACCAGTACATTCATCCAGTCTGTCATTACTCGACCTTTTCCAGATTGGGCATTTGAAAGTATGAATTTTGAGACAACTGTAGAAAAAGGAGAACTCGAAATATTAAATGCTGGCTGTGATCTGTTGCAAGTTATATCATAGTTGGATGAAAATTATTGTTGATTGACATTGCACGTCTTAGCATTTAGTTTCTGTAATCAGTGCTCTTAACGTCATACCTGAACTGTCCACTGTTGTCAATGCACCACAGCAACCCATCAATTAATTTGCATTATTTGCATAGCGTGATGTACACGTCATGTCCTTTTTTGTGTACTTTTTGTGTTGAAGCTCTGCTACCTGTCTGTTCTGGCGTAACCATAAGAGCTGGAACGAAGATGCGGAACGCAAGAGTGTTGAAGGCGGTGAGGAAACGGCGGCCATTGGTGCGCGGAACTGGACCGAGCCGCGCCAAGAGTGACACCTAGAAGAAGGGAACATTCGCCGCTCCTGCTAGCCTCGGCCGCGCAGGTCGGCACCTTAGTTATCAGTGACTTGTGTAAACTTGCCTGAACATTCACATATCGAGGACTCTAAATTATATTGCAAGTCGCCCCCTTGTTTGCGACTACTACTTGTAAATCTCCAAAGTTAAGTATTGGCAATTGATTTCTAGAAATAAAACTACTAATGTTATTTGTTGGAATTGTTGTACAGTATTCCGAGAACACATCATCCCGTAGGCACCTTATTAGCGACGAGTGGGCAAGACCCCGCACAGTCTACTCAACTGTCGCCTTCCGCAGCAAGCAGAAATGTTTTCTCACACTTTTCACAGCACGCTTCCCGTTCTCTGAGCCTTAACTGAAGCGCATCTGATAGCCATTGTGGCAACACTGTAACAGAACTTGTCAAGATGGCTGGGGCACAGCCCACTGCATTGCTGTTACGCCTCAACTGAAATGGTGGGTTGCAGCTTTGCACAGTTATTGCTAACGTAAATACAATCTCCTACTGTCGTTCAAAAAGGTTACTATCTCTTTCTGTCCATCGGTAGTTAAGACATACAATGAGGCATTGTCAAAAAGATAGCTGTTTCCATATGTAGCTATTTTTATGCGTATCTGTCCTATGAATCAAAGACCTTCTCTTGGCAATTAAAAAAAAAAAAAATACAAAACTTTAAGGTTTGCTGATGGCATTGGAAAACTGACTGAGATGACAAAGAACTTGGAAAATCAGTTGAGTGGAACTGAAAAGGGGTTATAAGATGAATATCAACAAAAGTGAAATAAGTGTGATGCATAGTAGTCGACTTAAACCAGGTTATACCGGGGCAATTAGGTTAGGAAATGACACTAAAGCTAGCAGAGGAATTTTTCCATTTGGGCAGAAAAATTAGTGTCGATGGCCAAGTAAAAGAATGTATACATGGTAAGTCAGAAGTACTTCTAAGTTTTCAGAAGATTACTACATGCACACTACCAGACATAAAGAAAATAGAAGCACACCCTTAGACAAAGCATCTCTCCAGCTTTTTACTCAAATTACATGTGCTTCGTGCACCGGTTTTTCTGCAGCAACCATCGATGCTCGCAGAAGAGCACGTTTATGTTGAAAGGTCTCTGTTCGATTCCTTTCACGTTAATTACTTAAATCTGTCGTCATTTACGGCATAAATTCTTCTTCTAAATTTACTGTGGTGTTTCTGACTATCTGGGAGGAGACTGAGCAGTGAAACGTGTTACTTTTACACGTAAACAAGAACGATATGTCACACTACTACACTTTAAAACACAGTTTATATGTAATTCATGTCACACAGTCTCATACGGAACCTTCATATGCTTTCTTTTATATACTGTATATGATAAGATACTGTCATCCCCCTTCCCTTCTGTGTGAGAGGATGAATGAGCAAATGTATTTCTAGTTGCATGCTTGATGGTAGCAGACAAGCCTGTCTGCTAGGGAACAGTAGGACCAAAGTTGGAACAGGTAGCTACGCTTTCTAAAAGCAGAGAAGTTTCTATTCTTAGTATGGTCCTGTCCGTCCCTTGTCATGTAGGTATAGGAAGCTGCCTCTCTGGTCACTTCCGTTTGTATTTGTGAGGCACCCCTCAGGAGGGACCCACGGCAGTCTGTCCGTGGCGAGCGTCTGAAGTGGTAAGATCTCCGGCTAAGCGCATTTCTGCTAAGTCCGTAGGACAATGGATTTCTTAAGTGCAGCCTAACTGAAAATTTAATCACCTTTATTTCAGGTTTAGCTCTAAAATATCTAATGTTATCTTAAATTGCAACGCAGTGTATTTTGAGTGTGAAGTTCAGAATATCTTTCAGTAGTTGCTTTGTCACTACTTTGTGAGTAAAGTGGAACCACGTGTTGATCAGTAACTCTAACTAAGATCATCAATCTTAAATGCGAATGTCTCGTCTTGACAATATTTTTCAATATAGCAACTTTTCTTTATGTTCAACCCACGTGGGGTGTACTTTGTGAGACCACTACCACGTGCTTATACAATTGTTTGACCCATCAGGTTAATAGTAAGACGATAGTAACCAGTTCGAGGTTTTTCTTTTGTAAATTGCTTTTAGATCTAATTTATTTTAATTATCAAAATTATTGTGGAGTTACACTCTTTGTGTAAACTAAGTTGACCACGTGAAGAATGTGGTGTAATCATCAAAGTAGCCCTCAGCTATTCTTTTTGGGAAGATTTCACAGAGAGTTAGTATGAATTTAGTATACCAGTGTGTGGTAATTGCATGACGGACAGGATTGCGCTACGAATGTAACTTCTTTGGGTGAAAATTGAATCGGTTGGTTGTGGTTAACTTCCTCTTGCATATGTTTCAACGTTCTTCGTGTGTTATTTTATGAATGCAGTATTGTATGCAGTCTCCCAATCTTGGCTCCATATTTGATGTGTTCTGTAAGATTACAAACTCACATTTTCACAATCCTAAATAAGGCACCAGTTCAGTTATGAATCAAGTTTAATATGCTGAAATTTCAAAGATCAATGTTAAAATAAATTTCCAAATATAAACTGATTCATTTCTTTTTATTTAAATTCTCTTCTCAATCACCGGTTGTAATATGACGATTAAAAGATTGTTATTAATGTTAGTTTGGTTGGGAATTTGGTAAGCTAGACTGGATACCTGGTGAAACAGTTGCGCAGTAATGCAAGGTTAACTTCCCTACATAGCTCACAGCTTTTAACCCACTTTTATGGTCTTGAATATCAGCACCGCTTTCACCTCAAATTAATGCAACAACATTACACATGGCGGCCCTGTTCCGTGATTCCGCTAGACTCTGGAATCTCTGAAACGTTAGATTGTGAGCGTTGTATAATCTTAATTGTTTTTCCCTGCAACGCTCAAACAACTTCTGCGTTGTTTCTGAGCAGAGTTTCAAAAGATTCACTGCATTGTTGAGCGGCGATGTGTTTGTCATGTTTTGTTTCCTATATTTGTGTGTTTTATATGTATGTGTTTTTTTTTCTCGCTTGTAAATTGCACTGA
Source organism: Schistocerca nitens (assembly GCF_023898315.1). Taxonomy (NCBI): domain Eukaryota; kingdom Metazoa; phylum Arthropoda; class Insecta; order Orthoptera; family Acrididae; genus Schistocerca; species Schistocerca nitens. The sequence continues at coordinate 367,018,932 of NC_064621.1, forward strand.
CTTCGATCAAAGATATAAATTTGTTTTGCGTGTGAAAAAGTGCGTACTAGGTTGGGTACCTTTCGTGTGACTGTCGTAATTTTTGGGGCATACATTTATTTTGTTTAGTGTGTTGCGTACCGGGTATAAATTGAACTAATGCATACACGTAACCAAGCTAAAAGTAGGCTATCCAACAACTTAAGCAACATGGACCAAGGGGATAATTTGATATCGAATATTAACGCGTCGGACGGTTCCGAAAATGCATTGGGGAACACTTCAGAGGAAATGCAAAACAGGACGAACGGGCTCACATCAGAGCCAGAAATTAATTTGCCTCCAACTAACCAAATTGATTTGGCAGAACTCATGAAAGCCTTATTGCAACAAAATAAAGAAAACGCAGAGAAATCTGAAAAATCGATCCGAGAGCTAGACGATCAAATGACGCAGAAATCTGAAAAATCGATCCACGAGCTAGGCGAACAAATAGACGAAAAACTAATCCAGCAGACAAATAAAGTCGACAAGTCGATGCAGAGAGTGTCCGATGATATGTCACAAAGAATAAACAATCTGGCAAGTGAAATAAAAAGTGATATTATGAAAGAATTAGGCCATACATTTGAACAAATCGATGATTGTCTGCAAGCCTTAGAACAGGGCAAGCGGAGTCGCGATGCGGAATCGAAAGAGAGCGAGAAACAGCTACTTAGGAATTTCCAAGCTCTGAGAGAAGAATGCCAAAGGGAATACCAGCAGGGTCCAGGAGGCGGAAACGCATTGTCCCGCGTCCGTTAGCAACACAGTAGCGGACAACAGTCAAGCGATTCAGGCACTCGAACAGCAAGTAGAACAATTGAAGCAGACTGGGGCGGAGGACAATAGACAAATACATGATAAGATTGCGGCATTAGCGGACATCGTAGACACGATGAAGGTGACGGAGAGCGATAACAATACTACACCGGTAGCGGTCGTAGAGACCGAAGAAGTACGTTCGCTTCTTAGATTTCAGAAGGGACAGTTCGAAGTGAACAGGCGGCACAAAGCTGTAACAGGCGAATTACAAGATCGCGTGGCGCATCTGGAAAACCGCATGGCGTGTGATTCCGAACTCGCCAATAGCACTAAAAATAGCCGTACGAACAGTACAGAGAGGGACTCCGGCCACGAGGGAGATTTTGACGACAGGGAAGAATGTATTTTGAGGGGCAGACATGATAAAAATAGAAACATTCAAGGGCCTCGCCAGGAGGAAATGTGGGGATTTGATTTCAAACATTTCCTTACGGTGAGAAAGTTTGAGATATTTCGAAATTCGCAAAAAGGAATACATCCACGAGCATGGCTCGAGCAATTTGAGTTCTGTCTCCCCCCGACTGGGCAAGTTCACATAAAATAGAATATATGTGTGGCTATTTGGAAGGCGAACCGGCGATTCGCATGAGGTCGGCAGCGCGTCACTGCAACTTCACTCGGGAGTTTCGACAAGCCTTTCTGTCCGCCTATTGGTCGGAAGCGGCACAAGATAGGGTCAAGCATGGCATAATTATGCTGTCAAATTTGAACCAGTCTGGTTTCGGCAGCCCAGCACGCCTATTCGACCACATGCTGCAGGCAAATCAATTTCTATACGACCCATACGGGCCTGCGGAACTAATTAGGATATGCATCACCAAATTGCCGATGCACTTGCGCCACGTCATTCTTGCGGGACGATGCAAAGAGGACGTGGAAACGTTTAAGACACTTCTCCAAGAGTTGGAATATAATACAGCAGAATTCCCGCCTAATCAGGCACAAAGTTATTATGGGGCACAGCAGCGCGATCGCAGTCGTGGCCGTAGTACTAATCAACGGCGTGACTGGTCGTCGCGACGCGAACGGAACAATAATCGGGACCGGCCGTATAGAAACTGGGGTAACAGTCGCTAACACAGGTGGAACAACGGAAATGATCGAGGACGTGGACAGGATCGTGAACGCAACAGTTACGGCAACCAGAATCGATACTACGGTGAACACGGTGGGAATAGGACTGTAGGCGGAGCACCTCATGATGTTGAAATTCGGCCGGCTAACCCTAGATATAATCCAGCAAATGGAAATGAACAAAACCGGCAATGACAAACGATCAGCGCAGAAGGCGCCCAATCGGAACAAATGAGCGACATGGCAAATGAGTGCATACGGTATATAGAGAGGGAAGATATTAGAGAGGATTGTTGCAAGAAACTACGAGTGCTAAAATTTCGGGAATAAATCCAGTCGTGACAGTTGCAGTAAACGAAATATGTTTTAAGTGTGTCATTGACACTGGAAGCCCTTTCTCCATAGTGAGCGAGGCAGCATTTCAAAAATGCGAAAGGACTGGGACTTGGCCCGTTTTTCAAGTGCGAGGAATAAAGGTGAAGGGCGCAATCTACGGTAAGAGCGTAGAAATCCGAAGGCAGACTCGGCTTAATTTTACCTGCCAGGGAAGAGAATTTGAGTACAACTTCTTTGTGCTCCCAATGCTGAAAGTGGCAATGATTTTAGGAAATGACTTCATGAATGCCCACCATGCAGTAATTGACATGGGTGGAGGAGTAATGACAGTTCAAGTTGGGGATCAGCCAATTAATTTAGTATTTGATGAATGCATATTACGTGCCGAGTCAGAAATTAGTTGCCTAAAATTTCAAGCTCAAACCGAGTCGCAACCCAGACTGGAGCTACTCGTGAACTATGTAAGTGAGTCGTGCTCTACGTCTGGTGAGCAGGGCAAAGATGTTGATTTTGCTGATGCACTGAGAAAGAGCATCGCGGGTGTCAGAACCACGGACAGGGAAAAGGAGAAATTGTATTGCCTACTTAGGAATCATGAACGGGTATTTTCTGAGACTCCGGGGTCGATTAAGGGTTTTACTTACCAATTCAGAGTACGTGACCATCAGAAGTTTTCTGTTAGACCATACCCTATTCCCGTGACGTATAAAGCCCAGGTGGAGAAGGAAATAAACAAGATGTTAGAACAAGGAATAATTGAGCGGACAGTAAGCTCGTACAACTCACCCTTGCTTGTCGTACCAAAACGCGACAACTCGGTTCGTTTGGTACTAAACTCGAGACAGATAAACACAATTATTATGTCGGAAACGGACAGACCTGAGAACCTTGAGGAACTCTTACAACGTTTCGACGGGGTAAAGGTACTATCATCTGTCGACCTCTGTTCGAATTTTTGGCAAATCGTGCTACACCCATCTTGCAGATTATATACAGCGTTCCTGTGTTACGGAAATTGTTTCCAATTCCGGCGTCTCCCGTTCGGACTAACCGTCTCATCATCTGCTTTTATAAGGGGATTAAATAGCATTTTGCCTGATGATTTGAAACAGCGAGTGACAATTTACGTGGATGACATATTAATTGCGGAAAAGTCGTGGGAGGATCATAATGACGTTCTGAACAGACTACTGGATGTTTTTGAGAAGGCAGGTGTAACAGTCAACTTAGATAAGTCACAGTTCGGACGAGAGAAGATAAAATTCTTAGGTCATATTGTCACAGCAAATGGAATACAACCTGATCCGGAGAAAATTGCGGCGATAGCGGAGTGTGCAATGCCGACAAATAAAAAACAGTTGCGAGCGTCCTTAGGCCTGTGTAATTTTTATAAGCGATTTATAAATTTTAGTGTACTTGGTACACACCGTCTATGAGGACTAACAGGGAAGAACGCTTTGTGGGTCTGGGATCAAGAGGCACAGGATGAATTTATAAATTGAAAAAGGCATTGATAGAGGCTCCCATCCTCGTGCATCCCGACCTGACACAAGCATTCTGTTTAATGACGGACAGTTCCTTGTCAGGATTAGGTGCGGTACTGTTTCAAACGGAAGGAAATGATGATATTACAACTTGGAAAACAATCTCGTTTGGGAGCAGGGTGCTCTCTCGATGTGAAAAAAATTACTCCGTGACAGAACTCGAAGCACTCGCGATAGTTTGAGCATTCTCAAAATTTAGGTATTTCTTATTTGGGAGGACCACCATGGTGTACACTGACCATCTTGCGCTTCAATTTCTTATGAGCACAAAAATCACGCATGGGAGACTGGGACGCTGGGCTCTATACCTAGAGGAATATAATTTCACTGTAGAATACATTCCGGGACAGAAAAATGTAGTTGCTGACGCTTTATCGCGCATTCCTATAGGTTTGGTTCACACAGAAGAAGGGGAAATCGGTGAAAATAATTTTAGCATCGTATACTTACAGAATGTAGCGTTCGAGAACTTTGTTACCACCTCTTTAGGGAGTATAGTGGACGAACAGGATAAGGACGCAGTATTGAAAGATATAAAGAAGAAGTGGGAGGACAAGGAGAATGTAGGAATACGCCAGTACTACTTAGTGCGCAATAGAATACTATTCAAGAAACGAGCCCCGGACGACTCCAGATGGGTGTTGGTGATTCCGGATGAACTCGTAAACAAAATTATATAGTACATACATTTGAGTTATGGCCACTTCGGAGCACAGAAATGTTGTGAAAAACTAAAGGAGACATGCTATTTTAATAACATGCTACGGCGTATTCGTTGTGTACTTAGAGTGTGCGGACCTTGTCAGCGAGCAAAGGCGGCCACAGTGACGTATGCTGCATCATTGCACCCGATAATACCAAGCAAACTTTGTGACCTCGCGGCCGTGGATCTATCTGGGCCACTAATACGATCTAAAGCAGGTTTTTCATATGTTTTCGTAGCGGTGGAGCTAACCTCCAAGTTTGTGTGTCTGACTCGGTTGAGGCGAGCCACAGGAAGGGCAGTGGCAACTGCATTTGCAAAGCAGTTTCTGCATGAAGTTGGGCGTGTGAAAAGGGTTATCTCGGATAATGTACCACAATTTAGATCGCAATACTGGCAGCGGATGCTTCGAAAGAGAAGAATTAAACCTATATATATATCTCTATTTCACCCCAGCTTGAACCCCAGTGAGCGTATTATGCGTGAATTAGGAAAATGATGTAGGTTATACTGCAGTCGTGATCACCGATCGTGGGACATACACCTAAAAGGATTTCTTTGTGAACGAGTGAAATGCTGTTTATGGTTTTTTGGTGTAAATTGAAAAGAGTCGCTCCTGAGAGAAGCAAGATCTGTGTTGAATTAAGGCAAAACTCAGGGGAATATCCGATCTGTGGGTATTATGGGTCTGGCAAACCCAGGTCCCCAGCTGTGAGTAGCCGTGTTTCCGATTTTCTGCTTTCAGTGCTACTATCTATCTATTACTATTCTATATCTGTCAATATAAATGAGGATCTCTTACTATAGTATGCGTGCTGTATGAATATTTTAAGATAGGAGAACTCTGAGAAAGGAATGAGTAAGTTTGGAATCTTAAAAACAGGATGCAATAATACGATTGTTTAACCAATGGCTTCCTATATGCGATGGTATGTTAATATTGATGATATATGTCTTTTTTGTTCTTTATAGCTGAGTATGTAAAGTGCTGTCTGTGGATTTCGTAAGTAGATTAATTCCCTTCAATGTGAAAGAAGAATTGTGGTTTGTGTAATTAACATGGCCCTGAAATATTATTGTGATAGTCAAATGACGACTAGTTTTCCAGCAAATGGAGAATGGAACGGAAATGTGGATCCTTTTTGTAATCTTGACTGATGTTGAGCCAGAGCCTGAAAAATCATTCTGCTTCAATACTTGTCCTAGAAAAGTGACGTTTATGTGTTTTGCTGATGCTGTGAGCATTACAGTTTACTGTTTTCGCTGGTGTGGGATGCACTGCAGCCTATATGAGTTGAACTGAAGAAGTGTCCCTCTTGAAGGTAGAGGAAGATTAAATAATTTTGATTATGGGACCAAAGGAAAGCTTGGTTTAATGTAATAAGGATGAAGCAAAACATTTGTCATTTAAACTACAGGAGGATTCGGATGTTTTGTGTCTGTTGTAAGTCTATATGTTAAGATGAAACTGTTTTACAGAATAGAGGAGACCACAGTTTTTCCATTCATGAGAAATGAATCCAGAATAACCGCCACAGGCGAAATAACTGATTTGGAAGCGAAAGGTAACTTAAAGAAGGAACGAAATTGGAGCAAAATGGGTAAGAAAATGTAATATAACCTGTAGGATGAAAATATTTTTACCCTTCTCAGAGTCATCTGCGTGATTAATTCTTGCGATAACGTAATTTTAGATGAAATTGTCTTACTGTTTTATGTATAAACACGTGAGTATGATAAATGTATAATTGCGAGTCTCTTATCAGGTGTGTCAACTGGTATAAATGTTTTGGCGTGTAAATTACCATTGTTCTTTTTACTGTGTGTGTTTAAGGAAAGTTTCTCCATATTTATCACATGACAAGACATATGCTGCGAGCGTCAGGAAGACGACAAATTAGAACAATGTTGTAGTGGTATAAACACTGTGTTGAAGTAGCATTGAAGTAGCTTGTTGGATTAACTAGTAGTGGATTGAAGTAAAAATTTGAGTAATTCATGTTTATGGGTAGTTAGTTTGTAGAATAGACAACAGGTGTGCATGTGTGTGTGTAAATAACATGTCAACCGTATGCTGTCCTGACCTATACTTGCACAAGGCATAATCCTATTCATTTTAGTGAATTAATAAATAGCATTTGATTTATTAAAACGTAAGTGAATCACATTAGTGATGTGGATTTAAATATTATATTGTCAATTCATTTAATTTTTATTTTTATACTGTCAAGTCATTTCACTTTTAATTTTTTTTATATTGTCAAGTCATTTAACTTTTATTTTTATATTGTCGATTCATGTAACTTTTTTATTTAAAAAAATTGTCTCACTTTTGTTCTTAAAAATTGTGGTATGATGTGTGACATTTTGTAATCACATAACTATGATGAACAATTTCTGTGAATGCAGTTGAGAACGTGAAAACGAACCGGCTAAACTCTGTGAGGCAGCGGGAGCAGCGAGGAGGAGGACTAGTTGTAAACAGGCGGGTTTCCCAGCAGGACACACTGTCAACCGGGCCACTTCGGGAGCGCGGTCGACAACAAAAGAAGGGTACGCGGCAAACACTTTCCCTTGCACCCGGAGTTAATGGCCGCCCGCACCAATGCGACCCTTCCTGGAGGCGATGACCTGAGATGGCCGAGCGGTCCACCGCAAGGAAATCCATCTGCTGGCAACGCACCACACGCACGCGACCGTGACGAGACGTCCTCGGTGAAACGACAGAAGACAGGGGATAAAGGGGCGTGGAGCCTTTTGACAGGTACTGTCCAGAGAAACTTGCAGACGTCAATGACAACTATCAACATTTCTTGGCGGAAGCCCATTGTCAAGTGACAGTAAATCATGGTTCGGTGTTCTCTGGTTGCTAAGGGTGGCACAAAGAAGAGCCACTAAGTGTCATCCTTGCCCACGAATATCAAACCGGCGAGCCAATTGAGGATAACTCAAGAATGTAACAACACAAGGGGCGTGGAGCCTTTTGACACATACTGTGCAGAGAAACTGGCAGATTTCAACGACGCCTATCAACATTTCCTGGTGGATGCCCACTATCAAACGACAGTAAATCATAGTTCGATGTTCTCTGGTAGCTAAGGGTGGCACAAAGAAGAGCCATTAGGTGTCATCCTTGCCCAGGAACATCAACCTGGCGTGTCAAACGAGGATACCGCACGAATTTGACAACACAAACATGGAACCAAATCGAGATGTATGTGACACGGGCCACCAAGAGAAACTTAATGAGAGGGCAGAGACGGCGGGATTGCACGCAACAGATGGACAAAAATCCCTACTGACAGCTGCGGCGACGAACCCCCCCCCCCTCGTATATTGTGCCAGTGAACAGTGATTATATGGTTCTTAGTCCAATGCATATACGTGTGTTCTTTCAGAGAAACTTTGATCGAGTATTTTGCAGGGTTTCGATTTATTGGTGTTTTTTTTATTAGACTGACTCTTGTTTTTTGCAGGTCTTTTATTTATTGGTGTTTTTTTTAGACGTTGACTATTGTACTTTCAGAGCTGTTTTATTGATCAATGTTTGTTCTTGTGTGATGTATTAGATTTGTGATATTTTGTTTCGTAAATTCATTTCTGTGGCATTGCTTCGTTTATCAGTCAGATAGTTATTCATTCTCATTGGACTGTGATCGATTTGCCTTTGCATGGGGCATATTTATAGTCAGGAACCCCATAAGGGTAACAATCACATAATTAATTGTAGTTTCAGTATAATGACACAATGATCATTGTTTGCTAACTAACTGAAATATTCGTAGAGTGACTCAATTAGTGCCACAAAGTTATTTTAATTCTACAAATTATTAGTTTTATAAGATATAGAATTTTTTTGCGATAACCACTTTGTAAAACATGTTTTTTTCTCTTATCATTTTTTTTTTGCTTTTGCAGATTGTGCACTGTAATGTTCTGCTTTATAATACTGATGATATTTTCATATTTTTTTAATTGCTGTGGCACCTTTGCTATTTTCATAAATTTTACTTGTTAATAAACAGTCATAAGTTTTCCTGTGATCAGTTGGCTCTTGCAATGAGCAAATACTGGTGAACTCCATAAGGGTAACAACCAGAAATTGTTTTCATATTAATGACACAGGGACCATTGTTTTTACTCGCTGACCGAATTAGGTCTACACTATCTTTTAAATAGGTGTCACAGGTTTTTTTTTTTTTTTTAAATTGGTAGATTCTAAAGATGTGTTGAAATTATTGTGTTTTAGCAAGTAGCTGGTGACCTTTTGCCTTTTCTTTACATTTTTGGTTTAAGTTGGGTGTGAGAAGCCTGCTTGGTAATGTCTTAGCATGGCCAGAAAATTCCCTGCACAGTCTTTTCCCGGAGCGTTGGGGTTATGAAAGGTCTCTGTTGGATTCCTTTCATGTTAATTTCTTAAATCTGTTGTCATTTACGGCATAAATTCTTCTTCTAAATTTACTGTGGTGTTTCTGACTATCTGGGAGGAGACTGAGCAGTGAAACGTGTTACTTTTACACGTAAACAAGAACGATATGTCACACTACTACACTTTAAAACACAGTTTATATGTAATTCATGTCACACAGTCTCATACGGAACCTTCATATGCTTTCTTTTATATACTGTATATGATAAGATACTGTCATCCCCCTTCCCTTCTGTGTGAGAGGATGAATGAGCAAATGTATTTCTAGTTGCATGCTTGATGGTAGCAGACAAGCCTGTCTGCTAGGGAACAGTAGGACCAAAGTTGGAACAGGTAGCTACGCTTTCTAAAAGCAGAGAAGTTTCTATTCTTAGTATGGTCCTGTCCGTCCCTTGTCATGTAGGTATAGGAAGCTGCCTCTCTGGTCACTTCCGTTTGTATTTGTGAGGCACCCCTCAGGAGGGACCCACGGCAGTCTGTCCGTGGCGAGCGTCTGAAGTGGTAAGATCTCCGGCTAAGCGCATTTCTGCTAAGTCCGTAGGACAATGGATTTCTTAAGTGCAGCCTAACTGAAAATTTAATCACCTTTATTTCAGGTTTAGCTCTAAAATATCTAATGTTATCTTAAATTGCAACGCAGTGTATTTTGAGTGTGAAGTTCAGAATATCTTTCAGTAGTTGCTTTGTCACTACTTTGTGAGTAAAGTGGAACCACGTGTTGATCAGTAACTCTAACTAAGATCATCAATCTTAAATGCGAATGTCTCGTCTTGACAATATTTTTCAATATAGCAACTTTTCTTTATGTTCAACCCACGTGGGGTGTACTTTGTGAGACCACTACCACGTGCTTATACAATTGTTTGACCCATCAGGTTAATAGTAAGACGATAGTAACCAGTTCGAGGTTTTTCTTTTGTAAATTGCTTTTAGATCTAATTTATTTTAATTATCAAAATTATTGTGGAGTTACACTCTTTGTGTAAACTAAGTTGACCACGTGAAGAATGTGGTGTAATCATCAAAGTAGCCCTCAGCTATTCTTTTTGGGAAGATTTCACAGAGAGTTAGTATGAATTTAGTATACCAGTGTGTGGTAATTGCATGACGGACAGGATTGCGCTACGAATGTAACTTCTTTGGGTGAAAATTGAATCGGTTGGTTGTGGTTAACTTCCTCTTGCGTATGTTTCAACGTTCTTCGTGTGTTATTTTATGAATGCAGTATTGTATGCAGTCTCCCAATCTTGGCTCCATATTTGATGTGTTCTGTAAGATTACAAACTCACATTTTCACAATCCTAAATAAGGCACCAGTTCAGTTATGAATCAAGTTTAATATGCTGAAATTTCAAAGATCAATGTTAAAATAAATTTCTACATATAAACTGATTCATTTCTTTTTATTTAAATTCTCTTTATATATATATATATATATATATATATATATATATATATATATATATATATATATATCACCGGTTGTCGTATGACGATTAAAAGATTATAATTAATGTTAGACTGGTTGGGAATTTGGTAAGGTGGACTGGATACCTGGTGAAACAGTTGCGCAGTAATGCAAGGTTAACTTCCCCACATAGCTCACAGCTTTTAACCCACTTTTATGGTCTTGAATATCAGCACCGCTTACACCTCAAATTAATGCAACAACATTACAATGTATGTCACTGATGTTGCAACCTGCTTTGGAAATCTATTCATTGGGTTGCTTATCTGCAAGCGCTAACTGATTCGATGCAACGATATGGAGCAGATGCTTTGTCTACATGTTCGACAGGCCTTCGCCCTACGCAAGTACACCACGTCTTGTATTACGAATCTAACTTTGGTGAGTCAGTCTATTCACTGATACGTGTCACTTTTCTGTATGTCTTGTACTTTTCACGCAGTTGATTTCTGAAAACGTTGATGTAGTTATGAGGTATGAACAACCGTGTACAATGCAGACTGAAAATAGGAAGAAAAGAGTTTCTGAAAAAGAGACATACAGTATGTTACCATCGAGTTCAGCCACGTTTGCACTTAGAGTCTTTGCAAATCTTGGGGAGAGACATCAGTAAGTTGACATATTTTTTATATTTTCATTCAATAACGTGATGTGAATAATATTCCAGCTTAACCCATTTTTAAGAAAGAAAGTATTCGTTGCTGAAAACAGTGCTGTAAGAACTGTGTGTGGTGCTCACCCAAAATCATCTTGTAGACATCTGTTTGGGTAGTTGGGCATTCTGCCCACTGCTTGTCAATACATTTATTCCTTCATGAAGTTTGTTGCATGAGTAAATAATACATTGCAGTTCAAAAGGAATAGTATTGTATATAATTACAATAACAGAAGGAAAAATGACATTCATTAGTCAACATTAAGGTTGTCTGTAGCACAAAAACGGATGCATAATGCTGCAACTGAGGCTTTTGATCAATTACCCAGTGACATAAGGTGTCTGAGAGACAGCGAAGTGAAATAAAAGTGAAACAAAAACTGAGAAAGTTTTTCCTCAAACATTACTGTTCTGTGTAAGAATTTCTATTATTATATGTGTAAAAGGTGGTGGAAAGAAATTACTAACACACATCTGTATATTCAAAAAAATAAAAAAAATAAAAAGAGTTTGATGGCCACATATTGTTCTGTTGATTAATCAGTTGAGACATAAGGGGGGGCAGGGGAATACACCCATATGCATGCTTATGTTCTGTTCACTGAATCTTTTACTGTAGGATCCACTGTGTGATTATCTCTGGTATATGTATCCTTTAGTTGATTGTCAGTGTTATGTCCTAGCCAGTAATGCCACCCGAGCCCGCTGCCAAAAGGTTGGCAGCATCAAAGTCCGGACGCCGTCCGCATAAGCAGCGCCAGCGAGACAGGAAATCGCCGCAAGTCTGCGCGCGCCACCGCTGGCTTCTGGTTTCTTAAGCGCTGGAGTCGCGAGCGCTAGGACAGTTCTGGATTCGCCGCTCAGTTGTATACTCGCCACCGAATTGTGTACTTGCTAGTCAGTTGTGTGTTCATCGCAGCAGAGTTGTTGTTTGTCGTCCGCCGACGCTGACCTAGCCGCTCCGACTCGAACTAGACAGTTTTCTGTAGACCATGTTCACCACTGTGTTCTGTATCGTCGTTAATAAAGATAAGTACCGACTTTCATTTAATCCGAGTGTTTGGGTTTTCATCTTTCTGTTCACTGTTCCAGCGGACCGGTCGGCCCGCTATTAAAAGTGTGGCGGTGACTTCGTAGGCCGTTTCTACAGCGAAGTGTTGTCGCTACGAAGGCCGTCACAAAACTGGCGACGAGGACTTCCGAACTCGTGTGCAGGGCTGGTTCAACTTGTTTCTTGAGATAGAATTTTGGGGGCTGGTTTAATTTGTGTTCACTATGTCTGCCGAATTACAACAGTTGATCTTGTTACAGAGTCAGCAAATACAAAGTCTGGTGGAAGCAATCGCCAAACAAGCGGCTAATCCACCACCACACAAGGAACAAGCACAGGCAGCACCGCCTTTTCGTGCTTTTGAGGCATCACGAGAAGAATGGCAAGAATATTTCGCGCAGTTGCAGGCGCACATGTCAGTCTACAAAATCACAGGTAATGAGCGGCAGCTTTATTTAATTTCCACTGCAGGCGTGGAAGTCTATAGACTACTTTGTAAGTTGTTCCCGGAATCCAAGCCAGAAGCTTTAGACTATGACGTTGTTGTTACCAAGCTTGCTGAGTATTTCGAGTCGCGAGTTCATGTGGCAGCGGCCAGATTCAAGTTCTTCAGATTAAAGAAACTGCCACATCAATCTAATAAACAGTGGTTAACAGATTTACGGGGCCTCACCCGTCAGTGCCGATTTAATTGTGTGTGTGGAGCTTCCTACAGTGATGTCATGTTACGAGACGCTATTACTCAAAACATTGCAGATTCTCGTATTCGTGCTGCTATCTTAAAGTTGCCTGACCCGTCATTAGAGACTGTGATGAACATTATTGAAGCCCAAGATACTTTTGACTATGCTGAGTGTGAGTTAGATCAGCCATGTATTTCTCAAATTGCCTGTGCTAAGCAAGTTATGTCACGCCCGCGGTCCCACCGGCAGAGTCAGACTGTAAACACTAGCCGGCCGCGCCATGTTAAACACATTCGTCAGCCGCATGTGCAAAATGATAGAGTTAAGTCTTGCCCTAAGTGTGTTCTTGCTCATCCTCGTGAACGTTGCCCGTTAAGAAACGCGGTTTGTCACTTTTGTCAAAGGAAAGGACACATCCAGACTGTTTGTTTGCGTAAACGCAAGAACAATTCTAGTGCTGCCCAGCCCATGGATATTCATGTTCTTCAAAGCCAGCCCGCCCAGAAGGTCGCGTTTAAAGACTCTTCCACGGTTCGTGTGGGTAATAATCTTGTTCGCAATAAGCCACCCACCCAGCCCTCTGCTATGCGACCCAAGCGTAATTCAAACGCTGTAAAAAGTAATGTGCAGACTGCAAGTGAAGCGGGAGTTGTTGTTCCACCCGCCCAACCCACGAGTTGTCGTAAGCAGCGAACACGCGCTAAACGCGCTGATTTTGTGTCTTCCGCCTCCGCTGCACCGATCCAGAGACAGTGTAATAAACTATTTGTGAAGCTACGCATCCAGGATAAGACCTTCAATTTTCAATTAGACACTGGTGCGTCTGTGACTCTCATAAATAGTGCTACGTATGCGGCTATCGGCCGCCCTAAACTTTCAGCGGCAAAACATTCTTTGGCTACTTATAGTGGAGAACAAATTCCTGTGTTAGGTGTATGTAGCGTGCCAGCCACATTCCGGGGCAACACAAAAACAGTTTCATTCACAGTGCTCCGCGCTACAGACAGTGTAAACATTTTCGGATTAGACTGTTTTGACTTGTTTGGCCTGTCTATCCAAGACAATGTGTTGCAACTTAATTCTGTTGTTGTTCCTCAAGACAGCATAACCGATTTGTGTAAACGATACAGTGACATATTTAAAGACGAACTGGGTTGTGCTGCGAACTTTGCCGCTCATATTACGTTAAAAGATAATGCTCAGCCTCGATTTTTTCGTGCTCGTCCAGTGCCTCACGCCCTCCGGGCACCTGTAGAAGATGAACTTCGTCGTTGGCAAAACGACGGTGTTATTCAACCCGTTTCAGCGAGCCAGTGGGCTTCTCCCTTAGTTATTATAAAGAAACCGTCTGGCAAGTTACGTTTGTGTGCTGATTTTAAGTCGACAGTTAATTCTCAGACTGTCATTGATTCTTTTCCTTTACCTAGACCGGACGAGCTGATGGATAAGTTAGGGGAAGCTTGTTTCTTTTCCAAAATTGATCTCCGTGCAGCATATTTGCAATTGCTCCTCGACGAGGAATCACAACAGTGTTTTGTCATAAACACGTCGTTGGGGTTGTTCCGTTTTCTGCGTTTGCCTTTTGGTTGTGCGTCAGCTCCAGCTGTTTTTCAGCGTTTTTTGTCCCAACTTTTGGCTAATGTGCCATCGTGTTGCAACTATTTAGACGATATTGTTGTGTCCGGTCGGACGCCTGCTGAACATTTCCGTAATTTGGAGTGTTTGTTTACAGTGTTGTCTCAGGCAGGCCTACGTTGCAACATCGATAAATGTTCATTTTTCCTTACGGAGTTGGAGTATCTGGGACATGTTATTAATGCTCAAGGCATTCATCCCTCCCAGTCACATTTAGCAGCTATTCGTGATTTGCCCGCCCCTCGCAATCTGCATGAATTGCAAGCAGTTCTTGGCAAATTGACATATTATATTAGGTTTATACCTAATGCATCACAGATTGCTGCACCGTTGCATCGTCTCCGCCGTAAGAATGTTCCGTTTGTGTGGTCAGCTGATTGCCAATCAGCCTTTCAGCAGCTAAAAGAGGCTTTATTGAATGATCGTTGTCTGGTCCATTACGACCCTAACAAGCCTCTGGTGTTAGCTTGTGATGCTTCTTCTTTCGGTCTCGGTGCTGTGTTGTCTCACCGAGTCGGTAACACCGAACGTCCTATTGCGTTCGCATCTAAATTGTTAAAAAAAGCTCAGTGTAATTATAGCCAATTGGACAAGGAAGCGTTGGCTATTGTGTTCGGTGTCACAAAATTCCATCACTACCTCTATGGTAGACCATTCTATTTAGTCACAGATCACAAGCCCCTGACGTCGCTGTTTCATCCGTCTAAACCAGTTCCTCAGCGGACAGCTCAGAGACTACAACGTTGGGCTGTTTTGTTATCACAATACCAGTATGAGATACTGTATCGCCCTACAGCTCAGCATGCAAACGCTGACGCGCTTTCTAGATTGCCGATTGCTGCGGATGATGTCTTCGATTCCTCTGACGACTCTTGCCATCAGATTGACGCCGATGAGCATCAATCCCTCCGGGATTTTCCGATTGATTATCGTCAGGTGGCACGTGAGACAGCTACGGATCCTCATCTGAGTTTACTATTACGTTTTGTTCAACGTGGTTGGCCGTCCAAGGCAAAGGACATATCGGATCCTGTGGTTCGTCGCTATTATCCGCAACGTCATCTGTTGTCTGTTTCGCACGGAGTTTTGCTGTTACGCACCGAGAATGACCAGCTTCGTGTAGTGGTTCCCCAAGTGCTCCAATTCAAGGTCCTCGACTTGTTGCATCAAGGTCATTGGGGAGTGGTCCGCACCAAGCAGCTTGCCCGCCGTCATTGTACATGGATCGGCATTGATAAGCAGATTACGCAGATGTCTACAGATTGTTCGACGTGTGCCGAACACCAAGCTGCTCCGCCTCAACGCTATTTTGAGTGGGCACGCCCTGCCGGTCCCTGGCAGCGAGTACATATTGATTTCGCTGGCCCATATTGGCATTCTCGTTGGCTCATCGTGATAGATGCATTTAGTAATTTTTCGTTTGTTGTGCCCATGCAGTCTACAACGTCTGCACAAACTATACAGGCGTTGACTTCAATTTTTTGTATTGAGGGTCTTCCAGAAGTTTTAGTGTCTGACAATGGTCCACAATTTACCTCTGCTGAATTTGAAGGTTTTTGTTCTGCCAATGGCATTCGCCATGTTCTTACTCCGCCGTTCCACCCTCAATCGAATGGTGCAGCGGAACGTTTTGTACGCACATTCAAGGATCATATGGACCGCCTTCGTGCTACGCACTCTCGTCAGCAGGCCCTCATCACGTTCCTGTCGTCGTACCGGACCACGCCACGCGACGGCCCTTCGCCTGCGGAGCTTCTCCACGGCCGTCGTCATCGCACCCTACTACGGTTGTTGCACCCCCCGGATCGACCCGCCGCTTCTGAGCATCGCACGCGTTTTCAGCGCAACGACGCCGTTTATCACGGTCGCCGTCGTTGGGAACGTGGTACCGTGATAAGTGTCCAGGGTCGCGGTTTTTATACTGTTCAAGGTGCTACTGGGGTGCACAGGAGGCATCAGAACCAGTTGCGCCGCGCTGACCGCCCGGATTCTGCCGCTCGTTCTTTGTCCACAGATTTGGTCCGCGGCGGGTTCCAGCCGCGCCTTCCGACTTCGCTGCCGCCCCCAGGGCAGCAGCAGCAGCAGCAGTCGCCGCTACCACGCCGACAGCCCGTCCCGTTGATGCCTCCCGCGCAGCTTCATCCGGGAGCGCCCCAGGTGGTCGCTCCGGTGCCTGCGGTCCCTCTTCAGTCGCCACCGCCTTCGGAGCTGATGGACGTCGACCCCTCAGCCGGGCCGCTTTCCCAAGCGGTGGCTGTGCAGCCTGTCCTGCAGCCGCTTTCCTTGGGCACCCCCAAGGAGTCTGACACCGCTGCGCCTTGTCCGGCGCCCACTCGGCAGCCGTCGACGCAGCGTCAGGAGACGCTGCCTCTCTTCGTGGGTCCCGACGCCCCGTCGCGTCCAGTACCAGAAGCTGCGCCCGTAGTCACAGGCGTGCACCCTGACCTCGGTTTTCAGTCGGTGTTTCCCGAGGCCCCGCGCAGCCAATGCTGGGGTGCGGACCGGGGACTGCCACCGACAACAGTCTCCGCCCCGGTCTCTTCTGCTACGCCTGTGGCCAGACCCCTCCCCCGCCGTCGACGCTCGCCACGTCATTATTCAACGACTCTGCGGCGATTTGGGGGGGAGGAGTGTTATATCCTAGCCAGTAATGCCACCCGAGCCCGCTGCCAAAAGGTTGGCAGCATCAAAGTCCGGACGCCGTCCGCATAAGCAGCGCCAGCGAGACAGGAAATCGCCGCAAGTCTGCGCGCGCCACCGCTGGCTTCTGGTTTCTTAAGCGCTGGAGTCGCGAGCGCTAGGACAGTTCTGGATTCGCCGCTCAGTTGTATACTCGCCACCGAATTGTGTACTTGCTAGTCAGTTGTGTGTTCATCGCAGCAGAGTTGTTGTTTGTCGTCCGCCGACGCTGACCTAGCCGCTCCGACTCGAACTAGACAGTTTTCTGTAGACCATGTTCACCACTGTGTTCTGTATCGTCGTTAATAAAGATAAGTACCGACTTTCATTTAATCCGAGTGTTTGGGTTTTCATCTTTCTGTTCACTGTTCCAGCGGACCGGTCGGCCCGCTATTAAAAGTGTGGCGGTGACTTCGTAGGCCATTTCTACAGCGAAGTGTTGTCGCTACGAAGGCCGTCACAAAAGTCAGCATTATAAATCTTTGAAGAGTCACAGAATTGTTAATTATGGGACCCTTGATTCAATTTATTCTGCAAAGAAGGCCGCTACTAATTTTACTTTTGGGAATTGATTTATGGTCCTACATCACCTGTTGATGTTTTTAGAGTTTGTAGAATTGACGAAATTGCTTTGCCTTGTTAATCTGCAAAGTGAATGTCAAATGACTCTTTTCACGTAAATACGATTTATCGAGCAAAATGATCCATGGAACATGAAATAACTAACTAACTAACTAATCGAGTATAAATTTAAATTTTAGGAAGTCTCTTCTGTAGTAAAGTGTAGCGTTACAGAGAATTGAAACATGTACAGCAGTCAGTACAGACAAGAATACTATAGAAGCTTTTTAAGTACAACTTTACAGAAGAATGCTAAAGATCAAGTCGGTAGACATGTTAACCAATGAAGGAATACTGAATAGTGTCTGGCAGGAAAGCTCTTCATGGCACAACTTGACTAAAAGTAAAGATAAATGGATCGGATACATCCTGAGACATCGAAGAAATAGTTAATTAGTTAATGGAAAGATGTGTGGCTGATAAAAACTCTAGAGGGAGGCCGACTCTCGGCTATAATGAGCAAGCTGGAGTGAATGTAGGTCGCAGCAATTACATCAGAGATGTGAGAGATTATGGAGAACAGATTAGTATAGACATCTACATCAAATTAGCCTCTGGAGTGGGAACCACAGCAACAACATGCTTTTGTATCACCCTTGAGGGTTTTGTCCATTCGCTCTACCGAGCGAGGTGGCGCAGTGGTTACCACACTGGACTCGCATTCGGGAGGACGACGGTTGAATCCCGCGTCCGGCCATCCTGATTTAGGTTTTCCGTGATTTCCCTAAATCGCTCCGGGCAAATGCCGGGATGGTTCCTTTGAAAGGGCACTGCCGACGTTCTTCCCTAATCCGATGAGACCGATGACCTCACTGTTTGGTCTCTTCCCCCAAACAACCCCAACCCCATTCGCTCTAGATGTGTGCACACAAATACGAGGGGCGGTCAATGAGTAATGCAAAATGTTTCTTTTCTCGGCCAATTACGGTTGAAAAACATGCAAAATTCGTTGTGGGACATCTTGGAATATCCCCGCTTTTGCCTGTATTGTTCCACGAAATTCCAATACATGGCGGCGATATACGCAAACTTCAAAATGGCGTCTTTAACGGAGGTGCGTTCCAAGCACAGAGCTGTCACTGAGTTTCCTTTGGCGGAGCGCTAGAGTATCGCAGATATTTATAGGAACTTGCAGAATGTCTACGGAGACCTGGCAGTGAACAAAATCGTGGTGAGTCGATGGGCGAGGCGTCGGTCATCATCGAAATAAGATCGCACAAATCTGTCGGATCTAGCACATGCCAGGCGGCGGTGCACAGCTATGTCTCCTGTAATATTGGAACGTGCGGACACTCTCATTCGAGGTGATGGACAGATCACAATCAAACACCTCACTGCTCAACGGGACCTCTTTGTTTTCATTGCTGACACTATCATCCACAGTGGGGGTTCTCAAAGTGTATGCCTGTTGTATTCCTCAGCGCCTAACAGAAGCTCATAAAGAGCAACGACAGACCACCTGTGAGGAATTGCTTGCGTGTTACGACGCTGATCGGGAAAATTTTTTGTCACATGGGTTTATCGCTGCGAACCGGAGAAAAAAAGGCAGTCCACGGAGTGGCGCCATCTCTGCTCCCAAGAAAAAGTTCAAAGTCACACCCTCAGCTGGTAAAGTCATGGCGACTGTCTTCCGGGACTCTGAGGGGTTATTCTGTATGATTTCCTCCCTCTTGGTGCAACCATATATTCGGAAGTGTATTGTGATACCTTCAAAAAACAGAAGAAGCGGCTTTAGCATGTTCATCGCCACAACAATGCCAACGAATTTCTCCTTCTGTATGACAACTCTAGGCCTCATACAAGACTACGCACCAGAGAGCAGCCCACAAAAATTCATTGGACTGTTCTTCCTCGGCTCAATCCGCGGGAGGCAGTACGTGGATGATGGGGATGTTATTGATGCAACAAGACATTGGCTCCGACGTCGACCAATGGTGTGGTACGAAACGAGAATACAGGCCCTCCCAGAAAGGTGGCATCAGACCGTCAAATGGAACGGAGATTATGTTGAAAAGTAGGGTTCTGCAGCCAATCGAGTGCGGAATAATATGGTGTATTGGAATCTTGAATAAAAGCAATCTTCTTTCATGAAAAAGGAATGCGTTGCATTATTTGTTGAACGCCCCACGTACATGAGCCAGGAAGCGTCTGCAGGTCTGTAGATAAGAAGTGGCAACATTTACCTGGAAGCGTAGTTCCCCGACGGGTGGCTGTGCGTAGGGCACGCCCCTGAAGCTGGCGTAGGGCAGGCCCAGCGCGCTCGTCTCCACGGCGCCTCTCAGCCTGCCCTGCTGCACCGTCACGTACACGTCCTGCGCCTGTAGACACACATGTAGGGAAGTGATATTGCTGAGTAAGAGAAACCGTATATCCAATGACGTGTGATGATATGGTCCTAATCGCTTAGCCACTCTCGTATCTCGCGCATAGTTTTAACTCTTGGTTGCTTTTAATTTCACTACAGGTCGTAGAGTGTATGGTTTGATCCCAAAAATAAAGTATAAGTCACTTCTGGGTCACATAACTCCAGCTAAAGGAACATTCACTGCTTGAAAGGCGATGGGCTATTTTATTTTAGTGACATGGTGTTTCTTACAACGGGGTATCGGTCTGTTCATTTACTGTCTCAACATGATGTCAGTTATTTCATTTTGCAATTTGAGTGGTCTGGTGTCCAGTGTGTCATTTATAAGATTCTACATCTACATCTACATCGATAATCTGCAATCCGCCTTACGGCGTGTGGCGGAGGGTACCCCGTATCACTACTAGACATTTCCTTTCCTGTTCCAACTGCAAAAAGAACGAGAGAAAAACAACTATCTATACGCTTCCATATGAGGCCTAATCTCTCGTACCTCACGCGCAATGTGTGCTGGAGGCAAAAAAAAAAAAAAAAAAAAAAAAAAAAAAAAAAAAAAAAAAAAAGGCTCTGAGCACTATGGGACTTAACTTCTGAGGTCATCAGTCCCCTAGAACTTAGAATTACTTAAACGTAACTAATCTAAGGACATCACACACATCCATGCCCGAGGCAGGATTCGAACCTGGAGGCAACAGAATCGTTCTGCAGTCAGCTTCAAATGCCGGTTCTTTAAATAAATTTCCTCGATAGTTTGACTTTAAAAGAATGTCGCCTTCCCTGCAGGGATTCCCATTTGAGCTCGCGAAGCATCACGCAACGCTTTTGTGTTATCCGAACTTACCAGTAACAAATAGCAGCCCGCCTCTGAATTGCTTCGATGTCTTCCTTTGATTCGACCTGATACGGATCCCAAACACTCGAGCAGTGCTCAAAAATAGGTCGTACTAACGTCCTATATGCGGTCTCCTTTAAAGATGAACCACACTATCCCAGAGTTCCCCCAATATACCGAAGTCGACCATTCGCCTTTTCCCACAATCCTCAAATGCTCGTCCCATTTCATATCGCTTTGCAACGCTACGCCCCGATATTCAAAGTCTGATTGTGTCAAGCAGGACACTACTAATGCTGTATCCGAACATTACGGATTTCTTTTTCCTACTCATCCTCATTAACTTACATTTTTATACATTTAGAACTAGTTGCCATTCATCACACCAACTAGAAATCTTGTCAAGTCATCTTGTATCCTCCTCCAGTCACTCAACTTCGACACCAACCGTACACCACAGCAGCATCAGCAAACAACCGCAAGTTGCTGCCCACCCTGTACGCCAACTTATGTTTACAGAGAACAACAATGCTCCTATCACACTAAAAAAAAATGGTTCAAATGGCTCTGAGCACTATGGGACTCAACATCTAAGGTCATCAGTCCCCTAGAACTTAGAACTACTTAAACCTAACTAACCTAAGGACATCACACGCATCCATGCCCGAGGCAGGATTCGAACCTGCGACCGTAGCAGTCACGCGGTTCCGGACTGAAGTGCCTAGACCCGCACGGCCACCGCGGCCGGCTATCACACTTCCCTGGGGCATTCCTGACGATACCCTTGTTTCTGATGAACACTTGCCGTCGAGGTCAACATACTGGGTTCTATTACTACAGAAGTCTTCAACCCACTCACATATCTGTGAACCTATTCCATAAGCTCGTACCTTCATTAACAGACTGCAATTGGGCAACGTGTCAAACGCTTTCCGGAAATCTAGAAATATGGAATCTTCCTGTTGCCCTTCATCCATAGTTCACAGCGAAAAAAGGACAGTATGAGTTTCGCACGAGCGTTGCTTCCTAAAACCATGCTGATTCGTGGACATAAGCTTCTCGGTCTCAATAAAATTTGTTACTTTCGAACCGAGAATATGTTCAAAGATTCTGCAGCAAACAGATGTTAGGGACATTGGTCTGTAATTTTGCGGGTCTGTTCTTTTGCACTTCTTATACACAGGAGTCACCTGCGCTTTTACCCAGTCGCTTGGTACTTGCGTTGGGCGAGAGATTCGCGATAAAAATGCAAAGTAAGTAAGGGGTCACTGCCGTAGAGTATTCTTTGATAAACAGAATTGGGATTCCATCCGGTCCTGGTGACTTATTTGTTTTCAGCTCCTTGAGTTGTTTCTCTACGCCACGAGTGCTTGTTACTATGCCGTCAATATGGGAGTCTGTTCGATGGTCAAACGACGGTATGTCTGTACGATTTTCCTGCGTAAACTAGCGAAGTCGGCAATGCTTCATAGTTATTAAATATGTATGGAAATTGCTTATACATCCTAAACTCCATTCTACCTCTCTCTGCTACCATCCCCCACCCAATTCTTTGTCCAACTCCTCCTCCTTCCCCTCTCTGCGTGCATCATCTCTTTCCCCTTGTCTCAGGCCATCTCATGCTCCCTCCTATCTATGTCCTTAGGTTAGTCAGGTTTATGTAGTTCCAAGTTCTAGGGGACTAATGACCTCAGATGTTAAGTCCCATAGTGCTCAGAGCCAAGTAAAGTCAATAAGTAGAAGAAATTACTTTATTTCCTTGTATTATCACAAAACGTTAGGCCCTTAAACTACCGGTTTCGTTCCGCAATGACCATCTTCAGATCTGTTACTGTTGACCGAAACCGGTGTTCTAAAGACCTAAAATTCTGTGATCATAGGGGAAAATAAAGAAATTTATTCTACACTTCATGGATCACTGTTCTATTCACAACTACGTCTCAGCTTGTCAAAGTGATGAAGTACGTTTTGAGATTTTTCGTAACAATATTAGACAACGGCCTGTCCTTATATAGTTATGCAGTAGATCAAGACTAATATTTTGTGAAAGTAACGAATGTGTAAACAGGTGTGTGTGTGTGTGTGTGTGTGTGTGTGTGTGTGTGTGTGTGTGTGTGTGTGTGTGTGTGTGTGGGTCACTATCTCCAGATTAGTTATGAAAGTAATGAAGCTTATGCATTACGGATGATCGGGAACCTATGACTGTATGTCAGATACAGGTACGTAGAGCTGCAACTAGTCACTTTTCTGATACAACTCGTCATACAACCATCACTCAGGGCGGTGCATTAAAGCCTTTTTTCTGTCACAGAGCCAGAACTTTCATACTATGTAAATAAACCTGTAATTTCCAAGTGACCCATCTGCAGCCTGAAAAAAGTCCAAAAATCAACGAATATTTCAAAAAACGACTGGTTGCATTTCTGGGTGGCTAAAGTAATGGGACAGCGATATGCTGATATACACGTAGCGGTAGTGTCGCTTACACAAGGTATAAAAGGACAGTGCACTGGCAGAGCTGTCGTTTGTACCCAGGTGATTCACGCGGAAAGGTTTCCGACGTGATTATGGCCGCACGACGGCAATTAACAGACTCTGAACGCGGAATAATAGTTGGGGCTGGACGTATGGGACATTTTATTTCGTAAATCGCTAGGGATTTCGGTATTCCGAGATCCATAGTGTCAAGGACACGGCGAGAACACCAAATCTGAGGCATTAGCCCTCACCACGGACAACGGAGAGGGCGACGGCCTTCATTTAATTACCGAGATCAGCGGCGTTTTCGTAGAGTTGTCACTACTAACAGACAAGCAACACTCCGTGGAACAACAGCAGAAATCAGTGTGGGACATACGACGAATGTATCTGTTGGGATAAGTGCGGCGAAATGTGGCATTAATGGGCTATGGCAGCAGACGAACGATGCGAGTGCCCTTGCTAACAGCATGACATCACCTGTACTGCCTCTTGTGGGCTCACGACGACTGGAAAACCGTGACTTGGTCCAAGAGTCGCGATTTCAATTGTTAAGAGGTAATGGTAGGGTTCGAGTGTGGCGCAGACCCCACGAAGCCATGGAATCAATATTTCGACAAGATACTGTGCGTGTTGGTGTTGGCTCCGTAATGGTGTGGGCTGTGTTTCCATGTAATGGACTGGGTCCACTGGTACAACTGAATCGATCATTGACTGGAAATGGTTATGTTCGTCTACTTGGAGACCATTTGCAGCCTTTCATGGACTTCATATTGTGGATGACAATACTCCATGTCGCCGGGCCACAGCTGTTCGCGATTGGTTTGGAGAACATTCTCGACAGTTATAGCGAATGATTTGGCCACCTAGATCGCCCGACATGAATCCCATCAAACATCTATGGGACATAATCGAAGGGTCAGTTCGCCCACAAAATCCTGCACCGGCAACGCTTTCGCAATTATGGACGGTTATAGAGGCAGAATGGCTCCATGTTTCTGCAGGGGACTTCCAACGACATGTTGAATCCATTCTGCATCGAGTCGCTGCACTACCCCTAGCGAAAGGAGGCCGACTCGTTATTAGGAGGAGTCCGATGTCCTTTGTCGCCTCAGTGTATAGCTATTAAACTATTTTATATAGCACAGGACAATTTTACACAAACTCCCTCACTGAACTGTAGCACTTCCCACAGTGTTGATTATTAAATACATGCTGTAATTTGGATCCGTTTCATTAATGGTTCAAATGGCTCTAGGCACTATGGGACTTAATATCTGAGGTCATCAGTCCCCTAGACTCGGAACTACTTAAACCTAATTCACCTAAGGACGCGTCACACATCCATGCCCGAGGCAGGGTTCGAACCTGCGACCGTAGCAGCAGCGCGGTTCCGGACTGAAGCGCCTAGAACCGCTCGGTCACAGCGGCCGCCCCCATTTCATTAGTTTATAACGCTGTGATAACAACAAATTCCCCTTCGATGTTAGATTTATATGACAAAACTACTACTACAACGCCTGTGTGAAGTCTAGCGCAGATAAAATTGCAGCACATGTAAATATATACACTCCTGGAAATGGAAAAAAGAACACATTGACACCGGTGTGTCAGACCCACCATACTTGCTCCGGACACTGCGAGAGGGCTGTACAAGCAATGATCACACGCACGGCACAGCGGACACACCAGGAACCGCGGTGTTGGCCGTCGAATGTCGCTAGCTACGCAGCATTTGTGCACCGCCGCCGTCAGTGTCAGCCAGATTGCCGTGGCATACGGAGCTCCATCGCAGTCTTTAACACTGGTAGCATGCCGCGACAGCGTGGACGTGAACCGTATGTGCAGTTGACGGACTTTGAGCGAGGGCGTATAGTGGGCATGCGGGAGGCCGGGTGGACGTACCGCCGAATTGCTCAACACGTGGGGCGTGAGGTCTCCACAGTACATCGATGTTGTCGCCAGTGGTCGGCGGAAGGTGCACGTGCCCGTCGACCTGGGACCGGACCGCAGCGACGCACGGATGCACGCCAAGACCGTAGGATCCTACGCAGTGCCATAGGGGACCGCACCGCCACTTCCCAGCAAATTAGGGACACTGTTGCTCCTGGGGTATCGGCGAGGACCATTCGCAACCGTCTCCATGAAGCTGGGCTACGGTCCCGCACACCGTTAGGCCGTCTTCCGCTCACGCCCCAACATCGTGCAGCCCGCCTCCAGTGGTGTCGCGACAGGCGTGAATGGAGGGACGAATGGAGACGTGTCGTCTTCAGCGATGAGAGTCGCTTCTGCCTTGGTGCCAATGATGGTCGTATGCGTGTTTGGCGCCGTGCAGGTGAGCGCCACAATCAGGACTGCATACGACCGAGGCACACAGGGCCAACACCCGGCATCATGGTGTGGGGAGCGATCTCCTACACTGGCCGTACACCACTGGTGATCGTCGAGGGGACACTGAATAGTGCACGGTACATCCAAACCGTCATCGAACCCATCGTTCTACCATTCCTAGACCGGCAAGGGAACT
The DNA here is from genome assembly GCF_023898315.1 of Schistocerca nitens. Classification (NCBI taxonomy): domain Eukaryota; kingdom Metazoa; phylum Arthropoda; class Insecta; order Orthoptera; family Acrididae; genus Schistocerca; species Schistocerca nitens. Next base: position 367,044,855 of record NC_064621.1, read on the forward strand.
TGCTGTTCCAACAGGACAATGCACGTCCGCATGTATCCCGTGCCACCCAACGTGCTCTAGAAGGTGTAAGTCAACTACCCTGGCCAGCAAGATCTCCGGATCTGTCCCCCATTGAGCATGTTTGGGACTGGATAAAGCGTCGTCTCACGCGGTCTGCACGTCCAGCACGAACGCTGGTCCAACTGAGGCGCCAGGTGGAAATGGCATGGCAAGCCGTTCCACAGGACTACATCCAGCATCTCTACGATCGTCTCCATGGGAGAATAGCAGCCTGCATTGCTGCGAAAGGTGGATATACACTGTACTAGTGCCGACATTGTGCATGCTCTGTTGCCTGTGTCTATGTGCCTGTGGTTCTGTCAGTGTGATCATGTGATGTATCTGACCCCAGGAATGTGTCAATAAAGTTTCCCCTTCCTGGGACAATGAATTCACGGTGTTCTTATTTCAATTTCCAGGAGTGTAGAAGGTAACTACATTAAAGTTGAACAAATCAACGCCTGTTGGCCCATCATAAAGAGTTTTCTCCACAACATGTTTACACTACACACTGTAATTTTATTTATTATTGGGTTTCATCGGGCTCTTGTAAGACTGGACGGCAAACCAATGAAGGGCAATGAGAACTACCAACATTGAGTCAACTACTACTATTATTACAATTGCTGCATCTACATCACCGCCATGCTAAATAAAATACTTATATCTGCAAAGGGGGAACTATCGACCTCTGAACACATTTTTTTATTTGAGTCTGATGCATCTTTCATCACAGAAGATTCAACACATATTAAAACCCTGTCCTGGGTCAGAACCCCTGCTCGAACAGCTGCTTTCACGGTCATTACTCTTCCAATACGGCTGCTTTCACGGACAGCACAAATTTTTAACCTCTTGTAAATTTTCGTTGCTGAACATTGTACGTCTTTAAACAAAAAAGGACTACTGGAAGGGAGCTGAAGAGGCTACCTAATACTGGACGTGTAGATGTGATGATTACTTACCACACACAGCGTTAGGTGGGCTGTGAAGACCACCACCGCAGCAAAGACTGCTCGAACGCAAACCGCCATCTTCACTGGTAGTGCTAACTGTCGCCTTGCTGTGGGCGGTCGAGATCTTTAGACGAACAGAAGTCCTCCCGTAACGCTGCGCTGAGCTGCATCGGAGGCTTTTATACGGATGCTAACTAACATATTCAGCAAGAGATAAGGAAAAACCATCAATGCAAAGTAGTAATTGAAAACGTCACACCTATCTGCTGCCAACAGCGGATGGTGTGATAACGCAGTCTGTCTCACAGCACCAGCCTCGAATCTCGATAGAGCTCTCGAGTACTTTGCAGTATCTTTGGGACTACGCTTATCTACTGATGAGCAGATATCATATATCTTTGTAGTGAAGTGAGGATCTTCCCAGAGAGGTACTGAATCGTTTGGCTGGGAAGGTGTACCTACTGACGAATATTCACTGTGTGAAATGCTGACTGGAAGTAGTCTATGTCATTTCTGTTTGAAGTTATACGACTAGTACGAGTATATGTAAAATAATTCATGTGGCTACATCACAGATACAAATATTGGTTGTATTAGTTTACTCAATTAAATATTTTTCAGCAATTCAGTTGTTGTTAGATTCCGTTGTATGCTTTATTTTCACCAGATAAAGGAAACGCAACCTGTACAATCCATAAAGATTCAGCAAGGGGCAGCATACTATCTGAAAGAAAATTCTTCAGTCCATGGAGATAGCTCTTTAGCTGCAAAACATGAAAAAGTCTATATTTGCACACGCTGATGTCGTTTATTAATAACAGAAACTAATTTATCCCTCATTCTGATGCCAAATGGCTTCAATAAAATTTGAATGATCCGTTGGAAATTAGGAGAAATTAACTAAGCTGGACGAGCACTATGAGCAAAGTTCTACGCATAACGTCAATGACATAAAACTCCAGTGTTTTTTTTTTTTTGACTGTAGGTTAAAGAGCAAAAACAAATTTAAAAAAAATCAGAAATGAACAGTCGCGAGATGCAGGACAGCTTTAAAGTAGGGGCTCGTATTAGATATAGGCGACTATCTCTCTATAAAACTGGTGGCGGCCAAATCAGGTTGTGGAGTTCATTTTTGAGATGTTTGAGCTACTGTTATCATTTGAGTGCCCTACAGACATGATTTTATTCATCTTGAAAACTTCCCCGACTAGACTAATATATTACAACAATGTTTAAATAAAGAAATGTTATAAACATTCAGTCACACTCAAATAATTCGCGATAGATATAAGTAAAGTTTTGTCCATAAATAAATAAGCTAGCATTCTTTCACTAGTGCCCTCTTGATGAATAACAATATTATCATCAATTCTGTTAAAACAATATTTAGGCCTGCTTGTCAGAAGCGTCTTTTGCCACTCTTTTACAAAGGGTGGTGTCAGCTAACACATGAAATTGACCATTTCTTAAATTCCCATGATTTTATGCTATCAGTTGTGGTTAATTTTTAAACAAAGTTACTACCAAAATAGTAAACTGTTCATTAAATAAATACACACGTATGACGACATATGAGGTATTTACGCAGTATTCATTTTCAGTGTAATTGTAGAGGATATGATGTTCTGACAAACATTTGCATAATGAAAAGATTTAAAAACACAATAAATTAAGAAGTAAAATATGCAGATACCTAGCTTTCGGCGATGATAGCTATAGTGCAGTGCTCTCATCTGAGATATCGTATGTCGAAGTTGTATGAAGCACTTAAAAGTTGTTAATTCAGAGGTTCATTGTGAAAATGTTAGTCATTGTGAAATATTAACTTAATTAGTTTTGAAGATCGCAGGCATATATACACTCCTGGAAATTGAAATAAGAACACCGTGAATTCATTGTCCCAGGAAGGGGAAACTTTATTGACACATTCCTGGGATCAGATACATCACATGATCACACTGACAGAACCACAGGCACATAGACACAGGCAACAGAGCATGCACAATGTCGGCACTAGTACAGTGTATATCCACCTTTCGCAGCAATGCAGGCTGCTATTCTCCCATGGAGACGATCGTAGAGATGCTGGATGTAGTCCTGTGGAACGGCTTGCCATGCCATTTCCACCTGGCGCCTCAGTTGGACCAGCGTTCGTGCTGGACGTGCAGACCGCGTGAGACGACGCTTCATCCAGTCCCAAACATGCTCAATGGGGGACAGATCCGGAGATCTTGCTGGCCAGGGTAGTTGACTTACACCTTCTAGAGCACGTTGGGTGGCACGGGATACATGCGGACGTGCATTGTCCTGTTGGAACAGCAAGTTCCCTTGCCGGTCTAGGAATGGTAGAACGATGGGTTCGATGACGGTTTGGATGTACCGTGCACTATTCAGTGTCCCCTCGACGATCACCAGTGGTGTACGGCCAGTGTAGGAGATCGCTCCCCACACCATGATGCCGGGTGTTGGCCCTGTGTGCCTCGGTCGTATGCAGTCCTGATTGTGGCGCTCACCTGCACGGCGCCAAACACGCATACGACCATCATTGGCACCAAGGCAGAAGCGACTCTCATCGCTGAAGACGACACGTCTCCATTCGTCCCTCCATTCACGCCTGTCGCGACACCACTGGAGGCGGGCTGCACGATGTTGGGGCGTGAGCGGAAGACGGCCTAACGGTGTGCGGGACCGTAGCCCAGCTTCATGGAGACGGTTGCGAATGGTCCTCGCCGATACCCCAGGAGCAACAGTGTCCCTAATTTGCTGGGAGTGGCGGTGCGGTCCCCTACGGCACTGCGTAGGATCCTACGGTCTTGGCGTGCATCCGTGCGTCGCTGCGGTCCGGTCCCAGGTCGACGGGCACGTGCACCTTCCGCCGACCACTGGCGACAACATCGATGTACTGTGGAGACCTTACGCCAAACGTGTTGAGCAATTCGGCGGTACGTCCACCCGGCCTCCCGCATGCCCACTATACGCCCTCGCTTAAAGTCCGTCAACTGCACATACGGTTCACGTCCACGCTGTCGCGGCATGCTACCAGTGTTAAAGACTGCGATGGAGCTCCGTATGCCACGGCAAACTGGCTGACACTGACGGCGGCGGTGCACAAATGCTGCGCAGCTAGCGCCATTCGACGGCCAACACCGCGGTTCCTGGTGTGTCCGCTGTGCCGTGCGTGTGATCATTGCTTGTACAGCCCTCTCGCAGTGTCCGGAGCAAGTATGGTGGGTCTGACACACCGGTGTCAATGTGTTCTTTTTTCCATTTCCAGGAGTGTATTTGGTTTCTCTCGCAGTTGTAAATGGACGAAGTCACCGAAAGCTAAACAACAGCAAAGTTAAAACCACCCAACCAAGCCAGTAAGAGTTCAAAATCAAACGAAAATAAATATTTTAAGGAAAGAAATAAAGAAATGAGGGCTGGCCGAAGTGGTCGAGTGGTTCTAGGCGCTACAGTCTGGAGCCGCGCGACCGCTACGGTCGCAGGCTCGAATCCTGCCTCGGGCATGGATGTGTTTGATCTCCTTAGGTTAGTTAGGTTTAAGTAGTTCTAAGTTCTAGGGGACTGATGACCTGAGAAGTTCAGTCCCATAGTGCTCAGAGCCATTTGAACCATTTGAAAAGAAATGAGGAAAAAGAAATTTTACAATACGATTATTCACCCCTAACCATCCTCCTCCCTGCCTTTCTCATGCTTTCTCTACACTTCTAGGGGTCCAAGAGGGTGAAGCTCAGCTACATGCTTGAATTGAAGACAATGAACGCTCATCTATGTGTCCAGTATATTTCACTTTATTGGGCAATCAAACAGATCGCATAGTCTCTGGAAAGCTCTACACTACAGATAATGCTAAGTCACGAATTGAGATGATTGAGTACTGGGATTCATGTCGATACTGCCAAGTCTTCCGTGGCCACTTATCATTCGAGATCCCATTCTCAGCTATCATCTGACACTACTTCCCACGAGATGATTACGTGCCCTCGCGTAACGCAACATTATCAGACAATTGTTCTGACAATTTTTACCATGTTGTGTAATATGCGACATACCACCTCTTCGTATAGTTAATTGTGGAGAACATTAGGTCCGCCGTCAGCAACATGAATAGACTGTATACAACCTGTGGAGCCTCTTCACAATTTCCTGCCTTATCAGGTCAGTCTTAGGGTTTAAGAACGAATGATGACCTGGTCCCTTACGTTCACCTCATAAGATCTATACTTTAACTTTAAAAAGTTAAAATACACACATCAAAAAAAGTTTTGCGTCACCTCGGTTCCGAGAGTTCCGGAATCTGTACAGAAAATTGTAATAGAGATCAACATAAACATCATTTCCGCCCTTTTTATTGCTCATGAAAACCACACGTTGCATTTTGTACCACCGTACAGCGAGACCTTCAGAGGTAATGGTCCAGACTGCTGTACACACCGGTACCTCTAATACCCAGTAGCACGTCCTTCTGCATTGATGCATGCCTGTATTTGTCGTGGCATACTATCCACAAATTCATCAAGGAACTGTTGGTCCAGATTGTCCCACTTCTCAACGGCGATGCGGCGTAGATCCCTCAGAGAGGTTGGTGGGTCAATTCGTCCATAAACAGTCCTTTTCAATCTATTCCAGGCATGTCCGATACGGTTCATGTATGGAGAACAAGCTGGCCACTCTAGTCGAGCGATGTCGTTATCCTGAAGGAAGTAATTCACAAGATGTGCACGATGGGGGCGCTAATTGTCGTCCATGAGGAAGAATGCCTCGCCAATATGCTGCCGATATGATTGCGCTATTCGTCGGAGGATGGCATTCACGTATCGTACAACCGTTATGGCTCCTTCCATGACCACCAGCGGCGTAAGCCGGCCCCGCATACTGCCACCCCAAAAAGCAGAGAACGTCCACCTTGCTGTACTCGCTGGACAGTGTGTATAAGGCATTCAACCTGGCCGCGTTGCCTCCAAATACGTCTCCGACGATTGTCTGGTTGAAGGCACATGCGACACTCATCGGTGAAGAGAACGTGATGCCAATCCTGAGCGATCCATTCACCATGTTGTTGGGCCTATCTGTACCGCGCTGCTTGGTGTCAAGGTTGCAGAGATGGACCTCGCCATGGACGTCGGAAGTGAGTTTGCGCATCATGCAGTCTATTGCGCACAGTTTGAGTCGTAACACGACGTTCCTGTGGCTTATTCATCATGGTGGCGTTGCTGTCAGGGTTCCTCCGAGCCATAATCCGTAGGTAGCGGTCATCCACTACAGTAGTAGCCCTTGGAGGACCTGAGCGGGGCATGTCATAGACAGTTCCTGTCCCTCTGTATCTCCTCCATGTCCGAACAACATCGCTTTGGTTCACTCCGAGATGCCTAGAAACTTCCCTTTTGAGATCCCTTCCTGGCACAAAGTAACAAAACGGACGCGATTGAACCGCGGTATTGACTGTCTAGGCATCGCTGAACTACAGCCAACACGAGCCGTGTACCTACTTCCTGGTGGAATGACTGGAACTGATCGGCTGCCGGAACCCTACGTCTAATAGGCGCTGCTCATCTTTGGACGGGTTTAGTGACATGTCTGAAAAGTCAAAGGGACTGTGACTGTGATACTGAATCCACAGTCAACTTCTATCTTCAGGAGTTCTGGGAACCGGGGTGATGCAAAACATTTTTTTTTTTTTTTGATATGTGTATATAGAACAGAGATTTCGCAGTCCATAGACTATTATTGATGTAAGTAATTCGTGCTCTCCTTACTTAGTTCCAAAACCAGTTAGGCGGGTGTGGCGACAGGAAAGATGAAAATCGAGTACCAGATAAAGAAGAAACAGACACTCAACGCGAACGGACTGCTAGGGAATCTGGGAAAATACAGAAAGGAGACATTAGGAAGCGATCTATGGGAGATAGCTGTCAGCTCGGAAAAGACTATAGTTAGGAACGTCCGATGTGCCTCAGCTGTAATAGAAAAAAATACATTTATAAAACAAACCTCATTGTTACTGAACGAAAAAAACTGAATTTATAGTGCTAGCTATCTGCCCATTATTCTTAGACAGGACATACGGGCCAGAAAAGAATTAGCGTCGGCTATCATTTAGTAGCAGTGTTGTTACTAGTATCCATATTGCTTAACAGGAAAATCGGTGCACAGTGTACGGTCCTAGTTGCAGCCTACCTATCTCACAGCTTCCAGCGGCAGCAAAAATTTGATACAGTATCTCACATAATTGTTGACCAAATTTAAAATGCTTTAGCAGGCTACTCATTAAGAAGTATATCTTACGTTAAAGATGTAACTCAGTAAGACGAGCATTACAGTTTGAAACTATGTATAAATAGTGAATCATCTTAAACCTGAACCTCAAATATTGCGGAAATGGAAAGTGCTATTGATGGGCGGATTTCACAGAATGAATTGGTAATCACGGGCTAGTATTGTTAGTCAATCAACAGAGTATAATAATTCTTAAAAAGTGTATTTTTTGAGCAAACGTAAACTTTTTTAAATCGAACAATGCATATTGACTTTAACAGGCTAAAAGTAGGGTAAGTTAGAATGTCGATGATGGTTTTCGCAGGAAATCGTATTTTGAAAAGCTCCTCCACAGACACTTGTACAATATGTGTTGCAGCTCACTCTGAAGAACAACACGAGTGAATATGGATTCTGGCCAGTAACGAGACAGGCGATCATCACGGTTTGTGTTCAAAATGAGCACCGACAGTGGCAATACACACTCCCAGTCCGGTATGGAACGACTGCTGCACACTTACTAGCTCTTTAGCGATGTCTGAGTACGTTGCAGTACTACGCCGTTGCATACCATCGAGTGTGGTTGGTATGTCCTTGTAGACAACGTCTCTCAGCTTTCCCCACAGGAAAAAAGTCTACAGGCGTCAACTGTTCGATACTTAGAGATTCCCAAACGAGGTCGGACGAAATTTCGCAATGAAGAAAGCGGTGCCAATGCCCAATCAGGATTATCAATTATCTGAATATATGGTGTCTGTTCCTTCGAAAGAACAAGCATCATGCAGATCCTGCAGCTGTATGGTGGACAAGGACTGCGGATATGTGGCGCTCGGTGGCAGTGTGGATCGGCCGTGAAGCGCAGTGGTTACCGCACCTGCCTAGTAAGCAGGGAAACCCAGGTTCGAATCCCCGTCCGGTACATATTATCGCTCATCCCCGCTGATTCCGCTTAATGTCCCACTGCAGATAATAGCAGCGATCTCCTTCAATTTACATATAATGTTTCATGGCTGCGGGACCTGCGTGATGGTTGTTTTTTCGAAGGAACAGACACCATGCATTCAGATAATCGTAACATCATCGTATCTAGCAGCTACGCAGCTTGAATGGCACAAACAAATGTCGGTGTAGAAACTTTTCAAAATACAATACCTCGTAAACGATTTGCGCTAGAATCCGGCAACAAACACCACTGACATTCTGATTTACCCTACTTGTAGTCTGTTAATGTTATTAGGCATTGTTACATTTAAAAAACGTATGTTTACACGAAACGTACACTTTATATGTATTATTACAATATATTGACTGGCTAACAATACGAGCTCCTGACTACCAGTTCATTCCGTGAAAACGGCACATCAATAGCACTTTCCACTTCCGCAATGTCCGCGGTGCAAGTTTTAGGTGATTCACCCCGTGTATCTTGGGACAGTGTAACCCAAGGCGCACAAATACGTAGCCTGACTGTGAGAGTACTTAGTGACCCTCAATAAAGTTTACACGTAATTTCAAACCCTTACGAAACATTTTCTTGTTGACATTCTGCACAAAATGCTGCGAGGGAAAAGAGTTGATCACTTACGCTATTTTCGCTGTTCGTGCAGCAAAACTCGTCAGTCACCAGTGATGATCTGGAGTGCCATTTCATTTCATAGGAGGGCCCCTTTGGTTGTCATCCACGCCAACTCTACAACACAGCAGTAACTCGAAGATGTTTTACGCCCCGTATTGTTGCCCTTCGTGACAAGCCATGTAAGCAGGCTGTTTAGGTTTTTATCTTGGTAACGCCACGTAGCGCTCTGTATGAAAATCACTGACTGTGCTGTGTGCAGTCTGTGGCTGGTTGGCATTGTTGGAATATTCGCTATTGTAGTGTTGGGCAGTTGGAGCTGAGCCGCCAGCAGTGTTGGATGTGGAGAGAGAGATGCCAGAGTTTTGAGAGGTTGCTATAAGCGGACAATCTGGACGTGTGTCCGCCAGAAAAAGGAAATTTGTAAAGATCGATGTCATGAATTATATATATGATGACTTTTGAACATTATTAAAGGAAATACATTGTTTGTTCTCTATCAAAATCTTTCATTTGCCAACTAACCTATCAGTAGTTAGTGCCTTCAGTAGTTAGAATCATTTATTTAGCTGCCAGTATTGGCGCTCGCTGTATTGCAGTAGTTAGAGTAACGAAGATTTTTGTGAGGTAAGTGATTCATGAAAGGTATAGGTTATTGTTAGTAAGGGCCACTCTCTTATAGGGATTATTGAAAGTCAGATTGCGCTGCGCTAAAAAAATATTGTGTGTCAGTTTAGTGATGATCAGAATAAGTAAAGAGAGAAATGTCTGAGTACGTTCAGTTTTGCTCAGCTGTTTGAAAATCAAATAAAGTAGAAGTTTACCAGCACAGTCATTTATAATTTTTCAAAGGGGACGTTCCATATGTCGACCCTTAGCCGAGGATACCTCACTGGAATCTTCTTATTTTTTCTTGTAATTTCAGTAATTAGTGTAGTTATTGTTTATTGGTAGCGCGTAAGCGTCGGGGGAATTTCCTTTGTAGTTGTAGTTTTTCATTTTTGTACCGTAAAACAGTTGTGACATACATGTAGATTTGCACCAAGTATTTCGCAGCCGTACTTACAATTAATTAGATATTATTTTCAGTGCTATTTTTCTGTGTTTTCTTATTTTGCTCTTCAAATTGTGCTTTTCTGTGTTATTGTGTGAAATATTGTGACAATTATGGCGTGTGAAAAACGTAATACTAGGCTCCAAAGTAAACAGAGAAAGGACAGTGAAGACGAGAGTAGTGTGTTAGCGCCACTGTGTAATGAATCAACTAATGTTCAACATAGTAATTTGGTAATTGCGCATAGGGAAATGGACTTGGCAATAAATAATCGTGTAGACAGTGAAACAGCAAGTGAACAGGGTAGTATTGTCCATCGATCGGTCGGCAACAGCTCGCCCAGGAACTCGAAACGACAGGACACAATCTTGCAAATACCGTGGATTCAGGTTTTGCGTTCTCATCTTTTTGTCAATTAAGTCAAGTCACATTTTCTGCTTTTCAAAATGCGAATGTTGCTGGTGCAAATGCACTGCCGAAAAGCATAGAGGAACAGATTCCAGACACTAATACATTATTATTGCAATTAATGCAACAAATGAAACAAAATCAGAAACAAACACAGCAACAGCTTCAAAAGTTAGACGGAATGGAACAAAATCAGAGACAAACACAGCAACAGGTTCAAACGTTAGACTCAATGGAACAAACTCTTGAACAAATGCGTGGAGATTTAACTGCAGAATTTCTTAAAATTGAATCTAAATGTCAAAAAGTCTGTAATGACGTAAAAACACAAATATATGAGCATTTTCAACCTATTTTTTCCCGCCATGAAAATGCATTACAGAATCACGAAGCAGCTATAAAAGAACTGCAAACTATTGTTCATGAAAATCACGACATCTTGCAAGCTAAAAATCACTCAGTTGCATCTACCGATTCAGTTACGCAACTTGCAAAAACTCAGGAAAATTTAAAATACACAGTATATGCTCTAAAACTTAGTTCAGAAAAACACACGGAGGAAATCAGTTCATTATTGGAGAAAGTAGCCGAACTTTCGGATCCCTTCACTAACTTCTCTACAAAGGTAGATGATGATCTGAATGGCACAACGCCAGTAGCCTTCGTTGACACAGATGAGTATGAACAAATTAAGAATTTTAAACAAAATCAGAATCAAATCAATACCCAGTACAAAGGAGAAATCCGGAAGTACAAGATCAGTTGACACAGCTAATAGAAGAATTAAGTATTTCAGAGGAGACTCGCGCTCCAAGACGGGAAGAGGGACTTAGAAATACGGAAAAGCTACAAAATAATAACACAGGGTATTTTGGAAATTATGAAAGAAATTGGCATGGTCCACCGAATTCTGAGGTGGAACCGCCGACACGACGTAACAATGACCGTTATGCGACTCTCCGACACGATGACTTTGACTATACGTAAATTCGAAACATTTAAGAATTCCGGCAACGACATTCATCCACAAGCATGGCTTCATCAATTCTCTCATCGTTTTCCTCCCAACTGGTCATTAGAGCACAGACTGGAGTTTATGTGTGGCTATTTAGAAAATGAATCTGCTGTAAGAATGCGTTCGATCATTCGCGATTGTCACAGTGAAGGAGAATTTTATTATGCCTTCCTCTCAGCATATTGGTCTCAAGCTACTCAAGACCGAGTAAAACATAGCATCATAATGATGAAACACTTTGAACAATCTGAATTTTCCAGTCTTGTCAAATATTTTGAAGACATGTTGCACAAGAATTAGTACCTGTCAGACCCATAAAGCCCCTCAGAACTCATCCGCATTTGCTTAATCAAATTACCTGAACATTTAGGACATATTATTTTGGCAGGACGTTCCAAAGACGACACTGAAGCTTTTCACGAACTCTGACAATAATTGGAAATTGACACTGACAATCGCGGAACGCGAAACCAGGAGAACTACAATTACAGTTTACATCCGTCACAATACCGTGATGACAGAAATAATAATTGGACATGACAAGGCTATTCTTACAACGCAAATCGTGACCAAAACAGACACCACCCGTATGACAACCGTTGGCAGAGTAATAATAATTACAGGGAAAGATCACCTCTCTGCAGTAATGACTATGACAGAGACAATCAGAGAAACAGGCAATATGGGAACCAAAATAATTATAATGGGAGACAGAATAACTTCAGACGCAACGGTCCACCGCGCAGTTACGACTCATGGAGAAATTCTCCACCATGTGGCTGACAAGAAAGAAATTACAGAAACTACCGATATGACGACAGACGATATAATCTTAATAATAGACCAGAATTTAATGAGAACTGCGGGATTCAAACAGGGCAGGGCCCTCTCGACAAGCTGAAATTGTAGAGCTTAGATCTCCAAATCCCAATAACGACAACAAATAGACAGTAGACAATGACTCACACTGCTGGCAGCCATAAAACGTACTTATAAGCTGACGACGCCACTGCCGTGGCTATTAATTGTGTAAAACTGGAAGACATTAGGGACATCTTACTCCAGGAACACGACGTAAAACATAACAACATTGCATATCCTGTAAGTCAAATTACATTAAATTTCGTAAAATTTACGGCAGTACTTGACTCTGGCAGTCCCATTTCAGTAATTAGTGAAACAGGTTTTTATCAAATGCAACAAATCGAACGATTGCCCCACACTTCCTTCACGTAAGATTAAATGACAAGGTGCAATTTTTGTAAAAAGTGTAGATGTACGCCAACAAACCAGCTTAGAATTCTTATGTCAAAGGCATAGATTCACTATGAACTTTCTTATCGTTCCATTATTGTCGACAGAAATTATATTGGAAGTAGACTTTTTGAATGAATACAAAGCAATCTTAAACTTTCACAATGCTGAAGTAAGTTTAGAGAAAGAAGGTAAATCAATAGCTTTGAAATTTGAAGATTGGCTCTCAAACCATGACGGGGAAATTAATCGGCTTTACCCCTTGTTAGACAACAATTCGGAACTTTCGACGGAACTTGACACTAACAATCACTCTGCAAAGTATTGACGGGGATGAAATCGATGGCGTATTTGATACTAATGAGTTAATTCAGAATAAAATTCAAACAACTGAGAATTGTAATGACACTGATAGGCAGGACCTTTTTGAGGTTTTACAAGCACATTCCACAGTTTTTACTCACAAAACAGGAACAATAAAGGGATTTCAATACCAATTTCATGTTTGTGAGCATACTAAATTTTGTGTTACAGTTAGACCATACGTAATTCCGGCACATTATAGGGACCTTGTTAGAACAGAAATACAATCTATGTTTGTCGAGGGCATTATTGAGCCTGCAGTAAGCTCATACAACAATACATTACATGTTCTTGAGAAGAAAAATGAATCGATCAGGCTTGTCTTAGGTTCGAGACAAATCAATACTATCATCATTCCTGAAGCACACAGGCCGCAATCGTTGGAAGAACTTCTTCAAAATTTTAATGGTGTAAAATTGTTGTCTTCTATTGATCTCAGATGCAGCTTTTATCAGATCGAACTTCATCCAGAATGTAGAAAATACACAGTTTTTCTTTGTTTCGGCGTTTGTTATCAATCCTTTTGGTTTGAACATTTCTTCGGCAGCATTCATTCGTGGGCTAAATTCCATATTACCTGAGTTCTTAAAACGTCACATCACCTTATATGTGGACAATATTCTAATAGCAGAAGCCTCATGGGAACAGCGTAACCGCATCCTCAACAGCGTGTTACGTATTTTTGCAGAATCTGGAATTACAATTAAATTGGGAAAGTCTGAATTCGGTAGGTCAAAGGTGAAGTTTTTGTGACACATTATCTCTTCTGAAGGCATTCAGCCAGATTCTGAAAAGTTAGAAGCAATCAGAGCCATTCCAGTTTACAAAAAAACAAATCCGCAGTTTTCTAGGTCGCGTGAATTTTTACCGTCGTTTTCTGAATATGCAAATTCTAATTACACCAAAACTTTGTTCTCTCAATGGAAAAAATACTATTTGGAACTGGGACGAACAGGCACAGTTGGAATTCAATTCTTTGAAAGAAGCGCTACTTAATGCGCCAATACTAGCCCATCCAGATCTGTCACAAGATTTCTGCCTTAGCAAGGATTCTTCTAAAGTCGGTCTTGGTGCCCATTTATTTCAAGAAAAATGACACTACTGTTCAGAAAACCATTGCTTTTGTTAGCCGCGTGCTAGAAAAATCTGAATAAATTATTCAGTTACTGAAGTAGAAGCTTTAGCTATCTTTTGGGCATTTAACAAATTCTGTTTCCTTCTTTCTGGTAAACTCGTAAAAGTATACAGTGATCATCATGCATAGCAATTTCTTATGTCTTCAAAATTAAATCATGACAGGTTAAAACGTTGGGCATTGTTTCTGCAAGAATTCCACTTCACAGTAGTCTACATTCCAGGCAAGGAGAACGTTGTTGCAGACGCACTGTCACGTGCACTGGCTGGGTTTGAGGAAAGCAACACAGAAGCTAACCTCGAAAAAAATTTTCTGCATTTTTTACATTCAGAAAGTAGCCTTTGAAAACTTCATCACTACATCTTTAAAAGGCATTGCTTATGAACAAGATAAGGATCCGATTTTGAAAGACGTCAGATTTAAATGGCATGTAAGGACAAACACGCAGATTCGGCATTATTATCTGGTTAGAAACAACACACTCTTCAAATGCTGCACTGTTGATGACAAGCTATGGGTACTTTTCATTCCTGACGATTTTGTTAATAAGCTCATGTGGTACATTCATTTCAGCTGCGCACATTTTGGTCCGCAAAAATGTTATAATATTCTTCAGACGGCTTGTTATTTTAACAATAGGGAAAAGAGAATTTGAAGAGTCTTGTCTATTTGTAAACTTTGTCAAAAGGCTTAACCATCTACTATCTCTCATCGTGCTCCGTTGTTTCCTATAATTATGAACGGATTATGAAAGAAATCAATAAGCTTTGCAGACTTTATTGTCACAGAAAGCATCAGTATATGGACAGATATTTACACTTATCTCAAAACGAGCTGAATGAAATGTCTCATGACTCCACTGCTTTACAACCTATTCTTGTGCTGAACAATGAGAACCACCGAACAGAATCAGAGAGCTTGTACCTTTTCCGAATACACGTAAACTTCGACACAAAGACATAATTGATTTGGCTATTAAAAATATAAATTCTGCTGCAGACAAAAGGAGAAAACTACACGGTAAAGCAAATGCAAAGAAACTATATATTGGTCTGAAAGTTCTCATTAAAGCTCATTTATTGTCACATAATAAGAAACACTTGTCACAAATTCTTTCTGATTTATAATGGACCTTACAGAATCTGACGTATACCAAATGATAATTGCTTTGAAGTTGAAACTGCGTACTAGGAAGAGTAGAGGTTTACACCACATTCCACATATAAAACCGTTTATTGAGAGATAATCTGCTTTTTAACTTAGTCTTTGCGATGAAATTTTTCACTTCATGTTACTAGCACACTTTGTCACACTTAGAAACTGTTAACATACAACAATGTTTTGAGGTCAACTATCCAGGCAAGAACCTAGGGAACTCATTTAGATAGTAATTACGAATGCATTTTATAGTGAACAGACGACACAGTGTTATTGTGTATACATTCTTGCTTGTTAGTTGCACGATTGTGTAACGACTATAAGGATTACATATTTGGAACGTACACTGCTAATGGGTCTTTAATGCAACATTTTGGTTTACTTGAAAAGACATTCTGGATTTAAAGTACTTTCTGAGACATTACAGATGACTTAGTATTTGGTTTGTGTGACAGCTACACGATTATATCACTACGCTACTAATGAACGACACAATTTACATGATTGCTTTTGCGCTGTATCTTTTTTACATATGCACAGTTTTACTACATTCTTATGAAAATTCAACATGTTTTAGTACTAACTTTTGTGGTATAGCTACAATGAGACAGCCTTTTCCGTAGCACAACAATACATTACAGTACAGTATTTTCTTGATCACGGCAATAAGCGTAATAACTACGATATCTATATGTAAAGCATTTCACTTTTGTTTATTCTGCAGAACTTGGCTTATGGAGGACGATAAATACGACACTTGGCACATTTTTACCGTCAAGTATTGACAGATATTATCTTACAGCAAGACACACAGTTTAGCGCTACAGGACACGCAGTTGAGTGATTAATTTTTGCACTTAAAACATTTATTTTTAAAGACTTTTGAATTACAAAGACACAAAGAAGGTTTTCGGTGATACATTTCATTTCATTGCAGTAATTTGTAACACCTGAGGGTATAATTGCATTAATACTCAGTGGGTACATGCCTACTTTGTGTACTAAGGAGCCCTAGCTAATATGGCATTTTCTTATACAACTTTACACATCGGTACCATATTTCTCTAATACAGAGTTACACAGGACTCTAATTATACAGAGAAATAAACTTTTTTTTTACTACGTCAGTGACAAATGTTTAGGTGATTACACAGTTGGATAACATAACACTTACAAAATTGTGTTTTGTCTGTACTTTGTGAACTGTTGACAGTGTTGTGAATTATGCTGGTGAGATATGTTTATGATCAATAAGATGATGCTATATGAGGAATGTGATTATGTGTTTATATGTATATGAGTAATGAGTAGTTGTTAGGGACTCTGATTTGTGAAAAGGATTTTGGATACCAAGAATCGTACTGTAAGAGTTATGAAATGTGTGTACATGCATGAATGTATCACAACACTGCTATTCATGAGATTTCGTTTCTACATTTTTCTACTGTAATTTCTCGACCTGTGAAATTTTATTTGTATCAGACTGTCACTGTAGCGGAAACTGCTGTTGTAAATATTTCGGTAAGGAAGGTAGGTGACCTTGACATAATTGTGGGCACCCATCTGCGCAACAGTTGCCTGGAAAAAAGCCATTAGGTGGAGAAAAAAGAGGCCATTAACCTCGCTATTGACATTTCTTTGTAGAAAGCACTACAAATACGACACGCTCATACTTGAAGACATATGATTAAACTTTGGAGCTTGTAATTTCTAATATTTACTGAAATGCCTAATGAAATGATGAGAAACATTTTATGTCTACTGTTTGTCTAGTTGAGAGATTTGTGTACTGCCTTATGAAATGCCATACGGCTAGTGAATGACATCTTTATACTTTGGCTTGTATATATTAGCCTATTTTGTTTAATACATAGTTTTTAGCTGCACTGCAGCATTGGTTAAAATAAAATTTAATAGATGTATTAATAGAAATGTTTTGTGTCTACAGACCCAGTATATAATACTTTATGATCTACTTTCTTAAAAAAGGGGAGCACAAGTAGACATTTCCCTTCACACGAATTGCATACATAATTTTTTCAAAGATTTGGTAACTTGTTTGGTAGAGTAAGTTATTGTGATGCATCACTCTAGTGTAAGATCTGATATAGTTATTAGACCTTTCCTATCTTTACTGTAGTATTTTTCTGCTTGAGCTTTATCATATTTAGGTATACGTTTTGCATTTGTCAGGCATTGTCCTACTGAATTTTACGTTGTATTAAGCCAGTTTTACTACTGATTTATTTTTCTTCTTGCTGCACATTGGCTCATATTAGTTGTAATGTTGCATTTGCTTTGCTAATTTTTTTTTTTTTTGCTGCTTGCTTTGCAAATTTGCATTTTTTTGTCATTGCTGTTTGTGTTAATTGTTTTGTGCTGCTGCATTGCCTCATTCTCTAGTGTATTTATCTGAGCTCAGTAGATTTAAGTTAGCTTATGAGGGAGTAGGCTGTATAAGAGAATGAGCTGTGATGAATTGGAAGAAATGCATTGAAAAGGTGTAAGAAAAAGTTTTGGCCAAAAAAGTAGTGTACAGTGAAGAATAATTATTTTGAAAGAGGATATAAACAAAAAAGTAGGGGTTTAGGGACACCAGGTTTAGGTAGGATTTTCTTGAAAACGAATGATGAACTAAGGGAGATCTCCAAGAAGCAAGAAGTAAAGAAAATTTTGTTTGCAAATCAAATACTATAAATACTGCAGTACCAAATGTCACACTGAAAAAAAACCTGTCCTGTCCTTTTATCTTATTCCACTCTGTGTTTGTGTACCCTTATGTATTTGTGTTCTTCCTCTCTTTATGTGTTTATCTGATAAGAGTTATATTGTAGAATTTTTTTAATACTAAGCTGTATTCACTATGACATGGAATACTGTTAACCTCAAATATAATTTGCATTAATAATATGTTATTTACTTTGTAAAGATGTTTAGAGATGATTTATTCTGTTCTGTTTCAATGCTCATGTGTGAAGTTAATGTTAGGAAAACTCTTCCCATTTTTTAATTTATTTACTTATGTCATAATTCCTGTAACACTGATGTACATGTTTATTTCTATTCTTTTGTAAGGGCCATATTACTACAAATGTTCTCCGTATTATTATGTTCTTTAATGATGTATTTTGTACCTTTGTAATTGTATTCTCGTGTTGTAGATTTGGAGTTGTATAGACACCAATTCTTCAAATTAAGTTTCATGTCACTGCACACATTTCTGATGGTCATAGTATATACACAATATGTGAGAAGTTAAAAAAAGGGGACTGTTAGTGCTTGCACGTGTGTTAATTCAGCAAGGGACTGGTTAACAGCATTGCTGGTTCTAAGGACATTCCAAAAAGTTTGTGAGTGCACAAGTGGTGGTTTATGGACTTTCTATATTGTCCGCAAGACTCTTCAGTGGTGATTGTACACTGCACAGTCGCAACAGATGGCTGCTGGCCATCTCTACAAGGACTACAGTGGGTCTGCACCTTTGATGGTCCACCAAAACCATCACTTCTGCAAGGACTACATTGGGTGTGCACCTTTGATGGTCCACCAGCACCATTATCTCTACCAGGACTACAGTGGGTCAGCTCTGTGATGACCCACCTATCAATACTCTTCAAAACTTCGACTGTGGGTTTGCTCTGTTGTGGCCCACTAGCTGTCTGCATGTCAGGTGTTAGCACTTTCTTTCCATTGGAAGGACAACACCACTTCTTCAAGACTGCATGGAAATCCACTACTTCCGTGTGCATTTTCTTTCACTGATCAGACTTTGTACAATGTAATTACTACTGTGATGAATGATCAGGATTGTCTTTACGAGAACAATTTTTGCTTTTGACCAACATTGAATCAATAATTGTGTGCATTTGATGATTTGCTATCGTTAATATAATAATTTTTTAGCAAATAATTATTGGGCACTGGCCAAAACAATTTGTACGATTTTTTGTGGGGAGCATGGGAGCTAAGTAAGTAGGATTTTTAGGTTTTTGTGTTGGCAACGCCACGTAGCGCTCTGTATGAAAATCACTGACTGTGCTGTGTGCGGTCTGTGGCTGGTTGGAATTGTTGGAATATTCGCTATTGTAGTGTTGGGCAGTTGGATGTGAACAGTGCACAGCGTTGGGCAGTTGGAGGTGAGCCGCCAGCAGTGGTGGATGTGGGGAGAGAGATGGCAGAGTTTTGAGAGGTTGCTATAAGCGGACGATCTGGACGTGTGTCCGCCAGAAAAAGGAAATTTGTAAAGATGGATGTCATGACTTTTGAACATTACCAAGGTAAATACATTGTTTGTTCTCTATCAAAATCTTTCATTTGCTAACTATACCTATCAGTAGTTAGTGCCTTCAGTAGTTAGAATCTTTTATTTAGCTGGCAGTATTGGCGCAGGCTGTATTGCAGTAGTTCGAGTAACGAAGATTTTTGTGAGGTAAGTGATTCATGAAAGATACAGGTTATTGTTAGTCGGGGCCATTCTTTTGTAGGGATTTTTGAAAGTCAAATTGCGTTGCACTAAAAAAATGTTGTGTGCCAGTTTAGTGATGATCAGAATAAGTAAAGAGAGAAATGTCTGACTATGTTCCGTTTTGCTCAGCTGTTTGAAAATCAAATAAAGTAGAAGTTTACCAGCACAGCCACTTATAATTTTTCAAAGAGGACGTTTCAGCCATCCTGGGCTTATTTTTCAACAAGATAATGTTGTAAGTAGGCTGTTTATGTTTTCTTATTGGCAACGTTACGTAGCGCTCTGTATGAAAATCACTGGCTGTGCTGTGTGCAGTCTGTGGCTAGTTTGCATTGTTGTCTGCCATTGTAGTGTTGGGCAGCGGCAGCTGGATGTTAACAGCGCGTAGCGTTGCACAGTTGGAGGTGAGCCGCCAGCAGTGGTGGATGTGGGGAGAGAAATGGCGGAGTTTTGAAATTTGTCATGAACTGCTATATATATTATGACTATTAAGGTAAATACATTGTTTGTTCTCTATTAAAATCTTTCATTTGCTAACTATGCCTATCAGTAGTTAGTGCCTTCAGTAGTTTGAATCTTTTATTTAGCTGGCAGTAGTGGCGCTCTCTTTATTGCAGTAGCTCGAGTAAGCAAGATTTTTGTGAGGTAAGTGATTTGTGAAACGTATAGGTTAATGTTAGTCAGGGCCATTCTTTTGTATGGATTTTTGAAAGTCAGATTGTGTTGCGCTAAAAATATTGTGTGTCAGGATAAGCACAGTCTCGTATATAATTCTTCAAAAGGGGACGTTCCATATGTCGACCCTTAGCCGAGGATACCTCACTGGAATCTTCTGATTTTTTCTTGCAGTTTGTGTAATTAGGGTAGATTTTGTTTATTGCTAGCGCGTAATTGTAGAGAGAATCTCCTTTGTAGATGCAGTCTTTCATTGTTGTACATTAAAACAGGTGTGGCACGCATGTAAATTTGCACCAAGTATTTTGCAGCTGCGCTTGCAATTAACTAGATATTATTTTCAGTGTTATGTTAATGTGTTCTCTTATTTTTGCTCTTCAAATTGTGCTTTTCTGTGTTATCGTGTGAAATATTGTGACAGTAATGGCGTGTGAAAAACGTAACACTAGGCTCCAAAGTAAACTGAGAAATAATAGTGACGACGAGCGTAGCTTATCAGCACTACTGTGTAGTGAAGTAACATACATTCAAAGTAGTAATTTGGTAATAGTGCATAGGGAAATGGAGCGGGCGGCAAATATTGGTGTAGACAGTGAAACAAGTAGTGAACAGGGAACATTATCGATCGATCGGTCGGCAACAGCTCGCCTCAGGAATCCGAAATGACAGAACACAATATTGCAACTACTGTAGACTCAGGTTTTGGGTCCTCACTGTTTTCTCAAATAAGTCAAGACACTTTTTCTGCTTGTCAAAATGTGAATGTTGCCTGTGCAACTTCACTGCCGAAAAGCACTGAGGAACATGTTTCAGACACCAGTGCACTGTTATTACAGTTAATGCAACAAATGGGACAAAGGCTACAAAAGTTAGACACAATGGAACAAAATCTTCATAAGTTAGACACAACGCTCGAACAAAATCAGAAACAAATGGGACAAAATCTTCAAAAGTTAGACACGATGGCACAAAATCAGAGACAAACACAGCAACAGCTTCAAAAGTTAGACTCATTGGAACAAACTCTTGAACAAACACGTGAAGATTTAACTACTGAATTACATAACATTGAATCGAAATGTCAAAAAGTCTGTAATGACGTAAAAACTCAAATTTGTGAGCATTTTCAACCTATTTTTTCGCGGCATGAAAATGCATTACAGAATCACGAAGCAGCCCTAAAAGATCTGCAAACTATTGTTCATGAAAATCATGAGACCTTGCAAGCTAAATTTGACTCAGTTGCATCTACCGATTCGGTTACGCAACATGCAAAAACTCAGGAAAACTTAAAGGACACAGTAGATACTCTGAAACTTGATACAGAAAAACACACTGAGGAAATAAGCACACTATCGGAGAAAGTAGCCGAACTTTCGGATCAGTTCACTAATTTATCTACGAAGGTAGATGATAATCTGAATGACACAAAACCGGTAGTCTTTAATGACACAGAAGAGTGCGAACAAATTAGGAAATTCAATCAAAATCAAATCAATATACAGTACAAAAGAGAAATCCGGGAAGTACAAGATCAGTTGGCACAAGTAATACAAAAATTACAAATTTCAGAGGACACTCGCGTTCCAACACGGCAAGAGGGACTTAGAAATACGGAAAAGCCGCAAAATAATAACACAGGGCATTTCGGAAGTTATGAAATGAAATTGGCAATGTGCACCGAATTTTGAGATGGAACCGCCGACAAGACCTAACAATGACTGATATGCGACTCGCCGACACGATGATTTTGACTATAAGCTGTTCATTACTACACGTAAATTCAAAACATTTAAGAATTCTGGCAACGACATTCATCCACGAGCATGGCTTCACCAATTCTCTCATTGTTTTCCTCCCAACTGGTCATTACAGCACAGATTAGAATTTATGTGTGGCTACTTAGAGAATGAACCAGCTGTAAGAATGCGATCGGTCATTCACGATTGTCACAGTGAAGGAGAATTTTATCATGCCTTCCTCTCAGCATATTGGTCTCAAGCTACACAAGACCGAGTAAAACATAGCATCATAATGATGAAACATTTCGAACAATCCGAATTTTCCAGTCTTGTGAAATATTTTGAAGACATGTTGCACAAGAATCAGTACCTGTCAAACCCATACAGCCCCTCAGAACTCATCCGCATTTGCTTAATCAAATTACCTGAACATTTACGACACATTATTTTGGCAGGACGTTGCAAAGACGACATTGAAGCTTTTCAAGGACTCTTACAAGAATTGGAAATTGACACTGACAATCGCGGAACGCGAAAACAGGAACACAACAATTACAGGTCACATCCGTAGCAATTCCGCGATGAAAGAAATAATAACTGGACACGACAAGGCTATTCTCATAACAGAAATCGTGACCAAAACAGACACCACCCGTATGACAACCGTTGGCAGAGTAGTAATAATTACAGGGAAAGATCACCTCTCTGCGGTAATGACTATCACAGAGACAATCAGAGAAACAGACAATATGACAACCAGAACTATTATTATCACAGGAGACAGAATAACTTCAGATGCAATGGTCCACCGTGCAGTGATAATTCAGGGAGAAATTCACCACCACTTAACCGACATGAAAGAAACTACAGGAACTACCGACATGACGACAGACGATATAATCATACCGACAGACCTGAATTCCATCAGAACTGGCGGGATTCAAACAGAGCAAGGCACTCTCGACAAGGTGAATTTGTATAATTTAGGTCTCCTAATCCTAATAACGACGCGCGCCAACAAAGAGATAGACAATGACTCGCACAGCATGCAGCCGCGTGCGCCAGCTGGTTCAGAGAAAAATAACATAGATGCTAACCTTGAAAAAAATTCCAGTATTCTTTACCGACATATACCACACGATGATTCCGTTGAAGCTGGAGCTCTGCATAGTAGTAAGAGTAAAGGTTTACACCACATTTCACATGTAAAACCGTTTATTGAAAGATAATCTGCTTTTTAACTTCGTCTTTGCCATAAAACGTTTCACTTCACATTTCTAGCATGCTTTGTCAGACTTAAGAAACTGTTAACATGCAACAATGTTTGAAGATAAATATCCAGTCTAGAACCTAGGGAACATTTTTAAACAGAAATTACGAATGCATTGTTATTGTGAACAGACGACACAGTGTTATTGTGTGTGTACATTCTTGCTTGTTACTTGCTCGATTACCTAACGACTATAAGGCTTACATACTTTGAACATATACTGCTAATGAGATTTTAATGCAACATTGTGGTTTACTTGAAAATACATTCTGGCTTTAGAGTACTTTCTGTGAGATAGCAAACGACACAGTGGTTAGTTTATGTGACAACTACATGGTTTTATCACGATGCTACTAATGAGTGACAATTTACAATGTTGCTTTTGCAGTGTTTCTGTTTTATATCTGCACAGTTTTTCTGCATTATTCTGGAAAGTAAAACATGTTTTAGTACCAACGTTTGTGGTATAGCAACAATGAGACAGCCTTTTTCGTGGCACAACAATACATTACTGTACAGTACTTTCTCCATCACGCCAATAAGCATAATAAATAAGATATCTATACTCAAAGCATTTCACTTTTGTTTATCATGAGGTAAGTACATTCACTTCTGCAGAACTTAGCTTTCGGAGGACGAAAACTACGACACTTCCACAGAGATTATCTTACAACAAGACGCACAGTTTAGCGCTACAGTACACGTATTTGAGTGATTAATTTTGTACTTAAAACATTTATTTTTAAAGATTTTTGAATTACAAAGAAAGTTTTCCGTGATACATTTCATTCCATTGCTGTAATCTGTAACACCTGAGGGTATAATTACATTACTCCTCAGGAGGGTACACGCATACTTTGTGTACTATGTGTTTGGCAAGCACAAGGAGCCCTAGCTAATATGGTATTTGCTTATACAACTTTACACATCGGTGCCATATTTCTCTAACACACAAATTACACAGCTATCTGATCATTTAACTGAGAGATAAACTTTTTTTACTACATCAGTGACACATGTTTACGCAATTACACAGTTGGGTAACTTCACACTTACGAAATTGTATTTTGTCTGTACTTTGTGAACTGTTCATATTTTTTCGGACCCATTGTGATATTATGAGGGCTCTGAATGATGTATTTGGTATGGGATCATGATTTTTAAAGTACGTTTCAGGTAGATGTCACTATTGAAATGAGCAGAGAATTTTTTTTTAGGTTTTGACATTATAGCTGAAAGCTACGACGTTTTTGAGATTTGACTGAGGTGTTATGATGTTATTTTTATGACGACGATGTGTATTATGCTGTCGAGGTATGTTTATGATAAATAAGATGATGCTACTGTAAATGAGGAATTTGATTATGCTACGTATTTATTTTGATGAAATATTGAAGAAGTGTCGAGGAATACGTATATGAATAATGAGTAGTGGTTAGGGACTCTGACTTGTGAAAAAGGATGTTGGAAATCAAGAATCGTACTTTAAGAGTTAAGAAATGTGTGTAAATGCGTGAATGTATCACAATGCCGGCGAAAATTTTTTGGACACTGTTATATTCAAAGGATTTTATTTTCTACTCATTTGTAACGCAAATTCTCAACCTTTGAAAATATTTTTATATGAGACTGTCACTGTAGCGGAAACTGCTGTCGTAAATATTTCAGTTAGAAAGGTAAGTGACCTTGACGTAATGCGTTTTGGGCGCCCATCTGAGAGGTAGTCGTCTGACAAAAGAAAGCCATTAGGTGGAGAGAAAAAAAAGACCATTATCCTCGCTATTGACATTCCTTTGTAGAAAGCACCGCAAATACGACACACTCATTTCTTGGAAACATGATTACTCGTACTTTGTGCTACTTACTGAAATGCTTATGAATTGATGGGAAATATTCGTACATCTGCACACCTGATTATGACAAGTGTCTTTCTACGGGAATTGAGAGAATTTCTACTGACTTATGAAATGCCACATAGCTGTTGAATGATGTTTTTATGCTTTGGTTTGCGTAATTGGTTATTTCATTTGATATATGTTTTCAGCTGTGTTGCAGCATTGATTTTATAAAATAAAATTAAATGCATTTCCTAATGTGAACACTTTCTGTCAACAGATCTATTAAATAATTATTTTATGATCCACATTCTTCGAAAAAGGAGCTCTTGGAATGGAAAGAACAATAAGAAGGGACTAATAACAGTACCTGCATATATAATTTTCTTTTCAAGTAATTGGTAATTTTTTGTAGAATTAGTTTTTGTGGTGCACCACTTTAATTACATAGACATTAAGATGTGAATATACATTTCCCTAATCTGCATTGTTGTCTTTAGTGTACTATTTTTTTTGCTTGAGCTTTGTCATGTTTAGATATAATTTATTGCATTTGCTTCTGCTGTTTGCCAGGCATAGCACTACTAAATTTCACTTTACATTACTCTGTTAAGCCAGTTTTACTACTGATTTATTTTTCTTGTTTGCGGCTCATTGCGTTATATTAGTTGTAATATTGCTGCTTGCTTGGCCAATTTGAATATTTTGTCATTGCTGTTTGTGTTAATTGTTTTGTACTGCTGCATTGCCTCATCCCCTAGTTTAGCATCTGAGCTCAGTAGATTTAAGTTAGTTTAAGAGGGGGTAGACTATATAAGAGAATGAGTTACGATGAATTGGAAGAAATGCATTGAGAAGTTTTACAAAAAAAGTACAGAAAGCAGGTATAGATAGGACTTTTTGTAAATAATGAAGAACGAAGGGAGATCTCCGATTAGTAAAGAAAGTTTTGTTTGCAAAATACTGCAGTAAAACAAACCCTGTTCTTTCCTTGTGTTATCCCACTATGTGTTTGTGTTCCCTTGTGTATTTGTGTTTTTCCTGTCTTCATGTATTTAGCTGATGTTGTTATGTTGTAGAATTTTTGTAATACTATCTTATTTACTTTGTAAAGATGTTTAAACATTATTTGTTCTGTTTTGTTTTAATGCTCATGTGTGAAGTTGATGTTTCGAAAGTTATTCTGATCTTTTATGTATGTACTCATGTCATAATTCCTGTAACACTGATGTATATGTTATTTTGATTCTTTTGTAAAGCCTGTACTACAAATGTTATCTGTATTGTTATGTTTTTTAATGATGTATTTTGTACCTCTGTAATTGTATTCTTATGTTCTAAAATTGTAATTGACACCAGTTCATCATATTATTAACTTGTAAGTTACATTTCACTGCACACATTTCTGTTGGTCATAGTATATGGACAATATGTGACAAGTAGGGACTGTTAGTGTTTGCACGTATGTTAATAATTCAGCAAGGGACTGGATAACAGCATTGCTGGTTCTAAGGACAATTAAAAAAACTTTGTGAGTGCACAAGTGGTGGTTTATGGACTTGCTATATTGTCCGCAAGGCTCTTCGATGGTGATTGTGCACCTGCACATTTGCAACAGATGGCTGCTGGCCGTCTCTACAAGGACTACAGTGGGTCTGCACCTTTGATGACCCACCAATACCATTATTTCTACAAGGACTACAGTGGGTCTGCGTCTTTGCTGACTCACCAGTACCATTATTTCTACAAGGACTGCAGTGGGTCTGCGCCTCTGGTGGCCCACCAGTACCGAAATCTCTACCAGGACTACAGTGGGTCTGCTCTGTGATGACCTACCTACCAATACTCTTCAAAATTTCGACTGACTCTGCTGTGGGTTTGCTCTGTTGTGGACCAATACCTGTCTGCATGTCAAGAGTCAGCACTGTCTTTCCGTTGGAAGGACAACACTACTTCTTCAAGATTGCATGGAAATCCACTACCTCCGTGTGCATTTTCTTTTACTGCTCAGACTTTGAGAAAAACACTGCACTGTTACTGTGATGAATGATCAGGACTGTCTTTATGGACTGTGAGAAAATTTTAGCTTTTGACCAACATTGTATCAAGAAGTGTGTGCATTTGATATCTTACTTACTGTAATTATGAAAAATTTTTTCAAATCTGTATTGGCCAGTGCCCAAATCAATTTGAAAAATTTTTTTGTGGGGAGCAAGTAGAAGTTTACCAGCACAGCCACTTATAATTTTTCAAAGAGGACGTTTCAGCCATCCTGGGCTTATTTTTCAACAAGATAATGTTGTAAGTAGGCTGTTTATGTTTTCTTATTGGCAACGTTACGTAGCGCTCTGTATGAAAATTACTGGCTGTGCTGTGTGCAGTGTGTGGCTAGTTTGCATTGTTGTCTGCCATTGTAGTGTTGGGCAGCGGCAGCTGGATGTTAACAGCGTGTAGCGTTGCGCAGTTGGAGGTGAGCCGCCAGCAGTGGTGGATGTGGGGAGAGAAATGGCGGAGTTTTGAAATTTGTCATGAACTGCTATATATATTGTGGTGTGACCGCCAGACACCACACTTGCTAGGTGGTAGCTTAAATCGGCCGCGGTCCATTAGTACATGTCCGACCCGCGTGTCGCCACTGTCAGGATCGCAGACCGAGCGCCACCACAAGGCAGGTCTCGAGAGACGTACTAGCACTCGCCCCAGTTGTACGACGACTTTGCTAGCGACTACACTGACGAAGCCTTTCTCTCATTTGCCGAGAGACAGTTAGAATAGCCTTCAGCTAAGTCCATGGCTACGACCTAGCAAGGCGCCATTAACCATTTCAAGATAGAGTCTCACTTGTATCATCAAGAATGCTGTATACAAATGATGGATTAAAGTTAAGTATTATAGAGGCTACGTACTTTTCTTTATAGCATTCATTACGTATCCTGTTTCAGACCTCTCTCTAGCCTACGTGAGATTAACGCGTGCCTTTCGGCTACTTCAGTGTGGCGTAGCTGTCTTGTTACGCCACAACATATATTATGACTATTAAGGTAAATACATTGTTTGTTCTCTATTAAAATCTTTCATTTGCTAACTATGCCTATCAGTAGTTAGTGCCTTCAGTAGTTTGAATCTTTTATTTAGCTGGCAGTAGTGGCGCTCTCTTTATTGCAGTAGCTCGAGTAAGCAAGATTTTTGTGAGGTAATTGATTTGTGAAACGTATAGGTTAATGTTAGTCAGGGCCATTCTTTTGTATGGATTTTTGAAAGTCAGATTGCGTTGCGCTAAAAATATTGTGTGTCAGGATAAGCACAGTCTCGTATATAATTCTTCAAAAGGGGACGTTTCAATGTCCACCCCCACACGGCGAGAGTTTCTTGCTTGTCTTCGTCCCTGCCAAACTATACCTTGGCCAACTGAGAACGTTTGGAGCATTATGGGCAGGGCTCTCCAACCACCTCGGGATTTTGACGTTTTTAGGCGTCGAGTAGAGAGAATATGGCACGATATCCGCCAGGAGGACATCCAACAACTCTATCAATCAATGCCAAGACGAATAACTGCTTTCATAAGCGCCAGAGGTGGACTAATGTGTTATTGATTTGCTCAATTTCTGAAGTTCTTTCTGTTGAATCAATCATCTTTTTTTTCTGAAATTGTAATTATTTGTTTGTCTGTATATGTAATCGCATCTGCCGATTTCCGTCCCATTTGGATGATTCCTTCGTGATGTATGTATTTTTTGTCTTACGTGTGGCATCGGTAGCAATTGAGAGGTTTATACCAAAGAAATTAACGAGAGACGGAAATGACCTCTCATAGCACACAAAACAGATCACAACACAATTGTAGAAGCAACGAATAAAGCATGCCAAATTTGAAAGAGCGCAATATCTCCCAGATTGGTGAAGTTTTACAGAATTGTAAAATTAGTGTTGACATCAATGCGAGTTACTTTTAACAGTTTTCATAATGAAACTCTGTCTCGAAATCTGGCCGAAAATCCAAAGAGATTCTGGTCGTATGTAAAGTACACAAGCGCCAAAGACACAATCAATACCTTCAGTGAGGGGTAGTAACGATAATGTTACTGATGACAGCGTCGCTAAAGCTGAGTTATTATATATGGTTTTCCGAAATTACTTCACCAAAGAAGACAAAGTAAATATTCCAGAATTCTAATCAAGAAGAGGTGCCACTATGTGTAACTTAAAAGTAGATGTCCTCGGTGCAGCGAAGCAACTTATATCACTTAATAAAAGTAAGTCTTCCGGTGCAACCTCTATAGTAAGTATCTCCGCTGGAAATCTCTACTTCAGCTACACTGCGCCACTTGATGTCTTCTACAGTAGTTGACGTGACTTCTTACCATCTGCACGAACTCACTCGTAGCTGACAACACATAACACATACCATGTCTGGCTCCTACAACTAATCTTTTACCTTAAAGGGGCCCCAACGAAGGGCCTATCAAAGATGTACCATGAGCATTAACATGATATTTCTGATGATTTGAAGTCCTGCCCTGTTGTGAATTCCCCTTAAATTTCTTTATTGGATATTTGTTCCTATTACTGGAGTTTTATAAACGGTTCCATGAAGAACACATTATCATAAATATCCGTTACGCACATTTAATTTAAAAGTACGAATGCACTAATGCAAGAATAAAGACTTCTTGAAAAGAGAACGAAAGAACGAAGCAAAAGAAAATTAAATACCTCTTCACACATGTCCAAAAACCGTATGAATATGTTTAACTTGCTATCAAAGGGAGGAAGATCAGGGTTTAACGTACCGTTGACATGGGGGTCATTAGAGACGAAGTCCGAGCCCGTATTGTGTTAAGAATGGGCAAGAAAATCGGCCCTGCCCTTTGAAAGGAACCAGCCCGGTATTCTTCTGGAGTGGTTTATGGAAACACCAAAAAAGTGCCGACAGGTGTGGCCGATCGGTTCTAGTCGCTTCAGTCCGGAGCCGCGAGATTGCTACAGTCGCAGGTTCGAATCCTACCTCGGGCATGGATGTGTGTGATGTCTTTAGGTTAGTTAGGTTTAAGTAGTTCTAAGTTCTAGGGGACTGATGACCCGAGATGTTAAGTCCCATAGTGCTCAGAGCCATTTGAACCATTTGAGCCAAAAACGTATCTCAGGATGGTTGGACACATAATTGAACCATCGTCATCTAGAATGCGAGACCAATGTGCTAACCATTGTGACGTCGCCCGGCTTAAGCTGTTATCAAAGATGTCGAGCAAGTACTATAAAATCCAAATATAGCTGATGCTGAAAATAACGTCATCGACGATGTAAAGGTCCCGAGTTATGGTCTGCAGCGTCGCCATTTATCATTACTTCCTAACCTGAGGAGACGAACACAAATTATGCACTTGTAAATAGTGATTGATTCGATAGTGATTCAGCAGTGTCTTAAAGGAAGTGAAAGCGAGATGTGCAGCACCAAGTTGGCGGTTGTATTGGGTCGTGGAATGCCTGGGTCATTAAGAAACTTACGTTTTACATTATTTCAAAATGAAGACGTGTGATTTTCTTATAGATGAGAGTTACCCTATGTGTTGAGGTAGTGCAGGGTGAATGGACTGAATTTAACTGGTGCAGAGACATAGTTTGCCACTATGCAGGTGTCATTAGCACGCTTACAACGTAAGTCACTATTGAGAACGTAATTGCCTAGATTATTGTGACTTTAACGCCAAAAAGAAATGTTTCTTTTTCACTCTTTGACACCACAATGAGTCTCCGGTTCATTTCAGATGGCGGAGAACTGCAAGTACCCAGCAGTTTATTACTTGCAACTTCCTTATTTACGCACAGATGACGCCAATAATTGTAAAATGGTGAACTCATTGGGCTTATGTTCAGCAGGAGTGATATTAAAATTCTGTGTTAGACATCATGATAACCTCCATGGTTTCCTTAAATCAGAATTCCTCCGACAATAACGAGGTGAATTTCTTATCCCTGTCCCACTGTAAGATTCTAGTTTGTGCTTCATCTCTACTGATCACTAGTGAATGTTAACCTTTCGTTCTTTTACTTTTCCAATGACGAGTCGAAGAGCGCAGAACTCAATTGCATACCTGAAAAAAAAAGACAATGAATTCACATCTATAATGAGTATTTTTGCTTTAATTGAAAGAACTGACAAAGTCCCTGGAAAGCCCTACTCTTCAGGTAGTAATATGTCACGCGGATTGAAATACTTCAGTACTGGAAAGACCCTCTCATTCACGTCGGTAATGCCAGTCTTTCATGGCCACTTGTCACTCGGTGGACCTGCTTTGTCACCTATCATCTGACACTATTTCCCGTGAGATGGTCAGATAACCTTGAGTTACACAACGTTATCAGGCAACTGTGCTGACAATTTTAACCACATTACGTAAGACGCGATCCGCTACTTCTTTTTATAGTAAATAGTGGAGAACATCAGGTCCGCTGTCAGCAACGTGTAGAGACAGCATACACCTTCTCGAGCCAGTTCACAACCTCCTGCCTTACCTGTACCGTTTCAGGCCATGTTTTCCGGCTTTGGAGAAATTATGAGCTGGTTCCTTATTTTCACCTCATAAGAACTACACGTTAACTATTAAAAATTGAAAATATACAGAACAGAGGATTCTAAATTCGTAGACTATTGGTGTAACTAGCTCGCGCTCTCCTTACTTCGTTCCGGAACAGGTAAGGAAACCTGAAAAGACAATACTGAACAAAAAAGAAACAAATACTCAACGCGAGTGGACTGCTAGGGAATCAGGAAAAATACTATAAAGGAGACATCAGAAAAGGATCTGTGGCAAACTGATGTTAGCACGGGAATGACTACGTCCGGTGTGCCTCAGTCACAATAGAAAAAATACATTTATAAAACGGACGTCACTGTTGCTGAACGAAAAAAAGACTGAATTTATAAAGCCAGCTGTCTGCGCAGTATTGATAGATTCGGCGCACGTCCGGTATAGCTACAAGCCAGTAAAGGAGAAGCGTCGCCTATGATTTATTAAGAGTGTTGTTATTGGTATCTATAGTGACGGAAAAAAAGTCCTAACAACAAAAAATAATAACTGTTGAGTAATGAAATTTCGGAAATTCGTTTGTCTGGGTAATATATTTAAGTGATTAACACTGCAAAATCAGAATTTGATGTTAGCACGAGATAAACCATTGAAAATGTGAAATGCTGATACATTAATGAAGGGTGTAACCGCCGGAATGCTGAGTGCTAGGATGCAAACGTAAATGCATGTACAGGTGCCGGATGCCAGTTTGTGAGACGGGATTCCATGCGTGTTGCACTTGGTCGGTCAATACAGGGACAGTTAATGCTGGCTGTGGATGAAGCTGGGATAGTCGTCTGATGACGTCCCATATATTCTCTATTGGAGACAGATCTGGTCATCGAGTAGGCCAAGACAACATGTCGAAACACTGTATAGCATGTTAGGTTACAACAGGGGAATGTGAGCGAGCGTTATCCTGTTGGAGAACACCCCCTGGAATGCTGCTCATGAATGGCCGCACAACCGGTCAAATTACCAGACTGACGTGCAGTTTTGCAGTCAGTGTGTTGGTATAACCACGAGAATGCTCCTTCTATCATCCGAAATCGCTCCCCAGGACATAACTCCATAACTCCGGATGTAGGTCCACTGTGTCTAGCACACAGACAGGCTGAGCGCAGTTCCTCAATTGACCTCCATCTGACCAACACACGGCCGTCACTGGCACCGAGACAGAACCAACTTTCACCTGGAAACATAACAGACCTCCACCCTGCCCTCCAATGGGATCTCGCTTTACATCAATGAAGTTGCAAATGGCGGTTGTTTGGGGTCAGTGGAATATGTGCTACAGGGCGTCTGGCTCGGAGTTGTCCTTGAAGTAACCAACTTTTAGCAGCTCGTTGTGTCACTAAGGTGACAACTGCTGCTCAGATTGCTGCTGCAGATGCAGTGCAATGCGCCAGAGCCATACACTGGTCTTTCCTCTCGGTAGTTCCACGTAGCCGTCCGGATCCTGCTCTTCTTGCAGTTTTACACTCTCTCAATCATGTACAGTGGCTGCACAATGAAGTCTTTCTGCAATATTGCAGAAGGAACATCCGGCTTCTCGTAGCCCTATTACACGACCTCGTCCAATTCAATGTGGTGTTGATAATGGCGTCTTTGTCGTTTTAAGGCATTCTTGACTAACATCAGTTCATCGTGTCTAGCCTCAAAGGTAACTGACGCTCACGACCGTTATAGCGTGTACTTAAAGTAAACCTGATTTGCATCCTAATGATAATGGTGCTTCTAGCGCCATTTTAATGCAACTAGCGCGAAATTTGACTAGACGTCATCTTTCAGATGTAGAAACACTCCTACCAACTTTCGTTTCTGTCTCAAAACTCCTTCTTGGTGTTGCGATTTCTTCTCCGTCAGTGTATGCTGTTAAATGGCTAACTTGGTGCTCTATGCAGGGTTCTAGTAGCAGACTGCCTATCTGACGGATTCTAGGGAGAACAAAAATTTGACTTTCGGCATTTCATATAGTTATTGACCGAATTAAAAAAAATTAAATTGATGTCATAACTTACTGATTAACAAGTATAATCTTATGTTCAAGGATAACCCGGTTAGACGAATCGTACTTTTTAAAAGTATGTATGTCTTCAAATAGTGTACAAATACCCAGACTATATTCATCCAGTACAGTATTTGAGAATGATAGTACTTACTGACCCTCAATAAACTTTAAATGTAATTACAAAAATTTACGAAATTTTTCGTCGCTGACACCACTCACAAAATGATGAAAGGGAAAGAGTTTATGGCTTGCTATCTTTTTGCTGTTAATGAAATTAAACTGTCACATCAGGCATGGCGTTTTCATTTATTACTTCTCCGCTGCTAGTTCTATTCGTAACACATTTTTCAGACAGTATCAACATATACTGCCCGAGGCAGGATTCGAACCTGCGACCGTAGCGGTCACGCGGTTCCAGACTGAAGTGCCTAGAACCGCACTGCCACACTAGCCGGCTCTTGGGATTACAGCTTGATAATAAATTCAACTGGGAAAAGCAAACCACAGAACTGCTGAAGCGTCTTAAGAAATCTCCATTTGCAATGCGAATTGTGCGAGGCATAGGGGATATAAAAATGAAAAAGCTGGCATGCTATCCTTACTTTCATTCCATAATGTCATATGGGTTTATTTTTTGGGGTAATTCATCAAGCAAGCTAAAGTTTTCTGGGCACAAAAACGTGCAGTAAGAGTTATATGTAGTGTGAACTCAAGAACATTCTGCAAAAGCCTGTTTAGGGAACTAGGGATACTAACTACTGCTTCCCTATATGTTTATTCTTTAATGAAATTTATCATTAAAAATATATCACATTTTCAAACCAACAGCTCAATTCATGGAATCAATACTAGAAATAAGAATTATCTTCACAAGGATTTAAAGTCACTTAGTTTTGTACAAAAATGTGTGCATTATTCAGGAACACATATTTTCAATAACTTGCCAGCACCCATAAAAAGCTTAACAACCACTGAAATTCAGTTTAAAAGAATCCTAAAGGTTTTATTGTTGGCCAACACCTTCTACTCTGATGAATTTCTTAGTAGAACCAACAGATTTGTGTGTGTATATAAGTACAATATAACTATTGCACAATTTCAGTCCAGTAATGTGTTAATTGTAAATAAGTGTGTATGTGTGTGTGTGTCTGTGTAAGTACACTCTAACTTCTGCACCATTTCAGTGCAGTAATGTGTTCATTGTAAATTATTATAGTAGTCGTATTACACGTTTATTACCTTATAAATAAATAAATAAAACTTTTTTATTTTAAATTAAGTGCATTAGTATTTGTAAAATGACTCTCTCATATAGCGTTCATTAAAAAATGACGATCATTCCACTTGGCACCTGTGGAATAGCACATTAACTTATTTGTTTGAGTTGTAAATATTTCTCATGTACACTCCTGGAAATCGAAATAAGAACACCGTGAATTCATTGTCCCAGGAAGGGGAAACTTTATTGACACATTCCTGGGGTCAGATACATCACATGATCACACTGACAGAACCACAGGCACATAGACACAGGCAACAGAGCATGCACAATGTCGGCACTAGTACAGTGTATATCCACCTTTCGCAGCAATGCAGGCTGCTATTCTCCCATGGAGACGATCGTAGAGATGCTGGATGTAGTCCTGTGGAAGGGCTTGCCATGCCATTTCCACCTGGCGCCTCAGTTGGACCAGCGTTCGTGCTGGACGTGCAGACCGCGTGAGACGACGCTTCATCCAGTCCCAAACATGCTCAATGGGGGACAGATCCGGAGATCTTGCTGGCCAGGGTAGTTGACTTACACCTTCTAGAGCACGTTGGGTGGCACGGGATACATGCGGACGTGCATTGTCCTGTTGGAACAGCAAGTTCCCTTGCCGGTCTAGGAATGGTAGAACGATGGGTTCGATGAAGGTTTGGATGTACCGTGCACTATTCAGTGTCCCCTCGACGATCACCAGTGGTGTACGGCCAGTGTAGGAGATCGGTCCCCACACCATGATGCCGGGTGTTGGCCCTGTGTGCCTCGGTCGTATGCAGTCCTGATTGTGGCGCTCACCTGCACGGCGCCAAACACGCATACGACCATCATTGGCACCAAGGCAGAAGCGACTCTCATCGCTGAAGACGACACGTCTCCATTCGTCCCTCCATTCACGCCTGTCGCGACACCACTGGAGGCGGGCTGCACGATGTTGGGGCGTGAGCGGAAGACGGCCTAACGGTGTGCGGGACCGTAGCCCAGCTTCATGGAGACGGTTGCGAATGGTCCTCGCCGATACCCCAGGAGCAACAGTGTCCCTAATTTGCTGGGAAGTGGCGGTGCGGTCCCCTACGGCACTGCGTAGGATCCTACGGTCTTGGCGTGCATCCGTGCGTCGCTGCGGTCCGGTCCCAGGTCGACGGGCACGTGCACCTTCCGCCGACCACTGGCGACAACATCGATGTACTGTGGAGACCTCACGCCCCACGTGTTGAGCAATTCGGCGGTACGTCCACCCGGCCTCCCGCATGCCCACTATACGCCGTCGCTCAAAGTCCGTCAACTGCACGTACGGTTCACGTCCACGCTGTCGCGGCATGCTACCAGTGTTAAAGACTGCGATGGAGCTCCGTATGCCACGGCAAACTGGCTGACACTGACGGCGGCGGTGCACAAATGCTGCGCAGCTAGCGCCATTCGACGGCCAACACCGCGGTTCCTGGTGTGTCCGCTGTGCCGTGCGTGTGATCATTGCTTGTACAGCCCTCTCGCAGTGTCCGGAGCAAGTATGGTGGGTCTGACACACCGGTGTCAAAGTGTTCTTTTTTCCATTTCCAGGAGTGTATTATTGTTTTTCTGACATGTTCCACATCCTGGAGGACCTCCTCACTACTGATCAATTGGAATGAAAGTAAATCTAATCTAATTTGTTGGGCGCTGTGTGCGTATATTAAATTCTGAAATGTAGCGTCAAGCTCAGTGTAAACAAAGATCTATTAACGTATTAATGAGTTAGCAAAAACCACTTTCGGATTAGTATTGTTAGTATAAAAACGTTTGCAGAGAACACCGAAGACAGTATCATTGTGAAATTGTCGTTCAGGAAAGTCTTCAAGCAATGAATGGAGGAGCAGGCAGCACTTATCAGGGCATGTGCGATTGGCTTAGTCATGGTACTCAACTCTGGCTGTGTATTCAGTGCTTGCTCCTGCCACATTTCACTTTACTAAACTCTTATCTGCTCACAGCGTACTCTAAAAACAATTCTCACCTTATCTGAGAGGTCCTACAGATGCCGCAGTCTCGCTGCTGATGTAACCCTCTACTGTCCGCCGTGACATACTCGTATTTGCCACGCTGGGTTTAAGCTGCTGGTGCTTCCTTCCTGCTCAACGACTCATGTAAGATGTTGGTAAGTGCCTTCACAGCGGTCAGTGGTGCCATTCTCATGAGTCGATAATCTGGATCGTGGTGAAGTATGACTAAGGTGTGGAGGGCGGGGTTTATGTGAATAACACGATTGAGCTGTACTTTCTTTGTTCAGATTTGGTAAAAGCAGTAGAATCTACAAGGAGCTTCTTTCGCCTCTTCTTTCTAGCAGTGAGGGAGTAACTACACCATACGAAATCAGCAGTAATAGACTCTTGGGACAAGGACTGGCAGTGCGCTCTGAAACAGAGGTCGGTGTCAGTCGCAGGGCCTTTAATGGCTGCTCCAGCGACAGTTTATTTTCTGTCGTCTGCCATAGAAGGGAGGAGGCGGGTTGAAATCGTTCACCAAAACATTGTGATATACCAACTCTAGATTGTTTGGCAAAGATCCTCTCTGCAGCTTACAATAACTCACTATTACAATTACGCAAATTCAAAATTCTAATCTGATTGAGATACTGAGAACTGAATTTTACGACTCTAAAATTTATTTCTTCAAATTTACTGCAAGTCATAAAATGTTTCAGTAAATTAAAAAGGAACTCTTCGGCTAGAAAGCATATCATAGTAAGATAACTAACGATTTTAATTCCTTTAAATTCTTTAAGTCTTGAAATGTGAAAATCAAATCTTTTTACAATGGACTGTAATTAACAGGTATATCTGTATATGATGCTGATCAGACTCGGCCACAAAGACACACACATGACGCCACAAACGCTCAAAACACACGCAACTACACAGGTACACAGCGAACCAATGATACCAACCTCTCAGACGTCACTCGGTGTCTAGCTGTTATATTTACCAATCTGGATCGCTAGTATACTTAGCCCCAAGGCAAAAGCACTACTAATTCTCGCCAGCGCGCTTTACAAATAACTTAGTACTAGGCACTTATAGGTTTTAGGCACTAGCATTTGTAACAACTTAAGTAGGTATTAATCTTCCAAGTCTTCTGCAGAAAAACCAAAATATATAACCTGTTAAGCCTCCTAGTACCATTGGCGTCAATGTGATCCCGTAAGCACAGTGGAAATATGTATCTACTTTGTTTTGAAAGCTATTATTTTGAAAATAACAAAGATAGCTTTTCGGCTAGTTTTACCGGAAATGTTATGGGCGAAAAGAATTTCGAACCAGTTAATATGGAGCAGTTGATGAGTGCAACATTAAATTTGGGATCACAAATAGGAACAATTAAAAGTGATGTGGGAACAATGGAAACACGGTTAGACTCACGAATAGGGATATGTTTTAAAAACATGAAAGATGAATTAAAGAAAGAAATTAGAGAAGAAGTATTACCAATTGTGAATGCTCACAATAATAGATTTACTTCAATAGAAATTAGACAAAAGGAACAGGATAAAGAACAGGAAGAAAGAGATCGAGTGATAGTACAAACACTTTCACAGTTAAATTTACAACGTGCGCACGATAAGGAAGAAATATTTGAAAGAATCGAGGAATCCGTACCAAATGACAGAATAAATAACCTAACACAACAATATGAACAGTTAACTATTAAATGTGTCAATACTGAAACCCGAGTCGCGACACTTACGTAAGACGTAAATAAACAGAAAGAACAAATAGGTGACTTATCGGAAAAAGTTGAGGAGTTTTCACATAAATTGACAAGTCTTAGTTTAAATGGGGACAGAGATTCAGATGATACAGCTCCATTGCCATTTGCAGAAACAGAAGAGTACCAGAATATAAATAAACATGGTGAAAATCAGGGAAAAATTAATGAACGCGTTAAAAGGGAATTTGAGGCTTTATGAAAGCAAGTTAAACAAATTGAAAGCGATATCGTAGGAAAAGACAGTAGAAGAAATTTAGAATCACCGATAGCGGGGGGTTTTGAAGAAAATAATTTATTTCATTTACGAGATGCAACAAGAGAGCGCCAGGCGCGCGAACTTGACAATAATCGACATTCGGACTGGGACAGACGCGGTTGGTCTTTGTCACCACGAGGCGAAAACTTTGACTATAAACACTTTTTAACTGTTCGGAAATTTAAGATCTTTCGCAATTGTAATAATGACATACACCCATGTTCATGGCTAGATCTATTTATGCACGCACTTCCGCCAAATTGAGCACTAAGTCACAAACTGGAATTTATGTGTGGATATTTAGAAAACGAACCGGTGACGCGCATGAGCGCAGTTATTAGAGATTGTAATGATTTTAATGATTTTGATCATGCATTTCTATCGGCATAATGGTCCGAAACACGCAAGACAGAGTCAAACATAGTCTTATTACGCAGCGTAATTTTAAACAGTCTGAGTTCCGCACGCCGGCAGAATACTTTAAAGACATGATTCGAAAGAATCAATTCCTTTCCAACCATTATAGCCCGACTGAATTAATTCGTATTTGTTTAACTAAGCTGCCACAATCGATAAGACACTTTGCTATAGCCGAAAGATGTAAAGACGACATTGAAACTTTTAAGACTTTGCTATAAGAACTGGAGTATGACAACGACGACGGAACTTCTTGTAATTTTTTCAGTAACGGTAATCACAATAGATTTTCAGAGAAAGGTGATAATGATCGGAACGGACGTTATAGCGGTAATTTTGAAAATGACAGACGAAACAGACAGGACAATAGATACCAGCCTTATGACAATAACAGACGTTCTAACAGAAATTACACAGACAATTATAATAACAGAAATTCTTACCGGAATGATCAGTCATACGGAAACAGTAATCGATATCATCAAGACAGAAAATATTCATACAATAATAGAAATTCTTACTACAGAAATAACCAGGGTAGTAGACCTAACAATAATTTCAGAAGTGACAGTCAAAATGACACAAGAAGTAGTCATGCAGATAGATAGGAAAATAGAAATTTTAATAACAGACAGAACCAAGAATTTACATCTAACAGACAGGAGGGACCTAACTGGCATCCTCCACGTGACAGAACTTCAGAGAGACAAGCGCAAATCGTAGAAATTGATTCGCGAAGAGACGCGAATAAATCAAAGTCGTGATGCAAACAATGGACAATGACTTGTAGCTTCGGTTTCTGGCAGTAATATAGATGGTTCAGAAAGTAATGACACTACGACTTTACACTACGTACGCCTGGAAGACATGAGAGATATTTTGCTAGACGAAAAGGCAAAAAATGTAGATGCATTTTTACATCCTGTTATTGACGTATATGTGAATAAGTTCACTGCGGTTTTAGATTCTGGGAGCCCATTGAATGTTATTAGTGAATCAGTTTTTGTATATGTGTAAGAACTATTGCTTGTCCTGTGTTACCTGTTTCTAAAACCTCAGCAGCATTCAGTCGTGGTTTAAATGAAATTTTACCTGTTTATCTTCGCAACAATATTATTTCATATGTTGACGATATTCTTATTGCTAAACGTTCTTGGAGTGAGCACAACAGAATTTTGGATCATTATTACGTATTTTTGCAAGAGTTGGCATTACAGTGAACTTGGAAAAGTCTGAATTTGGTCGTTCTCAGGTGAAATTTCTTGGTCATATTATTTCTACAGAAGGTATTCTTCCTGATTCAGAGAAACTAGACGTTATTCGTAATTATGCTGTTCCTACTACTAAACGTGATGTTCGTAGTTTCCTTGGCGTCTGTAATTTTCTTAGACGCTTTTTTAGATTGGACAATTTGGCCACACCTCGTTTATGTGAACTTTCTGGAAAGAATTCTAATTGGTTTTGGGATGAGGAAGCTCAATTAGAATTTGAACAACTTCGTGATGCTTTAGTTGCTGCTTCACTTCTTTCACACCCAGATTTATCTAGAGATTTTTTTTTGGCGACGGAATCATCATACAAAGGCCTCGGTGCACACTTATTTCAAGAGATAGAAGAAAACGGCGTTGTAGTACAGAAAACTATTGCATTTGGTTCAAATGGTTCAAATGGCTCTGAGCACTATGGGACTCAACTGCTGTGGTCATAAGTCCCCTAGAACTTAGAACTACTTAAACCTGACTAACCTAAGGACATCACACACATCCATGCCCGAGGCAGGATTCGAACCTGCGACCGTAGCGGTCGTGCGGTTCCAGACTGTAGCGCCCTTAACCGCTCGGCCACTCCGGCCGGCTTATTGCATTTGGAAGTCGTGTTCTCTCTAAATCAGAAAAG
The DNA here is from genome assembly GCF_023898315.1 of Schistocerca nitens. Taxonomy (NCBI): domain Eukaryota; kingdom Metazoa; phylum Arthropoda; class Insecta; order Orthoptera; family Acrididae; genus Schistocerca; species Schistocerca nitens. The sequence continues at coordinate 367,086,209 of NC_064621.1, forward strand.
ATTTATTCGACCACGGAACTTGAAGCTTTGGCTGTTGATTGGGCTTTCAAAAAATTTGGCATCTTTTTGTATGGCAGACATACTAAGGTTTATACCGATCATCGAGCTCTGGAATTTCTTATGTCAACAAAATTAACACGTGGATGATTATCACAATTGGGCACTGTATCTACGGGAATTTGATGTAAGTATTGTTTACATCCAGGGTTCTTCTAATATTATTGATGATGCTTTATCACGTGCACCTATGGGTTTGAAACAAAGTGCTGAAGAAGACTGCAAAGAAAACAATTATTGTTTGATGTATGTTCACGGTGTTGCGTTTGAAAATTTCATTTCGTCTTCACTCCAGGACATCGCTAAGGAGCAAAACATGGTTCCAATCTGGAAGGACATTAAGGAGAAGTGGAGGAGAAAGGAAAGCGTTGCGATTAGACAGTATTATTTAGTTCGTAATGATATTATTTTTAAACCAAAATCGGTTGATAACTCTGTTTGGTTAGTTTGCATTCCTGATGAGTGGGTTGATAAATTGATTTGGTATACACATTTCAGCTATGCAAACTTTGCTCCCAGAAAATGCTTTCATAAATTACGAGAAAATTGTTACATCAGTAATATGGAAAAACGTATTCGATTTGTTCTTGCTAAACGCAAATTATGTCAAAAGGCTAAGCCGCCAACTATTTCTCACAGAGCACCGTTGTTTCCTATCATTCCAGCAAGATTAAAGGACATGGCTGCAGTCGATTGGTTCGGTCCAGTGGTTCGTTCTACTAATGGTTTTGCGTACATTATGGTAGTAGTGGAATTGACATCAAAATATGTGTGTTTTACACCTTTACGCAAAGCATCAGTTTGTTAGGTATCTAATGCTTTCATCAAACATTTTCTTATAGAAGTGGGTCATGTTGGTAAAGTTATATCAGATAATGGATCACAGTTTCGCTCTAAAATTTGGCTTCGCGTTCTACGGCGTCTTAAGATTAAACCAATTTTCATTTCACCTTTTCACCCTCAATCCAACGCGTCAGGGAGTTGGACGAAGAAAATTAATAAACTGTGTCGTCTTTATTGTCATCCTAATCACAGAACGTGGGATCAGTATCTTCATATTTTTCAAAACATTCTGAACGAACTCCCTAATGATTCAACTTCTTTACCGCCTATAATGATATTAAAGAATAAAGCACCGACAAATAGTATTTCAGAAATCGTTCCTTTTTCCACCTACGTGGAAACTGCGGCATTCTGAAGTTGTCAACCTGGCTCTACAAAATATTGCATCTGCGGCTGCTAGAAGAGAGAAATCATCTAAACGTCCTGGTCGTTTAAAAACTTTGTCAGTTGGTCAAAAGGTGTCAATTAAGTCTCATCGTTTGTCTCACAAAGGAAAAGGCTTGTGTCGCAAATTTTTTCTGCTTTATAATGGTCCATATTCATGATAACACTGTTGAAGTAGAAACTCTTAAATCACGGCGCTCTAAGGGAATACATCATACATCGAACGTTAAAATTTTTGTGGAATGACATACTTTTGAGAAAATTAACAGTTACACGTAAACACGCAGAGAACACAGGGATACCGCGCCTTGTTCTAGCGGCAACACATACACAAAGCGACAGTCAGTCCGCGCGATTCACAAGGGAGCCATGACCGCAAACAATTACTTCTTACGTCACGCTTACCTACAGCTGATCGAGTGCTCAGTGCAAATGCACTGATAGCCGTAGACAAATACAAAGTTTAATTTCTGCGCTTAAATTCAGTCTAAAGCTATGTTGTTGTTGTGGTCTTCAGTCCTGAGACTGGTTTGATGCAGCTCTCCATGTTACTCTATCCTGTGCAAGCTTCTTCATCTCCCAGTACCTACTGCAACCTACATCCTTCTGAATCTGCTTAGTGTATTGATCTCTTGGTCTCCCTCTACGATTTTTACCCTCCACGCTGCCCTCCAATGCTAAATTTGTGATCCCTTGATGCCTTAAAACATGTCCTACCAACCGATCCCTTCTTCTAGTCAAGTTGTGCCACAAACTTCTCTTCTCCCCAATCCTATTCAATACCTCCTCATTAGTTACGTGATCTACCCACCTTATCTTCAGCATTCTTCTGTAGCACCACATTTCGAAAGCTTCTATTCTCTTCTTGTCCAAACTGGTTATCGTCCATGTTTCACTTCCATACATGGCTACACTCCATACAAATACTTTCAGAAACGACTTCCTGACACTTAAATCAATACTCGATGTTAACAAATTTCTCTTCTTCAGAAACGATTTCCTTGCCATTGCCAGTCTACATTTTATATCCTCTCTACTTCGACCATCATCAGTTATTTTACTCCCTAAATAGCAAAACTCCTTTACTACTTTAAGTGTCTCATTTCCTAATCTAATCCCCTCAGCATCACCCGATTTAATTTGACTACATTCCATTATCCTCGTTTTGCTTTTGTTGATATTCATCTTATATCCTCCTTTCAAGACACTGTCCATTCCGTTCAACTGCTCTTCCAAGTCCTTTGCTGTCTCTGACAGAATTACAATGTCATCGGCGAACCTCAAAGTTTTTACTTCTTCTCCATGAATTTTAATACCTACTCCGAATTTTTCTTTTGTTTCCTTTACTGCTTGCTCAATATACAGATTGAATAACATCGGGGAGAGGCTACAACCCTGTCTCACTCCTTTCCCAACCACTGCTTCCCTTTCATGCCCCTCGACTCTTATAACTGCCATCTGGTTTCTGTACAAATTGTAAATAGCCTTTCGCTCCCTGTATTTTACCCCTGCCACCTTCAGAATTTGAAAGAGAGTATTCCAGTTAACGTTGTCAAAAGCTTTCTCTAAGTCTACAAATGCTAGAAATGTAGGTTTGCCTTTTCTTAATCTTTCTTCTAAGATAAGTCGTAAGGTTAGTATTGCCTCTCGTGTTCCAACATTTCTACGGAATCCAAACTGATCTTCCCCGAGGTCCGCTTCTACCAGTTTTTCCATTCGTCTGTAAAGAATTCGCGTTAGTATTTTGCAGCTGTGACTTATTAAACTGATAGTTCGGTAATTTTCACATCTGTCAACACCTGCCTTCTTTGGGATTGGAATTATTATATTCTTATTGAAGTCTGTGGGTATTTCGCCTGTCTCATACATCTTGCTCACCAGATGGTAGAGTTTTGCCATGACTGGCTCTCCCAAGGCCGTCAGTAGTTCTAATGGAATGTTGTCTACTCCCGGGGCCTTGTTTCGACTCAGGTCTTTCAGTGCTCTGTCAAACTCTTCACGCAGTATCTTATCTCCCATTTCATCTTCATCTACATCCTCTTCCATTTCCATAATATTGTCCTCAAGTACATCACCCTTGTATAAACCCTCTATATACTCCTTCCACCTTTCTGCCTTCCCTTCTTTGCTTAGAACTGGGTTGCCATCTGAGCTCTTGATATTCATACAAGTGGTTCTCTTCTCTCCAAAGGTCTCTCTAATTTTCCTGTAGGCAGTATCTATCTTACCCCTAGTGAGACAAGCCTCTACATCCTTACATTTGTCCTCTAGCCATCCCTGCTTAGCCATTTTGCACTTTCTGTCGATCTCATTTTTGAGACGTTTGTATTCCCTTTTGCCTGCTTCATTTACTGCATTTTTGTATTTTCTCCTTTCATCAATTAAATTCAATATTTCTTCTGTTACCCAAGGATTTCTATTAGCCCTCGTCTTTTTACCTACTTGATCCTCTGCTGCCTTCACTACTTCATCCCTCAGAGCTACCCATTCTTCTTCTACTGTATTTCTTTCCCCCATTCCTGTCAATTGTTCCCTTATGCTCTCCCTGAAACTCTCTACAACCTCTGGTTCTTTCAGTTTATCCAGGTCCCATCTCCTTAAATTCTCACCTTTTTGCAGTTTCTTCAGTTTCAATCTGCAGTTCATAACCAATAGATTGTGGTCAGAATCCACATCTGCCCCTGGAAATGTCTTACAATTTAAAACCTGGTTCCTAAATCTCTGTCTTACCATTATATAATCTATCTGATACCTATTAGTATCTCCAGGATTCTTCCAGGTATACAACCTTCTTTTATGATTCTTGAACCAAGTGTTAGCTATGATTAAGTTATGCTCTGTGCAAAATTCTACAAGGCGGCTTCCTCTTTCATTTCTTCCCCCCAATGCATATTCACCTACTACGTTTCCTTCTCTCCCTTTTCCTACTGACGAATTCCAGTCACCCATGACTATTAAATTTTCGTCTCCCTTCACTACCTGAATAATTTCTTTTATCTCGTCATACATTTCATCAATTTCTTCATCATCTGCAGAGCTAGTTGGCATATAAACTTGTACTACTGTAGTAGGCATGGGCTTTGTGTCTATCTTGGCCACAATAATGCGTTCACTATGCTGTTTGTAGTAGCTAACCCGCACTCCTATTTTTTTATTCATTATTAAACCTACTCCTGCATTACCTCTATTTGATTTTGTATTTATAACCCTGTAATCACCTGACCAAAAGTCTTGTTCCTCCTGCCACCGAACTTCACTAATTCCCACTATATCTAACTTTAACCTATCCATTTCCCTTTTTAAATTTTCTAACCTACCTGCCCGATTAAGGGATCTGACATTCCACGCTCCGATCCGTAGATTGCCAGTTTTCTTTCTCCTGATAACGACGTCCTCTTGAGTAGTCCCCGCCCGGAGATCCGAATGGGGGACTATTTTACCTCCGGAATATTTTACCCAAGAGGACGCCATCATCATTTAATCATACAGTAAAGCTGCATGTAAAGCTGCATGTCCTCGGGAAAAATTACGGCTGTAGTTTCCCCTTGCTTTCAGCCGTTCGCAGTACCAGCACAGCAAGGCCGTTTTGGTTAATGTTACAAGGCCAGATCAGTCAATCATCCAGACTGTTGCCCCTGCAACTACTGAAAAGGCTGCTGCCCCTCTTCAGGAACCACATGTTTGTCTGGCCTCTCAACAGATACCCCTCCGTTGTGGTTGCACCTACGGTACGGCCATCTGTATCGCTGAGGCACGCAAGCCTCCCCACCAACGGCAAGGTCCATGGTTCATGGGGGAAGGCTAAAGCTATAGTGACTTGATAACTTATGTTATTAACGTTCAGTTTTTCCAGGATACAGTTGTATAAAATCTTTAAGAACTACAGGTAAATTCTCTGCGTGTTCTACATTAAGAAGACTTGCTATCGAGAAAATTTCAGGAGGAATGTAATTTCTAGGAAGAAAGTAATAAACTAAAAAGGTAACTATTAATTGGGTTTATTTTTCAGGTAACATATTTCTACTTAGTTATGTACTTTATACATAATTTGCTGCTCGCGATTACGTGATTTGTACTTTGTGTTAAATTTTATGCTCTATGTGAAGCGACTTGCTTATGTACATTGCTGATTTTTACAATGTTTTATTAATGAACAGGGTTGTTACTTGTGTATATTATGCATCGCTTGGCTGCTATGCTTTTTCACTGATGTCATATTTTTCATTATGTGCCTGCTGTTCTTATTTTTTTAAATTATATTTGTCACCTGATTAGTTGTACTGATATGGCTATGTATGTAATTTATACTTCGTGATTTATCTGCTTCCGCCTTTATGTTTACTTATATAGATTACATATGAACATTTATTTGCTTATGGTGATATGATGCTAATGACTTATTTATTATGTAAGATATATACTTCCTACTTTGCGTGTGGATTGCATATTTACAATTTCTGTTTTGTTGTCATAACTACTCTTTAATTAGTATATAGAAATGCGTGTATACTGTGTACGAACATAGAGTTTAGGTTACACTATGGTATTAATTATAGATTGTTCGCTTGGCAGAGCCTCATTGTAGGGATTGTGCTGCATCCATTTGTTGACATTCTGTTCCCTACTGGTATATTTACTCGGTATTACATGTTTTGCTTACGCTCAGTGCTTTCCATTTTAAGATAAGAAAATGAACTGCTATAATTCCACGAACTACATGGGTACAAGAAACTTCATTGAAGTCACATGAACTGGAGGTTTTATGGAAGCTGTATAAATTCATCATTATAGAAAGGAAGCTGACGACATGAAATACCAATACTAGCTTTAGACCATTGACATTTAATAACAAGTGACACTTGACACAAAGAAATACTCCACATGTTTGCTTCTGTTTTGCCATTATCCTTGAAGTGGTGAACACACTGTGAAATATTACGATTTATTCATTCAAATTCTTATGTGTTCATTAACAATGTATACTCGCATGTATTTACTGAAAGTTATTCAAACTGAAGGCTATTAGAGGTCATGTATGCATTTCTTTTATTTTATGATGGACAAGTTAACTAAACTGTATTTTATAGTTCATAATGAGTAGAAGATTTGGTTCAGGTGGATTACACAGAGGTTGTGTGTGGACATTGTGTCTTCGGATTGTATGGGATGATGAATTGAAGTTTGCACTAGGATTTTATGTGTACTTGTTCGAGGAGACTGACTAGAGGAAAGAGTTGTTATGGAAGTGAAATGATGTTGGTGATTATAATTCATAATGAGTAGAAGATTTGGCTCAGGTGGATTACACAGAGGTTGTGTGTGGACATTATGTCTTTGGATTGTATGGGATGATGAATTGAAGTTTGCACTAGGTTTCTATCCGTACTTGTTCGAGGAGACTGACTAGAGGAAAGAGTTGTTATGGAAGCGAAATGATATTGGTGATAAGGTTTATATGTATCGACTTATTGAAGAGGTATTATTGAAGTATTGAGATTGTGTGATGCTGATGATTGTTGGAGTTTTGGTGGATAAGAGGTAAGGTAAGTGAGGAGCATATATTTTTTGTTGGTTTATATAGAACAAGAAGGATGAAGATGGCAGACTGGAACACTCCAGTGGAAGGAAGATTGTCTACACACACACATTGTTAAATCAATAAGCAGTATATACTTTTTTTTTGGGAAAGAAGTATTTGAGTATGTCGGCAAACTTACAGCTGTTCAGCAACCATATATTTTGATGTGGCTTGGCAAACATTGATCTTGACATGATGACTATGACGTTGACTAACTACTATTGACTATTATACACTGCTGACACTACTAATTGATAGACATGTCAAACATCAAATTTTGACAGAATTGCATTTACACAGTTAACACTATTCAATTATACAATAGTACTTAGTATGTGGATGAAAGATGAGTGAATGTGTTTTGTGTTTTCCTTTCCTAATCCCAAATAATTGGGACCGACCTACCTCCTAAATATTATTTTACTTGTTTGTTGTGGCTTGCACTGACACCCATAAATATTATAGGTTTACTTATATTTGTGTATTTGTAATAGTTAATACGATAATTACCTGACATCATTTGTGTGCTTATTATAATTTGTATGTTTAATGTAATAGCATTGATAATAATTTTGTAAAAGCAACTGTGTGTGCATTCAAACTGTCATTCGTGCTTACACCTATTATCATTGGTGGGTGCCACTTGGAAATGTTTAATTTCTGCTGACGAAATGTGATGACCTGTTTAATTACTGCTGATGAAATGTGATGGACTGTTTATTTATTGCTGATGAATATTATGGGACTGCTGTCTGCACCTGCTCGCCATTGCTGGGTTGCCACTGTTGGAACTGCTACTATTGATGTGATGTCACTCTTTCCTTCCTGCACCAGCTCGCCATTGCTGGGTGCCAGTGCCACTGTTGGAACTGCTATTATTGATGTGATGTCACTCATTCCTGCTTGCACCTGCTCGCCATTACTGGGTGCCACTGTTGGAACTGCTGCTACTGAGATGATGTGATTTGTAGCTGTCTGCACCTGTTCAACATTTCTGGGTGCCACTGTTGGCACTGCTCAACCACTGATGAGATGTCACTTGTTTTTGCCTGCACCTGCTTGCCATTGCTGGGTGCCACTGTTGGAACTGCTGCTACTGAGGTGATGTAACTGTTGCTGTCTGCACCTGACCATAGCTGGGTGCTACTGTTGGAACTGTCAACTACTCTGAGGAGTGCTATTTGTTTACTGAACTATTGAAAAGATTTTATGTGAATATTTGTGTACACTGATTTATTGTGTATTTACCGTTTATGAAATGTTATGAGACTCTCATCTGCACCTATTCGTCACTGCTGGTGCCATTGATTGAATAGTTTAACTACTCTGAGAAGTGATACTTGTGTAAACTATTATGTAAAATCACATGTATGCAAGCATTTGTATTCCTTACTGTATTTTTATATATTAGGTTATTGAAGGGTCAGCGCAATGCCAAAATTTATTTAGTTGTGTGATATTTCCTTATTAATATGATATTTTATTTTTGTCTGTGTTTTTTGGACGAATTTGGTGGTGTTTTCACCACTAATGCTGGCAACAATGCCACCAAATTCTAGCCCGTGGAGGAGGGGCATTTGAAAGGTGGCTACACTGAGTCACAGCGCCAGAGATTGCGCCAAAGATTCTTATTCCACCGCCTCCACTGGGCAGTAGTAGTTCAGAGGATGTTGAGGGCTATCGTTGTTCTGTTGGGCGAGAGAGTAGACGCTGTTCGGTTGGTGTAATGTATAGATGGAAGAAGTTGCAATTGTCAGAATATATTTGAGAAAGTGGATGGGCTTTTTATTTATGATGCTGGTGTAATGGAATATTTTCGTCAATATATAATGAGGTAAAAAGTATTACAGTTTCTTTAGTGACAATCCCTCTTGCTCACAGGTCCAGTCATATTGAGAAAGAACCGAACCAGATATATGTACGTTGAGTCACATTACCACACACATAACAGTTACACTTGTGCTTTGTTGTTTCATAGCTTTTATAGTTGCAGGGGACTTAATTAATCAATTGTGTTAATCGAAATTTCTTGTCATTCTTCATTTTTATTTTATGCAGTCCCATTGCGTGCTAATAATAGTCAGGGCCTACCGGTTACGAGACTTAGTAACCGGTCACACAGCTACTAAAATTATTGCATTTATTCATTAATATTAGTCCCTTTTCTTTTTAATTAAGCCCCCATGCAAACATTTGTACCTTTATAGTTTTAAATGACAGTATTTGGCGTAAGTGTGGTCTTTGGGATGAGGGTAGTTGTGGGAATGAAGAGAAAAGTCCTGAAAAATGAACCGAACGACGTGAAGTAATAGTCATGAATTTATGATACATCCTTGTACATACATTTACAAGCACATAATTTGAACAAAATTCTTTACAGAGCTTTACAATTAATAGGCAACTGTCTTCTTGTCAGTTGAAAAGACAGGCTTGGACCAAATGGTGTTATGTTTATCCGTGGTATTACAACAGTTTTCCCGGCATTAGTTGTGCATTAATTGTAAATTCTTCGAACTTGTTACATCCATGTGTTCTCCACTCTTTAATGTTCAGGTTGCTTTACATCGTGACAGTAGCGTTTTTCTTTAGTATACGTTTTTGTGGCGGAATTCTGACGGATCTAATGAATGTAAGAATTCTACTGGATGTATGTTGTTTCAGAAAATATGTTCGTTTAGGAAAGCTAATTTGTACGACGGTCAGAGATAATGGACTACCGTAATGTTCACAGTTATTGTTTAAGACAACGCTGCCTACAAATTATCCACTTAATAAGTACTTTAAAACAAAATTGTATTTGTAATAAGATAATATGAAAAGGGTACCTCTTCTTCGTGACTGATAACTTAGCTTCGTAAAATATAGATATTAAGTGGGCATCCACGATTCCCTTTCACCTAAGATGTTGAAATTCTTCGCAAATAATAATTTTTTGGCGCAAAAGCGGTATGCAATGTTAGAAGCCAGTTAAAAAAAACCTTTCAAGATTTTAAACATGGCTGAAACAGCAACTGCTGAAATTCTTCACGATAAAGGATGACTTCATAGACGAAGTGCTGGTGCTAAACTGTTCGCATTGACCCTGTGCCCATAATCATGTTGTATGAATGGAGAAGATGCCTCAATTATTGACGACGCCTTTGGCACAATTGTCTTATTAATCTCCATTGCATGATGTAATTTTAGATTTTTTACTTCAGATGAAGGTATATTTATACATACCGAAACCTTGGTCAAGAATTTTAATAAATCTTTATCCTGCAACTGTTTTGGCTGTCATCCTTTATCGTGAAAAAAACCTTTCTAACGATACTTCAATTATTGCCGTACCACAAGCATGTGTTTTGAGAAAGGGACGTCCACTGGAGAAATACTGTAAATGATAGAATGACGACTTAACTGAATTTTCTAATTTTGAGAATTCTGAAGGGTGATCTGTTTTAATTGTAAAAAACATTCAACAGCCAAGATTGCATAAAATTTTTCTTTATTTAAGACAACCTGTTTCAACAGACTATGCTGTCATCTTGCGGTATTTTATTTAAGTGCTGATTTTTATCCACTTGACATATTATGAGAGAGGTTCAGCGTAAGATGAACATATTTTACGACAAAAGATTTTAAGACCTGAAGATGACATCATGGTCTGCCGAAACCAGTTATCTTAAATAAAGAAATATTTTATGCGATCATGGCTGTTGAATGGTTTTTTATAATGGTGTCTTATGTTGAACAGCTGTAATTTACAGTTTTAAACATGGCTGTCCCTCAGCAGCCGTATATAAGTTTCAGCATAGGAATCACATAGCCACCGTGTTGCAAATAACTGTTTGGTACATTGGCCTACGTTTTGACACCTCTAAACTTGTCTTCATCGGAATGAAATTTCAAGAAACCCTAGAAAATAATACATAACAAATTAAGTTTGACAAAAATATTAACGAAGATGACAATTGTCATTTATTTTTTACTATGTTTTCCTGCCTTTCGTTCCGAAACATCTTTTTCTTCGAGTCTCATAGACGTATAATACTAACGTTACCTTCATGCAAATATTTACTTTCGGTTGTGCAGCTGTTTGTATCCTGTGCTTTACATAATGGTACTTTCTGTAAGGCCTAAGAGATGGCTCTGTTATATTTCATTTGCTTGATTCTTTTTGTATTTTCAAAAATACATGAAGCTTTCTTCCTTTTTATTTTGTTTTGTTTTCATTAACTTCTGTTTAATCCAGTTGTGTCTGTTATAATGTTTTAGATGGGCACATGTCACCGTCCGCGCCCGATAGGCGGCGCAACTTGTAAGCCACTGGACCGATCAGTCTGATGTTGTTCCTAGCAAGGCGTACGTGCCAAAGGCTGGAATGTGTTTAATTTTTAACTTGGGAGTAGCTTTGACAATTGCTTTCTCGCTAAGTAACTTTACGTAAGTAACCATTCTATGCCATGAAAATTGTTATCTTAATAATATTTTTGTCAAACTTAATTTTCTATGTGTATTTTATAGGGTTTCTAAAAATTTCATTCTCATGAAGACACCCTTAGAGGTGTCGAAACCTAGGTCAATGTACCAAACAGTTATTTGCAACCTGCTGGCTGCGTAATTTATATTTTAATGTCAGTTCATTAAAATACCGTCAGTATATGCTGTGTAATTTGCTTGGGGTCTTTTTATCATAGTAGTACTCAGTGAAACAAAATAATCCAGGTAGCAAGCGAATTAATTAATAATCGGGGGCTATCCCGATTCCCCTCACACAGCAAGCAACTTAACAGTTAAATGAATAATTGCCCAGTGCAGAAGCCTCCTCAGCACGTCATCCACAATTTCAGCCTAGCACTCGTGATGCCTGAACATAACATGTGGGGGAGTATATGCACCTATCACGGATTATTGTAGGGAGTTTGGTGCACAGCTACTGCGTGGAGTTGTCTAGGATGGGGAGGACTAGTCCGAAGTAAGGGTTGTGACCAAAATATTTGTTGAGAAACGTATGCTTAAAAGGTCAATCAAACCAATTAAGAAAAATTTACTTGTAAGCTTTCAGCAGTTAATTACAAAAACATGTGAAGAAGGACAAGAAGAATTCTCAAAAGTGATATAAATTTCATAAATATGCACATCCCCGAACATGTGCGGCAGTGTTTACTTTCCATTCAAGTAAGACTTTAATATACTGTGTAACATTTATATCGATTAGGAGTAGGTTTATTTTAAGCAACTGTGTATCTGCAATTTGTGAAGTGTGCATTCTGTGTTGTTTGAACTCCATGATGTGCAGCAAGAAAATTAGAGTTTTGTAATGAATGTATGAAAAAAAGCAAAAGAATATGTTGAAATTTTAAATTATTATAATGTGAATATGTTTACGAAAGAAGCGTGTTTGTTAAAAGCTGGTTCATGCTTAGAGCCCTGTATTTGTAACATGTAAACGCTGTAGGTTAAGTCCCTCCGCAACGAAAGTGGCATGGCACGATGTAAAAGGTGGGTTTGGCCATCGAACTGAGCGGCTCCTTTGGGTGAACGGCACGGTACACCTCGAAGGTGCTAAGAGAGGCAATTGGAAGCTGCGTTAGAAGGGATTTGCCTCGGATGTGGATCTGGCTATTATTTGGTGTTCACGGAATAATAGAATGGCTCTAATATGTTGAAAATCCGACGCCAAGAAGAGATTTTATAGAGCATTCGCACGTCAAGAGTCGTGAGTACAGTTAGCCGCCATTTCGGCTGCCACTAATCTTCGCCACTGCTTCACAGACTTTATACATTCAGTTAAGTAATGCGTATTGGCATGGTCCAGTTAATTTGTGTGTTGTTTCAGTAATAATCATATAAAACGTCAGTTCGTCTGCGAAACCATAACTTCAATCCTGATCACGAACCTTTGCAGGGTCATCACCTAAGTGCTATTAAAACCGAGTATCATGATTTAAATGAACAATTCTGGCATTCATGTGTGAAAAGTGATTTTTTGTCTAAAGTCAAAGGAGTGGCAAAAGTTAAAGTAAGAGTAAAATTTGGTTGCTTTGTTTATGGACTGCTCCAAGTGAAATTGTGAAGGTAGGAAGTTGAAACACAAAAAATTTAAAGATCAATCAATAGGAAAGTGAAAATCTTAATTATTTAAAAGCTAAAACCATAAAAGTGAAGTTGGATAGGCTTTTACTAAAGTATTCTTAGTTTATTATAAAATATAATTTTGTAGGATTAAGTGCTACATTGTGTATGTATTACTCCCAAGAATACCTGTTTCACAGGTGATTAAAGTTCATGTACATATAAATCTTTAATGGACCGATTTGCGTTAGTACTATCAGAAGTGAAGTTTGCACACTTTCAAAGATAGTGTAGTTTGGTAACCATCATGAATGATTCCTTTTGAAGTTCATTAAGCCAGTGTTGCATTTTATTACCTTACAAAGCAATTTAAGTGAATGATTAGCTTTTAGAGATAGTTTATGCCTTTGCTGTAGTCAAAGAACCTTGGTTAGTGAAAGTATACTAGTTTATGGATCCCCATCATATTGTCCTCCTATTAAGAATAAAATGAACAATTACAGTTAGTAAGGAAAACTGCTATATGCAGAAGAGCTTAAACTGTGTATTTAAGATGTTATTCATCTTTATTTGTGTTATTCATGTCAGTCAAGATAGAAGCCCCTCATCTCCAAAATTAGTTCTGCACTTCATGCAGTGATGTTTCAGTATTTTGATTAAGTAATGCTATTGACTGTGGCCGCCATTGGTATGAGCTTGGTGCAATTTTGCCCCCCATAATTTGTGTGTGTGTTATTGGTAACTGTTGCTACACACAGTACAGATTGCATTGTGTGAGTTTGTATCCTGTTTGCTATTCAAAGGGAAGTCTCAACAAAAGTAACTTCAATAACTGATATCCAAATTTCTTGAATATATATTTCCAAATTAATGTGCCTAATTAGGCTGGCGACCGTTCATTTTTTTTCATTCACTTATAATTTTACCACTTCTGTTAACTCCCAGGATTAAGGCCCGTTCCGTTTTACTGACAACTTCACAAAATTTGAAATTATAGTCCGATACCCTTTTCCATTAGACACACGCACAGTCGAATTTTGAAATCCTCTCAGAGGGTAACATTAATGTGTTTCACGTTAGTGTTATGCGTAGCTTTTCCCGTGACAGAACAAAAGGTTCAATTAGTAGGGAATAGTGTTGTAGCTGTCACTCTCACACACACTGTTAAAAATATGGAGACCAAAAATGTTGTTTATGTTCATGAAAGTACCTATGTTCAAAGACAATAAATGAGCTTTGCACTTAACTATCACAGTTATGGAAGCAAATACTTCCGATAACTCACATCACACAGGCAAAGAAATTTGTTGCAATTCCTTGTATCGCAAACAATTTAGCACTTTACCTTATCTTATGTACATGGCATCCTGTTTCCCAATTTACAGTTGCTTCGTATCAGAGAATGTTCTACAACGCTAATGACTGTTCCCATTGGATTACGGAACAAAGTCGTGGCTAAACTTAAAGAACTGCAAGATTACGAAGTTATTGCGCCCATATCAGCTAGTCAAAGGGCAAGTCCAGTGTATCTGCTCCCCAGATCTCCAGGTCGCATTCGCCTCTGTATTGACTTTAAGTCGACAGTCAACCCACAAACTGTCATTGATACTTATCCACTGCCACGCCCAGAGGATCTCATGGACAAATTAGGCGTTGGACGCTACTCTTAAAAAACTGATCTGCGCGATGCGTATCTTCAAAAACCACTAGGTGAAGAATATAAAAAAGTGTACGTAGTTAATTTGGGCTAGTTTAAATATTTGCGTTTGCCTTTTGGCAATGCTTCTGCACCCCCCCATTTTTCAATAGTATTTGGAACAGCTGACTGCACAAGTGCTAAACTGTTGAAACTATATCGACGACATTGTAGAAGCAGGTCGTACACCTGAAGAACATGTTGAAAATTTACGTGCTTTGTTTCGTGTGTTATCTGATGCAGGACTAAAGTGTAGACTGGACAAGTGTGATTTTTTTAAACCTGTGTTGCAGTATCTTGGTAATGTCATAAACAGTCAAGGTGTACATCCTCTACAGTCGCATTTGTTAGCCATATGAGACTTTCCAGTTCCCCGCAATATCACAGAATTGCAGACAGTTTTAGGAAAAATGAAATATTAATCAAAATATCCACGGGTGTACTGCCGGTCTACAGTGCCCAACGGGCACAATATTTCGGCGATCATACATGTCACCATCATCAGGTGAACTGACGGACTGAGCTCCTGTGAACGTGCCGGTACGGAGATCCGTACGCTATGGGTGCTCAGGGGGAACTGGGTTCGATCGCGGCGGCGGCAGATTTAAATACCCTCCGCCCGCGGCGCGCTCCCACCGCCGTCCGCGCCCCGCGCCACGGTCGCGCGGTGGAACAGATTGCGACGGCGTCTGAGATGACGTCGGTGTGATGGCTCTGTCCGCCGTGGTCGTCACAACTACACTCCTGGAAATTGAAATAAGAACACCGTGAATTCATTGTCCCAGGAAGGGGAAACTTTATTGACACATTCCTGGGGTCAGATACATCACATGATCACACTGACAGAACCACAGGCACATAGACACAGGCAACAGAGCATGCACAATGTCGGCACTAGTACAGTGTATATCCACCTTTCGCAGCAATGCAGGCTGCTATTCTCCCATGGAGACGATCGTAGAGATGCTGGATGTAGTCCTGTGGAACGGCTTGCCATGCCATTTCCACCTGGCGCCTCAGTTGGACCAGCGTTCGTGCTGGACGTGCAGACCGCGTGAGACGACGCTTCATCCAGTCCCAAACATGCTCAATGGGGGACAGATCCGGAGATCTTGCTGGCTAGGGTAGTTGACTTACACCTTCTAGAGCACGTTGGGTGGCACGGGATACATGCGGACGTGCATTGCCCTGTTGGAACAGCAAGTTCCCTTGCCGGTCTAGGAATGGTAGAACGATGGGTTCGATGACGGTTTGGATGTACCGTGCACTACTCAGTGTCCCCTCGACGATCACCAGTGGTGTACGGCCAGTGTAGGAGATCGCTCCCCGCACCATGATGCCGGGTGTTGGCCCTGTGTGCCTCGGTCGTATGCAGTCCTGATTGTGGCGCTCACCTGCTCGGCGCCAAACACGCATACGACCATCATTGGCACCAAGGCAGAAGCGACTCTCATCGCTGAAGACGACACGTCTCCATTCGTCCCTCCATTCACGCCTGTCGCGACACCACTGGAGGCGGGCTGCACGATGTTGGGGCGTGAGCGGAAGACGGCCTAACGGTGTGCGGGACCGTAGCCCAGCTTCATGGAGACGGTTGCGAATGGTCCTCGCCGATACCCCAGGAGCAACAGTGTCCCTAATTTGCTGGGAAGTGGCGGTGCGGTCCCCTACGGCACTGCGTAGGATCCTACGGTCTTGGCGTGCATCCGTGCGTCGCTGCGGTCCGGTCCCAGGTCGACGGGCACGTGCACCTTCCGCCGACCACTGGCGACAACATCGATGTACTGTGGAGACCTCACGCCCCACGTGTTGAGCAATTCGGCGGTACGTCCACCCGGCCTCCCGCATGCCCACTATACGCCCTCGCTCAAAGTCCGTCAACTGCACATACGGTTCACGTCCACGCTGTCGCGGCATGCTACCAGTGTTAAAGACTGCGATGGAGCTCCGTATGCCACGGCAAACTGGCTGACACTGACGGCGGCGGTGCACAAATGCTGCGCAGCTAGCGCCATTCGACGGCCAACACCGCGGTTCCTGCTGTGCCGTGCGTGTGATCATTGCTTGTACAGCCCTCTCGCAGTGTCCGGAGCAAGTATGGTGGGTCTGACACACCGGTGTCAATGTGTTCTTTTTTCCATTTCCAGGAGTGTATATGTTTGCTGGATTTACTCTTGATTAACCCAATCGCTGGTTCCCAATCCTTGCTAAGATTATAGCCACAATCACGGTTTATGAGGTCGTCATTGGTGCGAATTTCGATGGCCTCTCTAACAACGCTGTCCTAGTATCTCGATGTCTGTACCAGAATCCTCGTGCGTTCATACTCCATAGCGTGGTTTTCCGACAAACAATGTTCAGCGACCGCCGACTTGCTCGAATACATCAGTCGAGTGTGCCTCTGGTGTTCACGGCATCGATCCTCGACGGTACGCATCGTCTGACCAACATACGACTTGCCACGTTGACACGGAATCTGGTACACGCCAGCCTTCCTCAAACCGAGATCATCTTTAGCGCACCCCACCAGTTTTTGATCCTCAAAAACCAGTTGTATTGCAAGTTGACACTTCCTCTTACGGAATCGGAGCAGTGCTTCCGCTCAAAATTTGTGATAAAGACAGACCTGTTGCTTTTGCATCAAAAGTGTTGTCCAAAGCTCACAAATTGAAAAAGAGGCATTGGCTATTGTGTATGGTATCACCAAACTTCACCACTATTTGTATGGCAGAAAATTCTGCTTACTAAAGGATGACAAATCTTTGTAATATTTGTTTCGTCCGACGAAACCTGTTACTGTACGAACTGCCCAAAAATTGCAAATAAGGGCTTTTTTGTTGTCTCAATACCAGTACGAGATTGTGTATCGTCCGACAGCTCAACATGGTAATGCGGACGCACTTTCACACCTTCCGATTGACCCTGTCACAGACTTTGACGATTCTGCTGCATGTTGTTGTCACATCGATGCTCGGGATTTTGAATTTCTTCAGTCTTTCCATTGTACTATAAGAAAATTGCACATGCCACGGACAATGATCCAGATTTGAACGTTTTGCTCAAACACATTCGCAAATTGTGGCCTCACTCATTGAATAGCGTAAAGAACTGTGCAGTGTGTCGATACCTTGCACGTCGGCACGGCCTCGCTGTACAGAAAGGTGTAATTTTTGTACAAAATGACAGTGGACAGTCCCGTGTGTTGATCCCTAAAGCTCTGAAAAAAGAGGTGTTGCAGTTACTTCGCCAAGGACACTGGGGGATTGTTCGTACGAAACAGTTAGCGCGTCGACACTGTACTTGGCAGGGAATGGAGTCCCAAACAGGACAGATGATGTCACAGTGTCAAGCATGTGCGGAAAATCAGTCGGCTCCACCACAAAATTCTCTGCTTGGCCTAAGTCACAATCGCTATGGGAACGTGTACACATTGACTTTCCGGGACCTTTTTTGGAACACTCACTGGTTAATTGTGGTTGACTCATAGAGCAAGTTTTCTTTTGCTGTGCCCATGAATTCGACAACCTCCCGTAGCACAATTCAGGTATTGTCATCAATATTTTTGCCTAGAAGGTTTACCTGAAGTAATAGTGTCAGATAACGGACCTCAGTTCATTTCACATGAATTTGAAACATTCTGTGAGTGTAATGGCATACAGCATCTAACTAGTGCATCGTTCCATCCACAGTCAAAACGGCGAAGCGAGACGTTTAGTCAGAACATTCAAATAGCAGACGCCCAAACTACGCACTGCACACACCAGGGATCAAGCATGGCAACTTTTTCTCGCCTCGTATCGATCGCACCCATGAGATGGACCATAGCCGGCGGAATTGCTTCACGGCCACCGCCATCGCACACTGCTCCACCCTCCTCTGGCGTCGAATAATGCCTCAAGTATTGCTTCGCGTCGCATGATATTGTCTTTTACAGGGTTTTTAGCGGCAGCAGAAGGTGGGCGCGAGGCGAGATCGTTCGTCGACTTGGCGCTTCATTTATCTTACTTCAGATCCAGATGGTTTGCAGCGCCTCCATCAGAATCAACTTCGCCTCCGTCACGTACAAGATGATCTTTCAGCTTCTCTTTCCTCAGATTCACTAGTCCAGAGGACAACGCAGCCGCAGCAGCCGCCAGACGTCATCACGACACGACGGGCTGACCCCATGGAGACGGAGCCTTTGCCTCCTCTCGTCCTAGTGATGGAGCTGGACCCTCCCACACCGCAACAAAAATGGTTCAAATGGCTCTAAGCACTATGGGACTTAACATCTGAGGTCATCAGTTCCCTAGACTTGGAACTACTTAAACTTAATTAACCTAAGCACAGCACACACATCCATGCCTGAGGCTGGATTCGAACCTGCGACCGTGGCAGCAGCGCGGTTCCGGACTGAAGCGCCTAGAACCATTCGGCCACAGTGGCCGGCACACCGCAACTGTCGACGCCCTCTTCATCTGGTTTCTGGCAGCAGGAAGCCAGATGACGGGGTACGGCCGGAAGCTGCACGTTCCCTGCATCCACAGCTTCCGGTCCATCAGAGCGTCCACGCTGTTGCATCCCCCATCGTGGTCGCACTCTATACACGACGATGGTCGGTCGCTTTGGGGGGGGGGGGGGAGGAATGATCTGGCGTAACCACAAGCGCAGGCACGAAGAAGACACGGAATGCAAGAACAGAGATGGCGGTGAGGAAACGTCGGTCTATGGTGCGCGGAACTGGACCACGCCGCGGCAAGAGTGACATACATTCAAGAAGCCTTTCATCCCCTATTGCATTACCTTAGGAGTGGAATTTCGGACAATCCCTTCTCAAACGACGCCTACACTATAACATCCACAGCCTCTCCAAACTTCAAGTTTCTATCGTCAGCGATTTGGGTTGGGCGATGATGAGTCAGTGTATCAGTCTAACTCATTTCATCCCCTTAGGGATTGAATTTTCAAAAACAGTGAAACACGTATTTCACATCTCCAATCGATAACACAAACAACAATTTTCAAAGATCTATCCTTAAAATCACTTTGGCAATGCAATTTTTCATAAAACGTTTCATCCCCTATGTCACCTCCTGGGGGGTTAAATTTCCAAAAAAAAAAAAAAAAAACCAGTAACATACGTTTATTTTATATCTGACAGGGAAGCCAAGTACAAATTTTCACAGATTCATTTTCAAAAATGCTTGCAGAATGAAATATTTTCATGAAAGCTTTCATCCCCCGTTTCACTCCCATAGGGACTGAATTTCCAAAAGCGTATTTTTTTATTTCCAACTGAGAAGCCAAATTTAAATTTTCACTGATTTGGCTTTAAAATATTTTCATAAGAAATCTCATCCCCTGTTTCACCCCATTAGGGGTTCAATATCCAAAAACACTCAAACAAGTATTCTTTATTTGTAACCAAGGAGTCAAAAACAGTGTTCATCGATGTAGCTTCAAAAATACTTTAGTGATCGTTTAAGAATTATATATTTTCACAAAAAGGTTTCACCCACTATTTCACATCCATAGGATCAAATTTCCAAAAATGCTGAAACACGCATTCCTTTATTTCTGACCTAGAAACCAAATACCAATTTTCGTAGTTCTAGTTTCAAAATTGCCTTCATAACGACATTTTTTTTAAAAAAACCTTGTTCCCCTATTTCATGCCCGTTAGGGTTGGAAATTCGAAAAATCCTTCCTTAAACGACGCCTAAACTACAAGATCCATGCCTTCTCCAAATTTCAAGTTTGTATCCTTAGCGGTTTGGGCTGGATGATGATCAGTCAGTCAGTCAGTCAGTCAGTCAGGTCATTGCCTTTTATATACAGCGATTTCTCAAATCAACATCATTATTTCTCAACAGGTTGTAATCGTACAGGGAGAATGAGGTATCGTTAGAAAGGTTTTTTAAATGACACTGCCTACCGATTTTACTCTAAAACTTATTGTTTGTGGGAAACTTTAACATAAAAGAGACTTTTAACTATCATAGTTTCATACATATATTTTACGAAACTAACTTATTAATCACGAATAAGAGACTGCGTTATTATGTTACCTAATTAAAACTACAGTTTTATTTGCTGTAAAGTACTTATTGAACGGATAATTTGTATACAGCTTTGTCACAGATAATAACTACTGCAGACTTTACTAAACGAGTACAGCTACTGTTCCGAACGACAAACATATTAGTCACTCTTTCTTTCATTTGTGATTTACATCTTGGTAGTATAGCCTAACGTGCTTGGGAAATTGTAATTGAAAATGTTTTTCAAGTAAGAGTTATTGGTTATGCGGCCCTACTGACAGTCCCTGATCAACATTTCGATTACAAAACACATTTTTGGACATATGAAAATGTATCAAGAAGAACGTATCATCAGTTCGTGACTATTATTTCACGTCGTTCGAATCATATTTAATTATGTTTTCTCACACTTACCACAACTGCCCTTATCCCAACGACTGCACTTTTCCGAATACTGTCATTATTTAAAACTATAAAACTGTGAAAGTTTCGCTCGAGTCCACTGGTTTGAATAATTGTAAAAAGATTTCTGATGCGAGATTTAATACTATTTTTGTTGTTGGCTGTAGAAAGGTGCTCGCCGTCCTAATTTCAGATGGCATCGGCATAGAGGTGTACACCTTGACTATTGCATCAGACGAATTGGTTGCACAGCAACTGTAGTGCAAATCAGAACCAACGTTGCACCCATTGTGTCTCCTAGAACCATCAGAAAACGTCTTTTGGAAGCTAAAATGTGAGCAAATGTATCGCTCTTCAATATTTCTAATTCGTCACTATTCAGCCTACATTATGTGGTGCAATGAAAATCAGAAATCTGAGCAAGAATGGCACCTAGTTGTATTTAGTGAAAATGTGCAATTCTGTCTAGTTGGTAGTGAGAGTGTCTCAGGTAGCACCATGCGGCCCAACTAAGGGCATCGTGATGTCCAGAAGCGTCGCTCACAATAATCCCACATATCTGTTGTTCATCAAGAGTGCACAGAGAAGTTAAGGGCATCTTTAGAATCCCATCAGATCCATTGTTCCATCATTATTACAGGATGTCCCAGGAGGAATGGTCAGTATTGAGAAATTTGACAGAAACGATCATCGAAGGAAAAAAGTGTAGTGAACTTGGGCCACATGTACACCTTAAGAGCTCTGAGCACTTCATCATTTTTAATACTGTGAAACAAATCTCTTTTACTTCAAGCACTATGCTTATCGTATTTTGGCGAAAGGTAGCAAGGACGAAAATAAGAAAAACTTTGTAGCAAACATTTTCTCTGAAATGCATACCTCAAGAACTATGAACACTTGTTCAGCAGAAAAGCTGTGTTTCACAGTAGCAAAGATGAAGAAGTACCCATAGCTCTTATGGTATATATCTCAGACTCCATGTTTTAACAGAAGTTTTTCTGTGAATGATCCTCCCTGTTATTCCATGAATATTTAGCATTCCTCTTGGGACCCCCTGTATAATGAAAGGGAGATCTGCTCTTACAAAAGGACAATGCTCATGTATACATTACTTGGAGAATACTTGTGATGGTGTGCTACAAGAAGCACTCCAAGAAGTGTGTGATCATGATGAAAATTGTGTATAAATCAAAAATCGTTGTACAGTAGGGACTAACAGAACGAGGCAGTGCAGTAGTAAACACACTGACCTTATATTTGGGAGGACAGAGTTTGCTCTGTTCGAGGTCCTAATTTAGGTTTTCCCAAATGCTGGAATGCCTCGTTCAACAAGGCTACGTCGAACCATCTGTTCCATCCTCACAAAAAACATACTTATAAATTCATGTGAAAATAACACTTTGGAGCAGTCGTTTTTGAATTTCCACTACTGTATTTTCCTAAAAATGGTTCAAATGGCTCTGAGCACTATGGGACTTAACATCTTAGGTCATCAGTCCCCTAGACTTAGAACTACTTAAACCTAACTAAGCTAAGGACATCACACACATCCATGCCCGAGGCAGGATTCGGACCTGCGACCGTAGCAGCAGTGTGGTTCCGGACTGAAGTGCCTAGAACCGCTCGGCCATAGCGGTCGGCTTATTTTTCCTTCACGATGCAGATGTGTAGCAGTTCTTGCTGAAGTGTTAAGCACCATCACATGCCAAAATAACCCCGAATAAACTCACAATTTAGCCGGCCGCGGTGGTCTCGCGGTTCTAGGCGCGCAGTCAGGAACTGTGCGACTGCTACGGTCGCAGGTTCGAATCCTGCCTCGGGCATGGATGTGTGTGATGTCCTTAGGTTAGTTAGGTTTAAGTAGTTCTAAGTTCTAGGGGACTGATGACCACAGCAGTTGAGTCCCATAGTGCTCAGAGCCATTTGAACCATTTTTGAAACTCACCATTTGCATGCCGAATCTTTTCATAGCCGAGGCGCTCAAATATAAAATGAGTCAGTACTTTTCTACTTGTTTTCTTTATTGAAGTGTTCTGTTTGGAGCTATCAAAACAGTACACAGCACTGTGACTTCCCATGAAGCACATGAGTCCATTTTGACACGCCATGTTACGAAACATTGCGTGTTAAACATGCTGAGCGAACAACAGTGACAAATATAATATCAGTCGTGCGCAGGAAGTATAGCAATGGCGCATGTCAACGATTACATAAAGTTCAGAGGGGGATATTCTGTTGCCAGAATTCCATGCGTTCCTTGAACAAGGCTTGCTCCAGATTGACGGTGTCTGTGATGTGCGCATAATAAAGATTTGTGTTGTCGAAAGGCTCCCAGATGAACTCGTCACCTTCTGGAGATGGTGTTCTGTAAAAGAAAGAAATGTCGCAATTATTTATAGTTCAGAAACGTTGCGTTGTGTGAGGCTGCTTCCAGTAAGATTATTAAACCTTTGTAGTGGGAGGTTGGCCGTATGCCAGTACCAGAACTGTGCTTTTACTTCCGTGCTGTAGTCTGGTCGCCTGGCGAAATTAAAAATTTGTACTCCTTCATACAAGCTTCTCACACTGAAAGCGCCAAAATGTGAAATCACAGATAATGAAGACTACATTGTGCTTAGTACACGGTCCAGTCACATCAATGTGACCACTCGTCAAAAGCCTGAATAGCCCACCTTCCGTAGCGCGGACGTGCATAAAGACAGCCAGTCAGATTCTGGAAGGTACAGACAGGGCTGTGGAGCCATACGGACTCCAGTGCTGTGGTCAGCTCTGCTAGGTTCCATGGTACCACCTCATCGAGGTAGTATAACAAAAAAGAAACGGAATAATATTGGCGTGGACGGAGCTTGTGTAGTAACCATTTCTGTTGCTAGGGTATAGTGCAACTCATTGCCGGTTCAGCGCCACCTGTGTTGTCGACTTGAATTGATCTGTTCATCTGCAGTGATTGTTTTTGCTAGTGCTGTTTTGTTCTTGTTTAGTTTTTTATGATGGAAAATTTAAATGCACAATGTACAGCACCGAAATGTTGTTTTACACTCGGTAAAAATGCCGCTGAAACTGTTTTAATGTCGAAAACAACTTACCAAGATGAAGCTATGGGAAAAACTCAAGTGTACGAAAGGTTTGTTCGATTTAAAAATGGCGACATGTCTATTGGTGACAAACCTCGTTCTGCACGTCCATCAACTACCCGAATCGACAAAAATATTGAAAAATTCGAGAGCTTGTGCTCACAGACCGTCGACAGACAATTGATCAACTGTCAGAGATTAGTGGGTTGTCTTGGCGCTAGGTTCAGGAAGATTTCGGGATGAAAAGGGGTGCTGCCAAGTTTGTTCCTTGGGTGACTGACAATCAAAAGGAACATCGAGCTGAAACTTGACGTTCTTTGAAACAACAGCTTGAAACTGATCCAGATTATCTGCCGGAGGTCATTGCTGATGATGAGTCATGGTGCTATGTTTACGACCCAGAAACAAAGCAACAGTCAAGCCAGTGGAAGACGTTATCGTCACCCTCTCCAAAAAAATGTCGTCCAGTCAAATCATGCATCAAAACAACGCTGATTTGCTTTTTTGATGCTAAGAGCGTAGTTCATTCAGAGTTTGTTCCACCAGGTCAGACCGTCAATTAAATTTTATTTGGATGTTTTACGAAGACTGTGCAACAGTGTTCGTCCAAAAAGACCCGATTTGCGGTCAACAGGAGACTGGTTCTTCCACTGCTACAACCCACCTACACGCACAGCCATCTCTGTTAGACAGTTTTTAGCTAAAAATGGCATGGTTCGGCTGTCCCACGCGCCTTACTCGCCTGACCTGACTCTGGGCGACTGAAAAGGGGCATGAAAGGATATCGATTTGACAACATTGAAGAAGTCAAGAATAAAACGAGGGAGGAGCTGTCATCCATTTCTAAAGGTGACTATAAAAAACTTTTCGAAATGTGGAAGCACCGACGGGACAGATATACTAGTTGTAATGGAGAGTATTTTGGAGGCGATAAGTCTGTTTTTTATAGAGTTTGAAAATATATAGCTTTTAAGAAGTAATTCCGGTTTTTTGGGTACCTCCTCGTAAATCTGGGGGTTTTAATGACCGGGGGAGTACGGTAGACTCATCCTGGTGCTCTTTGAAACACAAACATACACTGTGAGCTGCGTGATACGTTGCATTGTTCTGCTGGTAGATGCAAACTGCTGAGGAAAAAAAAAACTGCATGTACGGATGGACATGGTTCCCAAGGATGGATGCAAGTTCATTTTAATCCGTTGTGCCTTCCAGGGAATGCCGTAAAAGTATTCCACAGATCATAACGCTCGCTCCTCTGGCCTGGACCCTTCCGACGATTGTTGCAGGGCTGTAGACACCAGAGGCCACCTGTCCAATGGAGCATAAAACGTGATTCATCTGAAAAAGCCACCTGTCGCCGCTCAGCGCACGTCCAATTGCGGTTATGGCGTGCAAACTCCGTCCTTCGTCACCTATGAACAGCAGCCAGCATGGGTGCATGAAGCAGGTGCCTGCTGCGAAGCCCCTTACGCAACAGCTTTCGCAGAATTGTCGTTGAGGAGGCACTGCTTGTAGCCCATTGGTTCATCTGGGCGATCAGTTGCTCGACAGTTGCACATCTGTTCACCCGTAGTCATCTCCGCAGCTGTAGTTCATCCCTGTCATCTAAGGCCCATGGTGCACCACAGTTGTCTTGGATAGCTCCATCTGTTTCCTCATTCCGACAACGACTGCAATGTTTTCCGCGTCCCGCCGACAAGCTTTATATACTCTCCACTGCTAGGGCGGCCACCTTCCGTCTATGACTAGGTATTGCACGTTGACTTCGAACACACCTGGTGGTCACATTAATGTGTAGAAAAATGTAAGTTAGTGTGGATGAATAGGAAAAAACAAATCCATAATGTTCGGATACAGCATTAGCAGTATCCTGCTTGACACAGTCACGTCGTTAAAATATCTATTACTAGGTGATATGAAATGGAACAAATATGGGAGGACTGAGGTAGGAAAAGCGAATGGTCGACTTCGGTTCATTGAGAGAATTCTAGAAAAGTGCGGTTCATCTGTAAAGGAGATCACAGATAGGACGCTAGTGCGACTTATTCTTGAGTACTGCTCATGTGTTTGGGATCCATACCAGGATAGATTAAAGGAAGGCGTCGAAGCAATTCAGAGGTGGGCTGCTAGGTTTGTTGCTGGTGGGTTCGACAACATGCAAATGTTGCAGAGTTGCTTCAGGAACTCAAATGCGACATTCTTTTCAAGGAACTCTATTCAGAAAATTTAGAGAACCGGCATTTGAAACTGACTGCAGAACGATTCTGTTGCCTCCCACATACATTGCATGTAAGGACCACGAAGATAAGACACTAGAAATTAGGGTTCATACGGAGGTGTACAGACAGTCGTTTTTCCCTCGTTCTACACTGATCATCCAGAACATTACGACCACCGATCCATCTACAGAAATCCATCCAGCAGACAGCAGCATCACCTGGCGAGGAATGACTGCTAGTCAAACACAAGAACAGTGCATGTAGTATCAGTTAGCGTGCTGACCGTGTGTAGAGTTAGGAAGGAGCGCGATCTATTTGAGTTTGACTGAGGGCAGATTGTGAAGGCCTGAGGGCTCGACACGAGCATTTCGGAAACTGCAGAACGTGTCGGGTGTTCGAGGAGTGGCGTGGTAAGTGTCTTAAACAAGTGGCGAAACCAAGGTGAAATCTTGTCCAGACGTCATGGCGTTGGGCGGCTGTCTCTCATTACAGATGCCGGATGTCAGAGGCTGGGCTGACTGGTAAAGCAGGACAGGCGGCGCACTGTGACAGAACTAACATCAGACTTTAATGGTGGGTAGAGTACAAGTGTGCCTGAAAATACAGTGCACTCAACACTCCTAACGATGAGCCCCCACAGCCTACGACCCACGTATGTGCCAGTGTTAACACTATGACATCAGCAGCTATGACTGAAATGGGTACGTGACCTTCAACCCTAGACTTTGGCGCAGTGCCAGAGCATTGCATGGTCTGATGAATCCCGACATCTTCCTCATCATACCGATGGGAGGGAGCGAATCCGTCGTCTTCCAGGGGAACAGCTCCTTGACACCCGTGCTGCGGGAAGGAGACAACTTGCTGCGGCTCCATTATGTTCTGGGAAATATTCACGTGGGCATCCATGGGTGCAGCGGAGGTCGCGCAAGGCACCATGATGACCAAGGAGTATCATACACTGGTTGCAGACCACGTACACCCCTTCATGACGATCATGTTTCCCGATGGCAGTGGCAGTTTTTGAAAATATAATGCGCCATGTCACAATGCCAGGAGTGTAATGGAGTGGTTCAAGGAACACAGTGGTGTGTTCCAATTGATAGGTTGGCTGCCTAACTAGCTAGATCTGAACCTGATCAAACACATCTGGGATGTGATTAAACATGGCTTCAGAGCTCATCGCAACCCTCCCCAGAATTTACGGTAATTAGGTGACTTTTGTGTGCAGATGTGATGCCAACTCCCTCCAGAGACCTACCAAGCCCTCTTTGCTTCCATGCCACGACGCGTCACCGCTGTTATCCTTGCCGAAAATGGGTATACCGGCTGTTAGGTAGCTGGTGATAATGTTCTAGCCGATCAGTGTATTTGAGAGTGGAACAGGTAAGGAAATGACTAGTAGTGGTACGGGGTAACCTCCGCAACGCGCCGTATCGTGGATATCGATGTAGATGTAGACTGTGTATAACTGATGAGTGTCACTCAAATACAGTTTTCTTTCGATTCTCCCCCCCCCCCGTTTGCCCTTTTGTCACTCGTTTTGATGTAAAAACCGTAAATATCGTCCACATATGTGTTTTTCACAAAATCTCTTGGTATTGTCACCTTTTATATATTTTAACCGTCCTTAAATACAGTTTATGTAACCTTTGGCTGAAGAGCGGTTTTTATCCACTGCCAGCCCACTTTTCCCCGTTCGGACACCATGCCGGCATTAGTAGTTCACATACGAAACTATCAAGTAGCAAGAAACAACAAGATACTATATTTGTAAACCAAAAGATGTTTAAACTTTTACATCGTAAAATACTATTACTCTGCATCTAAGTGAGGTAACAAGAATAAAACAAATGACTTACCATACACGAGACGACTGAAAATCAGAATAGTTTTAACTCAAAAGTAACGAAACAAACCTCCTCTGTCAAACTCACTGACAAGAACTAGTTTTACCTCTTCTCGGCAGGCAGCAGCACTGCTCACGGCAAAAAATATGCAGTGGCCACTTTTCGCGCCCGTATCACCTTCCCCCGCCATCCACTATCTACAGTCTTAGAGCGCTTTACACTATTAGGGAAGAGGTGCTGGGGTAGTAATAACAAAAGAAGAAAGGAACAAACTCCCTTAGCTGTTACAGTACATAAAACGCAGCTTGTGTCCTCCACTTACCCGTATTTAATGAAGTTGCTCCACAGCCGTATCATGGCCAGTCTCAACTGACCAAACGTCGTATTGGGATCTGGCAGCCCCATACGCTCGTTGTAGAACATCATGAAGCCCTGCGAGGCGTGGCTTGTACCTAAGTAAAAGAAACTCTGGCTGCAATTTTATAATAAAACAATTAGGATGTAACTAAATTTGAAAATGTGAAGTGTTTCAGAGGGAAGTGGAGCTCAAAACAGTGTTTCGGCATCACTGTCTGAACTGCCCCAGGTAATCACTGGGACAGTTCTTTGAAATTTATTACCAGTTTCAACGCCATATGCTTGTCTAATTGAAGTATATCACCATTTCTAATGATATCAAAAACCCAGACACGAAGCTTTAATATTGTACATTTCTGAATCAATTAACAACTGATACTAGGATTACAAATAAGTGAAAACTAAATGTACACCCACCATAATAACAAACGAAGAATGGGATGGATGATTAGAACAAATCAACGAGGCTACTTACACGTCTTATGAGCTAGTCTGATTCTATACCATCATCTATTCCGTAAGCATGGTTTCCACCATTTTTCTCACATTAGACGGTGCTCTATAGTATAGAGTCTGTACTATTAAGACGGAAAAAATAACTTAAATCTCAAGTGCCGTTCACAGTTAATATTCTCTTAACTTTTAAAGATTGTCATTTCAGCACATTGTCTTGCCTGTGAAACTCTGTGTACTACTTCCGTTAGTTGAACCTGATTTGCAGGAGCACATTATAATGAAAGTGGTTATGGTGAGACAAAATCCAATGACCAATCTTGAATAATATGAAATGACTGATTCCCAAATTAAAGACTCAAAACCCAGAAATCCACTGCCAAATAGCTATACGAAAGTGTATAAACGTCAACATATATAAACATTTTATGTAATTACTATGATTAGTATGGACATCTCAAAATGATAGACAACAATATACAATTATTCGTACTTTTTTTTTTAAATGTATTTTCCATAGATGACTTTGCATGAATAGATAAATATACGATATTATTTTCTTTGCTATATGTTGTCATAGGTAAATCTTTGTTCTTGTCCAGTACGAGTGCGGAGTAAGATTTATGTATGTGTTCAACTAGCGTGGAAGTTGAACTCAATTGTATTGCGAAGTGAAGTAACTAAAAATATATCTGTTCGACAACAGAAACTCAACGAGTGTTCATATCATTTAAGAAAATGAAACCGAGTATTCTCTAGACCAGTATATGAAGTTGCATTTCAGAATCTAGGATGGACATCGATTACGAGCCCATAATTTCCGACAATAGAGAAGAACAATAACAGATGAGTATTATGAAAACTGTTTATTTAAATTCTACCGATTGCTACCTCTCACTTACTATCTCAGCGTGCCAAATGCTGTGAAATTGTTACCAGCCGCCAAAATTTAACCTTACGGTACTTCCAAATTGATGAATCGGTTTTGGGCAATAAGAGGGTGCTGACTGTTAGAACATGTGGAAGAGCGTTGAATGACATTAACTGCTGAATCAAGATGAGAGTTGTAAGAGGTTCAGCACCCTGCTGGAGAAAATGTAATCTCGATGTATTGCTCATTTGCTAGAACGACAATTCACAGGCGCTACCTGAAACAAAATATCTTTGCCCTTGTTAAAAGAGAGCTGCAATAGTCGCAGGTCAGAGCAGTCTTTGCCACAGTTGCAGTGGCTCGCTGCTACACTGTTATGGTAGTCTGTCGCTGTTGTTAAAGTCACAGTGCAGAACAAATTATAAAATTTTATTATATGGAACTGAATAATAATTGTGATCAGCCGCAGAGCTAAATGATTCCATGGATTGAGATGATGGTGAACAAATGAATAACTGTTAATATAATGAAAAATCAACAGTGTAATTAAGTCAACCATCTATTGTAAGGTAAATTTTATTATATTTATTGGCATGCGCGTAGTTAAGTCACTTGTCTGACATGTTAATATAAATTTGTTTCAATGTTTTCTTTTGTGATTCGTCAGCACCAGTTGACCCATATTTGTAATATATTCCCGTGTAATGGATAGTAGATATTTATCAATAACGTAAAAAATATTCAGACTATAATTGTTTTTACTAGTCAACTATAAAAGTATAATTCCCCCTTAAGTCATTGCCAGTCCCGATCCAGTCATTTATCTAAATTAAAATATTCCAGAATTTTTGTCAGATCATAGTCACGTGCTGTTTAGTAATCAGACGACCAGCTGTGCAGCTGTGTCACTAAGTAAAGTCTGTTTTTCTAGTAATTCAGATCTCAGACAAACGTTATCCTATATTAGTAGATAGGCCAGAATTGCACTAAGGCGTGCCATTTACGAGCAGATATATAGACAGCGTTATCCGGCGACACCATCACGAGGTAAGAATTTTTCAGTTTATTTCTCATGGACAGATTCAGATTGATTTTACAGGGCCATGGCGTAGCGCTGCTTCCGTCAAAATTTATCAGTTTTTCATGAGTTAAGATTTATCAGTTTTCATACGTCAGAATTTAATTACCCAACTTTAATTATTTTTATTTTTTGTTCGGGAAGGTTACACACCATTATTTTATATTTTTTCATTTATACGGGAAGGTTACAGTTTGGGTACGGATGATAATCGAACTCGGATACTGAGAGTCCTGACTTACTGTCAAACAAAAGGTTCATTTGTTATGTCGTGCGGTGCCACTGAAAAAGATCTCTGGTATCTTATATTTGTAGTCATTGAGACAATGACGTCTCAGTTTTGGAAAACTCTATAATCACATGGCCTAAACTTCCCACATATCTCCATAAAGTTACATTCTAGCGTGACAACTTGCGCCCATCATACAGCACGCTATTTTTTCTCAACTACCTTCAGCTTTTAACATGTTACCTTGTCTTTCAAATATTCGCACACACTTCGAAACTCTGTACAACGAAGGTCTTAGGGAAGGCGGCGTTTAATTTGGAAGACATGAAGCGCCAACTACAACCGCTAACACTAGAGAACTATTCAAGATTTAGTGGTGTCACAACATTCATTAATTCCTCCATCGGAATGTAGTTTCGCCTGCGCAAAATGGTGTCTGCGTGCTCTTCTTCGAAGGTGTTTACGGAATTAGGAATGTTCACTCAGTTAAAATGGTTCAAATGGCTCTGAGCACTATGGGACTCAACTCCTGAGGTTATTAGTCCCCTAGAACTTAGAACTAGTTAAACCTAACTAACCTAAGGACATCACAAACATCCATGCCCGAGGCAGGATTCGAACCTGCGACCGTAGCGGTCTTGCGGTTCCAGACTGCAGCGCCTTTAACCGCACGGCCACTTCGGCCGGCTCACTCAGTTATTTTCACGACATTTTGTAACAGTTGTTAATGGGGAGCTATAATTTTTATTATTATAAGTTTAGAGAGTGTTTATAATTACGTATTATAACTAGAAAAAATGATATGAAATGATGCAGTTAAGGAATTACACACCAAATCTTACTGGCTCTGTTTTAGTTTTTGCGCTGGTGAACCAAGTAAGTGCAGATAGCAGCGAAAGAGAACGGTTGATGCGCGACATGGTTTGCTGATAAGGTCTAGTTACTCCTAACTCACCCAGAAAAGCGAAATCTTCAGTTCACTTTTCCCGTTCAGAAATCACCAGTTAATTTCACTCCATACTGATTGTCTTTAAATGTAAGGGACGTGGTTGCTACATCTATGAATTTCACGCTGTGCTGGCTTCAATAGCGCGAAAGCAAATTGACCATTGACTCCCAGTTCCATTACCAACGCATGTGAGTTTACATTCTTACCCGTTCCTGCATTTATTCCATTCGCGACTGAAAAGACGGGAAATGAAGTTAATAAAAGTCGAAAAATGTGCAAGGGTAGATCCTATATGTGTTTTGTACGCGACAACGTCAGCTGTTAACAAGCCCTACTTACCCCGAACTCACCCCGAATATCGTATTCTGCAGATCACCTTTACCGTTGCCATTAATTTAGCTCCATATTGAATCGGTGTAGTACTGATTCTGGGTCAGAGTACAAGAATGCAGGCGCTGAATAGTGCTGAATTTTTTCTCTCGCCTATTACATTCATTTTAATTTTTAATCAGGTAAGGTTGGCTGTCATTTGCTAAGTGTAGCGAAAATTCTGGGTTTTTCTTACATCTTCTCAGGGATGAGACTTGTGCCGAAGGCAGTATCATTATCAGTAGACACATCTTCGCTGTTTCTCAGATTATTTTGTGCACTGACGAGGAGAACACGGCTAATGCATCTCCCGAGTTCCCAGAAACTTCGCTCAGTGAAAGAGGGGTCAAAATAAGTGAACACGTATCTCGGTTTATCCGTAGATGTTTGACAGTTTCTGAGAAAACGACGGTCAAAGTTTTCGAGGTAATTCATGTGTATTTTAGTCAATAAACCATGTAAACAAAACGGTGGCGCAGTCGCCAGCGTCGTGGCTTTACTTTCCGCCCCGTGGTGGAAACCCGGTTATTATTTTTATTTCCGTTTTTCATTTGAGTATCTACGCATGCCTGTTGAACATTACTACATTAATGAGACTTCCTGGGAGATTAAATCTGCGTGCCGGATCGAGATTCGAACTCGGGACCTTTGCCTTTCGCGGGCAAGTGCTCTACCATCTGAGCTACCCAAGCACGACTCACGCCCCGTCCTCACAGCGTTACTGCTGCCAGTACCTCGTCTCCTACATTCCAAACTTTACAGAAACTCTTCTACGATGCCACGTCGTGCTGCGGCATTTGTGAGTGCTCGCGCGGATCCTACACGATATTATGCAGGTGTACCAGTTTCTTGGGCTCTTCACTGTGAAATAAGAGAAATCAGAGCTTGTAAAAAAAGACTTAAGTGTTAATTTTTCCCACGCGCTGTTAGAGGGTGAAACGTTAAAGAGTCCGAGCATAATTTGAAAAAAACCTCTGCCGCGCGGGACTAGCCGAGCGGTCTCAGGCGCTGCAGTCATGCATGGACTGTGCGGCTGGTCCCGGCGGAGGTTCGAGTCTTCCCTCGGGCACGGGTGTGTGTGTTTGTCATTAGGATAATTTAGGTTAGGTAGTGTGTAAGCTTAAGGACTAATGACCTTAGCAGTTAAGTCCCATAAGATTTCACACACATTTGAACTTTTTTTTTTTTTGAAAAAACCTCTGGCAGGTACTTAAATATGAAATGCAGAATAGTCAAGTAGATGTAATCATGCGATAGTAATGCCATGTAACCAGGTTGTGCTGTTGTTGGCTGTAATTCCCATCATCGCAACACTGAGGGGAATGAAGTAGTGCTTCATGCATTCTCCCGCAACGCAAGTCTGCAAAAGATGCTGGGTGTGACTGTTGCAAATGCTAGAAAACGTTCTCGTCATTTCAAAGAAACTGTTTATATTAGAGACTTGCCTTCTGGACTGCTAAGTTTACCGCGCAAACGAGGGCTTAAGAGTGAGGCATTTCCATCGTGTAATTTCCTTTACAGTAGTAGCGCCAGTGATAGCACACACTTGCAACAGCACGTGAGACATGTGGAAGATGCATAGGAACTTCAAAAGTGTTTTCCTCACGGAAGAAAGTGCTGATAAATGATTGTGATGACTCAGATAAAGACATTTTACTGAGCTCAGGTAAAGTCAGTGCAGAGGAGATACGCTCATCTGACAAATATGTGCATAAATAACGAGTACGTAATAAAGGTCTTCGAAGTCAACGACGTTTGCATGATGAAGAAGGTAACAAAACTACACTTTAGGGCATTTGCAAATTGAGTACTTTGCGCGCTGTTTCGCAAGAAAAGTTCCAGTTGTCTCAGGGAAAAATTCTGAAAACCTCTACCTGCAGTGCCAACCATGCTTTCTTGGACAAGACGCAGTATCAGTTGCCACGCAGGTAGTTTGAAGGATGCTTTAGCTAGGATAGTTAATTCACATGCTTTCTACAAATAAAGCCGGCCGGAGTGGCCGTGCGGTTCTAGGTGCTACTGTCTGGAACCGAGCGACCGCTACCGTCGCAGGTTCGAATCCTGCCTCGGGCATGGATGTGTGTGATGTCCTTAGGTTAGTTAGGTTTAATTAGTTCTAAGTTATAGGCGACTGATGACCTCAGAAGTTAAGTCGCATAGTGCTCAGAGCCAATTTAACCATTTGAACCATCGACAAATAAGGCTCGCGGGAGCGCTATAAGTCTCGATGTTTGGTTCCTGTTTGAGGCAGAAACAGGAGGTAAATATATGTGAGTGCAGGCTTTCTCGGCGAATTTTACGTATGAAGTCTTCACGGGTTGTCAGCCGAGTAGCGTCGTCTTCTCGTAGCAACGCTTCGATGGAATGCATCTCCATCATCTTCAGGCGAAGATGATGGAGACACATTCCATCGAAATGTTGCTACGAGACGACGACGCCACTCGGCTGACAACCCGTGAAGACTTCATATGAGGAGGTAAATAGTTTTTGGTTTAGCCCGGACCAGCGGCCATTTGTATAGTTATTCGAACATCGGGTCTTACTGTAGCTATATTACAGTATATTAAGCAAGGTTTGAATGCCGAAATCTTCCAAAATTTTTAGTTGGGCTGAAATTAAAACTCAACTAATGGCACCATTTGTATGTTCGCTATTCGGATTTTGCGTGTAAAATCAGCCACCCTTAAGTGATTCCGATCTGGAGCGAGACTGATCCTTCAAAATTTGTTCACCGGTATATCAGACCTTGGTCTAAGATAAGTTTTCACCCTTCGAAAAAATCTTACTTCGTCTGGATTTTACGTGTAAAAAAGCCCCAATTCTATACTTTAAATGGATCGGTGCAAGCTTTGCACGAAAATAGATAAATGGATAATGTCAAAAAGATTTTTTTAAATCTACTAATCTTTATTCGCTGTCAAGAGACGATGGTTTAAAGTCTAGCTAAATATAGCACGTAATATTCGTTCTTACCTGAACTGAATGTGCGGAAAGGGTTTAAAGTGAATCAAATAAATGGAAAATGCGTTAGTCCGCTATAATTGAAAACTGATTAAAAAATCTAGTCTTATTGGGATTTCACTCTCAAAAAACACGGTTTTTGTGAGGTTTCCTTACACGCGCCACTTCTGTGTTTCACTCTTGCGCGAATCGGTTCAAATTTTGTAAGAAGGTAGACACATACACGTAGTTAACAGTCTTTCTATTCTTTTGTGAAAGCTTTATCCTCTGCCACGATATGGCGGTCTAAATGTGCACATAAAATGCACGTAAAATCATGTTACTCGAATCGCACATGCTGAGACGTTTTAGTCATACGGATGATAAGAAAAAAAAATTATACTGAAATTATAAGAAGCGTTTGCCAAACTCTTTCATCATTTGGGCTTTACGTACGAAAAATTACGCATTTGCATATGAAACTGTGATTCGTGGACATGTGTTGCATTTTAAGCTCAGCATTTGAATATAATTTAAAAACACCCGGATAATTGCGCGGAGGACTCGTGCCCAAAGGGTTCTGTGCAAATCTAATTATGTACGCATATAGTTCATGCATCCTAGGAATCGAGAATCGCGAAAATTTTTTTCTGTTATTGATGTCGATACAGGCAAGATATACGTCTACCCATTCCTAAAGAAAAGCGGTCTTAACAAACGGACGGACAGACAGACAATCCGTTAACATAAGACCAAAAATGTTTTTCGTATTATAATTAAAAAGTAACAATTTTCGGATTTTTTCCGTTGCTTGTACTGTGAAACCTCGCATCTAGCCAAATATCATGATTCTAGGTCAACAACCTTTTGGTTTTGATGAATGAGTTTGTATCAAAATAAGTGACAAACTGCTGTATCTTTTGATGCATTGACTTAGGAGCTTAAAGTTTTACAACACCAATTGACCGTTGACCTTAATATGTGACATAAATTTCAATTTGATAAATGTGCCCATTTCTCAGAAAAGGGGTTTTTTACAACCGGACAGACAGACGGTCAAGGAAGTGATCCTATAAGGGTTCCGTTTTTACCGATTGAGGCAGGGAACCTTAAAAACCTGATTATTACTCTTCATTATCGTTTCGTTGTTCATGCATTAAATATTCTATTCAAACAACCGAGAAATCTTTGGACTTGCTAAACAATGCATGTATCAGTCCAGAAATATGCCCAATACTGTACGAAAAGATACACTGTTTGATCGAACATTTAAAGCTTTGTCGATGGCCACACAAAAAATTAAACTAATGCAAAAACTACTATGAAAATAACTGTCAGAAAAAAGGTCACTTTATTTATAACTAATATAAAACGTTTTACTGCATTTTCTTCGAAAACTTCTATGCTGTTGTTGTTGTGGTCTTCAGTCCTGAGACTGGTTTGATGCAGCTCTCCATGCTACTCTATCCTGTGCAAGCTTCTTCATCTCCCAGTACCTACTGCAACCTACATCCTTCTGAATCTGCTTAGTGTATTGATCTCTTGGTCTCCCTCTACGATTTTTACCCTCCACGCTGCCCTCCAATGCTAAATTTGTGATCCCTTGATGCCTCAAAACATGTCCTACCAACCGATCCCTTCTTCTAGTCAAGTTGTGCCACAAACTTCTCTTCTCCCCAATCCTATTCAAACTTCTATGCTATATTGTAGAAAATTTATTTTCTGGTAAAACAAGCTTAATTTCGACAATTTTAATAAGGACTGAAAAGATGAACGTATTTTGTGGAGCATAATTTGTTTCACCGTTCTTCTGCTTATTATTGTTAATTTGGGTTGGTCGTTGCAACATTTCTCGCCAAAATTATTCACGCGAGTTTTTCTAGCAGCGGTTGCTTAATTTTGAATTTTTATTGTTGAATACTTTAAACAACAACAGGGATTTTAAATAAGAGATAACAAGATGTACGCTTTCCAGTTGCTATTATTATTCAGCGTGCGATGTAGTAAGCTTTTAAGTAAGGTTATTTATGTGATATGGTCATATCGTAAATTTATCTATATAATATGAGCTATTTACATACATTATTATCTTAAATTTCACATGGTATTTGATATTTCGTTCGGTATCCTGTTTATGTTTGCTGTTATTTTGTGCAGTGTATTAGGTATTTATGGCTATTTTTCATATGTTTGTATATATGGTCTCATGTGTATATGAATAAAATGTGTGCATCTATAAAATAAAAACAATTTCAGAAACAATAAAAAAATTAAACAAAATTAAAAAATTAAAATATAATACAAAATAACACGAAAATTATGAAAAATTTAAAACAATTAAAAATAAAACAAGAAACCTCCTGTTGGCATGTGACCTTGACGTGATGGTGAGGCTTGTACTGGACATGTTCAACCATCTCAAGCAGGTTACCATAAAGGAGCCAGACTAATTATGCCCAACTCAAGCAACATGGTTCGAAACACAATAAAAAACATATACCGGATCAGTCGTCGCCCGAGACAACAAAAATCTATATTGTTTGCCAAGTTACGGCGGTTTAATGTCAAAATTACGGTAGAGTAAAAGTTGGGAACCAGAATAAAATGCTCGTATCATAACACAAGAAATCTTACTCGTGCTTCAGCTAGCATGTGTAGCCAACCACCATTCAGGACCACACGCATCATTAACTTATCAAGCAATAGTTTTTATTCTTATCAATGAACTTCATTTCATTCAGTGGATGAAGTGCGGCATAATGGCCACTGCCGGCAGGCCCTAGGATTGTGTGGAATGTGAATAGCAGGTAAGTTTTTGTTTAAAAAGATAAAATAAAAAAAGAAACGAGTGCACGGCAACAGATGAGAAGGGGGTCGTGGGAAAATTGTGTCACTATGAATCATCAGAAAAAAACTTTTTAAGTTGTTGTAGACCAGACGTACCATACGTGCCGTTGCCAAGCTCCGGTCCTCGGTAATCGAACAGGTGGTAGTAGATGGGCCCGGCGTCGGAATGGTTAGATGCTGCCCTCACTGTGGCGTCAGCCGGCTCGCCCCAGTATATGTCGGTACACATCTGGAACGCGAGAAACAAACATACATACCATGTACCGTCGCCGTCGGCTGATACTCGTTTCCGAGTTTTCATTTCTCTCCTGAGATTTCCTTTGTCACGGTTCAGGCGTGGAAGTGTCGTTGATGGGTAGCAATCCACTCCTAGCGTGGAACAGGCGGCCGCAGACATTACAGCTGATGGAAGGTGGAGGACGTGACTGAGCCTGGAGGAGTTTACGTCTCCAGCGTTTGTCATTCTCCATTCTTCGACGTTCCAGCTCAAAGTTTTGAAGAGCAATTGAGGTAACTGAGCGCCAGCGACGTCGATCTTCCGCTACTGTGGACCAGTTACTCGAGTCGATGTTCAAGTTTTTCAGATTTTTCTTGTACTGATCCTTATAACGTTTGAGAGGGGCAACTTGTGGCCTTTTACCTGTGCTCACTTCACTGTACAGCATTTGGCGTGGATGTCTGTCATTTTTCATCCGCTGGACATGTCCGACCCATCTGAGTTGATGCCCAATGATAAGAGCTTCCATGCTATAAATTTTTGCTTTCTCAAGAACAGCCGTGTTGGATATGAAGTCATCCCATTTCAGGTTCATGATATATCTTAGCTTCTGTTGGTTGAAGCGTTCTAGTTTCTTCAGATCACAGCAGTATAACGTCCAGGTTTCGCAACCATATAGCAGGGTGGAAATGACTACAGCTTTGTACACCATCAGTTTGGTGTACAGTGATAGGTCTTTATTCAGTAAGACACGCTTTGTAAGACGTCCAAATGCTACATGGGCGGCATGTAATCTATTCTCCACATCTTTTCCAGATGAGCAGTTAGATGACAGTATGCTTCCTAGGTAGAGGAAATGGTCCACTTGTTCCAAGGGTGTATCATAAATGGATATGCTGAAATCCGGAACGGAGGAGCCAGGAGTTGGCTGCGCCATCACCTTTGTCTTTGGAATATTGATGGAAAGACCAAATCGTTCGTACGCCCTGCTGAAGGAATCAACTGACAGCTGCAACTCTGAATGAGCTGGAGAAGCATTGTCATCAGCATACTGCAGCTCTGTCACACGAGTGGTACTGGTGAACCTTTTTGAATGGAGTCTGGACTGGTCGAATAATCCTCCATCGAATCTGTACTTTATTTCTATTCCTGCATTGTTTACGGATGCCAGATACAATGCAAATAATGTTGGTGCAAGAACGCATCCTTGTTTAAGCCCACTTGTTATTGGGAATTCACCAGTTGTTTCATTCTGGCAGAGGACCTGTCCAGTCATATCATCGTGGAGAGCTTCAATCAAGTCAACAACATGTTCATGGCAGCCGAAGCGTTTTGAGACCATCCACATGGCTTCTCTGGGAACTGTATCAAAGGCCTTTTCTAGATAATAGAAAACAAGTAGTAAAGGCTTTTGCTGTTCTCTGCACTTCTCCATGTACCGTATCACAAGAACTATTCTATTATTGATCAACAGAAACTGCGTATAGTTACTGATGTATCTCCTGTGCTGTAGCTATATAGATTTGTTGAGTAGTTCCCTTTATGTGTTTTCCTCGTGTTCCACATATAAAAAAATCAGCAGTTTTATCCATGACACCCTGCGTATGGATATAACTGCAGATATTTTTATACGTGGCGCCTTAATATGAACATTCATCTGTGTGTTGACTGTTTTGCCTCTGCGTAGAACAGTCTTACCACGAACACATCACAAACTTAGGACCTGATGTTTTCTGCACAGTCGTGAATGCGCCGGTAAGTGGACTACTACATATAAATGCAGATATTTTTATACGTGGCGCCTTAATATGAACATTCATCTGTGTGTTGACTGTTTTGTCTCTGCGTAGAACAGTCTTACCATGAACACATCACAAACTTAGGACCTGATGTTTTCTGCACAGTCGTGAATGCGCTGGTAAGCGGACTCTCATTGTGGACCAACTGTTCTGCGTCCATGTGTCCACACTTCAACACCTGACCTGCTGCCACATGAACTTCGTAATACTTACCAACACAAAAAATACAACTGGTGATAGCTATAATTATTAGTCTGCAAATGACGTAAGTATATCATCTATGAAGGAGTATGGACTTAGAGACAAGGGAAGCTGAGAATAAAACAGTTAACTTAAAAATATGGTGCAGACTGTGGCATAAGCCCGTGACACGAATATATCCCTGACTGTAGGTCGAGTGCAACCTTTCTTGACGTCGATGCTACGAGGGGGAGGGTGACAGGCCCATCGTCCTAGCCACCTTGTACTCCTGGGAATGATTTCTGGCACACATTTGATAACAGGCTGATTGGACTTGGCCAATCCTGGAGGAACTAGAATGAGCAAAAATCCCCACTCTATCCAGGATTGAAATTTTAGGGTGGAGGTTACACTCAACAACCGAGCTAGGTTGATAATTGGCTCCTTTTACCGACCTCCCGACTCAGCAGCATTAGTGGCAGAACAACTGAGAGAAAATTTGGAATACATTTCACATAAATTTTCTGAGCATATTATAGTCTTAGGTGGAGATTTCAATTTACCAGATATAGACTGGGACACTCAGATGTTTAGGACGGGTGATAGGGACAGAGCATCGAGTGACATTATACTGAGTGCACTATCCGAAAATTACCTCGAGCAATTAAACAGAGAACCGACTCGTGGAGATAACATCTTGGACCTACTGATAACAAACAGACCCGAACTTTTCGACTGTGTAACTGCAGAACAGGGAATCAGTGATCATAAGGCCGTTGCAGCATCCCTGAATATGGAAGTTAATAGGAATATAAAAAAAGGGAGGAAGGTTTATCTGTTTAGCAAGAGTAATAGAAGGCAGATTTCAGACTACCTAACAGATCAAAACGAAAATTTCTGTTCCGAGACTGACAATGTTGAGTGTTTATGGAAAAAGTTTAAGGCAATTGTAAAATGCGCTTTAGACAGGTACGTGCCGAGTAAAACTGTGAGGGACGGGAAAAACCCAGCGTGGTTCAACAACAAAGTTAGAAAACTACTGCGAAAGCAAAGAGAGCTTCACTCCAAGTTTAAACGCAGCCAAAACCTCTCAGACAAACAGAACCTAAACGATGTCAAAGTTAGCGTAAGGAGGGCTATGCGTGAAGCGTTCAGTGAATTCGAAAGTAAAATTCTATGTACCGACTTGACAGAAAATTCTAGGAAGTTCTGGTCTTACGGTGGCTCGAAACAGCATATCCAGACACTCCGGGATGATGATGGCATTGAAACAGAGGATGACACGCGTAAAGCTGAAATACTAAACACCTTTTTTCAAAGCTGTTTCACAGAGGAAGACCGCACTGCAGTTCCTTCTCTAAATCCTCGCACAAACGAAAAAATGGCTGACATCGAAATAAGTGTCCAAGGAATAGAAAAGCAACTGGACCTGACGGGATACCAATTCGATTGAACACAGAGTACGCGAAAGAACTTGGCCCCCTTCTAACAGCCGTGTACCGCACGTCTCTAGAGGAACGGAAGGTTCCAAATGATTGGAAAAGAGCACAGGTAGTCCCAGTCTTCAAGAAGGGTCGTCGAGCAGATGCGCAAAACTATAGACCTATATCTCCGACGTCGATCTGTTGTAGAATTTTAGAACATGTTTTCTGCTCGAGTATCATGTCGTTTTTGGAAACCCAGAATCTACTCTGTAGGAATCAACATGGATTCCGGAAACAGCGATCGTGTGAGACCCAACTCGCTTTATTTGTTCATGAGACCCAGAAAATATTAGATACAGGCTCCCAGGTAGATGCTATTTTCCTTGACTTCCGGAAGGCGTTCGATACAGTTCCGCACTGTCGCCTGATAAACAAAGTAAGAGCCTACGGAATATCAGACCAGCTGTGTGGCTGGATTGAAGAGTTTTTAGCAAACAGAACACAGCATGTTGTTATCAATGGAGAGACGTCTACAGACGTTAAAGTAACCTCTGGCGTGCCACAGGGGAGTGTTATTGGACCATTGCTTTTCACAATATATACACTCCTGGAAATGGAAAAAAGAACACATTGACATCGGTGTGTCAGACCCACCATACTTGCTCCGGACACTGCGAGAGGGCTGTACAAGCAATGATCACACGCACGGCACAGCGGACACACCAGGAACCGCGGTGTTGGCCGTCGAATGGCGCTAGCTGCGCAGCATTTGTGCACCGCCGCCGTCAGTGTCAGCCAGTTTGCCGTGGCATACGGAGCTCCATCGCAGTCTTTAACACTGGTAGCATGCCGCGACAGCGTGGACGTGAACCGTATGTGCAGTTGACGGACTTTGAGCGAGGGCGTATAGTGGGTATGCGGGAGGCCGGGTGGACGTACCGCCGAATTGCTCAACACGTGGGGCGTGAGGTCTCCACAGTACATCGATGTTGTCGCCAGTGGTCGGCGGAAGGTGCACGTGCTCGTCGACCTGGGACCGGACCGCAGCGACACACGGATGCACGCCAAGACCGTAGGATCCTACGCAGTGCCGTAGGGGACCGCACCGCCACTTCCCAGCAAATTAGGGACACTGTTGCTCCTGGGGCATCGGCGAGGACCATTCGCAACCGTCTCCATGAAGCTGGGCTACGGTCCCGCACACCGTTAGGCCGTCTTCCGCTCACGCCCCAACATCGTGCAGCCCGCCTCCAGTGGTGTCGCGACAGGCGTGAATGGAGGGACGAATGGAGACGTGTCGTCTTCAGCGATGAGAGTCGCTTCTGCCTTGGTGCCAATGATGGTCGTATGCGTGTTTGGCGCCGTGCAGGTGAGCGCCA
This sequence comes from Schistocerca nitens, assembly GCF_023898315.1. NCBI lineage: Eukaryota > Metazoa > Arthropoda > Insecta > Orthoptera > Acrididae > Schistocerca > Schistocerca nitens. Next base: position 367,129,478 of record NC_064621.1, read on the forward strand.
CAATCAGGACTGCATACGAACGAGGCACACAGGGCCAACACCCGGCATCATGGTGTGGGGAGCGATCTCCTACACTGGCCGTACACCACTGGTGATCGTCGAGGGGACACTGAATAGTGCACGGTACATCCAAACCGTCATCGAACCCATCGTTCTACCATTCCTAGACCGGCAAGGGAACTTGCTGTTCCAACAGGACAATGCACGTCCGCATGTATCCCATGCCACCCAACGTGCTCTAGAAGGTGTAAGTCAACTACCCTGGCCAGCAAGATCTCCGGATCTGTCCCCCATTGAGCATGTTTGGGACTGGATGAAGCGTCGTCTCACACGGTCTGCACGTCCAGCACGAACGCTGGTCCAACTGAGGCGCCAGGTGGAAATGGCATGGCAAGCCGTTCCACAGGACTACATCCAGCATCTCTACGATCGTCTCCATGGGAGAATAGCAGCCTGCATTGCTGCGAAAGGTGGATATACACTGTACTAGTGCCGACATTGTGCATGCTCTGTTGCCTGTGTCTATGTGCCTGTGGTTCTGTCAGTGTGATCATGTGATGTATCTGACCCCAGGAATGTGTCAATAAAGTTTCCCCTTCCTGCGACAATGAATTCACGGTGTTCTTATTTCAATTTCCAGGAGTGTATAAATGACCTAGTAGATAGTGTCGGAAGTTCCATGCGGCTTTTCGCGGATGATGCAGTAGTATACAGAGAAGTTGCAGCATCAGAAAATTGCAGCGAAATGCAGGAAGATCTGCAGCGGATAGGCACTTGGTGCAGGGAGTGGCAACTGACCCTTAACATAGACAAATGTAATGTATTGCGAATACATAGAAAGAAGGATCCTTTATTGTATGATTATATGATAGCGGAACAAACACTGGTAGCAGTTACTTCTATAAAATATCTGGGAGTATACGTGCGGAACGATTTGAAGTGGAATGATCATATAAAATTAATTGTTGGTAAGGCGGGTGCCAGGTTGAGATTCATTGGGAGAATCCTTAGAAAATGTGGTCCATCAATAAAGGAGGTGGCTTACAAAACACTCGTTCGACCTATACTTGAGTATTGCTCATCAGTGTGGTATCCGTACCAGATCGGGTTGACGGAGGAGATAGAGAAGATCCAAAGAAGAGCGGCGCGTTCCGTCACAGGGTTATTTGGTAACCGTGATAGCGTTACGGAGATGTTTAGCAAACTGAAGTGGCAGACTCTGCAAGAGAGGCGCTCTGCATCGCGGTGTAGCTTGCTCGCCAGGTTTCGAGAGGTTGCGTTTCTGGATGAGGTATCGAATATATTGCTTCCCCCTAGTTATACCTCCCGAGGAGATCACGAATGTAAAATTAGAGAGATTCGAGCGCGCACGGTGGCTTTCAGACAGTCGTTCTTCCCGCGAACCATACGCGACTGGAACAGAAAAGGGAGGTAATGACAGTGGCACGTAAAGTGCCCTCCGCCACACACCGTTGGGTGGCTTGCGGAGTATATATGTAGATGTAGAACTTGGACCTCCAGGCCCGCAGCTTAGAGCTTGACCCACTAGATCACCACGGTCGCGAAAGAAATGACTTATGACTCTAAAAAGTTAGTGTGACATGAAACATCAAAATAGAGATTCAAGAGGAGCAGGAAATGAGAGAATTATGACGTAAAAACAATTCACCAATATGAAGGTAATATTTAATCTACTACTGGGTATTATTCGTTACCATTATGCTGTATCCGCGCGTTTTAATATTGATTCAAATGGCTTTGAGCACTAAGGGACTTAACATCTGATGTCATCAGTCCCCTAGACTTAGAACTACTTAAACCTAACTAACCTAAGGACATCACACAAATCCATGCCCGAGGCAAGATTCGAACCTGCGACCGCAGCAGCAGCGCGGTTCCGGGCTGAAGCGCCTAGAACCGCTCGGGCACAGCGGCCGGCTGTTTTAATATTCCTAGACCCGCTTTTCCAGTCTGTCAGCAAGGTGGTAGAGGTTTTGCTGCTCACATTCGTCCCACTCTACGATGGTGGCTGTATTGAAGTCACTCAGCGTTTGAGGATGGTTGCTCTGACCACAGACTGCATGTTCTAGATGCATGTTCAGTCACGTTGATGACTAAAATACTGCAGACCATTCTGTTTGGTTGGTTCTTGCCGCCCGGAGGAAGCTGTTCTGAACATGGGCATGGTGAGTGTGCGTCTGTTATCGTCTTCAAAGACGAACCCTTCGTCGAAATACTGACACTAAGGTTCGACAATAGGTGGAGAGTATCCTGTACCGATACTGCTCAGCGTTCTGTTGGGTACGTTTCCACAGTTCTAATCTGATAACATAGAAGTTTTCTGGTTATAGTGCTTCAGCAGACCGAGAGGAAGGCGACCGAAGCCGTGGCCGAAACGTTGAATTTATCAATGGCAGTTATTTTACAGTATGGTGGGACATCATACCCAGAAACTTTTTATGTTAATTCAGAACTCCCAAATTACCCTCGATGACGGTGATAGGTGGCCTGCGTTCGTACATGATACCAGCCCAAGACACCTCCCCTGAACCCATGGGACTGCAGGCCTGAGTCATGAATCGGTTTTTGGTCTCCTTCACACTATTCTGCAACGATTGTAAGGTCTCAGACAAGTCCAGCACTCGTCAATGAAGAGAACTCAAAATCACTGATCCAGGTTCTTTTCTAAGAGTTCCTTCGCCCACCTTCTTTAGTCACTGTTGTGCTGAATCCTTGGTACTGTTGTTAGTAATGGACGCCTATAGACAAAACAGATTGTATGGAGATGATCACCTACTGTCTGCGTCAACACAGCCCTCCCAGTTGCCTCCAAAATGACAGTGAACGATTCTGTCAGATTCTACTCGTGATGGAAGCCATAATTTTTAGGTCGACGGTCATCAGCTGCTGTTATGAACCTCAGGCGGCCACTATGAGGTAGATCCTCAAAGTTTTGTGTCTCACGATAGAGGTTTTGTGGTATAAAGTGGAACAGAAATAGGCAGCTCCGGTGCAAATAAAGTTCCAGATTCAGACCCCACAACGTTACAAGAATTAGACAGACACTTAAAATCTGAAAAAAAGTAGGAAGGCACCTGGATTAGACAGAGTGAATATGGACCTTACTAAACACAGTTGAATAATATACAAATTAAGAATTTTACATGTACTTAATAAACGCTGCGAAAATTGGCAAATACCTCTCTCTTGGTCAGGATGTGTAGTTAAAGTATATATTCAAAAGAAGATATTGCAAAAATCGTGAAAACTGTAAAGTAGTTAGCTTCATGAATACAAAATATAACGTCAACAGAGGATTAAACAGTCAACCGGTTGCATAGAAACGGTAGATACATTGACCTAGGTTTCGACACCTAATAGGGGTGCCTTCATCAGAAATGAAATGTTGCTAAATCGTAAAATTACATTGCTAAAAAGCAATAGTCAGAATTTGGAGCAACTATGCTCTAACCAAAAGTATAGCTGTTCCAGATTCTGACTATTGCTTTTTAGCAATGTAATTTTACGATTTAGCAACATTTCATTGTTATGAAGACACCTCTTGTAGATGTCGAAACCTAAATCAACGTACGTACCGTTTCTATGCAATCGGTTGGTTCTCTAATCCTATGTTGAACCTAGTATACGCTTGCTTAGTAACAGCTATGTTAAAAACTGCGAATTATAACATCTATACTAAAATAATAATTAAGAGATTAAAAGCTATTACAGATTACCTGTTAGGAAAAGAGCGAAGTGGATTTGGGAATAGGACATCGCCAATGAATAATGTCTTCGCATTTAGACAAAAGGTAGAAGAAACAACAGAAAGTAACTCGGAAACACATTTCACTTTTATAGATTTTGAGAAGATTTTTGACAGAGAAAATCGAATAGAATTATGACAAATACTAGAAAATGAGGACTATCCACCACACCTACTTTTGGTATAGGAGTCTGTATGCAAAGGATAATTTCATCATAGACCCTGGAATTATAAGAAGTGAACGGATTTTAGCATATATATTAGTTAGACAAGGGTGTAGCTTATCGCTCAATTTTTAATATATACGAGGGCCGTTCAGAAAGTAACCTCCGGTTGATTTAAAAAAATACACCAAGTTAAATAAAAATATTTTAATATATACATCTTACAACTACATCTTTGCACTATTTTTCTACATAGTCTCCATAGCGATTGAGGCACTTATCGTATCTCTTCACAAGCTTTGAAATTCCTTCTGCATAAAAATCACCCGCTTGTGCCTGGAGCCAGCCTGTGACCGCATCTTTGAGCTCTTCGTCATCAAACCGCTGTGACCCGAGCCATTTCTTCAAATGCATGAAGAGGTGATAATCACTTGGCGCCAGGTCTGGGGTGTAAGGTGGATGGTTGATAACGTCCCACTTGAAGGACTCAAGAAGGGCCGTTGTTCTGCGAGCAGAGTGAGGACGGGCGTTATCGTGCAAAAAAACGATACCGGAAGTCAGCATACCACGGCGTTTGTTCTGTATAGCCCGTCGTAACTTTTTTATTGTTTCACAGTACACGTCTTGATTAATGGTCATACCACGTTCCATGAATTCAACCAACAACACCCCTTTGGCATCCCAAAACACCGTTGCCATCAGTTTTCTGGCAGAAAAATCTTGCGAGGCTTTTCTTGGTTTGGTAGGCGAATTTGAATGTGCCCACATCTTTGATTGTTCTTTTGTCTCAGGGTTCACGTACTTAATCCAGGTTTCGTCACCGGTCACGATTCTGTTTAACAATGGTTCTCCTTCGTCCTCATAACGTGACAGAAAGTCTAATGCAGAGGCCATTCTGTGAGTTTTGTGGTGGTCGGTAAGAATTTTGGGCACCCATCGTGCACAGAACTTACGGTAACCCAATCTTGCTGTCACTATCTCGTACAAGAGAGTCTTATAAATCTGTGGAAAACCAGTAGACAACTCCGACATTGAGAAACGTCGATTTTCACGAACTTTTGCATCAACTGTCTGAACGAGTTCGTCAGTCACCACTCCTCTCTTCATCATGGACGTTTTCTCGTCCACTTTTAAATAAACGTACCCATTCACGGACAACTCCTTCACTCATAACTCTTGGTCCGTACACGGCACAAAGCTCACGATGAATAGCTGCTGCAGAATATCCTTTGGCTGTAAAAAACCTTATGACAGCACGCACTTCACATTTGGCGGGGTTTTCTATTGCAGCACACATTTCAAACTGCCACAAAAACTAAACTAGCGCAGGTACGACGTTCACTCGACCACGGCTTGATGCCGACTGACCTGTTGAGTGCGTGAACGCACAGATGGCGTCGCTACTCCCCCCACAACCCACACTGTGACCAATCGGAGGTTACTTTCTGAACCGCCCTCGTATATATATTGACGACATTTTAAAGAAAAGGGAATTGGTGCCAGACCTAAGTATTATATTATCAAACAGGGTCTGTTCAAACACTCTTATTTGCAGATGATCAAACAGTGACTCAAGTACGTGAAAGAAAGTTGCAGACATCCACGTATCATTTACTTAATCAATATAAATCTTATAATTCTGAAGTCTCATTTAATAAAACGGAAGTTATGGATTTCAGAGTAAAAGATCCAGTCAGATAAAAATTTGCCTGGAAATAACGATTTACAACAATTATCGAATTTTAAATATCTTGTTTGTGCCATAAGTTTTTATAATGAGGACATTCAGAAAAAAGTTAGCTGAGTTAAAGCTGCACGTGGGACAAATGAAAAATATTTTGAAAATAAAGTTAGGAAAGAAACAAAAACTAAATTTTGTAATGTAATGGATTTACTCACATTGCTTTATGGCAGTGAAGCCTGGATGCCGACTCAAAAACAAGTGAGCAAAATACAATCGGCAGAACTGAGGTTTTTAAGAAGTGTTAGAGGTTGTATAGCAATGGATAGGATACGAAATGGAGATATCAAGAAAGAAAGAAATATAGAATCAGTACATAACAAAATACTAAGTAGCAGATAGCACTGGACCGACCACAAACAACGAGTGGAAAATACCAGACTTCCCAAGAGAGTGTTAGATTACATAACGAGAGGAAAAAGAGAACAGTAACGATCCAGGGCGCGTTGGAGACATCTGGGAAGCCGGAACGGGCAAGAGTGGTTACTCCATTAAGTGAAGGAGAAGGCTATAGAGGCTGAAAGTTCGGATGGTGTAGCTGTGACCTGTGGTGTGAGCCAATTCGGCAGACACCTTCCCATGCTCACAAGCTTTCTTGCCGTAGAATGAAGGTACGGCCTAAGATGAAAATAACGCTTTTAAACATGGTGACAGTTCTGAACAGTCCAGGATTGGAGTCACAACGAGTTCTGCTGAAGTGCACCGAGAATGCGGATTTACTTGCATCCCTTCTCCCCAGGGGGCTGTACAGAGCGATTTCCTGCAACCAAAAAGTTATTGAGAAAGAGGCTGTCTATTAAAATACGCGCAAACTATCCAACTCGTGAAGATGATGCAAAACCTTTTTTGAGCGGTTAATATGGTATATGGACAGCTACTTGGAACCAGTCGTAGGACTGAAGATCACAACAACATGAAGGTTTAGAATCTGCGTGACTGAACTAGGGAATTTGATTTTAGCCTAACATCAGATTTTGTTCCACAGTTGTTGTAAGAGGTTATACACCAACAAAACAGTGTTTATTTTGAGTAACTACCCCAAACGTGTTTGTCTCGCCTGTTTGGTGCTAGGGAATTTTGGATGTCAATTAGGGTACGAGGGCCATTCAGAAAGTAAGGTCAGATCGGTCGCGAAATGGAAACCACAGTGAAAATCAAAAATGTTTTGTTTGTGATAGTTAGCTATGCCTTTCAGCTGCTTCTCTACAAAGTGGCCGCCCCGACTGACGTCGTAGCGTTGTACCAACTTTCACAATACCCTTGTCATAGAATGAGGCCGCCTGTGCTTTCCGTCACTTCTCTAAGCTGGTCTGCAGTTCGTTGTCTGTGCCAAAATGTCTTCACGGCCAGCGGTTCATGTGAGCAGAGGTGAACACCAGAGGGAGCCAAGTCCGGGCTGTAGGGTGGGTGATCAAACACTTCCCATCGGAAACGCCGCAGGGGTGTCTTCATTGACCCTGAAGTGTTCGCCTGAGAATTTCCATGAAGAAGAAAATGTATGACAGGTACATTCTACATCTACATCTACATCTATACTCCGCGAGCCACCTTACGGTGTGTGGCGGAGGGTACTTATTGTACCACTATCTGATCCCCCCTTCCCTGTTCCATTCACGAATTGTGCGTGGGAAGAACGACTGCTTGTAAGTCTCCGTATTTGCTCTAATTTCTCGGATCTTTTCGTTGTGATCATTACGCGAGATATATGTGGGCGGTAGTAATATGTTGCCCATCTCTTCCCGGAATGTGCTCTCTCGTAATTTCGATAATAAACCTCTCCGTATTGCGTAACGCCTTTCTTGAAGTGTCCGCCACTGGAGCTTGTTCAGCATCTCCGTAACGCTCTCGCGCTGACTAAATGTCCCCATGACGAATCGCGCTGCTTTTCGCTGGATCATGTCTATCTCTTCTATTAATCCAACCTGGTAAGGGTCCCATACTGATGAGCAATACTCAAGAATCGGACGAACAAGTGTTTTGTAAGCTACTTCTTTCGTCGATGAGTCACATTTTCTTAGAATTCTTCCTATGAATCTCAACCTGGCGCCTGCTTTTCCCACTATTTGTTTTATGTGATCATTCCACTTCAGATCGCTCCGGATAGTAACTCCTAAGTATTTTACGGTCGTTACCGCTTCCAATGATTTACCACCTATGGCATAATCGTACTGGAATGGATTTCTGCCCCTATGTATGCGCATTATATTACATTTATCTACGTTTAGGGAAAGCTGCCAGCTGTCGCACCATGCATTAATCCTCTGCAGGTCCTCCTGGAGTACGTACGAGTCTTCTGATGTTGCTACTTTCTTGTAGACAACCGTGTCATCTGCAAATAGCCTCACGGAGCTACCGATGTTGTCAACTAAGTCATTTATGTAAATTGTAAACAATAAAGGTCCTATCACGCTTCCCTGCGGTACTCCCGAAATTACCTCTACATCTGCAGATTTTGAACCGTTAAGAATGACATGTTGTGTTCTTTCTTCTAGGAAATCCTGAATCCAATCACAAACCTGGTCCGATATTCCGTAAGCTCGTATTTTTTTTCACTAAACGTAAGTGCGGAACCGTATCAAATGCCTTCCTGAAGTCCAGGAATACGGCATCAATCTGCTCGCCAGTGTCTACGGCACTGTGAATTTCTTGGGCAAATAGGGCGAGCTGAGTTTCACATGATCTCTGTTTGCGGAATCCATGTTGGTTATGATGAAGGAGATTTGTATTATCTAAGAACGTCATAATACGAGAACACAAAACATGTTCCATTATTCTACAACAGATTGACGTAAGCGAAATAGGCCTATAATTATTCGCATCTGATTTATGACCCCTCTTGAAAATGGGAACGACCTGCGCTTTCTTCCAGTCGCTAGGTACTTTACGTTCTTCCAGCGATCTACGATAAATTGCTGATAGAAAGGGGGCAAGTTCTTTAGCATAATCACTGTAGAATCTTAAGGGTATCTCGTCTGGTCCGGATGCTTTTCCGCTACTAAGTGATAGCAGTTGTTTTTCAATTCCGATATCGTTTATTTCAATATTTTCCATTTTGGCGTCCGTGCGACGGCTGAAGTCAGGGACCGTGTTACGATTTTCCGCAGTGAAACAGTTTCGGAACACTGAATTCAGTATTTCTGCCTTTCTTCGGTCGTCCTCTGTTTCGGTGCCATCGTGGTCAACGAGTGACTGAATAGGGGATTTAGATCCGCTTACCGATTTTACATATGACCAAAACTTTTTAGGGTTCTTGTTTAGATTGTTTGCCAATGTTTTATGTTCGAATTCGTTGAATGCTTCTCTCATTGCTCTCTTTACGCTCTTTTTCGCTTCGTTCAGCTTTTCCTTATCTGGGGTTGCGTGAAATAAGGCGAAATCTCGCAGTGGGTACACATACTTGGCGGGAGACGCTACTGCTCCAGGCGTCTTTACATGTTCACTGTGGTCTCACAACTGAAAGGAGCGACGTGACTCGATCGACAGGCATACTAGAGACACTGCCCAGCACATCTGTGCAAAGTATCATTTGATTTTCGCTAACGTTTCCATTTTTGACCTATCGGACCTTACTTTCCGAGCAGCCCTCGTATATCAATCGATGAAGATCGTTCTGTCGTTGCTGACTGACAGATTTTTATTTTTCTCCACTTGTAGCCTTGTTATACTAGCAGTATGGTTTGTAGTGTCCATCCCGTTTGTAAGGTCTCGTTTCGCCCTGCTAAAGATATTTCCAAGCATTACTAAATTTTCTCTGTTTCCTTTCAAACGATTCATGAATTCAGTGTGTGGATAAAACAGTAGTCTTCTAACGGTATATTCATAAAGCCATGATCTATTTATCAAATACAGACCTACTCAAAGGATTCTCCTCCAGTATTACAGCGGGATCGTAGACTATCACAAGCAGGGAGACTGATAAAAAATCACTTAATTTACAGGAAGTAACTCTTTCACACTCAGACTGTCCAGTGCTGTTGACACTTACATCGGTGATGGCTTGAGCATCGTCGATGGTGATGTTCTCGTGGCCAAAGTAAAAGTCCCGCATCTTGAGTGCCGCCTCCTCGCGCTCTTCGGCCGTCGCCAGGTGCAGGATTGGAGACACTATCTGCACGAAGTTGTCACTGAGCTCCTGGACTGCTGCCGTGTCAGAGAGGTACAGCTTCTCTGTGGGAAAAAATGTTCATCAATTATTCTAGAAGACTAGTCGCTAGCAGACGCAGAAACATAGCGCGAACTGGAGTAGAGGAGAAGTGGGTAGCAACCGTGTTTATCAAATGGTTCAAATGGCTCTGAGCACTATGGGACTTAACATCTAAGGTCATCAGTCCCTTAGAACTTAGAACTACTTAAACCTAAGGACATCACACACATCCATGCTCGAGGCAGGATTCGAACCTGCGACCGTAGCGGTCGCGCGGTTCCAGACTGAAGCGCTTGGAACCGCTCGGCCACACCGGCCGGCCGGGTTTATCGAAAATAAGCCATCTAATGTCAGGAAAGCATTCCCAGAGGCAATTGTAACTGTTCAATCGTTCATAATAAAGCCACATAATGATGCACCATTCCACGAAAACTCACGAAACGAGGAGTTTAAAAGATGTATGTTGTTTCGTTGTGTCCTAAAGAACAGACACCACTCACTCGCTTACTCACTTACACACACACACACACACACACACACACACACACACACACACACACACACACACACACACATATATATATATATATATATATATATATATATCAGTAAGGTGCGACGACCATTCTTTCAGTGAGAATGCGCACCAAGCCCTACCTCTTGCGGGAATCCGAAATGGCAGGTAAGTGTTCACGGGTAGGTGAGCCTATGATATTAGGAGGGCAACAGGGTGGGAATTTGGGGCGGCTATGGGGCGTCCAAGGATGATCGAGGCGGATAATGCGACCGCTTGTGTCAAGCGGCAGATTCGGATTCGAGTCCCGGTCTATCACAAATTTTCGCCTGTTACCACTGATTCATTTCAGTGCCGAAATGCAGCTAACGTCATTGGGAGCTGAATAGAAATTATTTAGGTACATAAAAATAACACAGAACTTGGACAAGTATTGTTGTATAAGGTTTTCCTACTTTCATAAAGCTCGTAGTTCCTCTATAAGTGATGATGGGCGAGGTAGAGAGGATGTAAAATGTGGACTCGCAATGACAAGAAAAGAGTTTCTGAAGACGAGAAATTTGCTAACATGGAATATGGGCTTAAATGTTATGAATGCTTTTCTGAGGTATTTGTCTGGACTGTAGCCTTGTGTTAAAGTGAAACATGGAAACAGGGTAAATTAATTCAAGTTTTGTAAGAAAATACGCTATTGAATCAGAGATGGTCAAATGTAGTATCGATTGTGTAGTAGCGTCGCTGCTCAACCGTGATCGCTGATTCAAGGTGTTATGGTTAATGTGTTAGAGTAACTTTAGGTCGAGTGATGTATGGAGGACTCTCAAGTGTAAGGATGTGTTGTTTCTGGTGTGTGCTCGATATATACTTACCCGCCTATGGCAGTAACGATTTTTGTTTTATTTGCATGATACTGTGATGTTTGCTAACTGTAAAAGGAAACTCAACAGAAGTTGGAAAAAATTAAGGTAAAGGAAGTTTTTTTGTTACTAATACAATGTGCGTATTCATAAGTGATAATTGAGACAATATCTCACATCCAATAATTTTGTAAAGGTAATTGTTATGTGTAGCCGTCGGGTGGCCGAGCGATTCTAGGCACTACAGTCCGGAATCGCGCGACCGCTACGATCGCAGGTTCGAATTCTGCCTCGGGCATGGATGTGTGTGATGTCCTTAGGTTAATTAGGATTAAGTAGTTCTAAGTTCTAGGGGACTGATGACCTCAGAAGTCCCATAGTACTCAGAGCCATTTGAACCATTTTCTTATGTATAAACAGGTTATTGAATGTGTTAATTGTGAGCATTATTAATTTTCAAAAAGTCAAAATACAAGTTTTAGAGTTAGTGAATATTGATACTTACCCAAGTCAATACGAGTTCCCAGATCCATGTCATTTTGATTAACTACTTTTCTCAGGAAGTTATTGTCTCAGTCATATTTAATTTAATTAAAATGTGTGACAAGCAACAGCCTTGCACAATAGCTGTTTGCTGACTATACAATTTTAAGTACTAACAGAGAGCAGTGCGAAGAGCATTACCATAGCGCAGATAAGGATAAGAAATTTTAGTATTGCAGCGACGGCATTTATTAAGCACAAGGACCATTATGTTCGAACTGATCAACTTTTGTTTTATTAACAGGGCCAATTTCAAATCAATACTATTTCACCAGATTCAGTTTTTGTGTTACGTAAATTCATGTAGTTTTGATTTGATTCGAAGCTATCGACATTTCATATTCTTACAGCTAAATTAAAATTACACTCTCGCAGTCAGAAAAGTTCACTACAGGGCCAAGCACATAAGCGACGAGACAAAATACACATTTACATTCTGACAGCTGTGTTTCAGACTACTGTCAGTTACGGAATTTCAATCATATTTCAAAAGTACATGTTTCAACAATAGTTTAGACAAGAAGAGAATAGAGGTTTTTGAAATGTCGTGCTACAGAAGAATGCTGAAGATTAAATGGTAGATCACGTGAGTACTGAGGAGGTACTGAGTAGACTTTGGAGAGAAAAATGGTTCAAATGGCTCTGAGCACTATGGGACTTAACAGCTGTGGTCATCAGTCCCCTAGAACTTAGAACTACTTAAGCCTAACTAACCTAAGGACATCACACACATCCATGCCCGAGGCAGGATTCGAACCTGCGACCGTAGCAGTCGCGCAATTTGGAGAGATAAGAAATTTGTGGCGCAACTTGTCTGAAAGAAGGGATTGGTTAGTAGGACACGATCTGAGACATCAAGGGAGCACCAACTTGTTATTGGAAGGATGTATGTATGTGTTGCGTGGGAAGATGAGAGGGTAAAAATCGTAGAGGGAGACCAAGAGATGAATACAGAAGCAGATTCAGAAGGATGTAGGTTGCAGTAGTTATTCGGTCATGCAGAGGCTTGCACAGGATAGAATATCATGGAGAACGCATCAAACCAGTCTTCTAACTGAAGACCACAACAACAACAACAACAACAACAACAACAACAACTATAACCTCGTTATAAGCTTCATCTAATTCTCAACATAACATTTAGAAATTACATCAGAGCAGAGAAAAAAAAGGCAGAGATTACGTTAGTTAATGAGAGGTACAACAATGAAGACAAATTATAGGAAAGTGGATTTAAACTACAGTGACATGCCAAATCATTGTGACCACTGCCCACCGTGATATTGTAAACAGCCAGAAAATGTTGCAGGCAAGTAAGGTTCAAAATGGTTCAAATGGCTCTGAGCACTATGGGACTTAACATCTCAGGTCATCAGTCCCCTAGAACTTAGAACTACTTAAACCTAACTACTTAAACCTGACATCACACACATCCATGCCCGAGGCAGGATTCGAGCCTGCGACCGTAGCGATCGCGCGGTTCCAGACTGAAGCGCCTAGAACCGCTCGGCAACCAGCGGCCGGCACAGGCGCGTAAGGCAGCAGGGAACATATGTAAGTGGAGCAGAGACGAAAGGGGAAATCATTTTAGCGACGATACCGATCTCAGATGGAGAAATCTACCGACACCTGGTACTTTGACACAGGGCAGGTTATTATGGCCCAGCACCTGGGAACGAGCATCTCGGAAATAGCGAAGCTGGACGGCTGTTCGCTTGTTACTGCCTTGAGCGTTAATGGAAAACTGTTGATCGAAGATGAAACCACATGACCAGATGTTGCACGTCTAAGCCTCATTAGAGACGTGGAGGAGTGTCTGGTCTGTAAAGCAGAATAGCTAGCGATCTGTGGGAGACAGAGTACAATGCTGATGCAAGCAATGGTGTTTCCGAAAAGACGATTCAGCGTTCGGTATTGAACATAGATACCAAGTGGGCTGAGGCATGAATGGAAATTTGGACTGAGGAGGGAGGTGTGCTAGAGTAGTCCGTGCAGTTGCGCAAAGCTACTGTGCCAGGGTGGCGTAGTGGTTAACGCATCCACCTAGTGAGCAATAGTTCCAGGTTCGTATCCCGATCTAAATTTTCATTAGTCGCTTCAGTCTGCATACAAACATCTCCATATTAGACGATCGCTACATGCTTCTAAACTGACACAAAGACCTCGTCAGTTACGACTGCAGTGAGCACGAGATCATCGAGAAGGGGCTATGATCAGTGGAAACGTATCGCCTAGTGCAATGAACCACGTGTCCTGTTAAGCCAGGTCGATGGGCGTGTTCAGATCCAGGCGAGCGGCTGCTCCAAAGGCGCACTGCGCCTTGGACGCTGGGCTACTACGCTGTGGGGACATTCACTTGTGTTTCCATGGGATCTCTGGTAGTAATCGGTGGAAACATGTCAGCTGTGTCTACGTGAACATTACTGTGGACTGCCTGCACCTATTCTTGATGATGTCTTCTCTGATGGCGGGCCGGCCGAAGTGGCCGTGCGGTTAAAGGCGCTGCAGTCTGGAACCGCAAGACCGCTACGGTCGCAGGTTCGAATCCTGCCTCGGGCATGGATGTTTGTGATGTCCTTAGGTTAGTTAGGTTTAACTAGTTCTAAGTTCTAGGGGACTAATGACCTCAGCAGTTGAGTCCCATAGTGCTCAGAGCCATTTGAACCATTTTTTCTCTGACGGCGAAGCCTTCATCCAGTGTGATAAATGTCCATGTCAGAAAGCCAGAATGGCGCTAGAGTGGTCTGTGGAGTATGACAGTACACTTCATGTTTTGCCGCCATACTCGCGACCGCTATTGGGCGCGAGCACCGATCCCGCAAACCACCGGCTCGCAGTTTACGGGAACTGTGTGACCTGTGCCTTGACATGTGGTGGGAAATACCTCAGGAAAGCTCCCAGGGACTTGATGAATCCATACGACGAAGAATTGCGGTTGTATTGCGTTCCATAGGTGGATCAGCATGTTATTAAGACGTGGTAATAATGTTTTGGCTCAAATGGCTCTGAGCACTATGGGACTTAACTTCTGAGGTCATCAGTCCCCTAGAACTTAGAACTACTTAAACCTAACTAACCTACGGACATCACACACATCCATGCCCGAGGTAGGATTCGAACCTGCAACCGTAGCGGTCGCGCAGTTCCAGACTGAAGCGCCTAGAACCGCTCGGCCACTCCGGCGGCAATAATGTTTTGGCTCATCGCTTCATGAGAGCTGCCAGCAATGGACGTGACAGAATGGGGGATGAGGGAGAGAAAGAGGAACGTTATAAAACACAATTAATGAAGATAAGGGAAAAGAGAGCGTCATCTAAGGGTAGTGTCTTTGATTAGCAATCAAATCGCCCTCGATCCTGAGTTCGAACCCCGTCACCGTTAAAATTTAGAATAAAAATCATCAGCAACAACGATCCAAGGCTTCCGGCATAAGAAGTCACCATCATTCTGCCAACGGTTTTGTCAGAGAGGGTGGAGGAGCAGATAGAGGTTTAGGGCACTCTCTTACCCCTGGGGTTGGCAAACTGCCGCTAAAGGCGGAAGAGTCAGCAGTGATCAACGGCGTGAGGGTACAGGAGGCAAAAGAAAACCACTGCATTAAAGACACGATGTGTATCCACAGGAAATGTGGCCTGTAATTGAAAGAGTGTCATCATGGTCTCTCCATTGCAAAAGATTCCGGAATAGTCCCCCATTGAGATGTCCAGGAAGGGACTGCCATGGGGGAGATGACAATGAGAAAAAGACTGAATAACTAACGGAACGATAACGTTCTACAAGTTGGGGCGTGGAAAGTTGGAAGTTTGAACGTGGTAGGGGAAAAAAGGAGGGGCTAGCACGGGTGGCGACTTATCGAGAAACGAAGAGAGAAAGTAGTGCAACTGCGAGAAGATGGGGGCATTTGCTACACTGTTTGACAGAGGAAAAAACTTGTCATGAGAGTTAATTTTTGCGGCATGTTATGAGAGTGACAGAAAAAGTGCTTAGGCTTCTTGCTAAAAGCAACAGGAAAGTGAATTTTGTGCAGAAAACAGGGTAGTTTATTCCAAAGGCGGACCGCACCAACAGAAAAGGATCTGCGAACGTTTTCTTTCACAATGGGCACAACTAGGATATTAGATAAGTTAGGCCTTGTGCTTCGATTATTATGAGATTACATGTACTTAAACTGTGATGCGAGATGCTGGGGTGGATGCGCACCGAGTAGCCAGTGAAGTAAACTGATTGTATGGTAGTCACGTGACTTGTCTGTCCGCACGCAACCTTAATGGGCATATGGAGTACTCAGATCGTCAAACGGACGTATGTTGCAGATGTACCACACACAGTAATTCTTCGTTAGTTGTAACCATCTAGCATTCTCACCACTCGTGATATATTGGATTATTTCGCAATAATGAAGGTTTACTAGAACGAATGACTGCAGAAGTATACGTTGCCATCCTTTGCAAATATGTTCCGAAATAGAGTGCACACAGGCAAGCGGGTATCTTCCTAAATGTGGCAACAGTATTTTCTGCCCGTGGTACCTGATGCATCTTTGAGAGATATTTGAATATCACCTTTTAGACTAGTGCACGGTTTTGCCGTTTATCATGGTGCGGGATCTCTAGATCTTTTGCATACTCTGATTTGCTCCGTGCTCTCCAGAGCCCAGGTGCTATGTACACTTACCACACATTAGTACATCGGATCTAGGAATGCCCTCATTGATCGCTGATGCTGTTTCCAACGAAACGTTCGTTTGCGTCGCCTTAATATTTAAGAAGGCTGTTTAGGTTTTTATGTTGGTAACGCCACGTAGGCTCTGTATGAAAATCGCTGACTACGCTGTGTGCAGTCTGTGGCTGGTTGGACTCATTGTTGGAATATTCGCTAGTGTAGTGTTGGGCAGTTGGATGCATAATAGACTTAGTAAATAAAAACTAGACCGCGCATTGGCGCTAGTGTCGCGTCCCCACATTGAACGTGATAGATGCCGCCATTTGCAGGGAAGCAGTGCGTAAAAATGGTTCGTTCGTGTGCTGCTTTTAATTGTAACAGTAAGAATGGAAGCAAAGACGAAGACGGAAACAATGTTACATTTCACAGGTCAGTCATTTCTGGTTGTTTGTTACTATTACTTGTATATAGTATTTTCATGGAGAAATAATACATCATGAGCGTTTGTTTTTGTTTAGGTTTCCCCTTACGAATGATTTTCTAAATCGGAAATGGATAGTTGCTACTCGGAGAGAGAACTTCCAACCGACAGTAAATCATTTGCTGTGCTCTCTTCATTTTGAAGAGAATTGTTACATGGAAAATTATGTAAATAGACGTCAACTGAAGGACGATGCTATACCGGCAGTATTTGGTTTTCCAACTCATTTAAAAAAGGTACAGTGTCCTGGAAACCGTGCCATATAGGCCTAGGTTAAATAGTGTGGAAATACTGTCAGTGTGTATAATTTTGAACGTTCCTTTTCCAGGTTACCAAGGCAAGGAAACCGACAAAGCCAAGAAATGTTGAGACAGCAGAAAACGTGTGTGTGGATGTGCACCTTCTTGGTTACACTGGAGACCAAAATTATTCATTTCCATCAAGTCCAAGTAAACTAGAGGAAAAGTTCGAAAAACTGAAGAAAGGAAGGAAGCAAACATTGTGCAATATAAGACTAAGTTAAATACAGTGAACAAAAAGTGCAAAAGACAGACGCAGAAGGTTTTCAAATTAGCAAATATTTTAGAAGAACTAAAAGCTAAAAACTTAGTAAACGATAAAGTAATCTCGTTTATTAACGCTACTGATAGTGACATGTTACTGGAGATGGCCATTGCAATGTTGTATGATGTAAATGTCAGTGTGTTAGCTGTTACTTGTGATGGACGTTCCACTAATATTACAATGGCAAGGGAGTTAGGTGCAAATATAATCGTACTGTCTGCTACTTTAAAAGTTTCATGTAATTATTTAATGCAAATAACTCGATGTAAACTCACTCCACCTTGTCAGTAAAGAGCCTTACGTTCTTAAATTTCGCGACTCTATGCAGACGTATTTCGGAAATTAGGACACTTCATTCATTTAAGTACACTTTTAAAATAGACTCGAGTACTCAGTGTTTTTTAAACAAACATGTGTTTAATTTGTGCTTCAAATTGCCTTTGTTGCGTCTCATATACTTCAAATCACAACCCCAGTACAAGGATTCACCCCTGCAAATGGTGGCGATCAGCTGCTTCAATTGGGGGACAGTTTCCTCGCTTCTCCGCTACGGCGTGGTAGGGGCTTGGTTGGATGTGAACAGCACGTAGCGTTGGGCTGTTGGAGGTGAGCCGCCAGCAGAGGTGGATGTGGGGAGAGAGATGCCAGAGTTTTGAGAGGTTACTATGAGCGGACGATCTGGACGTGTGTCCATCAGCAAAAGGAAATTTGTAAGACTGGATGTCATGAACTGATCAAAATCTTTCATTTGTTAACTATGCCTATCAGTAGTTAGTGCCTTGAGTAGTTAGAATCTTTTATTTAGCTGGCAGTATTGGCGCTCGCTGTATTGCAGTAGATCGAATAACGAAGATTTTTGTGAGGTTAGTGATTCGTGAAAAGTATAGGTTATTGTTAGTCAGGGCCATTCTTTTGTAGGGATTATTGAAAGTCAGATTGCGTTGCGCCAAAAATGCTGTGTGTCAGTTTAGTGATGATGTTCTAGAATCTCTTACCGAACGGCCCGTTAAAAAAGGATGAACGTTATAATTGCTTATTGTACCTTTTCACTGTATTTGTTAGTTTGTAACTAGATTTCTAGGCTCACTATTATTATTCATTGAGGTTTCATCCTCCTGCTAATGAGTTTTCTCCACCAATGTGCGTTTTAACGTCTCCCAACAAAGAAATGAATTCCCTGGAAAATGTCAAATTTTAAGTCATTATTTGGGCGCTTATGAGCTCAGCCGTTTTGCACCCTGAATCTACAAAAAAAAAAAAAAAAAAAAAAAAAAAAAAAAAAAAAAAAAAAAAAAAAAAAAAAAAAAAACAGTCAGCAATGGAAATGATCATGCAGATTTACAACTGATTTATTAACTGTCTTCTGATACAGTACTGGAATACTGCCAATGCGAATAGGAGACAGTTGCTCGCTGCGCCATTAGAATGCAAGCTGTTCTATTAAAATTAGTGTTGAGAACTCAAAATTAATAAATTTTTTATGTCATTCATTACAACCTATCTCCATATAGACTGTGTCCTTTAGAACTGACAGGACTTTATTAGCATGATAAATACACTACTGGCCATCAAAATTGCTACACCACGAAGATGATGTGCTACAGACGCGATATTTAACCGACAGGAAGAAGATGCTGTGATATGCAAATGATTAGCTTTTCAGAGCATTCACACAAGTTTGGCGCCGGTGGCGACACCAACAACGTGCTCACATGCGGAAAGTTTCCAATAGATTTCTCATACACAAACAGCAGTTGACCGGCGTTGCCTGGTGAAACGTTGTTGTGATGCCTCGTGTAAGGAGGAGAAATGCGTACCATCGCGTTTCCGACTTTGATAAAGGTCGGATTGTAGCCTATCGCGATTGCGGTTTATCGTATCGCGACATTGCTCCTCGCTTTGGTCGAGATCCAAAGACTGTTAGCAGAATATGGAATCGGTGGGTTCAGAGGGGTAATACGGAACGCCGTGCTGGATCCCAACGGCCTCGTATCACTAGCAGTCGAGATGACATGCATCTTATCCGCATGGCTGTAACGGATCGTGCAGCCACGCCTCGATCCCTGAGTCAACAGATGGGGACGTTTGAAAGACAACAACCATCTGCACGAACAGTTCGACGACGTTTGCAGCAGCATGGACTATAAGCTCGGAGACCATGGCTGCGGTTACTCTTGACATTGCATCACAGACAGGAGCGCGTGCGATGGTGTACTCAACGACCAACCTGGGTGTACGAATGGCAATCCAGGTTCTGTTTAAGCATCATGATGGCCGCATCCGTGTTTGGCGACATCGCGGTGAGCGCACATTGGAAGCGTGTATTCGTCATCGCCGTACTGGCGTATCACCCTGCGTGATGGTATGGGGTACCATTGGTTACACTTCTCGGTCACCTCTTGTTCGCATTGACAGCGCTTTGAACAGTGGACGTTACATTTCAGATGTGTTACGACCCGTGGCTCTACCGTTCATTCGATCCCTGTGAATCGCTACATTTCAGTAAGATAATGCACGACCGCATGTTGCAGGTCCTGTACCGGCCTTTCTGGATACAGAAAATGTTAGACTGCTGCCCTGGCCAACACATTCTTCAGATCTCTCACCAATTGAAAACGTCTGGCCGAGCAACTGGCTCGTCACAATACGCCAGTCACTACTGTTGATGAACTGTGGTATCGTGTTGAAGCTGCATGAACAGCTGTCCCTGTACACGCCATCCAAGCTCTGTTTGACTCAATGTCCAGGCGTATCAAGGCCGTTACTACGGCCAGAGGTGGTTGTTCTGGTTACTGATTTCTCAGGATCTATGCACCAAAATTGCGTGAAAATGTAATCACATGTCAGTTCTAGAATAATAAATTTGTCCCATGAATACCCGTTTATCATCTGCATTTATTCTTGGTGTAGCAGTTTTAATGGCCAGTATTGTAGCAGATTGTCAATTTAACGGATCGAAAACTGCTGTGGTCAGAGTCGAATGGACAGGTTGAAACTCACGTCGAATCAGCTCGAGCCCGTCCCCGGACGTGAAGCCCGTGATGACGGGGACCTTGTTGAAACGACCTGCCTTCAGGCTTTCGGCCGGCCACTCGGTAACGAAGGCGCCTTCCACGTCCTGTTCAAGCACGGGGAGCCATGCAAGATGCTGGATGCGGATCTCCTCCTGCAAAGGTGGCAACAGCAGAATTAGTAGGCTGTAAGAATAAAAGACACAGATAACATATTACACAGGGTGTCCCAGTTATCTTGATCACACCAGTAACTTTTTGTCCGGAAGTAACACACACACACAAAAAAAAGAAAAAGAAAAAGAAAGGACCAGCGGAATGTTGTTTAGCTGCCAGGAGAACATTAACTAGTATGAGTGCGGCTAACGTAACTTTCCGCGTTACCGAAAGTATGAACAGCAATACGCCTTTTTAAATAGTAAGCTACATTATCTTCGCTAATGCACTTCTTCTCCTCAACATTTGTTCAGAAACGTATCGCAGTGTACCATTTAAGTAAACATGACACTAAAACCCTAAAAGAGTTTTAACTTTGGCTCTCTTGTATTAGTCACATGCAGTTCTCTAGAGTAACGTATTTCGTCCAGTTGGAGTTGATAGTAAACAAATGGCAACGCAAGGAAAATGCACACCAGTCATTACTGTTTTGCTAACTTGCATTGTCCGTCGACATTGTCTTTCTTCAAGTATATGGTATTCACACAAACCATCAACTGATGTCAATTGAATGAATGAATGGTGTGCAGTTTACTTGTGTTTCCAGTTGTTTACTGTCAACCCCAGCAAGTGGACTAGTTTACCTTGGGTACTCTCATCGTGTACTACCATTTGGTGTTACACATCTAAAAAACATTTGCCTAATAACGTTTCTCCATAAATAAAAAACGTATTTGGAGGGGTCAAGATAAATGCGATACACCAGAACACCCTGTATATAGCTAGTTGGATTCAATAATGGCAGACACAGTATATAACTGAGTGTATTCACTAATGAATGAAGCAGACAGCAGATTTTCTGGAACTAGACAGAATTTGAGAAATAGATAAGGAGTTAGCAGCATGTCTATAACTGTGAACGATTAATCATGCACTGTTAGAAAATTACCCAGACTGATACATTTTTCTCATTGACAGAAGCCCTTAAGTTTATCTATAACGTATTTGTGTCTTGACTAGTTGTTTCAGATGCTGTTGACTACACTACGAGATGTATCAAAATGGTTCAAATGGCTCTGAGCACTATGGGACTTAACATCTATGGTCATCAGTCCCCTAGAACTTAGAACTACTTAAACCTATCTAACCTAAGGACAGCACACAACATCCAGTCATCACGAGGCAGAGAAAATCCCTGACCCCGCCGGGAATCGAACCCGGGCGCGGGAAGCGAGAACGCTACCGCACGACCACGAGCTGCGGACGACGAGATGTATCTCCTGAAGTAATAAAACTTATCAGTCAGTTAAACGATATTTCATTACGGTATCAGTTTGTTTTCCATTACATTTTTTAGCACTCGAGGACTCTACAACTGTAGTGCTGCAATAATGTAAAAGGTAGCAAAAGCTCGACTAGTACTTCTGTAAAGTCCCGATCCGAGATCGTGTTATTATCAGAAGATTAAGCGAAGAGTGAGGGAGAGTGATCCTGTTCCGAGATAACATCCCGAAGATGTTCGGGCTCACATGCGATTCCCCTTCGTCGAAATGTCTTGCCTCAAACTCGTCTAGGGGTTGAACCGCACATGTCGCATTACACGCCCTAAATTAGACACTTGTGACCCTTTCGTTAAATTGTCTGGCCGATAGCAAGTTTGCGAAATACAAAGTTCACATAACATATAATAGCAGTAATAATAATATCAGGAACTAAATTAACGACCCATAAATAATGTAGGCCACACAGTTGCGATTTATTCAGAAAGCAAACTAATAGCGAAAGTGGTCGTATTTAAGGTTACTGTTACACTCGAGTGCACATATATCTGACGCAGTTCCATCATTCACAATCTCATTGCGAATAACGAGTCCAATACTCCATCTAGTTAACTACGCGAAAAGTCAAGAGTTCACACCAGGCGCGCGGTTGCTCACAGCTCAGAGACTAAGTCCCGCGATACCACATAACGGCAAATTTTCTAAGTCGTTTCACTTCCTCGCTGCCTAAAGACCAACTGCCCGCTTTCGCGTCTCATTCCGGACTGTACCCTCTGGTGTTAGGTTAGGTTAGTGTTTAACGTCCCGTCGACAACGAGGTCATTAGAGACGGAGCGCAAGCTCGGGTTAGGGACCGATTGGAAAGGAAATCGGCCGTGCCCTTTCAAAGGAACC
This sequence comes from Schistocerca nitens, assembly GCF_023898315.1. Lineage (NCBI taxonomy): Eukaryota > Metazoa > Arthropoda > Insecta > Orthoptera > Acrididae > Schistocerca > Schistocerca nitens. The sequence goes on from NC_064621.1 coordinate 367,152,255, forward strand.
ATCCCGGCATTTGCCTGAAACGATTTAGGGAAATCACGGAAAACCTAAATCAGGATGGCTGGAGACGGGATTGAACCGTCGTCCTCCCGAATGCGAGTCCAGTGTGCTACCACTGCGCCACCTCGCTCGGTCCCCTCTGGTGTCTCTAGCCTAACTGTCCGCTTTCGCTTCTGCCCGTCTCAGGTCGCGTCTCCTGCGTGCCGAACATACTCGCTCAACTGCCTAGCGCAGTTCCCTTTCCTGAAGCCGTCCGTCTGATTGGAAACAGCTTATTCTACATTATTTTACATTTTAATATATTTAAATGATCAAAACCTGACCACTTTCAAGTTCTAAATAAAGCAACAATAATATCCATTACATAATAAACGTTAAATTCTTATACAGAAAACCAAAACAATTTCTTTCATAAATTTGAATGTCACGGCCAGTAGCCTTGCACCAATGTACTTTCTGATAAATAAATAAAGAACAAAAGTAACTATTGTGCACTAAATTTTACAACAAATATTCTATTACTTAATGATTCAATAAGGTTTCATGCTGTTATCGTTCAACCGGTTTAGTGTGCAGGAAATGATGATCTGATGCTTAGCTGAAAATGCTGATAATTTAAATTTACTATATCTTTTAAACAAGTATAATTACAGAGTTGATATTTACAACGTTTGTCATTTTAATGATGCGCTTCTATATGAAATGTCGATCGTTAAGACCAAAGCGTTCAGATTTTAGCATTCAGATCTTTGTTACAAAACTTATTAATTTCACTTTAACAATAAATCCTAAAATATTATAGATATGATCAATATTCAAGTTTTATTGGGATCACCATGAAAATTTATCGAGGATGGCAGATTGAAATTACTGTGGCTTCATTCCCCGCATTACTATAGAATTAAATAGTTTCCATAAATGTTTCCCTTTATAGCCGATCTTAGGTCCTCCATATTCAACACTGCTACGTCTCCTCGGCCACAAAAGCCTTCTACTGGGTTTCCCTATGACATAGGTTCTCATCTGTCTCACTCGCACACTACAGTGCTTAGGCCTCAATAGACAATAGACGTCTGTGAGTTTCCCCACCTCGTGGTGAATCTGCGCCCTTTGTGGTACGCGGTCCTGGACGACAGGGTTCGTTTCAGAGTTCCTGTAGGCTGACTCTTTCGGCCATATATTTAAATGAGAACGCAATGCTCGTTAACTCACACTGTGGAGTGCCAGGGCGCAAATTAAACATTACTCAATTAACAATCATTTATTGGCGAGAGTTCTACAATCACTCCGTCTTCTTGCCGGCGTTGCCTAGGAACGACCGTGCTGAATACCGAATCCGCTGCTTGAAAGGTTGAGGTGGCAGGCCCTGACGTTGCCTTTGGTTTGTACCGAGACCTGTAGGAGGGTGTAGCGGCTGTGCGCCTGCGCATCGAAGCGTGGCTGTGGGCGTCGTCAGAGCCTCAGTACCCTCTATGAGTGAAGCTGTACTTAGGCCTGTTCCCAGAATACTGCATCCCCCTGTAGTCGGTTTTCGAGATGGCGCGAAGGCAAAAAACCCAGAAGTAACACGAACAGCCTGAGTGACGGTCCCAGCACACAGCCGGCAAGGCGGTATTAACGCTGCCCCGGTTGCGGCGACATAGGCACCCAGTGCCCAAGTTGGACAGTTTGTAGATGGGCAGGTCGGTTCTTCATCAACGGAAGATCGGTCAGGCCCCCAACCTCTGTCAGTGTTATTATAACCGGAATGACTGCGGCTTACCGTTCAGAAGTCTCATCCACTGTCAGATGGCTGTGGACTTGTAGCTGTGGGCTTCAGATTAGCGGCACCTTGTAGATACTTGTTGAATTCATCAGAGCATTCTGCAACTTATAGTGCTGGTCTGGCATTGGTATCGCTGATGAAGAAGGAATAGCCTTTCTCTGAGAATAAGCTTGAGGAGGGCAGAGATTGTATAGCAGGGGATGACATAGTTCCCCTGCCCTCCCTCTCCACCCTCAACCACCCCTATACTGGTAATAGAACGCGCTCTCATTTTCGGAGCCTATCAACACTCTCAGCTGCTCTAGTGTTTCATGTCAGAGTTCGAGGGTGTTTGCCTCCTGAAAGGTGTTATTATGAATCTCTAGGTGAAGTTACCGTATTTATCGTCATTACAGTAGAGCGTTCTGTCTGTTCCGCACTGTTGTCAAAGTGCTGAATCAGTTATTCTTGGCTTCCCTCTCAGATAGACTGATGAAACGAGCTCCCAGCTTGTTTGAACTTTGGACCATCCGTGTTAACATTCGGCTGTGACGCTGTTTCATAGTCGACAGACGTGCCCCGCTTAGTGATGCCTCAGTCAGCTTCTGACAAAATTTTATTCCTGCAATTATTTATTATACTCTGTGCATCGCTTCCTTTTATTATGCGGTTGATTCGCCATGGTTTCATGTTGATTACATACGGATGAATATCAGCTCTTTGTGTTACTAGTGAACGTGTGGTTTTTGATAATACATTTAATGCTCGTTCATTGTTTAAAAATTCCTATCTATCATATAAATATCACCACATTTTTTTTGCAATCAACACAAACATCTACACTGAAATGATAGAAAGAAACTACAATACTATTCGCAACTTGCCTTGGGACACCACAGGACTCTTTCAGTGAGATGAACCTTTCTGGTAGTCGTTAATGTCAAATTGCCCGCATCTTATTAATCCTATCTTTCAAGCATCCTTTCTTTCAAGCAACTGATATAAAGCAAATGATTAAGATTTATTGGAAATCCACTCCTCCACCACTTCGTTATCAATAATTTACTCAGAACTTCGTTCACCGAAAGAAATGAGATTTGATAATTTTATTGTATTATTTATAATCAACTGGTCCCAAATTACATGAACATGACGAAACCTTTGAGGAAAATGAGACTTACCTCCATTAAACAGTACCACCAGTCCTGTCTTAGTTTTCGTTACTAGCAAAAGAAGAGACGTCCTGTCAATGAAGAGATCATTACAGATGGAGGAAAGTTCTAATTGCGCTAGAATAGGGAACGATTCAGGATTTGCCTGAACCAGTTTAAGGAAACCACATGCCCGAAAGGTTTGTTGTGGAGACATGAGATTCAGTGACAGCGTTATTTTATAAACAGCTTGTAGTCGAGCAGTTTCTTGTTTCATGATAACGAGCAGCGACATTTATAAATAGAAAGAATTTTTTGAAGGTGTACAAAAGTTTCAATGTGTGAGAACAATATCTGATAGCATATGACCCAGCGATTGGGTGTGCCAGTTAAAAGGGAAAGATATGGCTGCAAGAGATAATTAAGCACACGTTCTTAATGTATCATGAAACTTCAGTAATATAAGAGCACACGAGGAAACTTCTCACAAGAATCCTTTATTCGGTATCTGTTGTATTCTCACAGAATTTCGTGACAAATATTTCAGATTATAAAGTGTACCATTCATACACCCTATAAGTAACTTTAAATGTTTGTTTCATTTCGTATCGCATTTTAATATATCCTTAGCTATGTAATTGATGTGGCAGAGTCCAAATGCTTTTTGTCAATAGTCTAGTCACTGCAAACATGACTTCGTTTCTACATATTCTCTTTCACTTAGTTGTGTACAAGAGAAGCTGTCAATAACTAGAAGGAAATGGAAGACTGAGGCTTAGTTTTCTGTTAATGACAAAGCCATTTGTAACCTTCCAGCAGTAAAAATAGGTATAACATTCCGTAACCTCGTAATAAAAATGTGACTAACCTCTCAATAAAACTGTGGCTCACTTATAACCGTTCAATAATTAACTGTGAATTTAAATTGGTAAATTTTGGACGTCAGCAGTGCTGCGTCATGGGCTTAAAAGATCATTCTGAATAAATTGAAAATTCTTACCTCAATGAAGTCGCCGGATAACACGTATATATCTGCTCCTATGATAAATTTTTCTGGCACAGCCCAGTGCAATGCTAGCCGCTAGATTTGTCATGTATAAAAAGAAACAACTGATTTTTCTTTACGATAATTGGGATGACCATCAATTGCAGAAATTAGTAAATTCTTTAAATTCAAATGAATGATTGTCAAAAAGGTTAATTTTATAAAAAAGATTATTATTAAAAGAAACAAACCACACATCGCTCCCCACGACCGGTCCCGCCAACTCCATACACCACACTGCTAGCCACTACTTACTCGTACTGACACTGCTCTTACTGCAGCCAACACTGCTCTCTGGTCTGAGATTCTCTTATAGCTAACATATCGCAGGCAGCGCATGAGCAATCCATCGAAATTACATCTCGAGTGTGCTAGCAATAAATTCCTTAGTTATGGACCTCTTACACATTGTAAATAGAGCACAAACTTATATTCGGTAAGGGATTCGGTCATGTCCTTTTCAAAACAACATTTCCAACATTTGCTTTAATAAACTTAGGAAACGACAGTCAAGGTAAAACTGGATGGCCAGAGAAGGATTTTAACTACTGTCCTGAATGGGAGCTCAGTTTCTTAACTACTATGTCATATCGCTCAGTCTGCTGTCACTTACTATCCAAAACAAAATGTTCTGTGTAATTTACAGTTCCTTTCAGTTACTTAATGATGATACCTACAAATCTTTTCGGTATATGAGTAATTCTATCTGTCATTTTTGTAGTGCAGATAAAAGCAAAGCTGTTGTCAACCGGAATGTGGGTTTAACACCATAGTGCATTGCTAGACTCATACTATTGAATGTGGTATACCCTCGTCTTCCTCCAAATTCTGAACTTATTTTCCTAGCCTTTTATAGGAGAGTCTGCAGTTTCATGTGGAACCCGAAGCACGATACAACTTGGCATCTTTCACACTGACAAATCATTGCCGCAATTGAAAGAAGTGATGTGAGTGACCGAAAGAATTTCGAGAGTCGAATAAGGGATTGAAGACCAGGCCTTTGATTTGCAGCCTGGCTCTTGTCTACTACGCCATCCCGACAAACTGTCACTGCGCACCTGTGCCTCTGACGAAGAAAAACTGACCTGAGTATATAGTCCATCATGTTCTTTAAGGGATTGTCTGACACCTTCATATAGCTGGATAATAGTCCTCGTAGTGGTCGATACGGATGCTTATTGTACAAATCTGCTGGAGTTACCTCTGGAGTGATGATGTCGTCATCGTGAGATACGAGGTCCTGGGGGTCAACCGTCAGGAGGAAGTCTCGCAGCTCCTGAGTGTTGTTCGCAGTAAAACCTAGGACCTCTGCCAGACGGAACGCCTTGGCCGCAGGGTCGGCCATTATTCCCCAGGGGCTGGCTGCCTCTCCACTATGGATTATGGCACCACGGAAGAGGCCTGTGAGGAAAACAAACATACTGCTACCACGTGTTCCGGTCGGACTGTGAAATCAACCAACAAATGCTACTTCGGTGGCAGCCATATTCTGTAGCGGCCTGCATCATGTAATATGGAGTAATTATACAGTCCGACGAACTTTCCAAAAAATCGGCCAAGAACAACGTAAAAATGATACAGTATGTGAAAGACAGAACCTCAGTTTTTTAAATGGTTATAATTAACGTTTTATGTGTTCACGCTTCGTCACATGGAACATCCAATTGTAGTCCAATTCAGCCCATACCCGAATCAGTATATCAGGAGTGAAGGTAAAAACAGCTGCTGTGTCACAAGTGTTAGAGGTCCAGTGATAGAGGTGGAAACTCTTAGGAAAAATCTCTAGGTGTCAACTCTGACGACTATGGTAGCCACTCGAGTAGTACTGCCAGCAATGCGGCCTACCCAGTGACGTATCGAAGTCTCATTCAGGTGATCTCGTGCACAATTGTGGAAATGTGGAGAGGCGCTATCTTGTTGAAAAATGAAATCGCTGCTATTAGTTTCAAGTTGTGTCTTTCAAGTTGTGTCATGAGCCATGATTGCAACATGTCGAGATAGGCGACACCACTCTCCCAGTGAAGAAAAATGGTCCGTAGACTGTCTTGTAGGACATAGCAAAGCTTTCTGGGACTTAACAGTTTCACTTTCTTCACATGGTCCACTGTCTATTCCGACATGCCCGATTGGCCCGATCGTTTCGCTTCTCACGAACAACCATCCTTCTCGAATTTCCTGTATCATTGCACAATGCTATTGTGAAGTGGTGGTTTCTTGTGAAACTTGCCATGGAAAGCTCTTTGCATACTCACTACCGTTTGGCAATGGGCAAATGCGGTCATACAAAATGCTTTCTTCGCCTGCTTCGCTGCCATTTTGTGCAACTACGGTCGGAGGCACCGTTTCTGGCTATTTGCAAGTTAACTTGGGAATACCACATTCAAAAGAAACTCTCAGAGTTTGTTCATCACTGATTGTATTGTTTGTTAGCTATGTTTAGCCATGTACCAATACAGGGCTATTACAAATGATTGAAGCGATTTCATAAATTCACTGTAGTTCCATTCATTGACATATGGTCACGACACACTACAGATACGTAGAAAAACTCATAAAGTTTTGTTCGGCTGAAGCCGCACTTCAGGTTTCTGCCGCCAGAGCGCTCGAGAGCGCAGTGAGACAAAATGGCGACCGGAGCCGAGAAAGCGTATGTCGTGCTTGAAATTCACTCACATCAGTCACTCATAACAGTGCAACGACACTTCAGGACGAAGTTCAACAAAGATCCACCAACTGCTAAGTCCATTCGGCGATGATATGCGCAGTTTAAAGCTTCTGGATGCCTCTGTAAGGGGAAATCAACGACTGTGCCTGCAGTGAGCGAAGAAACGGTTGAACGCGTGCGGGCAAATTTCACGCGTCGCCCGCGGAAACGACGAATAAAGCAAGCAGGGAGCTAAACGTACCACAGCCGACGGTTTGGAAAATCTTACGGAAAAGGCTAAAGCAGAAGCCTTAACGTTTACAATTGCTACAAACCCTGACACCCGATGACAAAGTCAAACGCTTTGAATTTTCGGCGCGGTTGCAACAACTCATGGAAGAGGATGCGTTCAGTGCGAAACTTGTTTTCAGTGATGAAGCAACATTTTTTCTTAATGGTGAAGTGAACAGACACAATGTGAGAATCTGGGCGGTAGAGAATCCTCACGCATTCGTGCAGCAAATTCGCAATTCCCCAAAAGTTAACGTGTTTTGTGCAATCTCACGGTTTAAAGTTTACGGCCCCTTTTTCTTCTGCGAAAAAAACGTTACAGGACACGTGTATCTGGAGATGCTGGAAAATTGGCTCATGCCACAACTGGAGACCGACAGCGCCGACTTCATCTTTCAACGGGATGGTGCTCCACCGCACTTCCATCATGATGTTCGGCATTTCTTAAACAGGAGATTGGAAAACCGATGGATCGGTCGTGGTGGAGATCATGATCAGCAATTCATGTCATGGCCTCCACGCTCTCCCGACTTAACCCAATGCGATTTCCTTCTGTGGGGTTATGTGAAAGATTCAGTGTTTAAACCTCCTCTACCAAGAAACGTGCCAGAACTGCGAGCTCGCATCAACGATGCTTTCGAACTCATTGATGGGGACATGCTGCGCCGAGTGTGGGAGGAACTTGATTATCGGCTTGATGTCTGCCGAATCACTAAAGCGGCACATATCGAACATTTGTGAATGCCTAAAAAAACTTTTTGAGTTTTTGTATGTGTGTGCAAAGCATTGTGAAAATATCTCAAATAATGAAGTTATTGTAGAGCTGTGAAATCGCTTCAATCATTTGTAATAACCCTGTACTGATTTTTTAAAATATTTGGTGGACTTTATAAGTAAACTGTGACTCTTGAGAGATATATGGGGTGGCCAAACCGCTTGTCATTACTATGTATGTCTTACATAGACCAAGAATGTGAAATGGAAAGTATAAAGACAAACTGTTAAGAAACTAAGTGCAAGCTCATGCTTTCCATGTTTCCATTAAGTGTTGCCATTGTGTACTTGGACTCGTTTCGAAGTTATTCTCCTATGCTGGAAGACGATAAATAGCGAAATGAATGATGAAGATGTACAGCACTGTTAGCAAAACAGAAGGGTATCATAAAGCGTTATTTAGTCTCTGAGTTAGAAATATTATGTCTCCTCGTACATTTTCCTTCGCGGCCTATGATTATTGTGACGTCACTGTATACAGGGTGGTCCATTGATCGTGACCGGGCCAAATATCTCACGAAATAAGCGTCAAACGAAAAACTACAAAGAACGAAACTTGTCTAGCTTGAAGGGGGAAACCAGATGGTGCTATGGTTGGCCCGCTAGAAGGCGCAGCCATAGGTCAAACGGATATCAACTTCGTTTTTTTAAATAGGAGCCCCCATTTGTATTACATATTCGTGTAGTACGTAAAGAAATATGAATGGTTTAGTTGGACCACATTTTTCGCTTTGTGATAGATGGCGCTGTAATAGTCACAAACATATGGTTCACAATTTTAGACCAACAGTTGCTAACAGGTAGGTTTTCTAAATTAAAATACAGAACGTAGGTATGCTTGAACATTTTATTTCGGTTGTTCCAATGTGATACATGTACCTTTGTGAACTTATCGTTTCTGAGAACGCATGCTGTTACAGCGTGATTACCTGTAAATACCAAATTAATGCAATAAATGCCCAAAATGATGTCCGTCAACCTCAGTGCATTTCGCAATACGTGTAACGACATTCCTCTCAACAGCGAGTAGTTCGCCTTCCGTAATGTTCGCACATGCATTGACAATGCGCTGACGCATGTTGTCAGGCGTTGTCGGTGGATCACGATAGCAAATATCCTTCAACTTTCCCCACAGAAAGAAATCCGGGGACGTCAGATCCGGGGAACGTGCGTGTCATGGTATGGTGCTTAGACGACCAATCCACCTGTCATGAAATATGCTATTCAGTACCGCTTCAACCGCACGCGAACTATGTGCCGGACATCCATCATGGTGGAAGTACGTCGCCATTCTGTCATGCAGTGAAACATTTTGTAGTAACATCGGTAGAACATTACGCAGGAAATCAGCACACATTGCACCATTTAGATTACCATCGATAAAATGGGGGCCAATTATCCTTCCTCCCATAATGCCGCACCATACATTAACCCGCCAAGGTCGCTGATATTCCACTTGTCGCAGCCATCGTGGATTTTCCGTTGCCCAATAGCGCATATTATGCCGGTTTACGTTACCGCTGTTGGTGAATGACGCTTCGTCGCTAAATAGAACGCGTGCAAAAAATCTGTCATCGTCCCATAATTTATCTTGTGCCCATTGGAAGAACTGTATACGACGTTCAAAGCCGTCGCCATGCAATTCCTGGTGCATAGAAATATGGGATGGGTGCAATCGATGTTGATGTAGCATTCTAAACACCGACGTTTTTGAGATTCCCGATTCCTGCGCAATTTGTCTGCTACTGATGTGCGAATTAGCCGAGACAGCAGCTAAAACACCTACTTGGGCGTCATCATTTATTCCAGGTCGTGGCTGACGTCACACTTGTGGCTGAACACTTCCTGTTTCTTTAAATAACGTAACTATCCGGCGAACGGTCCGGACACTTGGATGATGTCCAGGATACCGAGCAGCATACATGGCACACGCCCGTTGGTAATTTTGATCACAATAGCCATACATCAACACGATATCGACCTTTTCCGCAATTGGTAAACGGTCCATTTTAACACGGGTAACGTATCGCGAAGCATATACCGTCCGCACTGGCGGAATGTTACGTGATACCACGTACTCATTGTGGTGTCACCGCCAGACACCACACTTGCTAGGTGGTAGCCTTTAAATCGGCCGCGGTCCGTTAGTATACGTCGGACCCGCGTGTCGCCACTATCAGTGATTGCAGACCGAGCGCCGCCACACGGCAGGTCTAGAGAGACTTCCTAGCACTCGCCCCAGTTGTACAGCCGACTTTGCTAGCGATGGTTCACTGACAAATTATGCTCTCATTTGCCGAGACGATAGTTAGCATAGCCTTCAGGTACGTCATTTGCTACGACCTAGCAAGGCGCCATTACCAGTTAGTATTGATGCTGTAAAACATGTACCGTCAAGAGCGATGTTCACCAATTATGGATTAAAGTTAAGTATTCCAGAAGATACGTACGTTTTTTGCTAGTCTCTTTTCCGTGTCCTGTTCCAGACCTCACGCCAGCCTGCGTGAGCTTAAACGCGTGCCTTTCGGCTTCCTCCTAGTGGATTGGCTGTCTTGCCAATTCACAACACTTATACGTTTGTGACTATTACAGCGGCATCTATCACAAAGCGAAAAAAGTGATCCAACTAAAACATTCGTATTTCTTTACCCAGTACACGAATATGTAATAAAAAAATGTGGGTTCTTATTTAAGAAAACGCAGTTGATATCCGTTTGACCTATGGCAGCGCCATCTAGCGGGCCAACCATAGCGCCATCTGGTTTCCCCCTTCAAGCTATCTGTTTCATTCTTTGTAGTCTTTTCGTTTGACGCTTACTTCGTGAGATATTTGGCCCTGCCACTATCAATGGACCACCCTGTATATTCATTGAGGACAGCTGTCGTGACTGTATTTATACATCTACTGAACTAAGAATGGTATATGAGATGAGAGTACTGTGCCAAGGGTATTGTGCCTTAAGGGATCAAATGGAACTTTCAGCATTTACAAAGCAAACGAAAAACGAAAAACGAAATCAAAGATTCCCTCAATTCTGTGACGTCTGCGCTAAGGAATTCTGCATGTCTGCAGTTGCTTGGGGAAAAGCAGACTTTTTCTGAAAAATTCGAGAGTGCACTGCATGTAAAAAGTCTAAGGTAAGAACAAGTACAGTGTAGTGATTTCACTAACAATGGTAGTAGGAATTGAAAGGTGAGTTGCTAGAGTATCTGATCGTAGTATGCATGTACGTCGGGTACAGAATAATCCTTCCGAGCTGTAGCATTTTACATAACAACCAAGTAATGATGTGCCGGTATCAGAATTTATTGTATGATAGTGAAATGTATTTAATACTACTATGGTTTATATGACAACCTATGGAAGAAGAAGCTAGGTTTTCTATGTCTATGTAAGCCCCTTGTTAAAAATTGAGATAGTCTGTAGAAACCTAGCCCTAGATCTTTTAATTACTTGCTGACAATAGCAGCAACTGGATGAGTCGAGCCATATGAGTAGCACTTTTGAGACTTCGGTTTTAATTTCGGCGGACAGGCATCCTGCACTCACCAGTGCCACATTAGCGAAACTGTTTTGCTACTGCATAGATTTACAAACTGGTTATATAAAGATGTTAACATATTAAGCAACCGTTGGATACCAGAGTACTGATTGCGAGATTGTAACTAAAATTTCCTAACGTGAAAAGACCCTTTCTCCCTTGAGTTTGATACATTTATGGAGACTTCAGCATTGTATTCTTCTGAACGTAGAGAATAAATTTGGACAAGAGAACACAAACCCGTTACTCTTTAAAGACCTAAATGGCGACCTGCTTAGTGTCACTCAGTGTGCTACTCTTTCGAAATTATTTAGTCGGGTGAAGTGATTTTATGCACCGATTTGCGGCGAGAGGCGATAGCTTTGCCACCATGATAAATGCTGACCAAAATTGAGTTTCCTTAGTGACATTCAAAAGTGTACCACTGTTATATTAAATGGTTTTATGCACCAACCTGCAGTGAGAGGTGACAACACCAGGTGCGAGACAGAGCAGCCTCCAGAGCTCTCACCACCGATGGTCACCTGGTTAGGATCCCCACCGAAGGCAGCGATATTCTGTTGTATCCACTGCAGGGACATCACCATGTCCTTCATGCCGGCATTCCCAGGGATCACCTCGTCACCAGTGCTCAGCAAGCCTGCAAAGTGCACCATAGTGCAAACATTAAAAAAATTAATCATTGCAATTGTGCCTTTAGGATTCACACAGACACCCCCCCCCCCCCCCCACACACACACACACCAAAATCTCTTATACAGAGATCGTCAGATCCAGCATTTTACACCAAAGCATACCAAATCCCTTTGAACTTTTATGGCAAGAAGTACCAGATCCCCCTGCACTGAGCCATCTGTGGCATTTTTTTCTGTGATGCAAATAATATTAAGCGTATTCGATTGTTTTGTGACAATTATTCGTCTGAAAACAAAAATTATTGTATTTTGTTTCCGTTCTGTGTGATGCATGACAATATGGATTTCAGATCGAGTGGTTCTTCCCTGTATATGGTCATTTATAGAGGCCTGCAGTTAGGTCTTTTGGTATTGCAGAAAAGAAACCCTGATAACTTGAAACTGTAATGCTCCCAGAAGAACACCATAATGTATTTGAGACAGTAGGAACACTTTACTCCCTGAGTTCTGGTTTTTTCTCAAACAGTTGGTAAGAAATCAGTCAAACATTAGTTCAAAAAAAAAAAAAAAACTTCAAAATTAATGAAGCTGAACGTCTCACTGGTCGTCATCCGTCAGCACTGGTTGGTCTGCATGCTACATACGCAATGACACCAAAGTATAAACACAAAATGTTCAGAGGCAGGGTAAGGTGTGGTCGTATTTTGCCTCAAGTAAACAAACAACAGGCAAACAAAAATGACTTTCTGCGGTGGGGTATGAATTGAACCACATCCCTTTCTAAAAATGTTTGTGGTAGAGGATACTGAAGTATTATTAGTTAATGAGGATGGAGACAGTGACAAGATAGACATTCTTAATGATGACTGATGTTTTGAAGCAAATAACAGTAGTACTAGAAACAATTAGTTGCAATATTATAATCATTATTGAGAGAGTACATGTTAACAATTCTTACAATTCTGTAAGACTTGAAGTAACTACCATTCTAGAAGGTCCTGTAGAGAATTAATATATGACAAGTTATGCTCTAAGTAAGAGAAAGATAAAGTTTTCTTCTAAAGCTTTGATTGATAAACATGTCCTCCAAAGTCATTTGCAATAAATGACACAAAATATATTAGTATTGAGTGTTATTTGTTCATGAAGCATAGTTTGTACACTTTGAAAATAATTTTTATAACTAAAAGTACCAATTACAAAATTAAATTCCCAATAACTGTAGAATAATAATGAGGAATACTTTAAATTTTTCTAAAAGATTGGTTTGTGCATATCGACTATGGTTTGCATATGAGAACCATTGTGGCTACAGGAAATTTTTCTGCTATACTGAAAAATTTGTCCAGTTTGGTACCATTTGGAAACGAGCAATATATATATATATATATATATATATATATATATATATATATATATATGTGTGTGCGTGTGTGTGTGTGTGTGTGTGTGTTTGTGCACATTCCACATCTCCTCCCAAACCACTGGATGGGATTTCAACCAAATATGGTACACGTATTACTGATTGTCTGGAAAGAAACATTGTTGGGGTAACCACCATCTGGTTCCCATTGGGGTGGGAGTAGGGTAAAATAAGCGTTGTAATGCCTGATATCTATGTGTACCATAGGCATATGCAGGCAAGTGCGAATTAGGAAACACTAAAGGAACTCACCTACTATCACAAAACAAGTAACTGAAATGCCGCATTGAACGAACGGATTCGTTGTTCAGACAATTAGCACAAAATATCGCTTTACAGGTACCTTAGAACCTGCTACAAGTCTACCTTCAATGACCTGAATTCATCTTTGCACAGTATTCAGTGACCGCCTCGGGACGGCGAAATAAATGGATCACATGTTCGGAGCTGTTGACGTCAGGCGACTAATATATCTCCGTGTCCAGTGGAGCACAACTACCAGACCGTTCTGTGCTTCACAGTCAACTCTTGCTGCCACTGTACCCCGTTCTGCCTGGCTACAATGTAGAACTTCTCTGTGGTTATTCCTCCTGTTTTACTTGGCGACTGACTGGAATTTTCTTGGTGAATCTTTAGCGTAGCTGTCTATCACGTTTAGTCAAAGCACAGGCTGGTTTCGAGGACTGTCTGTTTATTTTAGAGTTATGTAAAGAGCAGTGAAATAAATCAGTTTTGTCCCTCTGACTACGTTTTTTTCCAAAACGAACTGCAGAAATAATCAAGGAACAAATGTCATCAAACAGATCATGAAATATTCGTAAGTTGGCGATATGAGTCACTGATTGTCTGGAGGAAAATAAGTGAACACGAAACAGGTCATCCATACCGAAATGGCTCTCATCTGAAGGAGCATAGATTAACTAGTTTTTTTTTCTTTATTGTAATTTCATTTCCCTTTCCCGTATGGGCAGGGGAGGGCTGGCAACGGAACAGTCCACCACTCTTGACCCAATTGGCTTTACAAAAGTACAGAAGGGTGATTACATAAAAAGGGGGGATAAAAAGGGGGACATAAAAACCACAGTAAACGGAAATGATGGGAGTTAAAATATATGCTAAGATGGGAACGTACAATGGGGGACAGTAAAAAAGTCGGCATAAAGTTAAAAGAACACAGCTGGCAACTCAAAGTGCACTTAAAAACATGGAGGCACACAAGTTAAAAGTCGGTCACAGGATAAAAATCACACAGAGCAAGACACTTAAAAACACTGGAAACTACAGAGTACTCATGAAGAATAAAAGAAAAACCTCTGGTAGGGACCTGCTGAGGGACTGGACAGGAGAGGAAAAGAGGGGAGGAGGTGCAGTGTGGAGGGGGCGGCTGGGAGGGGTGGGAGGAAGAGGGAAAAAAGGGGGCAGGAGGCATGTCAAGAGGCAGGAGATGGGTAGGGTGGGAGATGAAGAGGGTAGACAAGGCAAAAGGGAGTGCAGCGACACTGAAGGGGAGCACAGGAGAAGGAGGGAGTGTAGGAGGGGGAAAGCCACTCAGGAGAAGGGAGGGGGAGGAGAGGGAGCCCTGAGGAGGAGGCAGGAGGAAGGTGGGCTTAGAGTTGGTAGGAGGGACAGACATCAGGGCGAAGTTTATCATCTGGGAGGGGTAAGTGCTGGAAGTTTTGTTGGGAAAGGAGATGTAGGGTGTGGAGATGGAGACACAGTAAAGGCACAGCAATGGGCTGGGGGTGGCGAGGAAGGGGGACACAAGGGTTGGGGGGTATCAAGTCGGTGTGCAATAAACAGGGTGCAGATGTGTTCAAAGAAAGGGAGAAGGTGGGGGAAAGGGATGAGATCATAGAGGATGCGCATGGGGGACAGAAGGCAGATATAGAAGGCGAGGTGGAGTGCATGGCGTTCCGGGATTTGGAGGGCTTTATAGAACCTGGGAGGGGCGGAAATCCAAGCAATGTTGGCATAACGAAAGATGGGGCAGATCAAGGATTTGTAGGTGTAAAGGCTGGTGGAAGGATGCAGTTCCCATGTCCAGCCAGACACGAGTTTCAGGAGGTGGAGTCTGTTGTGAGCTTTGTGTTGGATTGTAAGGAGATGGGGAGTCCAGATGAGGTGGTGGTCGAGGGTGAGAACAAGGTATTTGAGAGTAGGAGTGAGGTGGATAGGATGGCCATAAATGGTTAAGTAGAAATCATGGAGACGGAAGGAATGGGTGGTGTGGCCTATGATGAACGCTTGGGTCTTGGAGGAGTTGTTACGAAGGAAACCACTGGTTGCTCCAAGTGTTGAAATGGTCAAGGTGGGTTTGCAGGGTATGTTAGGACCCTTGAAGGGTAGGATAAAGTTCTAGGAAGGCGATGTCATCAGAAAATTGGAGGCGATGAACAGGTGGTGGACATTTGAGCATATCAGCCATGTACAGGAGATAGAGAGGGGAAAGGACGGAGCCTTGGAACATGACGGCGGAGGGATAGAAGGTATGGGAGTTGCAATTGTGGATAGTGACATAGGAGAACAACGGGACAGGAAGGAAGCAACGAGATGGACGAAATGGATAGGGAGAGCATAGATCTGTGGTTTTAAGAGGAGCCCGGGATGCCAGAGATGGTCGTAGGCATGTTCTGGACGTCAAGGGAAACAAAGATAGTGGAGCAATGGGAGCTAAGTTGGAGGGAAAGAAGATTGGTAAGGTTAAGGAGCTGGTTATTGGCTGAGAAGGAAGGCCAGAAGCTACACGGGGAAAGGGGAAGGAGGTGGTGTTGGTTAAGGTGGTGTGAATATGGCAGGAGAGGATGGTCTCGAAGACATTACTGAACATGGAGGTAAGGCAGATGGGACGATAGGAAGAGGTACCAGAGGGAGGTTTGCTGGGCTTAGGGAACAGCAGGATACGGGAAGTCTTCCACAGGTTGGGGTACAAGCCAGTGGAGAGGAGGACATTGTACAGATTAGCAAGGAAAGCCAGGGAGGATGGGGGGATGGGGATTCCTTGAGGTGGCGGTAGGTGACGCCATCATGAAAAGCAGCGGTGTTGCATTTGGAGCAGAGGACGTGTGTGATGCCATGTGCGGTGATGGGAGTGTTGATGTCTGAGGGGGCTGACTGATCCAAGTACTGAAAGCTAGGGGCGAGTGGTGGGACAGAGGTATCAGTCCAGTCAAGGATGGTGGGGAAGAGGGAGTAGTCAAAGTGGGGATTGTCAGGAATCGAGAAGACCTCGGAGAGGGTGGGAAGCGATATGGTTAGCCTTACTGAGGTTGTAAGGAAAGGGGCGATTGTCGTGGAAGATAGGGTAATGTGGGGTGGGATGGCTACTAATAAGGCGGTGGAAGGCTGCTGACCAGTACTTGGAGGAGTTGACAGGGAGGGTGGAGTTGAGGCATGTACATGACTGGTGCCAGTCAGCTTAAGTTGGTGGAACACTAATTTTTGTAAAAGCTCTGGAAAACCGTCGTCTTTCTCTACCAAGAAACAAATTGAGATTGTACTGATCACTTCCGAAAAGACTGGCATACGTCCAGCAAAACATGATCTGTTTTCTTATTATCCTTCATGTGTTTTCACATTAACCATACAGACGCCGCTTAAATAAAGGTGACACAGATGGCAGCACTGTATGGCACACACAGAATGCTAGCGGCAGCGTCGAGACTGAGGACTGATTTTGATTGTAGAAATGGTGTTCCCCACTGCAAGAACAGTGATTATTCATTCATTTTCTCTACTTGTGTTGGGTAGCACCCCAATCGGTTTAATGCCCAGACGATACACGAATCTGTGTACAGGGTGTATTGTAATTCGTAGCGAAAACTCACATTCGAAGTGACTATTAACGTTACACTTTATCAGTTAAACGAGGTGTTCCACGTGTCTTCATCACATTTGAATGCAATACTACTCTGGAATTTGCAGTGAATGAAGAATTATTTCAGACACCCCGGCATTATTTCGCAAATCTTGCCAAGGCTGTACAACTTGCAGCTCCAGATCTTCAGCTATGTCAACGGGAGTGCTGTACACTTAACTTTTCGGATGACATCAGACAGATATATCGAGGAATGAGGTAAAATGACCTTAGAGACCAAGGTATAGACCCTGTTCGACGTTTCCGTCTTGGGACCTGTTACATAGTTGGATGTCGTCTTGTATCAGCAGCAAAAACCTTCCAAAATCTCCACTATTTTTCGGTACACAGGAGGAAAATAAACTTCAGATGGAAACTGTGTCTGAAACTGTCATTGACCAAGGCAACAGAGCATCGCGTTCATGGGACGTAAGGCATGTACACGCCACTGGCTATCATGGCCATCAGTCACTATCACAGAGTAACAAACAACATTGCGAGACATTCTGTCTACGGTCTGTCAGCGTACAAAGTCACGTTTGCTGCCAAAGGGGTGGCCTAGTGACAAGCGCCGGCGCCTATACGTAATTTCGACGCTCTGTAGCGTCGTTGGATGACGTTTTCGGACATGGATTCCTATTCTCGATTTATTCCTCAAGACACACTCTACAACTCCTCGAAATTTGTCGCAACATTTCTGGAACACCCCGTATAAGCAGCGACATACGGGCAAAGGAGGTGCGTGGCATTTGTATCTTTACTACGTGCGTATGGTAAATTCAGGAACGTGAACTGTGGCGACTTTATTAGCAAATGCGTCTAAACTGGACCAACGTGTGGTTGTTATTCTCTTGGTTGTTGAAGGACAAACTCCGGTGGCAGCATCCATCGGAGAATGAAGAGTGCGTATGGGGCAGCATGCCTGTCGAAAACCCCGTTGTTGAATAGTGAGACAAGAGGTGCTACTGTGTCGTGATAACACACGTCCCTATCTTGCAAATGTCGTAATGCTGAAGTTACGCCAACTCAAGTGGGAGTCACTCGAGTACGGCTCTTTCGTCCCTTAAAAAAAGGCCTCGGAGGGTCGAGGACTCCTATCGAACGAGGACGTGCAGCTGGCAGTTAAGAACTTCTTCACGCAGCATGACATGGTGTTTTACAGATAGATATCTTGACCCTAACGGTGGGTGGGATGGTTGCGTCAATACTCTCATGTGATCGGTATACCGATTCTGAACTCTATGGCCTTCGGACGGAAGCTTTTTATCGTCCCTTATACTCGTATAATAACAAAAGTTTGATTACAATATTTATAGATAAATAAATTATAAATCTCCTATGGCTCACAGCTTGGTACAAATACGAGGGTAATCCCAAAAGTAAGGTCTCCTGTTTTTTATGAGTACATAGACCTGTTTATTTCTACAATGGTTTACATCAGTTTACAGCTTGAACATTTACCTATTTTTCGACATAATCACCATTTCTGTCGATGCATTTTTGTAGACTCTGTGGCAGTTTTTGTATGCCCATGTCATACGAACTCGCCGCCTTGCTGTTCAGAAAGTTATGAACCTCTTCTTTCACCTCGTCGTCGGAGCTGAATCGTTGGCACCACAATTAACGCTGACAGGTACTGTGAGAGTGAAAAAACTCAAACGGGCATTCAGAACCGGAGAAGAGGAATATTGAGCAAGGGCGTACACATTCTCCATGACAACGCTCGCCCACACATCGCTCAGCAAGCCGTTGCTCTCCTGCAACAGTTTCAGTGCAACATAATCACCCACCCATCCTATAATCCTGACTTGGCGCCCAGTGACTATCACCTGTTCCCTAGGTTAAAAGAACATTTGGTCGGAAAGCGATTCAGCTCCGACGACGAGGTGAAAGAAGAGGTTCATAACTTTCTGAACAGCATGGCGGCGAGCTGGTATGACAGGGGCATACAAAAACTGCCACAACGTCTACAAAAATGCATCGACAGAAATGGTGATTATGTCGAAAAATAGCTAAATGTTCAAGCTGTAAACTGATGTAAACCATTGTAGAAATAAACAGGTCAATGTACTTACAAAAAAATAGGAGACCTTACTTTTGGGATTACCCTCGTATTTTCGTTGGATGGCATTTCAGTGACACATGTGTCAGTCCTGTTGCTGCCCCCGTAATCGAACCAAGATCCCCAGCGTGGAAAGCATGAACGCTACCATTCACAGCGATTACCGTATTTGTGAATGCTTATTAACCTCATGACATTTCGACTAGGAAATTGTAACAGCTCTTCACAGCAAAATACCGGACGCCTCGCCAATGCTCAGTGATGAGGAATAAACCATTTAAAGACAAAGAATCATGCACCCTAGACAGCTATGCGATGCCTCCCTTCTCTCCTTCCCTACTACATACCCGATAATGGCATCCAAACAATGCAGTTAGCAACATTTGCTTTCTGAGCGTAGTGTTCAGTTGGTCTCCTATAGTATGAGTAATACTGAGCCATGCAAGTACACTGTGTTGTGTAGTGAAGTTACTCTGTGATTTTACTGCCTTCATAACGAAGATCTAACTGACAAAAATATGTCTAGAAAAGGAACTATGTGGCACATGTTATCGAAAAAGAAAAGCGCATGGAAAGAAGGAAAATGAAAATTAAGCTAAGGCTGTGAAAGTTGTTTTACTTCGCCTTCTACAAGCAGCGAAAAATCTTGTAAACAAGTTGTTTCCTCTAATAGAAATACTATGAGACCTTAACCGACGAGGTATTATCTGCTGGATTTCATCTCGGGATCTTCAGTCGACGTTTCTTTATTACTTTTCTCCTGTTTCGCGAAGACGAGTGGCTGGCGCTCTCCAACATCCTCCTCCATTTCTGCCAGCGGACTAAAGTCAAGCGCGTGGCCGGAGGTAATAACGACCGCGGAATAGGGATGATGTGGAAGTGGGGGGGGGGGGGGAGGGGGGTTGTTACCCTTGTCGTTATCGCTGTAGCTCCTTGGAATGGTCGTTCGTTGCAGCACGGGAATCAAGGATCCGT
Source organism: Schistocerca nitens (assembly GCF_023898315.1). NCBI lineage: Eukaryota > Metazoa > Arthropoda > Insecta > Orthoptera > Acrididae > Schistocerca > Schistocerca nitens. The sequence continues at coordinate 367,172,391 of NC_064621.1, forward strand.
TTACCAATAAGCTTTCGCCTTTCTCATAAAAACTAATCTCAAGCTTACGGGCGTGATATATCTTCTCCACAGCACGAGGTGTGTATGTGTAGGGGGGAGGGGGGGGGGAGGACTATAGGGAAGGGGTGGGCAAATGATATGTCGCTCGTGTAACTAGAACAGGTGCTGGTGACACTCATTGAAACTCACAGTCGGTTGAGTGAAACGTTTGGTGGTGGTGAATGTGAAGAACGCGCATCCAAAGAAGGCCAAACGTCAGGTGACAGCGAACCAAACAGTCTCGGCCTCGAGACCGTTATTTTGGACGAGCCTTGGCATTTCAGTGGGTTAAGGGGGCCCAATTATGCATGATGACCTTACAATGCGGAAAGTGAAACTAGGTGCGTATCTCTAACACCGAAAGGCGATCGTAAGGCTCCGCGAGGGGCAATTTGCCACATGATGTTGACAAGTGATGGTGAGAGCTCAAATGGTTCAAATGGCTCTGAGCACTATGGGACTTAAACCTGAGGTCATCAGTCCCCTAGAACGTAGACTACTTAAACCTAACTAACCTAAGTACATCACATTCATCCATGCCCGAGGCAGGATTCGAACCTGCGACCTAGTGGTAACGCGGTTCCCGACTGAAGTGCCTTGAACCGCTCGGCCACACCAGCCGGCGATGGTGGCAGCAGGAAGCTTAATTTTTTCAACAATTGTGGCAATGGGTAGGGCATGGTTGCCATTTTTCAGTACTGAACTGGGGTGCCAGCAGCTCAGTGGACGCACACAGAGTTAGCAGTACAGAGACAAAGGTAGGGTCAGCGAAAGCGTAATCCTTACCCACTGCGTCATATGGGTCTACAGTGATAGGTGCGAGCTGTGTTTTGAAGAAAAAGCTCTACATGAAAAAAGGGACGGAAAAGACCACACGTGTGCTCTTTCATCAAGGCAATGCACCGGTGCACAGGGCGAATACAATGCAGGAGTGTCTTCGTGAAATCAACTTTGACCTACCTCCTAACGGTTTCTATCTTTTTCCAACGATGAAAGACGCACTCCATGGTCAAAAATTTTCTAGTCGTCGGCTATTTCCAGTCGTCAAAATAGACTCCTAAAGGAGCGTTCACACCGGCGATATTGTGAACGATGTCTATGGCTGCAGAGGGAAAACTTTGAGACGATTCATATTTGTTATGTGATTATTTTGTAGAAACGAAAACCGGAGACCTTAGAAATTGAACGCACATCTCCCGCGTCCTGGGAAAAACCGATTTCATCGATATGGGGTCGGTGTGGGTCGCGTGGCGCAATCAGGACGTTGATGACAACGGGAGGTCGTTGTGCTGCTCTAATTAACCTTTATAACGGAGATGAGAGAGAGAAGAACCTCCTCGGTTGCGACTGGGAACGGGGCTTGTGTTTGGCAGAAATGCTCTGTCGAAGTAGCAAGTTATTAGTCTTCTTTTAAGAGCATTTATTCGATGTAAACACAGTTAAATGTGAGGTTGTAGGACCAATTACACCTTGATACATATGAAGCCCAGTAACTTCCTACAGATTCAGTCAGCAGCTCTCCTGAGGATACCCCTCTGAAAACACGCAGTCTATGACCTTTATCATAGACAGACACCTTTGGTATAATTTGTCCTGCTAACTACTGAATCACTGGTCCCTTGACCTAAATAATTTATCTCTGACCCCTTGGCCTAATTATTTCATCACTGATCACTGGCCCCTTGGCCTATTTAACTAATACTCTACGGTCCCTTAGCCGAAATGAAAGGAGACGACCAGTGTCTTGTTCCTACTATTTACTGAAAAATACTAAACGCTCACTATTTGAGACAGAGACAGTGCTATTCCAATGAAATCAATAGAGATAAGAGACTTTGACAATGGACAGATTCCTATCACTCAAAGCCTGTGAACGAGTGTCTCGAAAGCGGCGAAGCTCGTCGAATGTTCACGCGCTTCTGTCGTGATCACCTACAGAAAGATTTAAGAGGACGGTGAAACTACCACTAAACGTTAAATGGTTGGACGTCCACGACTCTTCACAGAAGGTGGGGTTCGGAGGCTTGTCTGCTCTGTAAAGTGGATAGATGGTTGTCTGCCGAAAGAGCTCAATGCTGGGGCACGCAAAAGTGTTTCGGAGCACCTCGTTCATCGTACATTGTTGAACGTGGAGCTCCGCAGCAAACCACCCTACGTGTTGACATGTTGACCCAACGACATTGTCAATTACGATTGCAATGGTCACTGGACCCCCGGGATTCGACCGTCGATCAATGGAAACGTGTTGGCTCATCGGGTGAATCACATTTTTGCTACATTAAGCCTATGATCGTCTCCACAAACGCCGTCATCGATCTGAACGGTCGCTCGAAACGTGCAGCACGCCACCGATTTTGGCTGCTGGGATCGGTATTATGCTATGGGAGACATTCTCCTGCTCTTTCATGGAATATGGGGCAATAATCGAAGACACGCTGACAGCTGCGAACCACCTGCATCCATTCATATTTGATGTCTTCCCCGACGGCGACGTCACCTTTCAGCAATATAATTGTTCGTGTCTATGAGCCAGAACCGTGCTACAGTGGTTTGAGGAGCGTTATAGTGAACTCACGTTGATGTCTTGACGACCAAATTTGTCTGGTGTAAATCCTACAGAACCCATCTGGGCCGCTATCGGCCACATCACGGCGTATGCAAATCAGTGACACATTACTTACGCGAATTACACGATCTGTGCGCAGACATCTAGTGCCACATACCTCCACAAACCTGCCAACAAACTGGCGGATGCCTGATACACAGAATCAGTGACATATTTCGTTCCAAAGGCGGACAAAAAAAGTAAGTAGATGGTCATAATGTTTTGTCTCTATGATTGAACTTTAATACTGCTCGTTGGCAGAACATCTGCATCTACATCTACATCATTCTCCGCAAGCCACCTAATGGTTTGTGGCGGAGGGTACTTTTGGTACCACTATTTGATCCCTCCAACCCTGTTCCTCTTGCGAATGGTGCGTGTAAAGAATGATTGTCGGTAGGCCTCTGTATTGCCTCTAATTTCCTGAATTGTCTCCTTCTGGTCAATACGCGAGATGTATGTGGGGAGAAGTAATATGTTGCTCGATTCCTCCTGGAAAGTGCTGTCTCGAAATTTCTATAGTAAATATCTTTGTGATGCACAACACCTCTCTCGTAACACCTTCCAGTGGAGTTTCTTTAGCATCTCCGTAGCGCTCTCTCGCCAGCTAAACGATCCCGTGACGAAACACGCCACTCTTCGTTGGATCTTCTCTATCTCCTCTATCAGTCCTGCCTGATAGGGATTCCAGATAGATGAACAATACTGATGAATTGGGCGAACAAAAGCCTTATTAACAGCTTCTTTCGTGGATGAGTTACATTTCCTTATGATTCTTCGCGCTAATTTTGATTTGTCATTAGAATAATCTACGGTCACGACACCTCGTATGTATAGATCACAAGGAACATATCAAAACTACTTACCCATGGCACTGACTCGAGGCTGGACAGCGACTACAATGATGTCTAGTGACAGGAATATGTCTGGACCTGTGTCTGCCGCAGACCCACTTTTGAAGGCGCCTACAGGAAACCACGTGAGCACCGGGAAAGGGCCCGATGCATTGAGAGGCACGTATATGTTGACGTATAGGCAGTCTTCATTGCCTTGAAACCCTCCAGACATCCCTACCTGTGGGCAGGGGTCAGGGTCCTCCAAGGCATCGCGGTCACCATCCCAGTTGGCCGGTGGTTGCGGTGCCTGCCAAGAGATTCATCAGGTCACTAGACAGGTACACACTAGAGTATAGGCCTAATACAGAGCCCTACATGGATCCGATAACTGCCTGCTGTCAGGAACCTCTCGTCTGCTAAGGAGGATAGAGCGACTTCCTCTAGATATGTATGGACTGTAAAGGCATCTGAAAAGGTAATGAAGGCGACTACTGTCTACATCTACATATACATGGCTACTCTGCAAATAACACTTAAGTGCCTGACAGAACGTGCATCGAACAACCTTCACAATAATTCTCTGTTATTCCACTCTCGAACAGCGCGCAGAAAAAACGAACACCTATATCTTTCCGTGCGAGCTCTGATTTCCCTTATTTTATGATATTTCTCGTTTCTCCCAATGTAGGTCGGTATCAGCAAAATATTTTTGCATTCGGAGGAGAAAGTTGGCGATTGAAACTTCGTGAGAAGAACCCGACGCAAAGAGAAATGCTCTGGTTTTAGAGATGTCCACCCCAAATCCTGTACGATGTCTGTGACACTCTCTCCTCTATTACTCGATAAAACAAAACGTGTTGCCCTTCTTTGAACTTTGTCGATGTACTCTGTTAATCATATCTGGTAAGGATCCCACACCACACAGCGGTACTCCAAAAGAAGATGGACAAGCGTAGTGTAGGCAGACTCTTTAGTACATCTGCTGAATCTTCTAACTGTTCTACCAATAAAACGCAGGCTTTGATTCGCCTGCCCCAAGTTGTTCCTAATTGTAACTCTTAGGTAGTTAGTTGAATTCACGGCCTTTAGACTTGATTTATTTGTCGTGTAACCGAAGTTTAACGGATTTCTTTCACCACTCATCTGGATGACCTCACTCTTTTCATTATTTAGCGTCAATCGTCAGTGTTCACACCATACAGACATCTTATCAAAATCGTTTCGCAATTTGTTTTGATCTTTTGATGACTTTACTAGGCGAAAAATGACAGCATCATTTGCATATAACCTAAGACGGCCGCTCAGATTGTCTCGTAAATCGTTTATATGGATAAGGAACAACAGAGGGCCTACAACACTACCTCCATGTTTGACGTCTGTTTAAGACAGTGTTATTACTCAGGGAACATACACGTTGAAAGCACCGATGATGGCTGTTAAATCAGTTGAAATCGATATGCAAAATTAAATAAAGAAAACATGATCTTGCGACTAATTGCTGCTTATTTGGTAATTTTACCTTGGGGAACGCTAAAAATCACTTCTGTTTTGCTCGATGACTTTTCGTCAGTTACTACGAACTTTGACATCTCTAACAAGAAATCACGAATCCAGATGCATAACTGAGACGATATTCCATAAGCAGGCAACTGATTACAAGCCGCTTGTGAGGTGTTGTGGCCGGCCGAAGTGGCCGTGCGGTTAAAGGCGCTGCAGTCTGGAACCGCAAGACCGCTCCGGTCGCAGGTTCGAATCCTGCCTCGGGCATGGATGTTTGTGATGTCCTTAGGTTAGTTAGGTTTAACTAGTTCTAAGTTCTAGGGGACTAATGACCTCAGCAGTTGAGTCCCATAGTGCTCAGAGCCATTTTGAGGTGTTGTGTCAAAAGCTTTCTGGAAATCTAGAAATATCGAATCAATTTGAAATTTTTTGTTGACAGGGCTCAAAACTACGTTTGAGTAAAGAGCTAGTTTTGTGTCACAAGAACGATGTTTTCTAAATCTGCGTTGACTATGAGTCAACAGACCGTTCTCTTCGAGGCAATTCAAATTGTTCGATCGCAGTATATGTTCCAAAATCCAGCTGCATATCAACGTTAATGATATGGGCCTGTAATTCAGTGGATTACTCCTATTGCCTTTCTTGAATATTGATGTGACCTGTGCAACTTTCCAGTCTTTGGGTACGGATCTTCCATCGAGTTAACGGTTGTATGTGGTTGTTAAGTGTGGAGCTATTGCATAGTATACGCTGAAAAGAACCTAATTGGTATACTGTCTGGATCGGAAGACTTGCTCTTATTAAGTGATTTAAGCTGCTTCACTAGGATATGTGCTATGATAGAGCAGACTCGTAGAGCATTTCAGTATCGTGCTCCAATTACCCACGTGTGGCCAATATGTTGTAAAAAGCTTCTAACTGTAGGTAATATGAGTCAGAATTGGCGATGTAATAAGTGGCTTTGAAAAACATTCCCCAAATTTTTTCTGAATGCTGTTCACCAACAGAGGATTTTAAACGAAGGGATATTGCAGTTAATAAATCTCTGCAATACGTCGAGGAAAACCTTCCTTTATTGCTTATAGCAAGAGCGTAGTACTCAGGATCTCTTGAGAATGATAAATGAATTTGTACACTTATCAATCCAGAAATACCGGTGCATTTTCTAATCCAAAACGCAGGCAGGCACACTGAGGCAATCCACTTAACCAAACCGAAATTAGGCAACCATTATGTGTTGGTGTATATAAGGACAGGGGAATCTCAGTTCTAATTCAGGGCATTATACTGTGCGGTTTGTAGCACTCCGCGGACACTTGTTGAGAAGCCTGGATAACAGTGCTATGTAACAATGAAACAACAATGTTTGGAAATTATAGAAAAACTGTTGTACCTCAACAGTCCACAGAGCTAGTACCTTGAACTGACTTCAGAGTTGGCAGTGTGTTTAATCTGTGCTTACGGAAACAATGTGTGAACTATTTCAACATAAATGACATAGTTAGTAGTAGGAATTGTCAAATGTGGACCTGCGTGACTTCCACTGTGACAGTTGGGATTAGTTATTAAGAAATAGCATGAGAGCATATGAAGAGGCATAGTGAGCGATTACTTAACGTACCCAGGTAATTTCACTGACGTTAGCATAGGTCAGAAACTAATATAGATCTGCAAATATTTTAATATGTTATTCTACAAGTAAAGCTAAAGAAAAAAGTTCATATATACATAGGTCCGCAAATGTTTAGTTACGGAGTTACGGCTAGTAAAAGATTTTACCTAAAATTTATCAACTTCGCTAATATGAAGCCATCGCAAAACTTTACGAGGTCAAAGTAAAGCATGGGGACGGACGAAAGATATGGTTATGAGGACAAGTCAGCACACGTGAGGCATTACTTGCTCGCATCACGAATACAATAGGCGAAGTTAAAAACAACCCTGTGAAACTGAAACAACCAAGCAAGCTGTTCATACACGTGCAGCTAAACGCATTCAACTCGGTCGAGACATTTTTGAACATTTGTTGCGAATGTATTGTGAAATTGTGTATACACTGTACAACTTTCTTGACACTGAGCCTTGTTTTTTCCGTTTTAACATGAATTCACATGAGCTATGGTATTAATGGAGAGCTGCATCAAACCAGTCTCAGGACTGAAGACCACAACAACAACAACAATAGTATTAATAAAAGCAGATTATCTGACACATTCATACAGTTTCAGTTAATGTTATTACCATCATTTTTCCAAAATTAAATTCTCTATAACTTCTGTTGAAAACTTTGTGCAATCGTCTGGAATTTAAAAAACAAATTGGGCCAAATAGTAAATAAATTAAAAATTTTACAAAATTACTTCTTTGCTTCTCTGGATGTTCTGGAAAACTACTGCAGATACACTTTTGGGACATGTTTTATTAGATTCACCAGACCAATAACAACAAAGTAAATGAAAACCCTGCTTTACTCTAAACTCATACAGTTTTGTGATGGCTTCATATTAGCAAAGTTGCTAAATTTCAGGCAAAATCTTTTATTAGGAACTTTTTTCTTTAGTTTTCCTAGTAGAATAACGTATTAAAATATTTGCATATCTTCATGGATCACCCTGTGTATGTGCACTGTCCTGGTTGCGTATCGCACTCATGGGTCCTCTGAAAAAGGTAGAGTGGAATATGAGGTCATTATTCTGTGCCAGCAGGTTCATCCAGGCTAACACCACTTGATTTTTTTTTTCAAATCGGGCATAATTAAGGGTGATCTGTGAGACACCTGCAGAAAATGGAAGAGAAATCCATATACTACCTGCTGGCTGTTATATGTTTCATGTGATGATAATTGCTTGTTAACCGGCATTTAGTTTCTCTAATCAGCGCTCTCAGTATCGCACCTGAGGGGCCCACTGTTGACAATGTTCCACAGCAACGTATCAATTCTTGTGCATTATTTATGAACTCTGGCTTTTGCACCATTTCCTTGTCCTTTTTTCGTTTTTTTAATGAAGCTTTCCAAGCACTTAGCTTAACTGTTACATGCCGCGGGAAGCAAAAGCGGTTTCTTTCAGTTTTTGCAGCCGGATCCCTGTTGTCCAGGCCTTAGCCGAAACTCTGCTGACAGCCGTTGTGGCAACGCTGTAGCGCCACTTGACAAATAACAAGACGCTTCAAGGACACTATATTTTAAATGATGAGGGAAACTGATCTGTTTTATAAATTCATTAACTTTATTGGGTTTAGAAGGAAAATGACGCTATGTACTAAATTTTAGAGTTATAGTCATCTACGCTGCCACACTCCCCTTATTTCAGTTATAGAAAACCATTATTATTTCACAAAAGAAACGCAACATTTTCGCTTTCACCGATTCAGTTTAGGCTACATTGCATGTGCTGGTAACACTGCTGCTTTCCATGAACTGTAAATGATCATCTTTATCCCTGTTTATTTTGAATTTGGTGAAGTGTTTTGTTTACATCCTAGTGAAAGTTTGTTGCCTAAGTGCTACAGATTTTTGTGTAACCAATTTAGAAACAGACCAGTCTATACTACTGAGAGGAATTATTGTTCAAAATGGTTCAAATGGCTCTGAGCACTATGGGACTCAACTGCTGAGGTCATTAGTCCCCTAGAACTTAGAACTAGTTAAACCTAACTAACCTAAGGACATCACAAACATCCATGCCCGAGGCAGGATTCGAACCTGCGACCGTAGCGGTCTTGCGGTTCCTGACTGCAGCGCCTTTAACCGCACGGCCACTTCGGCCGGCAGGAACTATTGTATCAGTTCTTTAAGGAAGAATCTCTCATATGGCTAGTCTCTCTGATGGCTGAAATTTTTATATGAATTGTAATGCTGTTTTTAGTCGTCGCTAAACCCTTCCTAATATCTTTTTGTTACTTCCAGAAAATCTATACAATCACATTGTCTACATTATGCAGTTTCCATAATCAGAAAAGGAATTATATTAGAATGCCCCCTCCCACAGTTTTTAAGCATAATAACGAATCAACAGTAGAATTCTATTGATTGTAGGCGATTATGTATTCATTCGTGTAAAATAGTAACATAATGGTACAAACAGGAATTTAATAGTTATTTCTGTTATTTCTGCTGAAATATTTGGAGATAAATATAATTAACGTATTTTCACCAAATCAGGAAAAAGTGTTTAAAGGGAGTCAAGAAGAAGCTTGAAGACTCAGAAATGAAGGAGGATGAATATTACCCGTCAGGAAGGTTCTGAGACAGAATTTAATGTGCTCAAATCTTCATCCACAATTTCTCACAAGTATTGTTTTTCAGAATTTATGTACACATATCTTCGTAAGTTTATAAAGCAGTTCACTACTTTTTTTCTGTAAGCTACATTTTTCCCTACCGTTCTAATGGACCTAAACTTTATTGCAGTGTCAACTAATTTATAGAGAAGTTGTTGTTGTTGTTGTTGTGGTCATCAGTCCAGAGACTGGTTTGATGCAGCTCTCCAGGCTACTCTATCCTGTGCAAGCTCCTTCATCTCCCAGTACCTACTGCAACCTACATCCTTCTGAATCTGCTTAGTGTATTCATCTCCCTCTTCGATTTTTACTCTCCACGCTGCCCTCCAATACTAAATCCCTCGATGTCTCAGAACATGTCCTACCAACCGATCCCTTATTCTAGTCAAGTTGTGCCACAAGCTCCTCTTCTCACCAATTCTATTCAATACCTCATCATTAGTTATGTGATCTACCCATCTAATCTTCAGCATTCTTCTGTAGCACCACATTTCGAAAGCTTCCATTCTCTTCTTGTCTAAACTATTTAACGTCCACGTTTCACTTCCATACATGGCTACACTCCATACATATACTTTCAGAAACAACTTCTGACATTTAAATCTATACTGGATGTTAACAAATTTTTCTTCTTCAGAAACGCTTTCCTTGCCATTGACAGTCTACATTTTATATCCTCTCTACTTCGACCATCATCACTTATTTTGCTCCCCAAATAGCAAAACTCCTTTACTACTTTAAGTGTCTCATTTCCTAATCTAATTCCCTCAGCATCACTCGACTTAATTCGACTACATTCCATTAACCTCGTTTTGCTTTTGTTGATGTTCATCTTATACCCTCCTTTCAAGACACTGTCCATTCCGTTCAACTGCTCTTCCAAGTCCTTTGCTGTCTCTGACAGAATTACAATGTCATTGGCGAACTTCAAAGTTTTTATTTCTTCTCCATGGATTTTAATACCTACTCCGAATATTTCTTTTGTTTCCTTTAATGCTTGGTCAATATACCGATTGAATAACATTGGGGATAGGCTACAACCCTGTCTCACTCCCTTCCCAACCACTGCTTACCTTTGATACCCCTCGACTCTTATAACAGCCAACTAGTTTCTGTACAAATTGTAAATAGCCTTTCGCTCCCTGTATTTTACCCCTGCCACCTTCAGAATTTGAAAGAGAGTATTCCAATCAACATTGTCAAAAGCTTTCTCTAAGTCTACAAACGCCAGAAACGTAGGTTTGTCTTTCCTTAGTCTTTCTTCTAAGATAAGTAGTAAGGTTAGTATTGCCTCACGTGTTCCAACATTTCTACGGAATCCAAACTGATCTTCCCCGAGGTCGGCTTCTATCAGTTTTTCCATTCGTCTGTAAAGAATTCGCGTTAGTATTTTGCAGCTGTGACTTATTAAACTGATAGTTCGGTAATTTTCACATCTGTCAACACCTGCTTTCTTTGGTATTGGAATTATTATATTTTTCTTGAAGCCTGAGGGTATTTCGCCTGTCTCATACATCTTGCTCACCAGATGGTAGAGTTTTGTCAGGTCTGGCTCTCCGAAGACTGTCAGTAGTTCAAATGGAATGTTGTCTACTCCCGGGGTCTTGTTTCGACTTAGGTCTTTCAGTGCTCTGTCAAACTCTTCATGCAGTATCATATCTCCCATTTCATCTTCATCTACCTCCTCTTCCATTTCCATAATATTGTCATCAAGAACGTCGCCCCTGTATAGACCCCCTATATACTCCTTCCACCTTTCTGCTTTCCCTTCTTTGCTTAGAACTGGGTTTCCATCAAAGCTCTTGATATTCATGCAAGTGGTTCTCCTTTCTCCAAAGGTCTAATTTTCCTGTAGACAGTATCTAGCGTACCCCTAGTGAGATAAGCCTCTACCTCCTTTCATTTGTCCTCTAGCCATGCTCGCTTAGCCATTTTGCACTTCCTGTCGATCTCATTTTTGAGACGTTTATATTCCTTTTTGCCTGCTTCATTTACTGCATTTTTATATTTTCTCCTTTCATCAATTAATTTCATTATTTCTTCTGTTACCCAAGGGTTTCTACTAGGCCTCGTCTTTTTACCTATTTGATCCTCTGCTGCTTTCACTATTTCATCCCTCAAAGCTACCCATTCTTCTTCTACTGCACTTCTTTCCCCCATTCCTGTCAATTGTTGCCTTATGCTCTCCCTGAAACCCTTTACAACCTCTGGTTCTTCCAGTTTATCCAGGTCCCATCTCCTTAAATTCCCAGCTTTTTGCAGTTTCTTCAGTTTTAATCTACAGTTCATAACCAATACATTGTGGTCAGAGTCCACATCTGCCCCTGGAAATGTCTTACAATTTAAAACTTGATTCCTAAATCTCTGTCTTACCATTATATAATCAATCTGAAACCCTCTAGTATCTCCAGGGTTATTGCATGTATACAACCTTCTTTCATGATTCTTGAACCAAGTGTTACCTATGATTAAGTTATGCTCTGCACAAAATTCTACCAGGCGGCTTCCTCTTTCATTTCGTAGCCCCAATTCATATTCACCTACTATGTTTCCTTCTCTCCCTTTTCCTATTCTCGTATTCCAGTCACCCATGACTATTAAATTTTCGTCTCCCTTCAGTACCTGAATAATTTCTTTTATCTCATCATATATTTCATCAATTTCTTCGTCATCTGCGGAGCTAGTTGCATACAAACTTGTACTACTGTAGTAGACGTGGGCTTCGTGTCTACCTTGGCCACAGTAATTTGTTTACTATGCTGTTTGTAGTAGCTTACCTGTACTCCTATTTTTTTATTCATTATTAAACCTACTCCTGCATTACCCCTATTTGATTTTGTATTTATAACCCTGTATTCACCTAACAAATAGTCTTGTTCCTCCTGCCACCGAACTTCAGTAGTTCCCACTATATCTAACTTTAACCTATCCATTTCCCTTTTTAAATTTTCTAACCTACCTGCCCGATTAAGGGATCTGACATTCCACGCTCCGATCCGTAGAACTCCAGATTTCTTTCTCCTGATAACGACGTTCTCTTGAGTAGTCCCTGCCAGGAGATCCGAATGGGGGACTATTTTACCTCCGGAATATTTTACCCAAGAGGACACCATCATCATTTAATCATACAGTAAAGCTGCATGCCCTCGGGAAAAATTACGGCTGTAGTTTCCCCTTGCTTTCAGCCGTTCGCAGTACCAGAACAGCAAGGTCATTTTGGTTAGTGTTACAAGGCCAGATCAGTAAATCATCCAGACTGGTGCCCCTGCAACTACTGAAAAGGCTGCCGCCCCTCTTCAGGAACAACACGTTTGTCTGGTCTCTCAATAGATACCCCTAGGTTGTGGTTGCACCTACGGTACGGCTATCTGTATCGTTGAGGCACGCAAGCCTCCCCACCAACGGCAAGGTCCATGGTTCATGAGGGGAGGTTATAAACATCAACAGTCCTAAATTCATGAAAGTAATTTAAAATAGTTTAGAAATTATTTTGCATTATCTGTCATACACTACAAAACTGTAAAACATATACAAGAGGAACAGGCTGATTTTCTCTTCAGTTAGAGATGAAAAAGCACCAAGCCTCGTTAACCAGAGTATAACGTCGTTTAGATGGATGGGGTGGAGCCCGCTGTGCTCTCACGCCTGTACAGAAATTAAGGTTTGCAATTTTACACAGCTATTCTTAATGTATGTACAATCTCCTACTACCTTCTAGTGCCTATTGATAGTTGTGGCATACAACTGAGGTGTTGTCGGACTGAGGATTATTATATTATTGTAGCCTTTTTTAACTCGGGGCAATTCGTCATTAAGAGAGAAAGTATTCATTGCACAAAAGTGTGTAACCAGAATAATAGCTGGAGCCTACCCAAGATAATCTTGCAGACATTTATTTATGCAACTCGAGATATTCACAGTACCTTCGTAATAAATAGATATTCATTTGTCATTAACAACCCATCCCAATTAAAAAATAACAGCGAAGTGCATAGCTATAGAAGAAAGGATGATCTTCACTATTCTGGATTAAATCTCGCTTTGGCACAGAAAGGGGTGAATTATGCTGTCACAAAGATCTTTGGTCATTTGCCAAATAAAATTAAAAGTTTGACAGACACCCAACCAACATTTAAAAGCAAATTAAAAGAATTTCTGAATGACAACTCCTTCTACTCAATAGATGAATTCTTAACTGAAATATTAACTGTAAAAAAATAATTATTTTGTATAAAGAAAACTTATGTTAAAGTGACACGTTCCGCATCATTACGAAATGTCGTATTCATGATCTATGGAACAAGGAACAATGTATGTATGTATATAACGATTCACTAAACATGGACCTTGCTGAAGCGATAAAAAATGACTTGTAATTATGACACAGACGGCAAATGACTTGGAAGATTAGTTGAGTGTATTTGATAGTGGCTTGAAGAGAGGGTATAAGATGAAGACAGTGGCAGATACCCTTGGCCCTTGAGGGCCACCCGCATTGCCACCCGCGCCGCCCCCGCCAGTCAGCCCGCACGCTATTCGTTGGTTTCCTTCGTCAGTCGACTCGGCTGAATCGAATTATCGAGTAGTTGTACTTTCCTATGTAGCACGCGCGTCCGCGTCATCGCATTTTATATATTTCTGTCTGCCACATTATTACGGTAAAAGTAAAGGTAGCTCCGGATATTTTTAACGCCCCCTCCTTGAGGTTTTTCTGTATCAGTCACTGGATGAACATCAACAAAACTAAAGCGAAGGTGATGAAGAGTAGTAGACTTAAATCAGGTGACTTTGAGGTAATTAGCAAATGACACTGAAGTTCGTAGAGGAATCTTGCGATTGGGTAGTAAAATAACCGTGGAAATATAATACGTAGAGATGTCGCTACAGATTTACCCTGTACATTGCTGTGAAGCCACCGCCATCATGTTAGATATCCCAAAACATTAGCAGACTACTTTTTACGATTGCATCTTGTTCTTAATTTCCATCTTTACGTGACAGTTGTTTTAAATAGAAAATGTTACTGTGATTTCATGGATAAAAGAGTGCCTGGAAGCAATTTTCAGAATTTTTTCCGGTCTCAAATTTGTATCTGATAAAGTAATACGATGCATTTTGCCTAATTAATGTGACTTTGTTTTTGGCTGTTTTTGTAATCTTCTCAAAATTCGGACTGGCGAAACTGATGTTCGGTCTACGATCTCTTCCCAAAAATGCACGGAACATACACTCCTGGAAATGGAAAAAAGAACACATTGACACCGGTGTGTCAGACCCACCATACTTGCTCCGGACACTGCGAGAGGGCTGTACAAGCAATGATCACACGCACGGCACAGCGGACACACCAGGACCCGCGGTGTTGGCCGTCGAATGGCGCTAGCTGCGCAGCATTTGTGCACCGCCGCCGTCAGTGTCAGCCAGTTTGCCGTGGCATACGGAGCTCCATCACAGTCTTTAACACTGGTAGCATGCCGCGACAGCGTGGACGTGAACCGTATGTGCAGTTGACGGACTTTGAGCGAGGGCGTATAGTGGGCATGCGGGAGGCCGGGTGGACGTACCGCCGAATTGCTCAACACGTGGGGCGTGAGGTCTCCACAGTACATCGATGTTGTCGCCAGTGGTCGGCGGAAGGTGCACGTGCCCGTCGACCTGGGACCGGACCGCAGCGACGCACGGATGCACGCCAAGACCGTAGGATCCTACGCAGTGCCGTAGGGGACCGCACCGCCACTTCCCAGCAAATTAGGGACACTGTTGCTCCTGGGGTATCGGCGAGGACCATTCGCAACCGTCTCCACGAAGCTGGGCTGCGGTCCCGCACACCGTTAGGCCGTCTTCCGCTCACGCCCAAACATCGTGCAGCCCGCCTCCAGTGGTGTCGCGACAGGCGTGAATGGAGGGACGAATGGAGACGTGTCGTCTTCAGCGATGAGAGTCGCTTCTGCCTTGGTGCCAATGATGGTCGTATGCGTGTTTGGCGCCGAGCAGGTGAGCGCCACAATCAGGACTGCATACGACCGAGGCACACAGGGCCAACACCCGGCATCATGGTGTGGGGAGCGATCTCCTACACTGGCCGTACACCACTGGTGATCGTCGAGGGGACACTGAATAGTGCACGGTACATCCAAACCGTCATCGAACCCATCGTTCTACCATTCCTAGACCGGCAAGGGAACTTGCTGTTCCAACAGGACAATGCACGTCCGCATGTATCCCGTGCCACCCAACGTGCTCTAGAAGGTGTAAGTCAACTACCCTGGCCAGCAAGATCTCCGGATCTGTCCCCCATTGAGCATGTTTGGGACTGGATGAAGCGTCGTCTCACGCGGTCTGCACGTCCAGCACGAACTCTGGTCCAACTGAGGCGCCAGGTGGAAATGGCATGGCAAGCCGTTCCACAGGACTACATCCAGCATCTCTACGATCGTCTCCATGGGAGAATAGCAGCCTGCATTGCTGCGAAAGGTGGATATACACTGTACTAGTGCCGACATTGTGCATGCTCTGTTGCCTGTGTCTATGTGCCTGTGGTTCTGTCAGTGTGATCATGTGATGTATCTGACCCCAGGAATGTGTCAATAAAGTTTCCCCTTCCTGGGACAATGAATTCACGGTGTTCTTATTTCAATTTCCAGGAGTGTATGTTTGGTTGCTTTCCAATCTTTCCTTCTCATAGCGTTCTCCCAGAAAGCTTTTCCGACTTGGATAGAAAGGAAATCTAAAGTAAAATGTTAGAAATAAAAGCACTACTAGAAAAGTAAACACAGCAAACAGACTTCGTGCAGATAAAAGACAACATCATGTGGTCGAGTCCACTTCCGAATTAAATGTGATTCCTTTAGACTTCAGACTATAATGAGGATGTCTAGTACATCCTCAAATGATGCAGGCTTGCATGTTTTATCAAAACGCTTCCATCAGAAGCTAATGTTTGTGTCAGCTAACATGGCGAACGTCTGATGCAAGTTTGTGACACCATAAGAATAACCCTTATTATACCTCCATGGAAGTAGCTGACGGTTAACGAAGTAAAGAGGATGTACAGGTTATTCTTAAGCACCGGATGGTTTTAATTATAGTTACTGGCAGAGGTCCAGTGTGGGCTGTAGTTATGGTATGGGTTGGGTTGTTTGGAGGAGGAGGCCAAACAGCGAGGTCATCGGTCTCATCAGATTAGGGAAGGAAGTCGGCAGTGCCCTTTCAAAGAAACCACCCCGGCATTTGCCTGGAGCGATTTTGGGAAATCACGGAAAACCTAAATCAGGATGGCCGGGCGCGGGATTGAGCCGTCGTCCTCCCGAATGCGAGTCCAGTGTGCTAACCACTGCGCCACCTCGCTCCATTATGGTACGGCAGCGAATCTTAGTATATATGCTAATGAGTTAATGTAGAATCAGTTTACACTGGAAAAGAATTAGTTCAAATTTGGCCGCCAGGTGCAAATGTGGCCTGTTAATGCAAGAAAGACGTATAGAAATGTTTCCGTATACATAGTGAAAAGTATTTAAACCGACAAACTCTTGGAGGTTGTAGGGGATATCAAAACAAATATTTTTCCCTAATGTCATTTTTTCCTATGAGGATTATTTGAACCGGTGGAGGCCGTATTACGCTTTTCAGTTGTTAGAGGCCGTAATACGATCTTCAGTTGTTAGAGGGCGTATTACGTTCTTCAGTTGCAGGCAACTGCTGTCCCCCAGTGCTTTGTCTCTGTTTACTAATGGAACGATACACCTGGAGTGAGTACACTGATATGGTTGGTGCGTACTACGTAACGCACCACAACGGACGAGCTGCACAGCGGGTTTATCAACAACAATATCCTAATCGTCGTATCACGTATCATACGACCTTTGCTCCTGTGTGCCAACGTCTGCGTGAGACCGGGTCATTTAGCAGATTACCTGGACAGGGACGCCGTCGCACGGTAAGAAAGCTGCGATTTGAGGAAGCTGTTTTGCAGCATGTGGAGCGGGATCCTTCAATCAGCACTCGTGCAGTTGCACGTAACATGGGGACGAATCAGACGAGTGTAAGAACAGTCCTTCGAGAGCAATTGTTACGTCCATTTCACATACAGCGTGTCCACAACTTGGAACCAGTTGATTATCCACCCAGAGCACAGTTTCCGCAGTGGTACCTGGAACAGTGTGAAATGCATCCTACATTTCCATCCTCTGTGTTGTTTACCGATGAAGCAAAACTTCGGGCGTGATGGAGTTTTCAACACGCACAATTCGCATGTCTGGAGTGAGGATAACCCACATGCCACAGTTACTAGCACTCATCAAGTGCGGTTCTTCGTTAATTTGTGGGTCGGTGTTGTTGGGGACAGTTTAATTGGGTCGTATCTGCTACCTTGACCATTAAATGGCAGGCATTATTACAATTCAGTACAAGAAAACTATAGAAACTGTTGAATTGTGGCGTTACTGAAGAATGATAACGATTAAATATGTAGCTTTGATAACCAAGGAACGGGAACTGAATTGTGTCTTGGAGAAATGTCTGCATGGTACAATTTGAGTAAAAGAAATGGAATGAAATGAGCGTATGGCATCGTTGGCTGGAAGCCCTATCGGGGAAGTTCGGCCGCCAAATGGAAGACTTATTCCAGTCGATGCCACATTGGGCGACTTGTGAGCCGGTGATGACGATGAAATGATGATGAGGACAACACAACACTCAGTCCCCGAGCAGAGAAAATCTCCAACCCGGTCGGAAATCGAACCCGAGCCCGTTTGCATGGGAGGCGAACACGTTATCACCCAGCTAAGCAGGCGGACTGAGTAAAAGAAGATACAGTTTGACAGGATAGATCGTCAGGCATCAAGTAAAAAGGGATTATTTAACGGAAAGGGGTGGGGCTGGTAAAAACTTTAGAGCGAAGCCGACGTTCGACTATAGTGAGCAGGCTCAAGTGAATGTATGCTGCAGTACTTGTGCAGAGATGTGAGAGTTTGCGCAGTTTCCAGAGTGAGGTCTACAGCAGCAGCAGCGTGTTTTTGTATCTCCCATGTATCTCCCATGAAGGTGTGTCTATGCGCTCTAGAAGTATGCGTACAAATGCATGATCCAGGGAGCGTCTAATAACTGTGGATAAGAAGTGACATCATTTACCTGGAAGCGGAGTTCCCCGACTGGTGGCTGGGCGTAGGGCACGCCCCTGAACCTGGCGTAGGGTAGGCCCAGCGCGCTCGTCTCCACGGCGCCTCTCAGCCTGCCCTGCTGCACCGTCACGTACACGTCCTGCGCCTGGAAAACGGCCGTAAGGAAGTGTAAGTTCTGAGCAGGAGTGACCATACACCACGTGATCTGTGGTGGTATCGTCCTACTTTCGACAACCTGTACAACACGATGTATGCACTTTTCGATGATTGCGTTCAACATTCTGGAAGTTAAATCGGCTATTAGTGTAACAGTGTTTCAAATTCGCATTGGCATATTTCGCGCTTGCATTAACCTGTGATCCTGCAATGTTAAACTCTTAAATATGTTACAGAGACAAACATGCTTCCGAAAATTATTACCCTACATTAATTATTTTTTGGTGCAGCGTTTTTTTCCATCTATGTAGATAGGTATCACAGGCTTACAGTTGTGTTCTCTGATGGTTCCAAACAAGGACTTTTCATTAGCTCTTCACTAGTGTTCCCCGTCCGCGTCTTCAGGATTCACTTTCCTCGTTATATATTGTATTTACTGCAGAGCTCCATACGCCTCTAAAGGCACTGGAGGAGGTGAAGTACCTTCATGGCAAACAGGTTCTCATCTGCTCCAAATCTAGCTAACTGACCACGGCGTTCCTCAAGCCGTTCACTCAGACTGGATGAAATGACTCTGATCCGCCTCCAAATGGAACACTCTCCCCTACTGTATGGCTTCTTAGTCAAGCGAAAGGATCACCCAGTCTGTGATCCCTACTGCGTTCAAATCACTGCACTCCACATTTTAACTGAGTGCGTTTCGTTATTGTGATGAGAAGGTGGAAGCGAATTTCGGATGGAATCTGTCCTTTATTTTAGCTGACGACATGTTTGGCCAAGAGTCGTGTCCTGACGCAGGATAGAGGGAGACGGGGGGTTTGAGGTCAGTCTGCAATTTCTGAGCGGTGAGGAGTAAATGCAGGAAGAGAAATTCCCAGTGAAGGCAGGGTGATGGCTTCGATCAGCCGCAAACAATGTCACAGGACATCTACGAGAGGCGAGGATTTGGAACTTGACAGGATGTTTGTAGTAGGAGACTCATGGAATCTGGGATCCTGATTAACACTGGTTATTAGCAATCAGACTAACTACCATATTAGAATAAGCAAAGAGGGCAGCTGGTTGCACAACAGAAGTCAGTGTCTGAAACCACAGGGTTGAGGCTACCAAAAGTAGAGAACACTAGCAGCATGTTTAGTACAAATTTGGGAGCAGCAGTCCAAGTGAGAGAAACAGACATGTTGGGGCTTAACGAGGCTGACCATAAGCGACACGGAGTCAGCGCCCCAGCGATCTGATTGAGACCTCGATCTGAACCCAAAAACATTTGCTTTTAAAGAATCATGTCGGCGCAATATTTCTCCCATCCTATAGCCGACCCACCGATCCGCTGGCACTTAACAAGCTTCAGCCAATCTCACGACTCACTCTACACCTCCAGGGCGCATCTCGCCAATCACATTTAGCTTCCTCCCCTTCTCCTACTCGGTAGGTAGGGATACTTCTTGACTTTACATTAAACAACTGCAAGTTTGGTAGCAACAGCGTTCAGCTGAAAGCTAAACGTCACTGCCAGCTCGATTATGGGCAGCAACAATAGTGTTTTACGTCACTTGTACCCGCCCTCAGTCCTTTTATGAGTGGCAACGGCTGCAGTAGCACTCTAACCTGTGTAAACCCACTGATGTTGCAGTTCTCAGGGGCAAGTATCAAGCTTGCTGCCTCTACTTCTTCTGTGACACCTGTACCAGCGCCTAGGTGTAATTGGTTCAAATGGCTCTGAGCACTATGGGACTTAACATCTGAGGTCATCAGTCCCCTAGAACTTAGAACTACTTAAACCTAACTAACCTAAGGACATCACACACATCCATGCCCGAGGCAGGATTCGAACCTGCGACCGTAGCAGTCGCGCGGTTCCGGACTGAGCGCCTAGAACCGCTAGACCACCGCGGCCGGCGCCTAGGTGTAATTCTCTGAAGTGAAACTTTTTCCTCGAGGGAACTGCCCATAGCTCTGGTAACATAAACGCTATCGCTTTTGCCCACTCTCTGCATTGTGTCTTTGATTTCCTATCTTGGAGTGCCCTTGATGGCTCCAAGCAGCCTTAAAAGTAACAGTGTACAACTCATTACGTCGTCAATATATGACAAAAGGTTTTAAAGTTCTGTTTGGACTCCGGTCCAAGCTTCCATACAGGACATTTTAGTTGTTGCAGAGTAACCGACTGATCTTCTTAATTCTAGTGATCAGCCAGAGACAGTTTTCCACCCAAGGGTTGCAAAGGTTGTTTCGACTACGCTTTAGAGATTTCGTTGGGTAGCCGTTACACATCCTCCATACTGTCCCAATTTCTCTTCATCCCATTTTCGCATCTCTTTAGCAGTCATGGCTGTCTTTTTGCTTCGGATGAAGCATACACAGTGTGTATAATCATGGATCAGTAGGTAACTGCATTGAAGGAATTGAACGTTTTGTCCCACAGTGGGATAAATATGTTGACAGTTATGGCAATTACTTTTGGAACAATAAACAACGTACCTACTTTTATTTCATCAGTCTCGTTTTCATCAGACTGCACTTTACATTTGATACTTCAAGTGGGGCTATTACGTAAACTGAAGGTGGAAAAGGGAGAAATGAAAGAAAAGAGAATCGATTATTGATGTCAGCTGCATCGGAACTTTGTACCAAATCAGCGGCGATGTGTGAAAATGCACGCAGGATCGGGATTCGAACCCGGGACCTCCCGCTTATCTGGCAACTGCATTAACCCCTGTGCCACCCAGACACAGTGTTTATTGCAACTGCGTGGACTATATTTGCATGCTCCTTGGCCGCTCCACATTCCCACCTAGCACCACCTATCCACAGTTCCTGTCCATGTCATCCATACTTGCTACTTTATTCCCACAGGAGGTCGGACGTAATTATGCACGTGCGATGAAAGTGGTGGATTCATTGCCCATCGAGGCGAATCCGTCATGTCCAAAAGAACAGACACCACGTGGAATCCACAGCTGTGATTCATATTATGTAAATAGAAGGTGGAGGGAAGAGAAAGAAAGGAAAGGGAAGGGACTATTGATGTCAATTGAATCGGGACTTTATGCGGAATCAGCAACGACCCAAGATCTCCAACTTACTAAGCAGCTGCGTTAACCAATGTGCCACCTGGACACAAGTGTTCATTGCAATTGCACGGACTACCTTGGCACGCCAAGACGTGGGCTCTATGGACAATAAATATTTTTAACCTCTCGTAAGTATTCATTGCTGAATAATCAATGAAGGACTATCTTCTAATGGAAGGGAGCTGGAGATACTACATAAATCTGGGCGTTTACATAAAATGCTTACTTACCGTACATAATGTTAGATGGGCTGTCACGAGCACCATCGCAGCAAAGACTGCTTGAACACAAACTGCCATCTTCACTGGGAATATCAACTTTGTCGTCTTACTGTGTGCAGTCGAGATATTTTAATGAACAGACGTATTCTTGTTATGCTGCTCCAGGCCGCATCACAAGCTTTTATATGTATAAGTACCTAGTACGGTGGAAAGAGAGAAGGAAATATTATCGCTGCAAATTGATGTTTGAAATAATCACTGATATCCATTGCCAACAGCAGATGTTGTGATAACGTAGTCTCTCTCAGCTCCAGCCATGAATGTTGATCGAAATCTCAAGTACCTTGCAGTATGTTTGGGGCTTGTCATATCTGTTGATGAGCAGATATTGTTTATCTTTGGAACGAAGTGAGGATAATCTCAGAGAGTCACTGATTGCCTGGTTGCTAAGGTGTAATTACCGATGAATATTTACCCTGTGAAAAGTTTATTTGTGTATTTGGAAGTAGCCTGTTTCACTTCTGTTTGAAGAGATGCGACTAACATCTGTAAATAAATTGTGTGGCTAGATCACAGATTAAAATGTAAGATCTATTACTCTAATCAATTAAATATTTACAGCAAAAAAATTCTCCACTTCATGAAGATTGCTCTTTAACTCCAAAACATGTAATGCTTCACAACTAGTCTATTTTTGCAGATGCTTATATGCTTTATTAACCACAGGAGAGAATTTCTTACTGATTTTTTGTGATAACTGATGCTTATGTTGTTTTATTTTTGTGTTCTTCAGTCTGAAGACTCTTTTGATGCAGCTCTCCACGCTAGTCTAGCCTGTGTAAACCTCTTCATCTCTGCATAACTACCGCAACCTACATCCATTATGACCTATTGACTGTAATCAATGTATTGGTCTCCGCAAGTTTTACCTCTCGCAATATGTTAACATTGATGGGGTCCGAAGGGGATGTTATAGGACCATTACTGCTCACAGTGTATATGTAAATTCCCAACTGGATAAAGTCGGAAGCTCGATGAAGCTGTTTCGTGATGACGCTGTTGCCTGTAACGATAGGGCAACGCTAGAAAAATTTAGCAAAATGAAGAAGACCTGCAGAGGTTTGACATTTTGTGTAGAGATTATCAGCTGACCATCAACATAAAGAAACGTAATGAATTCTGCATAAATAGCAAGAAA
Organism: Schistocerca nitens; assembly: GCF_023898315.1. Taxonomy (NCBI): domain Eukaryota; kingdom Metazoa; phylum Arthropoda; class Insecta; order Orthoptera; family Acrididae; genus Schistocerca; species Schistocerca nitens. Next base: position 367,195,420 of record NC_064621.1, read on the forward strand.
GACCCATTATTATACGGTCACAGGATTTCCAAACAATCACTGGACTCAGTCACATCCATTAAAATCTGGGCAAATGCTTTACAAGTGATTTAAAATGGAACGCCAACATAAAACTATTTGTAGAAAAGAGAGATGACTGATAGATTCATTGGTAAAATCCTCAGGAAGTATAGTCCACCTACGAAGGGGGTAACTAACAAAACCCGTGTTCGACCAATTCTTCAGTACTACTCATCGACAGGAGAAACTTACAAGATAGGATCGCTAGAGGATATGGAACGGATCCGAAGACATCGTAGGTTAGTTTAGTAAGCATGAAAGCGTCACAGAGATACTCATTTAGCTCCAGATGTAGAGTTTGCAGGAGAGGAGTTATGCAATATGGTTTGCTTCTGCTGGTTGACACTGCTTGGGGTTGTTAATTTATGTAAGAATGTGAAAGTGGACCCTGCATCTGAAAAACGTAAATCGCCCTCCAAAATAATAAATTAGGAATCCTACAAACAACTAAATGAGACAAGAATCAAAATTATTTTATTTTATTCTGGTAAAGTTAGGATAAACAGTCGACCAGCAGGGGCAGTATTCGTATAAGACCTTGGAATATCTGACAAAAGGGATGGGGGAAGATTCTAATAATTACAAAAGTGAATTAATTGGAATTAGACAGTGCACAGAAATTGTTGTGATGTTAATTGAAAGACAAATAACGCTATAGGAAGAAATACGTCACATCTGTGGTTGGAGTTGAAAGCAGACTGTTCATTGAATGGAAATACAAGTCTTCAAAGTGAATCCCGAGGTAAAAAAAAAATTATGAAATGACTAATTGCTGTACGCATCGTCTCGCAGTTGTGGCTTGATTTTACCATAGTGTTGTAGGTAGAGACTGAAGTGCCTGCTGAATCACTGGTGAATTAATTGGAACTAGACAGTGCACAACAATTGTTGTGATGTTAACTAAAAGACAAATAGCGCTACAGGAAGGAATATGTCACATTTGTGGTTGGAGTTGAAAGCAGACTGTTCATTGAATGAAAGTACAAGTCTTCAAAGTGAAACCTGAGGTAATCAAAATGTTATGAAATGACTAATTGCTGTACGTATTGCCTCGCGGATGTGGCTTGATTTAACCATAGTGTTGTAGGTAGAGACTGAAGTGGCCGCTGAATCAGTCATTGGTTCACCAACGTCCCTTATTAATGGTGAAGTGCAAATCAGCCCAAGGTTTCTCCAAGTCCCTAGATACATCAGCTTTGGTGGCAGAAGGCCGTCAAAGGCTCCTGGTGGAGTCCAAGATGGAGTGATTACTGATCGAACGTTTTCTGTAAGGAAATCTCGCACTGCTGCAGTTTGCATCTCTTACTGTATTTCGATTGGTTTGGCTTCGGATAATCGGAGTGCCAACTGCCAACGCTAGTCCCCTTCCCAGGGCTGTTCTCTATTTGATTAACCAGTAACGCGTATTCCACCATTTTGCACTGAAAAAAGTCGTCTCGCTCTCTCTCCGTCTCTCTCTCTCTGTGATCCTCATTGGCACAGTAGAGCTTCTCAGTGTAACATGTTTACTTAAGTTCGCCAATCCCTGTGATTCTTATATCGCAAAAACATTGCATTTTTGTGGAGTCATCACATCCAACGGTATCTCACGCCTCTAAAGACCCAAACACTGCGGGTCACCATTCCATTTTCGAGATGTTTATCTCTGGCATCTGGTGCTTTACGGGTAAAACTCAGCTTTCTACTTTTTTGCAAAGTAGTGCCTTTTGATAAAAACGGTCCTCCACTTTCCACTATCCTGGGCTGTAAAATGTTTGGCAGCAGGGGGCTTGCCCCACAGGAGATCCTATCTATCTCCATCCATGATGCTTTGGGCACCCCAAAGCGGCAATATACAGAGCTGTCTGGCCTGTTTGTTACTCACCTGCGCCTCCCTCGGGCATCCTTCTGCAAAATGGCTCCAAGTGTTGCGGCCTACCTTTCCCTGGAAGCCCGTGTGCTTCTGCCGTTTCTAGAATGTTTTCAACATCCTCTCGCTTATCTAAGGCCTGCAAGTCTGAATGAAGAGGAAATGAAGAGTATAGCTACATTATTCAGTTGCCAACAATCACTGTGGCTTATCGTATTCATTGGTGTCGATTAAACATTGTGATCAGATGGAGCTTTTGCTAGGAACGTTACGTGACTGTTTCTGGAAAAGTGGTTTCGCAGTACTTGACTGTTAAAATATTGAGAGTGTACATTCCCAAATTAGTCAGCCCGTATACTTCTTAGAATTACATGTACCTCAGGGAAAGAACATGAAGCTAATATGCTCTGTCATTATTCAAGCTAACACAGGCGCTTGAGCACCATTCAAAGTAGGAATAGGAAAGGACGTTAGAGCCAATGGTAGACAAAGTATCCTTCACCAGACACCATAAGGTGACTTGGGCAGTATGGAGGTAAATTCAGATGAACATTGTGCCTCTACATATCCATATTACGCTGTGCAATGTGGGAAAAATAAAACTGGTTCAGAAAATACTGACAGTACGGCTGATGTAGCATTGACTCTTGCTAATGCACACCACAGAAGCTACTGGGAATTGCCACTATTGTCGTCAGTGCAGCGCTTTGTTCTACTTATAAACCATGAGACACGCGAGTCAGCTGTGTCTGGTGGATGACAAGCAATGGCATTTTCAATGTTCTGTTGTAGCCTTTCTTGTCTGAGGCTTATATGAGTACGCCTGATCCTTCAATTTGCACCACAGGTAAAAAGCATGGGGAGAGAGATCAGGCGACAGAGGTCGCCAGGAGATTGCACTGCCTCCGCCGATTGTTGTTTCCTCACCGATCATCTTCTGAACACATGACAAGGTTGTCAAAGCAGTGTGTGCTGTAGCTTCATCTTGATGAGAATAACCATACAGTTGTGCATCTTCTGTGATTTGATCCATACACGAATAAAACCGTTCCTGGACTTCCCAGTTAGCATTAATAGCTTGTTGAAACAGTCGTGATACTGTGTGGACACCAGACTTGATGCACCAAACTTGAGATTATGTAACGGCTTTTCAAAGTACTGATGAGGATTTTCTGATGCATAATAGCGCTTGTTCTATCAACTCACATAGCCTGAAAGACCGAACCAGGCCTGATCTGAATAAATAAAGAACTAAGGATCCAAAAGGTCTGATTCCATTCACTCAGAAAACACTGGCAGAACTCAACTCACTATGGTTCCTATGTTTGCATTAACTCATCTGCAACAGTAAAATTTGTAGCGGTACAGATGCAGGTCGCTTTTGATAACGTTTCGACATGACGATGTCTAAATTACTACTTGAACAGATAAACGGCAATGACATTTTGTGAACTTTGTTCCAGGGGTAACCTTCACTCAAGAAATGGTTTCTGGTGTTTGAACTCTTTCAGATGGTTATGATGTTTATTCGCTACAGAGCCTATTTCACGCCATTTGATGCTCATTTCATTATTGAGCACTTGATTGGTTTTCGTTCGTGCAATGACCTAATTAGTGTCCTACCCGAGAGCATGAAAAAATATATTTGCTTTTTGAGGAGGGTCACCGAGCATATAACTCTGCACTTTCTGTATTCGTTAAGATTTATCACTTGACTTTTTTGATTATTTACCAACAGGTAGTTCATCACAATCCCCTTTGAAGATGCAGGGAATACATCACCCATTACACAGTGGTGTAAACTTTGTATAAGGTGTTTGATTATGGCCGGCCGGAGTGACCGAGCGGTTCTATGCGCTACAGTCTGGAACCGCGCGACCGCTTCGGTTAGTTAGGTTTAAGTAGTTCTAAGTTCTAGGGTACTGATGACCACAGCAGTTAAGCCCCATAGTGCTCAGAGCCATTTACCGAGCGAGGTGGCGCAGTGGTTAGCACACTGGACTCGCATTCGGGAGGACGACGGTTCAATCCCGTCTCCAGCCATCCTGATTTAGGATTTCCGTGATTTCCCTAAATCGTTTCAGGCAAATGCTGGGATGGTTCCTTTGAAAGGACACGGCCGATTTCCTTCCAGTCCTTCCCTAACCCGAGCTTGTGCTCCGTCTCTAATGACCTCGTTGTCGACGGGACGTTAAACACTAACCACCACCACCACCACCAGAGCCATTTGAACCATTTTTTTGTTTGATTATGTTAGATTGTCCTAGGAATTATGAGATAGGCATAACGCCAATGCCAATTATTGCAGGTTCTGTCCAATTAGCTGTCAAGTTGAATGAACGTTTCACTCACTGTACCATGAGGTAACAATTAATGTACGCCATAATTGAGGGGCAGTATCTCATTGACTAGTTGTACATAGTTTTATTGGTTACTGCTGAACCACATAATGCAGTACAGGAGACTCTGGTAGTTTGTTTTCACGAGATTTGTCACCATATGATCTGAATGCACACTATTATTCTAATTTATATAAACTGAGATTAATACCATTTTTGTTTTACGTCTTATGTTGTTGTTACCTTAAGTACAGGACAAAGCATTTCAGTTCTTGGACTGTTCTCACTGATATTGTGAATTTAGTCCATAATTGAGGGGCAATTTCTCATTGAAAAGACGTGCATAGTTTTATTCGTTACTGTAAATCATATAATGCGGTACTGGCTCTCTAAATTTATATAGCACTATGAAATGAGATGATGGTTCGTGCACATACAAATAATGAGGATGGTATGTAAGTTAACTTAAGCTTCCGAAAATGTTTACTAAGCGTGTTAGTTGGTTTATCATGGTATGTCTTTTATTTTTATAAATACTTCAATTCATACAGTGTGTTACCTTTCTATGGCAAATGGTTGTATGAAATATTGTTAAGTTTTTGTGACAAATGGGATGTTTAGACTTTTTTGAGAGAATTATGTTCTCATGTTTCCTATTGTTCTTTTGTATGCGTATATTGTATGACGATGTACTCGTAAAATAACATTCTACGTTATTGTATATAATTTTATAATCTGCTATGACTTGACTCAGATCCGAAATGTTCTTCATCATTTTTCCATTTAGCCTTTGTATTTTGTGATCGTTCTGGAGAGTAGTTGTGTTTCGTCATTACGACTATAAGAAATGCGGGTATTTCTCACCAGACGCTTTTCGATTTATTAAATTAAAGTATAATCAGTGATTTGTAATTAAAGATATTTGCAATGTAGTTTGTTTTTGAGATGGAAAAACAGTTTGGTCACAATTTGTTGGTTTTTGCTTACGGTAATTTCTTCTTCTACATTAGGAAATGCCGTGTGCTGGCACGTCTTTGGTTTCTTTCTTCATTACACAGTGATACTTGTAGTCTAACTTTTCGTTGCTTTGCAGAACTATGAATTTTTTAGCTTTTACACAACACGCTTTTTAGTACACTACTGTTTACTGTTTATTTCTATACTTCTAAGTTTGTATTGTATTTTGTAGTGTTGTAAACATTGCCACTGCTTCGTCTTTGACCTGTGTTTTTTTTCTTTTTTCTCTTTACTTAATTAGATGTGTCTTATTCTATTTAATTATGTTGCTGTGTGTTTGTTCATTGTGTAAGAGTAAAGGAGGAATTGTGATAAAATTTTATTGTTGTGAATAAGTGGGGGAGGGAGAAGCAAAGATGAGTGGACATAAGTGCTTAGTCTGTGATGGAGAGTGAGCTGGAGGAAAAGGCGAGGAGTACGAAGTGAAATGAAAGTAGAGTGGTTTGGGTTGGAGAGGGTGAAGGATGGGAAAAGCCCTTTCTTTTTCATGTGGTTTGTTCAATTATTTTATATAGCGTCTGTTTTACAATATTAATTTGTTATTGTATTTATGCTATTGAGGTGCTAGATATCGAATGTTATCTGAGCTTCGAGAATATATGCCTATTCTTTGGCGTCGTGTAGGGTCTCTTCCTACTGTCCACCTACTTTGACGATGTGTTTTGTACTGAGGATCGCTCATGAATTCAGTTTTGTCTTAAGTTTCCAGTATTTTGTGTAAGATTGTTACTATATGTAAGATTATCTTTGTGACGAAACATTGTTCTCTATGTGGTATTTTTTGTTTCCAGGCACCATCAGATGGTCTGTTAATGACTGAAACTGGTAAATCTTCGTCTTCTTAAAACAACAACATTCAGTTTCACATCCCATATGCCACAATTCAACATTAACCCCTTCACATTGAAGCTCTTGGTACCATCAAAACGTGGCACAAATAACACTGTGCAACAATGAAAATGTAAATCGAATGAAGATAGCCAGTTGCTATCAATTCTAATGTGCTGATCGCAAATATCAGAAAGACAATTCAAAATTAGCTCTAGTTTTCATTTTACACTGTTTTGTTATGGTGAGATAATTGTATAGAGATTTTTATGTTAAGTTTAAAGTCAAATGTTATAATGGTTTGCCAGAGTCATAATAACTAGTAACAATGGGTTATATTATTGTCCCTGGTCTTACTTGTCTGCAATATTTTGGATATAAACTTTTTGATACCAATTTTAGTGATCTTTTTGTCTCCCTCCTCTTCAACTTAAGTGATTTTATTAATGCATGTAATAATTTTTGGACATTTCTTCCCAGATTAACTACCAGTTGTTCAAGTTGGCTGCTACTGAAGTGAACAAAAATGCCACGAGTTGGTGTTAACAGTGTTGACACATTTTGCTATGTGTATGGAGAAGTGACATTTGCTTCACAAAAACAGCAAATAATTCCATTGATTAAAAAAGCTTACAGTTGTAATTTTGGGTGCAAAATAGGTGATCAGGATAAACCCTGGGCTCCACATGTGATCTTAAACCCTTGTACCAGCAACCTCAGGAATCGAATGCATGGGAAAGGACGTTTAATGCCCTCTGCAGTGCCCATGATCTGGCGTGAGCCATCTAACCACGTCAGTGACTGCTACTTTTGTATGGTTCTTCCTTTCAAGAAGGGAATACCTAAGAAGAAGAAGCAGACAGTGATCCATCCTGACATTCCACCTGCTATTCATCTAGTTCTACATGGGGAAGGATTGCCAATACCTCAAGCATCGACAGATTATGAATTACTTCTGATGGGGATTCTGAATGTCCTCAACCATGTACATCACAGGATACAGAGTTTCTATCAAATATGTCATCAACTGACGATCCACAAAAATTGTCTCAAAATTAGTTAAGTGATTTCATTAGAGATTTGGAGCTCTCTAAAGCTAAGGCTGAGATTTTAGCATCAAGACTGCAGCGGCACAATTTTCTGGAGAGCAATGTAAATGTTTCATTGTACCGCAGAAGAGAACAACAATTCACTCCTTTTTTTAAACATGTAAGATCTTGTGGCATGTGTAGAAATAAATCGTCTAATGAAGGCTCTCAGAAAATTAATTACAACCCTGATGAGTTGAGATTCTTTATTGATTCGTCAAAGTTGAGCTTAAAAGCAGTGATTTTACATATTGGTAATGAACTTCCTTCTATTGTAGTTGGGCATAATGTGCATATGAAAGAGTCATACCAAAACATGAAAATTTTACTAGAAGCCATCAAGTATAATGACTCTCAATGGCAGATTTGTGGTGACTTGAAAGTGGTTGCACTGCTATTGGGTATGCAGTTAGGGTATACTAAATATTGCTGCTTTCTCTGTGAATGGGATAACCGAGCTCGTAAACATGAACAGTAAACAAGAATGACCCACCCGAAAATCTCTTCAACCAAGTATAAAGAACATTAAGAGTGAACCTTTAGTAGATTTTGCTTCTGCCCTTGCAACTCCGGTTGGGTCTCATGAAAAAAGGGAATGAACAAAAATGGTGATACATTTAAGTACTTAAGGAAAAAATTCCCTTACTTAAGTGATGTCAAAGTAAAGGAGGGAATCTTTGTAGGCCCACAGATTGGTGAGCTTTTTGGAGACCATACTTTTGATGGAATCATACAAGGTGATGGGAAGCCTGCATGAAAATGTTTTAAGACATTCTAGGGAACAAACGAGCAATAAATTACAAGGAGATTGTAAATAACATGTTGTCATCTTATGAAAAACTCGACTGCAAAATGTCACTGAAAATATATTTCTTACATAATCATCTTGACTTCTTCCCCAATGATTGTGGTGCAGTAAGTGATGAACATGGGGAGCGACTTCATCAAGATATTGCCACATTTAAGTAGATGTGTGCCGGAAAGTGGAGCCCTACTATTTTATTAGCAGATTACTGCTGGACTGTCATAAGGGATGTTCACGAGTATGTGTATAAACGTCAAGCCAAGCCAAAACGGTCATCTTCTGAATTTATCTCTGAACAAAATATTTAAATTACATATTGTACATATGGACATGTAACATATGTAATCCTTTATATACATTTGTGACCAGTTAATTTATATATTTTCTTTTGTGCTTTATATAGTTCTGGTACAAAGTAGACTTATAAAGTATTTTCATTCATGTAATATTATCTTCATTTTTTATTAATATTTTACTTTTGTGCTTCCAGAATGGCACTGAAATTCATCAGTGCATAACACATAACATAATTCAAGTAATTATTCATGTAAAATTTGTTATGCTGAATCTTGGAACGTGAATGCATATTTAGTTAGTGAATTATATATACAAAAATATAGATTACTTTTTTTAAAAAAACTGGAGCTAAATATTTATGAAGGTGATGATTTTGTATCATTATATACTGAAATAATCATAACTAACTCAAAATCATGCGATTTATACACTTTCACTTCAAATTTGATGTTCAGTGTAATTAGACTGAATATATTGCATCTGAACGTCCACACTTCCATCTGTCTGCATTTAACGAGCGCAGCTGAACAACGACAACTTCAGAATCTAGCTGCCATCTGACTGCCTGACGTACTACACCAAGCGTATGGACGACACGTTTACAACAATAATAATTCCAAAAGTATTGTCAGCAGTTGAAGCCTAATCTGAACTGCTGGTGACAGCTTAACCGACTGTAGCTACATGAATATACAGGGTGCCTGCCTAGAGGTATACAAAAACAATCGTATATATTTCGCTACCTGTGACTTTTTTCGTCCGACACTGAACACAGGAGCTCATGCATTTTTAAGCGTGCTGGTACAGTTAAGTGTAGACACCTTTTGTAGCTCGACGGATATCGAAACGGTACTCCATTTCTCGCTACATGTTGATAAGCATGACAGGTGTTGTGGTCTCTACTGTGGCGTAGATCCACTGTCTCAAATCTACCCTCTCCTGTACACAATGTCCTTGATAACCTCTATACAATGAAATCCAGCGGAGTCATATTAGGAGACAGAGAGAGACAGAAAATGAGACTTCCGATCCAACGTTGAGGAAATATCTCATGGAGAAATGTGTTAACTTCCCCTTGATAGTGAGGTGGGGCACCAACCTGCTGGAAAATGACCTAGGGAGGCATTTTGGAACGCCACAGCTCGTCAACATGTCGAGATAGTTGTGCTCTGTCACTGTAGACTCCAAACAATTGACGGATCACACGATGTTTAATGTAATCCCAACCACAGGAGTGTCCCTTTCGTACTCAGTCACTTCTTCTGGAGTCTCACTTCCCCAGTTATGTCGGTTAGCTTTGCAAGAGATTGGAAGGGAGTGGAGGCTGGTAGATTCATCACTGAACAGCATTGCGTTGAGGTAGTCGTTATTTTCATTTATACAATGCAACATTTCAGCAGCAAAATCACTTCGTCTGTGGTGGTCCTCCTGCTTAATTTGATGCAATAGTTTGTAAGCACGCAACCGGAGACGATTGTGCACAATGTCGTGGACTGTCGAATGGAGGACTCCTAGTTCCCCAATAGTTTATCTAATGAATTAACATTGGCTTTTAGACAATGCATCGCTCATACATTCACCGTCTCTTCATTTACATGTGTTGGCGGATGTTCTGCAGTATGTGAAATCAAAATTCTCATTTACGTGTGGGAGGATCGACTTTCCATTTTTTGCTCGTCACTGAAAACGCGTTACAGATTTTAAGTCTGCTAACTACAGCACACTCTGCACCTTTCTCCGTCGCGTCCACATGTTGACTGCCAGGAGTATGTCTGTCTGCTGCACAGCAAAATTTGCACGCATGCATCATACGACTCAATGCTGTTCATGAAATAGTGAGGATGACATCTTGGAGACTGTCTCTATCGATTGCGTATTTACCCAACTGCATAAATTGTCGGTTTATTTCGTTATACGCATTTATTTGTGTATACCTCTAGCCCGGTCACCCTGTAATAATCGCTATGAGGCGATAAGCAATAATCTTACGGAAAAGTAAAGAAAAAATAGTAAATATGTGACCTGAATTTCTCACGGCGTGTACAACTTGCAAATAACTTACGAGAATGGAGCCACGTGAAATCGTCGACAACCGTCGATATTTTGGCAGGAAATCAACCTGTCATTTTCAAGGCTAAACTGCAGCAGGAAAGCACTGTGCTAGGAAATTAAAGCCTTGGTTTGCAGAGCAATTACGAAAGGATGACACACACATACACACACACACACACACACACACACACACACACACACACACACACACACACACACAGCCTCTGAATACACTACGTGATCAAAAGTATCCGGACACCCCCAAAACATACGTTTTTCATATTACTTGCATTGTGCTCCCACTTACTACCAGGTAATCCATATCAGTGACCTCAGTAATAATTAGACTTCGGGAGAGAGCAGAACGGGGCGCTCCCTGAAACTCACGGACTTAGAATGTGGTCAGGTAATCGGGCATCATTTCTGTCACACGTCTGTAAGCGAGATTTTGAAGTGGAAACGTGAAGGGTCACGTACAGCACAAAAGCGTACAGGCCGACGTCGTCTGTTGACTGACAGAGACCTCCGACAGTTGGACGGTCGTAATGTGTAATAGGCAGACATCTATCCAGCCTATCACACAGGAATTCCAAAGCGTATCAGAATCCACTGCAAGAACTATGACAGTTTGGCGGGACGTGAAAAAACTCGGATTTCATGGTCGAGTGGCTGCTCATAAGCCACACATCACGCCGATAAATGCCAAACGACGCCTCGCTTCGTGTTAATAGCGTAAACAGTGGATAATTTAACAATGGGAAACCGTTGTGTGGAGTGACGAATCGCGGTACAAAATGTGGCGGTCTGATGGCAGGGTGTGGCTATGGCGAATGCCTGGTGAACGTCATCTGCCAGCGTGTGTAGTGCCAACAGTAAAATTCGGAGGCGGTAGTGTTACGGTGTGGTCATGTTTTTGATGGAGGGGGCTTGCACCCCTTGTTGTTTTGCGTGGCACTATCAAAGCTCAGGCCTACATTGATGTTTTAAGCACCTTCTTGCTTCCAACTGTTGAAGAACGATTTGGGGATCACGATTGCATCTTTGAAACCGATCGAGCACCTGTTTATAATGCACGGCCTGTGGCAAAGTGATTACACGACAATAACATCCTTGTAATGGACTGGCCTGCACAGAGCCCTAACCTGAATCCTGTAGAACACCTCTGGGATGTTTTGGAAAGCCGACTTCGTGCCAGGCCTACCGACCGACATCGATACCTCTCCTCAGTGCAGCACTCCGTGAAGAATGGACTGCAATTCCCCAAGAAACTTACCAGCACCTGATTGAACGTATGCCTGCGAGAGCGGAAGCTGACACAAGGCTAAGGGTGGGCCAACAACATATTGAATTCCAGCATTACGGATGGAGGACGCCACGAACCTGTAAATCATTTTCAGTCAGGTGTCCGGATACTTTTGATCACGTATTTTATGAACTTAAGTATCGACCAGAATTTATATCTATCATTCTAAATACTCTCATAAATTACAGAAGAAGCGACTAATAAAGTATTTTTTACTTTGTTGTACAACACGAATTTCTAATTTTCTCCATCTATGAATTTTTTTGGTTATTGTAGGTGACCGATAAATCTTTTAACTCCCTTAAAGCACTCCGGATATGTAGATTTCTTGTGACCAGCAAAGGAAGCTTGTGTGCTCCGTTAAGGGGAGCCAGAACGATCCATCTCCTCCATGTTAATTTTAGCAAATACAAGGAACATTTTTTTTTCTAAAACCATTAAACATATTGCTCTGAAATTTGGACTATATGTTCAGCGAATATTTCTCTACAAAGTTATATTGCCATGTTAAGAAATATTTATTGGTTTTTGTTTTACAATTTTTTTAAACAGATGCTTATTTTTTTTCTCCAAAAGTTTGCACTTTTTCTTCTGTAACTCATGAATTATACAAAATGTTTTTACAACTTGTTATAAAAATGAAGGAAAAGAAGTAAACAATATTGTATATAAATTTCACTAATATACTGTTAGCAGTTTTTAAGAAAATGTTCCTCAAAGATGAAAATTTTAAAGTTATGGGAAATGGCTTCGAAAGTTAATAGTACATTCCTGCCCCATATGATGGATTATCAGCATCCTCTTCTTTTTCCAATGTTAGTTTCCTTTTCACTGGTCTTTTCTTCCCTTTTGCTGCATGTTGCAGGCTTTTGTCTCTTCTTCCTGCACCTCTTAGTCTTTCTTCATCAATTAGGCTCATTGTGGAAATGGTTTTGTGTCCTGGTTGGAAACCTAAACGATTCAGCACATCACATTTGATAATGTTTCCTTCATTGTATGTTGTCACTGCATCATACACTCCAAAATACAATGTTTTTATCGGTAGAAACACGTTTTTGGCAGTCCCAATCCAAACTAAATTATTTACACTTTCTTTTGGATTTTGTGTTTTCCCATGTAAACACTTTTCCAATAAACTTGGCTTTGATAAATCTCTGAATACATCAATTACAGCATTTCGCAAACTGTTTTTATGGGCATATTCCTTTCCTGATTGGTACTTACACCATGAGTCGTCACCTGTGGGGCACAGTGCATGTTGTGGGTGCTCATTTGTTGATGCAGTATGAAAAAATAATGCCCATACTGCTCTCCTCATATGCTCAATGTTACAGGTACGAGCAAAATTCATCAAATACGCAAAATTGAACAGCTAAACAATACAAAGAAAACTCCACAAGTCAACACACACGGTATAGCGTTTATCTCTGTGACAAGTGACTGTTCATATCGGTAAACGCTACGCCATTTAATCCTCAAATTAGTAGGTGAGTAAACCTGTCTGATCACATTAGCCATACAACGTTGGAAAACAAAACACTGTCTAATTCCGCAGAGATATCCTGTTTGCAGCCAGCGAGCGGCGCCGTCAGAGATGACACACCAAGTCGTTACAGTCGTTTACGCGGCGCGTCAACTTTGCAGCGATAAAAAAACACAGTTAGAATTCACTTAGAAGGCTGAAACTTGATTTGTTTTAGTCAGAAAACTCCAAATAATTTTACAATGAAAAAACCAAAAAACGTTAATTTTGTCATTTTCATCGTTCGGGTTCCCCTTAAAAGTGACATTCAAATAAATGTGCTAAGAGTTGTGAGGGTTTGTGATATGTCCAATTTGTTTCATAAAATTTCAGGAAGATGTGCTTAATGTGTTAACGGAGTGACTGTCTGCCTCATGTTTTTTCTAAATGGCCAGCCAGTCACATTTCCTTACGCTGCTGTTTTAGCTCTTGTATTTCTTATTTTACTTTCAGTTTTAGCACCTTTACAGACCGGGTGACCCCAGTTTCTGTAAGTGGTCCACCAGTCACATTTTTCTGAACTGTTGTCTTAGCTCCTCTGTTGTTTACTTTATGTTTTAATCCTAAGTATAGCACCTTTCACCCTTTCTCAGTTGTCTCATAGCGTTCGAGGTGGAGTGATGGTGTGGGTCAACGCGAGTGAAGTGGGAGTAAGTGAGCGAGTGTCATTTTGTGGTTTTACTCCTCACGGTGTGATAACATTTTAGCCCTTTTAACCACGTTCGTTGCCTTTAATATTTGTAAAGGCGCTGATAACCTCGCCGTTGAGCGCCCCTAAACTCTAAACGCGCGCGCGCACACACACACACACACACACACACACACACACACATACTTCTGTGCTCCAGTAAATTTTCCGCATTATATAGCAGTGATACGTGATTTACTCGCCTTAAAACCAGGTTATCACGTTTCATTTTAAGAAACTGCAGATTTTCTTCCATTAAAAACCAGTTACATCCGCATCGTAGTCATTAATTTTTCTCTCTCCAAATCAATTATGTTTTTAAAAGACACTTTGAAAGGCTCAGCCGCTTCAGCACCAGCCGACGGTTTCTGTCCTTGATGTCTAATTCCCTAATACCATGCCTACATTTAAAACGTATAATCTAGCCGGTAGGGCTTTGAAATGTGTCAACCCTTTGTTTCTTGTTCATTTCACGAGATTTTTTCACAAACTGAAGATTCTTTTATTGCTTGACCTTGGCTAGGTTCCTGCATTAACCACATGTAAACTGTATTGTCTCAGTACTGGTTTCCTGTCTTTTTCATTGTTTTCGTATGCAAGCTGCCACCTTCACAGTCAAGTACTCTGGAAAATTTAGTGGCGACATCACTGGTCATTTTAATGTCTGACTCCAAATTCCCGAGGTAAGTTTGGTCCACTTCCAATTTTCTTCAACTGGTCTACTATTTAAGTTTATCGGAGATTCTAAGAAAAACGCGTTTACTTTGAGTCATGGTTGAAAACGACACAAGAGCACGACCTGTCGCAAGAGAAGCTTCAGACGTCAGCAAAGACAGCGGTCGGCAGGAAGGAGGAAACCACTGAATTGGCCAACACAACGTCAGTCGGACTTATAAGTGGTGATTTCGCAAATTTAAACTTGTCAACTGGAACACTTTGCTTCATTTCCACATTTTCCACATTTTATTGACAGGGAACCAGCAACATTATTAACTTCCTTGAAGCGTTTATTAACGATTCTGTCAACTGTTTCAGTAGTTACATTAGTGACAAGTTTCGAACCTTACAGGTTCATTTTAAAGCGTGTCTTACTGAGGCTGCACTGACAGTGTTTGATCTCAATAATGAACATCAAATGGCAACACATACTTTATAAATGCTTGCACAATGATTCCACAATCCACACATACCTCTCACCAGTTTGATTTTGACTTGGTAAGAGGAATGTGTGGTGGTTTATATAAATACGCAGCTTTTAACAGAATCGTTAACAAACGCTTAATGGAACGCATTGGCTAACCGATGTTTCGTTTGACGGGTACTCAGGTAATCATTTCTCTTTTTTATAATCAAAACTTCTTTGGTTTTTTTTATAGCGTCTTAGAAACAATTTGTAGTAGGTTTCCTACAAACGTCTTCTCGCTGTCTGATTTCTTTTAAATTTTGTATTTCCTGTAGTCTCATGACTTCTCTTGAACCATCGTCTAGTTTGTTTTCTTGGTCATCTTTCGAAGGTCATTATTCCAGGTAAGTAATCTATCATCTCTCACTACCTCCATTTTCACGAAGAATGTTCGCAGTACTACATTTCAACTGAATTCAGTCAACCTCTATAGTTCCTTTGCTTAGTCCCTTGTACACGAAACTGACTGATATTCATTTAATTTGTGGTTAGCCGGCCGAAGTGGCCGCGCGGTTCTGGCGCTGCAGTCTGGAACCGCGAGACCGCTACGGTCGCAGGTTCGAATCCTGCCTCGGGCATGGATGTGTGTGATGTCCTTAGGTTAGTTAGGTTTAACTAGTTCTAAGTTCTAGGGGACTAATGACCTCAGCAGTTGAGTCCCATAGTGCTCAGAGCCATTTTTTTGTGGTTAACTAGTGGTCAGGTCTTTTGAGCAAAAAATCATTTCTTTTTATCGCAGGACATTTAGAATCTGGTAATTATCTGCATAGAGACAGCACTGTCACGGCACACTTGCTGAATCGTCAAACTGCCCGTTCAAGGTAAATGTCCGATAACGCTTTGTCCGATTTCGTGCCCATCTCTCTGTCGGTAGTGGAAATGGGTGACTGTGCCAGTTATTTGATGGAAATTCCAAATGCCCCTTTGTATTACAACATGATCGGGAAATTAGCACTTAATCCTTTCTGGTGTCAACCTTCAGCACATTATGATCTGCTTTGCTGTAGACTTTATTGATGGCTGTGAAAGAAGCAGAATCTAAAACAAGATAGGAAGAGTAGGGTTTAACACCCCGTCGACGATACGGTCTTTAGAGACGAAGTACAAGTTCGGAATAGTATGGGCTGGGAAAGAACTCGGCCGTGTCCTTTTTAAAAAGGACTGATACCATCAATATGGATGACTGGATAGGAATTTGAACTCCTTGTGTTTCACCACTGCGTTCGGTGCACATAAGAGAGGTGCTGTACTCAGTAAGAGTGTGAGTTCTAGTCAGTATTCGTGTCCTGAATACCGACCCACCTACCAAAAAGTGAAGAAGTTATTTAACCACTTGTGGCTCTTTTTGCTAAAAATAAAGTTACCAAATTAACTAGAATAATCTAATTTATGAAAAATGGGCAGCGACCAAAGACCCCACACGCAAATCCGATAGATTACTTACTAAATCACTTGTTAAAATAAGTAGATTCCACAAATCTTTTAAAAATACTGAAAATTGTAGCATCTTTGAAAAAATACCTGCACATAATAAATGCTTATCAATTACTCTCCTGGGCACTAAAACGTCGTCAGTTTAGTTTCAGCCACTAAGAATCTGAAACGAAAAAGTTCCTGGCTGATATATTGAAGCCTTCGGCTACATTGAGTCACTTCTATCCTCATACATAAGAAATATGAGAAAGTCACCTTCTTGAGTTGAATGTAGGAAGCTACCATTAGTAACTGAAGAATCACCATCCATGGCACTGAGATTAGAAAGAAATGGCAACGACTAGATCAGAGCATATATGAGCAGCACTACCAAGGTTCCAAAAATAGCACCATCACGTTAGTTCCGATGGAAATCTGAACTTAAGCTACATTGCACCACTGGAAGACTTAGAGATGATTTCTGTCCACCTGTATGAACTTGTTGATGGTGATAGATACCAGTTGTCGTTCGTCAATTTGTAACAAAGCAGGTGATTCCCCCCCCTCCCCCTGTTATATTTCTCTTCCCCCTACTTCTTCATTTTTTTTTTTTTTTGCAAATATGTTGTGCTTATCACTTATATGACATGTGCACAGTACCAGAAATCTTGAATATTAACTCAGGGCTTAGCCAATTTTATTACGCAGTACATTGTTCTGATTAACTGTAATTCATGAGTGTGATTATTTTACGTAAGAGTGCAGCTAATTACAAATACCAGTAATTTAAAACTTCTTTATTGTTATTTATATGTAAACATAGATACCCAGTTATTAACTTTTGGATAGAGTAGAGGAAAAGACAGATGAATAATCATTTAACTGCTAGTGTTCGAAACTTGGTAGTAACTTTTGCCGTCATTTAGTTTCCGAGTAATTATCAGTCTTATCCAAAACATTGTTGGTGAAGTAGAATCCCATATTTTGGCAAACTAGACAGCATAATTCAACAACAACTATTGTTTTATCTAAAAGTCCTTAGTCAAACATGTTATTTAGTTATTCAGGAAGAGAAATCTTTAATTGTAGTTTATAAAAAAACAGCAAATGACAATAGCTCAAAGTGTTTCTAATAACTGTAAATCTATGTTAAGAAGTACCTTAGAAATTATTTTAGTCATTCTGCTTAAGAGCACAACGTGAGAAAAATCTGTGTGTAAAAATATACAGCGGACGAGTTAGCGCAAATTACAATTCGTACAATGTGCCGAGTTTGATCTAAATTTCACATCCAGGAGAATTTTCTGTAATTCAGTGACTGCTTTTAATGAGTTACGGTGAATTTGCAGACTATTTCGAGAACTGCGTCGAACTTCAAAAATGCTTTCTGGAAACTGTTACAGTAGTGTTAGACTGTGTACTGTGTTATTTCTGAATTATACTTACTGCGCAAGTCGTTCTTCGTATTGATATGACAGTTATACTTGAAGGACAGTGTAGTTAGTAAACACTTTAATGATTTAATGGCCACACATTAACTACAGTGAATCAGTACATTTATACTAGCACTCAGACAATCAACACCATTACAGGAGATCAGTAAAGTGTATCTGTGTATAAATAATAGTAAATGAAACTCGATCTGGCTACAAACAGTAGGCTATTTAATATCAAACTGCAGTTAAAGTCACTGGACTCGCATTCGGGAGGACGACGGTTCAATCCCGTCTCCAACCATCCTGATTTAGGTTTTCCGTGATTTCCCTAAATCGTTTCAGGCAAATGCCGGGATGGTTCCTTTGAAAGGGCACGGCCGATTTCCTTCCCAGTCCTTCCCTAAACCGAGCTTGCGCTCCGTCTCTAATGACCTCGTTGTCGATGGGACGTTAAACACTAACCACCATCACCACCACCAGTTAAAGTGTTTTGGACTGTAAATCTGCTGTGAACAACATCACTTGAATCAGACTACTTTTGAAAACCATTTTTCAGCCATATTTGACGGAGGCGCAGCTGCCGGAGGCACATTAGCACGGGTAAAAGGATAACGTTACAAACTGTTCTTTTACTTACAAAAGTACAGGTTCCCAGGCATTTTTAACGCTTTGCAAGTACTGCCTTATTGTGTATTTTCTGAATAATCATTCGTATTACTGCAGTTTTGTAACCTGTTCTCCAAAGTGCATGTAATCATAAATACTCCAGTTCGCCGATTTTCTTTAAAAACACTAGCAATAAAGCAGGAGACAAGAATTTTTAACAAAAGAGAGAGAAAGAACTTAGAAAATAAAACAAATTAGTTCCTTATAGATGCACCAAAATAGTATAAATAAGTTTTGGCTGCTATCAGAGATATCAGGTGAGCACTTTACAATCCAAATGTTACTGAAGCTGAAAATCACAAAATCGACCTCATAAAGCTCCCGGGACACCGTCTACAGCATCTCCATTCGTCATTGCTTCCTAGCCTCAGGACAGGAATACGAGTTATGTAAATAGTGATTGAGTCGAAGTTGATTTAGCAATGAATCTTAAAGAAAGTGAGAACGAGACAGGCAGTACCAAGTTAGCGGTTAGCTTAGGTTGCGGAATGCCTGAGTCACTAAGACACTGAAGCTTTTCATTATTTGAGAGTGAAGACATGAACGAGTTTGTCTTCAATGGAAGTTACTCTATGTTATGTTGAGCTGGTGCAGGATGAATTATTGGGAAAGGAGAAGGAATTATATATAAATATATACTGAGCTTTATGTACAACTTTCATACATATACTTAAGACTCACCAACTGAAACATCTCCAGATTTACTGGAAACTGGTGCTATAGCCGAAACAAGATTCTGGTAAGGAGAAACACTACTAATCAAACTGTTTGCAGCTTGCCTGGAATCATTCACTGTAGAACAGTTTCTCATTATAAAGGTGCCCTTACCACGCTTCCATCGTAACAATCGCTGCTAAGAATAAAATTCCCTAGAATCTTGAAAGTTTAACACCATAAAAACGTCTTCTGTTCTTCTTTGGTACACTGAGTTCCTATTTATTTCACCAGATAACAAACTGATTGGCTGCGTGAACTCTACGCTAGAGTTCATTAGTCGTTGTGGCTGGCATGTAATGGTGTACCAGTCTTCCGGCAACCAGTCACTAGTTGTTTTCAACATGTGAGAGATCTGGAGGACATGCTGACCATGCAACATTCGAACACCCTCTAGATCGTGATGGGTCAAGACAGTAAGAACAATATGGGGTCTTGCCTTATCTTGCTACATGAAAACATCACAGGGACATAGTAGATGGCACCCACCCACCACCCTCAACATGTTAAAAGTGTAACGCCATCTGTCAAAATTGCTGGCTATGAGAGCCAGTGGTGAATACGTTATGAACACATCCCACACCATCATGCCAGATGGTAGCCCTATTGAGGATGAAGCAATCCGGCAACGTCCATTCTCCACAGAGACCCCATACATGGTAACGTCGTTCTTGATGCTGTTCACAGAAGAGTGACTCCTCTGGAAAGACGAGACGTTGTCACTAAGATGCCCAATAATGCCGTTGGACGCACCGCCCTCGGGGCACCACTCTCTGCTGCAGTGACAGAGGAAGCTGTAAAACTGGTCGCCATGCTGACAGTCCATGGTGTTTCAGACGTCGAACTATCTGTGTACATACGTGACTTGCTGTAAACAAGGCCATTTCCTCACATAGGGTATATGACATGGCTGTATGGTCTTTCATGGTGTCTGTCCTCTCAGCAGCTAGTCCTGTGGGGCCAATGAAACTCTGGATGGCGTTGAATATGCCGATTCTGAAACCATTGATTCCGTATTCCAATTTCAGTCGTCGAATAACGAAAACAAGCTCCGTTGTCATAGATCGATAAACTGCACTCTAGGTAGGCTACGACCCTACCTTTTCGAATTCCGACATTTGCTGATAGACGTATCTCCTTCTCCCATGAGGAATAGTACAGTCTTGTGACAAACGAGCAACGTGTCTGGAGAGAAATACGCAGTATAACCTGTTGTGGCGTAACAAGCGAGCTACGCCACACTGAGAAAGCCGAAAGGCACGCGTACACACACGCCGACTGGCGTCAAGTCTGGAACAGGATACGTTATGACTGCTATAAAGAAAATACGTAGCTTTGGAATATACTTAACTTTTAATCACTCCTTGTGATACATCTCTCTTGACCATACAAATGAGACTCGTAAGATACATGCACTGATACAATTGGCGCCTTGCTAAGTCGTAGCCATTAACTTAGCTGAAGCCTATTCTAACTGTCTCTCGGCAACTGAGAGCAAAGGCTTCGTCAGTATAGTCGCTAGCAACGTCGTCGTACAACTGGGGCGAGTTCTCGTACGTCTCTCGAGACCTGCCGTGTGGTGGCGCCCGGTCTGCGATCACACAGTGGCGACACGCGGGTCCGACATGTACTAATGGACCGCGGCCGATTTAAGCTACCACCTAGCAAGTGTGGTGTCTGGCAGTGACACCACATAGCCTTTCCTTATATATATATGACGGATCAGGGGATTCAGTAAGTAATGGAACATTTTTTTCGCGGCCAGTTTCGGTTGAAAAAAGAGGAATTCTCTTGTGGAACATCGTGGAATATTTCTGCTGAAGCCTCTACAGTTTCATGAAGCTCTGATTGGTGGCGTCTGTAACAGTGATGCGTTCTAAGCAGAGAGATGTCACTGAGTTTCTTTTGGCAGAAAACCGTGGCATCGCAAGTATTAAGAGGCGGTTATAGAATGTCTACAGAAACCTGGCAGTGAACAAGAGCACGATGAGTCGTTGGACGAGGCGTCTGTCACCATCGCAACCAGATCGTGAAAGCCTGTCCAATCTCTTGTGTGCCAGCCGGACACACACACACAACTATGATTATTGCAATGTTGGAACATGCCGACACTTTTATTCGAGATGATCGACAGATCACAGTCAATCACCTCGCTGCTTAAGAGGATGTCTCTGTTGTTGACAGTCTCGTCGTACAGTTGGGGTGCTCAAAGGTGTGAGCCTGCTGGGTACCTTGCCATCTAACAGAAGACCATAAAGAGCAGCAAAGGATATCCATGGAATGATGGCTGCACTCCACTGGAAACAACATGCGGATGATGGAGAGGTTATTGGTGTAGTAAGACGTTGGATCTGAGGTTGGTCAGTAAAGTGGTACCGTTTGGGAATACAGGCCTTCCCAGTAAGGTGGCGCAAAGTTGTCACATTCAACGGATATTATGTTGAAAAATAGTCTTGAAGCCAAAAGAGTGGGGAACAATATGGTGCATTGGAATTCAGAATAAAACAAACCTCCGTTCAGAAAAATATACTGCATTACTTATTGAACATCCCTCGTAGACAGCACTACTCGTACCTACTTTGTACACTGAACTACTACACATTTACAGGTCCAAGCATGTAGCGCACTTCACGTCAGTTTGACTTTTATGGAGTGCCACGTCCATGGTTTTGCAATACGTATATAATGGCAAGAGCAGATAAGAGATTGTTGATACGACGATAGTGAGGATACGTTTCGTCGAATAGGACAGAGGGAGCAATATAAAAGTAGGAGCATCCGATGGGAATGAGAAACGGCTCCAGAATGTCATTCGTCTGGGCACAGGCCGACGACTGAACAAAAGACAGTGCAGGCGATGGCAGGAGGATATGTGACGCTCGAGCTATAGCGTAAATGATGACGGAGGAAGAATTCAGTCTGTGACAAGGACAGAGGCGACGAATCCATCGATTAAGTTGACTGACTGTGATTTACAGGTTAAACCTGATTTCCAGCGACAGACTACAAGAGGTTTTACAGGATGTGTTGTGAACAAATTGAGGATAAGAACCCACGCCATGAAACGTCAACCAACCATACTCAGGGCATCAAAGTTACAGGGGAAAACGCCAGCTGCTTGGTCACCACTTCAGCTGCAAACATGAGTTGTGACGGGTGACGCCTCTGCCACCAATTCGCCAAGTTTTGTGACATGCATACTAGTGTTAGATGCCATCCAATATCCTGAATACTTTCATATTTGTTTGAGGGAGCTTCACTATGTCTGATATTGCTCGAACACTCCACGGGTGTATGCCGGTCCATAGTGTCCAATGGGCACAATATTTCGGCGATCAGACATGTCGCCATCGTCAGGTGCGCTGATGAACTGAGCTCCTGAGGGCGGACACGCTCAGCAAAGGAAACGAACGGGCGACTCGGGCGGACGACACAATTACAGCGACGCCACCACAGGCGCCAGCGTCTCAGCGACCGCTGGCGTGCGGGAGCGGACCGCGGAGAGATCGCCTCATGAGGGGCCCCCCGCCCTCTGGAGCTCAGTTCGTCAGCGCACCTGACGATGGCGACATGTCTGATCGCCGAAATATTTTGCCTGTTGGACACTATCGACAGGCAGTACACCCGTGGACTGAACGAGCAATATCAGACATAGCTGAACTTTTGCAGATACAATTCAATTATGGCTAGAATATATGTTATGAAACACCACTCCTATTTGGCAGTATCCATGAGGGGGCACAGCAGAATCAGTGTGATCTGTTGCAGACTTAAGAAATATTTTTAAATCTCATCTTAAGGAACCCACTAACTACTGTAAACTGTAATTTACTTTGGGTAGTGTGTATACTCAATTTGTTTAACATTATATACCGAATTCAACGACATACTTTTTGTATATAAACATCTGTAATTATGAATATATTTAGTAGTCAGCAATAAACACTCTACCAATACGACACTACTGGCTATTAAAATTGCTACACCAACAAGAAATGCAGATGATAAACTATATTAGAACTGACATTTGATTATATTTTCACGCAATTTGGGTGCATAGATCCTGAGAAATCAGTACCCAGAACAACCACCTCTGCCCGAAATAACGACCTTGATACGCCTGGGCATTGAATCAAACAGAGCTTGGATGGCGTGTACATGTACAGCTGCCCATGCACCTTCAACACGATACTACAGTTCATCAAGAGTAGTGACTGGCGTATTGTGACGAGCCAGTTGCTTTGCCACCATTGACCAGACGTTTTGTATTGGTGAGAGATCTGGAGAATGTGCTGGCCAGGGCCGCAGTCGAACATTTTCTGTATCCACAAAGGCCCATACAGAACCTGCATGATGTGGTCGTGCATTATCCTACTGAAATGTAGGGTTTCGCAGGGATCGAATGAAGGGTAGAGCCACGGTTCGTAACACATCTGAAATGTAACGTTCACTGTTCAAAGTGCCTTCAATGCGAACAAGAGGTGATCGACACGTGCAACCAATGGCACCCCATACCATCACGCCGGGTGATACACCAGTATGGCGACGACGACTACACGCTTCCAATGTGCGTTCACCACGATGTCGCCAAACACGGATGTGACCATCGTGATGCTGTAAACAGAACCTGGACTCATCTGAAAAAATGACGTTTTGCCATTCGTGCACCCAGGTTCTTCGTTGAGTACACCATCGCAGGCGCTCCTGTCTGTGATGCAGCGTCTACGGTAACCACCGCCATGGTCTCCGAGCTGATAGTCCATGCTGCTGCAAACGTCGTCGAACTGTTCGTGGAGATCGTTGTTGTCTTGCAAACGTCCCCATCTGTTGACTCAGGGATCGAGACGTGGCTGCATGATCCGTTACAGCCTTGCGGATAAGATGCCTGTCATCTCGACTGCTAGTAATACGAGGCCGTTGGGATCCAGCACGGCGTTCCGTATTACCCTCCTGAACCCACCGATTTCATATTCTGGTAACAGTCATTGGATCTCGACCAACGAGAGCAGCAATGTTGCGATACGATAAAACGCAATCGCGATAGGCTACAATTCGACCTTTATCAAAGTCGGAAACGTGATGGTACGCATTTCTCCTCCTTACACGAGGCATCACAACAACGTTTCACCAGGCAACACCGGTAAACTGCTGTTTGTGTATGAGAAATCGGTTGGAAACTTTCCTCATGTCAGCTCGTTGTAGGTGTCACCACCGGCGCCAACTTTGTGTGAATGCCCTGAAAAGCTAATCATTTGCATATCACAGCATCTTATTCCTGTCGGTTAAATTTCACGTCTGTAGCACGTCATCGTCGTGGTGTAGCAATTTTAATGGCCAGTAGTTTATTTCATAATGCTTAAGCATTTACAAAAAACAGTGAGACAGAGTCATTACGAAGCTAAAGTTTACAAAGATTGTTTAGCAAAGTAATGAGGTGGTGCCAATAGTGATCAGGACATACGGAATAGCCTGGGCCGTGCTAATTATGCAGTGTGTTCTCCTGCTGTGTGTGACTCAACTATCCTATTATCTCTGTAGAGCGTAGAAAATGACTCTCACTTTCTCTGACAGCTTCTTCTGATACTACTGTCACTCTGCTGCATTATTGCTTTGCATGCACGTTGATGTGCCAGCATTTATGGCCAATTACTACTGAGAAATTAGTTGCCACTTGGTAGAAATGGAGGCACATGGTGAGGCAAGAAAAGCAGACACATCAAAAAAAGTTTTGCATCACCCCAGTTCACAGAACTCCTGAAGACAGACGTTGACTGTGGACATTGTATCACAGACACAGTCCCTTTGATCGTTCAGAGTTTTCACTAAATCCGCCTGAAGATGTAAACAATCATGCATGAGCAGCGTCTATTAGACGGAGGGAGTCCGACAGCCGATCAGTTCCAGTCATTCCACCAAGAAGGAGGTACACAGCTCATGTTGTCTGTAGTTCAACCATTGCCCAGACGGTCAATACCGCGATTCGATCGCATCCACATTGTTACTTTGTGCCAGGAAAGGCTCTCAGCAAGGGAAGTGTCCAGGTGTCTCGGAGTTAACCAAAGCAATGTTGTTCGGACGTTGAGAAGATACAGGGAGAGACAGGACTGTCGATGACATGCCTCGCTCAGGCCGCCCAAGGGCTACTACTACAGTGGATGACCGCTACCTACGGCTTATGGCTCGGAAGAACCCTGACAGCAACGCTACCACGTTGAATTATGCTTCTCATGCAGCCACGATTCAAACTGTGCGCAATAGTCTGCATGATGCGCAACTTCACTCCCAACGTCCATGGCGAGGTCCACAGTTGCGACCACGACACCATGCAGTGCGGTACAGATGGGCTCAACAACATGTCGAATGGACCGCCCAGGTTTGGCATCACGTTCTCTTTACCGATGAGTGTCGCATATGCCTTCAACCAGACTATCGTCGGAGAGGTGTTTGGAGGGAACTGGGTCAGGCTGAACGCCTTAGACACACTGTCCAGCGAGGGTAGCGAGGTGGAGGTTCCCTGCTGTTTTGGGGTGGCATTATGTGAGGAAGACGTATGCCACTGGCGGTCATGGAAGGCGTATGATACGTGAATGCCATCCTCCGACCGATAGTGCAACCATATTGGCAGCATATTGGCGTGGCATTCGTCTTCATGGACGACAATTTGTGCCTCCATCGTGCACATCTTGTGAATGATTTCAGGATAACGATATACCTCGACTAGAGTGGCCAGCATGTTCTCCAGACATGAACCCTACTGAACATGCCTGGGATAGATTCAAAAGGCCTCTTTATAGACGACGTGGCCCATCAACCACTCTGTGGGATCTACGCTGAATCGCCGTTAAAGAGTGGGGCAATTTGGATCAATAGTGCCTTGATGAAATTGTTTATAATATGTCACGACGAATACAGGCATGCATCAATTTAAGAGGACGTGCTACTGGGTATTAGAGGTACTGGTGTGTACAGCAGTCTGGACCATCACGTCTCAAGGTTTCGCTGTATGGTGATACAACATGGAATGTATGGTTTTCATGAGCAATAAAAAGAGCAGAAATGATGTTTATGTTGATCTCTATTGCAGTTTTCTGTACAAGTTCCGGAACTCTAGGAACCGAGGTGATGCAAAACTTTTTTTGATGTGTACATATAAGTGGCACTCAGACGAACGATACGGTTTCCAAAGGTGCAAATCCACTAACATAAGTCACTTTTACAAAGGTTAGCTTGTTATGAACCAGTGCAAGCTGGTCGGCTGTTCGCAAGCTACCATCATCAGCATCTATTGAAAGAGGTTGAAGAGCAATGATTTCATGAGTAGGCAACAAGCTACTCAAGTTCTTAGACGTCCATGTCTTGCTCACAGAATCTGGAGAACAGAGGCTTCCTTAGTCTGGTGCAGACACAAGTCTTTCGGAGCACACCGTCCAGTGCACATTACTGAACATTGTTGAAGAACAGACGAACCTTATGTATCCCCATAGTGACCCAATGACACCATCAGTTACTACTGTAGTGGGTACATGGCGATCTAGATTGAATAGTAGGTCAATGGAAATGTGTCGCCAGATCAGATGAATCAAGTTTCTTGTTACACCACATTGCTGTTCGTTTCCGTATATGTCATCATCCAAGCGAAGTTCTGTCAATACATACACCAAGCCTCGGACAGTGCCTGGTGGTGCAGTACTGAGCTATGAGGGACAATCACCTGAGCATCCATAGAAATTTTGTAGCCTTTGAATGCACCATGACAGTTGTGATCTCCGTGAAAATTATTGCAAACCAGCTGCATCCAATCCTGATGGCGATGACAGCTTCCAGTGGGGTTATTGTCTACATCACAAGGCCAGAATGGAACGGCAGAGGTTAGAAGTTGGTGTTAGTGAAGTAACGTTGATGTTTGACCACCACTTTCGCCAGAGTTGAAAACCATGGAACATGTACCTAATGCCATCTCCAGGCCCACAAACTATCGACCTGTAATTTACAGGAACTGTGTCAGATGTTTGTAGGCATCTGGTGCCACAATCCTCTGGAAAGCTAAAAAGATTTATCTTATCATGCTATGCAGAATCTCTGTTGTATGGCATTCCAATGGTGGACCAACATGCTATCAAGCTAATGGCCACAAAGTTTTGCCGCATGAGTTTCAAGTGCTGGAAACACTATGATTTGGCCCCATTCCTCTTAATAGCTCATGTAACATATAGGTGAAGGTTTCCACAGCGATATTTGATGGCATTATCAGGAATCATTGGTGAGGAAATTACAGACATTACAGGTACTATTGTTGCACTCATACGATGGTATTACTTCAGTGTGATGAAATATTTTCACATATTTATTTATATTAATTTAGCATAAGCAGCAAATAATAGTTTACAAACTAATAATTGTTTCTCATTGCGTCGCAATAGCTGTTAAAGCCTGTGTGCAAATAAGTCTTTTGGGCTATATGTAATACACATTGTGAACACCGATCTATTATCGATATAAAACCGTTCAGGTATAGCAGCGTCACCTGGCAAGAAAAGACTACACACACTGTGCATGTAGTATCAGTGAGCGTGCTGTCCTTGTGCAAAATGGGGAAGGTGTGTGAGCTATATGAGTTTGACCAAGGGCAGCTTGTGATGGCCTGGAGGCTCGGCATGAGTATTTCGGAAGCTGCACGACTTGCCAGGTGTTTGTGGAGTGCTGTGGTGAGTGTCTTGAAAACATGGCGAAACCAAGGTGAATCCACCTTCAGACGTCAGTAGTGGGGCTATGTGGTTTTTGGTGCAGCTTGAATTGTTGCCAAATTTATCAAAAATGGTTTAAATGGCTCTACGCGCTATGGGCCTTAACATCTGAGGTCACAGTCTCCTAGACGTAGAACTACTTAAACCTAACTAACCTAAGGACATCACACACATCCATGCCCGAGGCAGGGTTCGAACCTGCGACTATAGTGGCAGCGCGGTTCCGGACTGAGGCGCCCAGAACCACTCGGCCACAGCGGCCGGCCCAAATTTATCCAACAACATGCAGGAAATAGGGCAATGGGGTACCTCCAAAACCCTAACTCCGCCACTGCTCCTCCCACACCTCTGACATAACTGACCCCCTCTGCCCCTATGGAATTGATGGGAATTTCAAAAAATCGTGGGAATTTCAAATTTTGTATGTTCACCATGGGTTTGGAGACCAACTGACCTAGTTCATGATACTACCATCAGAGGGCGCTGTTGGGCCTCCCCACTTCCCTCCCCCCAATCTTTCCCCTCCCCCACTCTCCCTCTCCTCCTCTACTAGTGAGGAAGCTTCAGTCTGCGCTGAGCTGCCAAATATGATGGATGTAAGTCTTTACTTTATTGTATGCACAATGTGTTCAGTGGAGAAGATGATGGTGTTAGACAAAGAAGAGTTCGACAGCTATATTTCTTGTAATCATGCAGCTGATGACTGCATCCATCTCTCCCTGCACGATGCTTGGAAAGTGGAGATATTGGATAAGTGTAAGAATAAGAATATATTTAATCAAATAATGAAGATAGAGGAGGATGGACTGGAGCTACATGTCCCAACTCATGCTGACAGATGCTTGTACTGGAACTATAGACCCTTCATGAAAGACCAGTCAGACTTCGAAAGTACAAGAGGTGGGACACTCATCTGCTCCAGTGTAGGCATATTGTTCTGAATGTGTTGAATTGAGGAGATGCTAGTGATGAGCAGGTAGGATTTTAATGGGTGTACTAAAGGTAAGCATGCAGCTGAGGACTGCATCCATAGCTCCTTACGTAAGGATTGGAAAGGAAAGATAATGGTTGAGCACAAGAAGAATGCTTTTCAGCAAATGATGGTGATGCATCATGATGGGTTGAAGATAAATTTCGCAGCTCATGCAGATGGCTGTTTGTGCTATAACTGTCTACCTTTTTTGAAATGCCCCTGAATATGTCTGAGAGATGAGTGTGTGTTCTTCACCAACAATCCCAGACCGACTGTGCAAGTTCGAAAAACTGTTACATGGAGTGCTCCCCCACCGTTTCCACTCAGGGAAGTAATTGGAATGCAGCATTCCACCATTCTCACCTGAAAATTGGGGAGTGTCGATAGGAATGCAGAACATTTGGTCATGTGATTGTGATGACAGGGGTGATATAAGACGAATACGGCAGTCCACCAGTCTGTCAGTGGAGTAGTAGTAGACATTAAACATCAACAGCAACTGAGATCCTCATCTGCCTCTGTCTGCAGAAGAAGCTGAAGAGTAAGTACTCATTATATGTCTTTGCTACTATTACCACACATAGTCATTCTTTGTTCAACTCAATATCTTTTTCGGTAGATGCTTATTGTTTATTCTACTTCTTTGTTCAGTGGGTTCCTGTGTGCAGCAGCACCCATGTCCAGACCTGCAGCAGTTCCCGCCAGCAGCTTGTTGGGACCTGCAGTGACATCAGGTCTATCGGGATCTGCAGCACTTACATCTACATCTATACTCTGCGAACCACTGTCAGGTGCATGGCAAGGGTAAGCCCGATTGTAACAGTTATTGAGGTTTCTTCCTGTTCCATTCATTTATGCCGGCCGGTGTGGTCGTGCAGCTCTAGTCGCTTCAGTTTGGAACCACGTGACCGCTACGGTCGCAGGTTCGAATCCTGCCTCGGGCATGGATGTGTGTGATGTCCTTAGGTTAGTTTAGGTTTAAGTAGTTCTAAGTTCTAGGGGACTGATGACCACAGATGTGCTCAGAGCCAGAGCCATTCATTTATGGAGTGTGGAAAGAATGATTGTTGAATGCTTCTGCTTGTGCAGTATTTATTCTAATCTTACCCTCATGATCCCTGTGTGAGAAATAGTAGTGGGTTGCAGTGGCAGTGTATCCCTAGAGGAATCATTTAAAGCTGGTTCTTGACAGTTTGTTAATAGAATTTTTCGGTATAGTTTATATCTGTCTTCAAGTGTCTGCCATTTCAGTTCCTTCAGTATCTCTGTGTCACTCTCCTATGGATTAAACAAACTTGTGACCATTCTGCTGACCTTGTCTATATACATTCAATATCCCTTGTTAGTCGAATCTGTATGGCTACCACACATTTGAGTAATATTTTAGGATGGGTCGGATGAGTGATTTGTAAGCAATCTCTTTTGTAGACTAACTGCTCTTCCCCAGTATTCTACCAATAAATCGACTTCTATCACCTGCTTTACTCATGACTGAAACGTGGGATGCTGTAGCACACCAGCGTGGCATGTTGGAGCAGGCCAATGAGTTTCTGCTATCTGTCTCTTCTCTAAAGAAGTGTCCTCGTAGTCCTACTCCACATGTTGCAGGTCGGTACTGGTTCCGACATACGCACCATCCCAGAACATTCCGGTGTTACTGTAAGGACAGGGTGTAGATGTCGTGGATGAGAAACTGCCAATTCCTCCCACTGCTTCAGTGCTACTCAATTCAAGTTATGATTAACAGCCAGCACCTCAAAGCTCTTAAATATTAGTATAGGAGTGTTAAATACACGATTACAAGCATTGTGTGTAGTTGTTTTTAGCCTTTGCAGCACTAGCACCAGGTAATTTACAAAGCTTTTTTGTGCTGTTTTTATATCCCACAGCATGCAGCTGTAATTTACACATGAAATGGCGTTACTCTTTGCGCAGTCGTTTTTAGCATGGTGTTATTATCAGTACAAGGTATGTGTAGCCCGATTTTTAACATCATTGCAATTCTCGTTTTTTAACACTCTGTAAGTTCTATTAGTATACCAGTTTAGGAGGTTGCTTCAGTTATCGTTTTAAACTAAGTCTCTTTCCCGCCAATTTGCAAGTGGAGCAGAGAGATTTATTTCGCTTGTAGTTGGAGGAGCGTCCTATGTAGAGTTACTATTTATTTTCAATCCGTCTGCTACTAGTTTCGGGTGGTATTACGACTTTTTTATAGCAGGTTAACACTAATTGCGTGACATCGTCAGTTTTGAGCTGTATTGTGATTTTAGGTGCTCCGTTTTTCAGCACTGTACATATAGATGTGTAAATAGGGCCTATCTTTACTTCAATTTCCCATCAAAAATAAATTAAGTATACTAACTTAACTTTCCTAATCTTTAGCAGGTGGACGGAAACTGAATGTTTCCTGATAGTTCCAGGGGAAAGGTGGTGGTGTGGGTGGATGATGTCATAGGAGTGGGGAGAGGGGTAGGGGAGTTCAGTTAGTGGAGGTACCCCAATTTCCCTATTTCCCTCCTAAATTTGAATTTTCCACCATAACATCAGTGTGTTGTTGCCACATCTCTAGCCACCATCTTGGATCCATCATCTTGGATAAATTTGGTGATAATGCAAGCTGCACGAGAAACCGACTAGCCCCATTTCTGACTTAATGTGGTTGGGTGACCACATATCATTACACATGTCGAACCTTGTAGGCTGGGCAGACTGATAAAACAGGACAGGGAGTGAACTGTCGCGGAATTAACATCAGACTTTAATGCTGGCTAGAGTACAGGGGTGCCTGAACACACAGTGCAATGATCACTCGTAAAGATCGGCCCCCGCAGCTGATGACCCATGCATGTGCCAATGTTAATACCACGACATCCACAACTGTGACTGAAATGTGCCTATGACTATTGGCACTGCGCGTTGGTGCAGTGACAGAGCATTGCATCGTCCGATGAATCCTGATAGCTTCTCCCAATGCCAATGGGAGGGCTCAAATCCGTCGTCTTCCAGGTGAAGAGCTCCCTGGCACCTGAACTGCGAGATGGAGATCAACTGGTGGCGGCTCAGTTATGCTCTGGGGAAAATTCACCTAGGCATCCATCGGTCCAGCGGAGCTTTTGCAAGGCACCATGATGGGCTAGGAGTGTTGTACACTGGGTGCAGATGGCGCACACCCCTTCATGGCGATCAAGTTTCCCAACCACAGTGGTATTTTTCAACCAGGTGAAGAGTGTGATGGAGTGGTTTGAGGAACACAGTGAAGAGTTCCAGTTGACGTGCTGGCTCCCCAGCTCGCCAGATCTGAACCCGATAGAATACATCGGGAATGTGTTTGAATGTGGCGTCAGAGCTCATCGCCCTCCTCCGAGGAATTTATTGGAATTAGGTGACTTTTATGAGTAGATATGGTGCCAACTCCCTCCAGTGGCTTACCATGGCCTCATTGCTCGTATGCCACGATACGTCGCCATTGTTACCCGTGCCAAAGATACGCATACGTGCTATTAGGTAGGCGATCATAATGTTCTAGCTAATTAGTGTATAGTCGACTGTGATTTATAAATTACGTTATTTTCACGAATCAGCAGCTGTCACAGTGACAATTAAAGTAGAAATGACTGTTTACCGTTTTTGAAGTTATCCATTGAAGATAGCCTTTTTTTATGGATGGTACCGATATCAGTGACAGAGATGATTTGTGCCCACATGGTCACTATGGCGATGAAATAGTTTCACTTAATACAAGCGAATTGTTAGGAATTGAACAAGTATCTTCCAACATTACTTTTTATACTGAAAATGATACTCCAGATAGTTTAAGTAAAGAAGTTGTAATAGCCAAACAATGAAATGATAATGTTCAAGGAAAATTTTATAGTCTTAAGACAAGAGAGTTTGAGGACCCTATCTTCCAATCACTTGTTACTGTATAAGCTCCTACCGAATTACTAGCCTGGTGGAACTGGAGCTACAAACAATATCCTTGCAAACCTGGAAGACCAATAAAACTGGCATAGTGTACAAAAAACCGGATCATAAAAAAACACAAGCAAGTCAGAACTGGAATACACGTTTGGCATATACCTAAGAAAGAGGCTTCGTCAGACGCTTATCATTCAGGGTAACTGGGAGGCATAAATGGCCAATTCTTAGACTTGTGATGTTGTGGCACGAAAAGGTTTGAAAACTTGTTGAGAGTTCTCCATTCTGAAAATAATGTTTTGGCAACAAATGAAACGAAAAACTGGTACTAACTTTCGGATACTTCAACCATTGCGGAATCAGTTAAAAAAAAAAAAAAACAAAGAATGCCCACAAGAATATCGCAAAGTTGATTAAGTAATGATCACTTTTAAAGCAGAAACAGTCTAAAAACTGGTCAAAACAAACCTGTAGCATGGGGGTGAGGTGGATGAGGTGGGGCAAGAGCTTTTGCTTACTTAAATGACATTGGCATTTGTCAAAGCATTCCTTATTTAGAACAAATCTTCTCAATATAAATGAATATAAAGAAGCGAGGTTTTGCGCCGGAAATCACAAATTCTATTACATCAATGAAATACAAACAAAGTCTCAGATATTTTATGCTCGTTCTTTGCTTGTAGGGTGTGACAGCTGCGTCAGACAAAAATCTGAAATTTCAAAATGTTGAAATATTTGGAATAGCATTTCAAAGTGAAAAGAATTAATGATAAGTTGTTAAGGTTAAAAAAATAAAATAAAATAAATCAGGAGAAGTTTAAATATCGCTGCGAAAGCAAGCGGTGCTTTTCTTTCTTTTTTTTCTCAATTTTTTATACTTCCACCGGACGCAATATTGAATGCGATCCATTTTCTTTTTGACACACCTCCAACTTATTTACTCTGAAAACTTTGCAAACACTGGGTCTAATATTTTCTCTAAGAAGTTGTACGTGTTACTTCTTCGATTAATAAGGGGTCATTACAGGCAGAAAACAATTAAATCTGCCATGAATTTATTCCTAAATCCTGCCTTCTTAATTCACAAAATTTTGAGCCCGCGTTTAACTCTGTCTCCACATTGACTCGAAGTTAGGGGGTACTTCCACGCAGTTTTACTCGCAATTCAACAGCGTCTCGGACCAAATTGTTAGACCAGAATACGCAGTTGCCAGAACCACAGGCGATTACATAAACTGTAAGTTCAAGGGCTGAAACTCAAACGTAAAAATGTCATTACTGCGAATGTGTTAATGGCTGGAGTACTAGGTTTGTATTCGGGAAGAGAGGAGCTCAGAAAATTCCATTAACATTATTACTTAAGTCTCGAATTGTTTTCGTATGTGACTTGGGTGATGCGACATCGAGGCTAATGGCGATTTCCCAATTTTTTAGCTATGAACTGTTTTCAATGTTATTTTGCAAAATAACACTGTCATTACATGTATGACATGTCACAAAACGCTAGACTTTGGTAGGAAAGTAATGCACGAAGACGGCAAAATACACTTCGCTTTTTGGATAACGAACTTTTTCACGTTCTGATGTGGAATGAATTTTATACTGTGGGATATGCCTTTCGTGTCTACATGTGGACGAGAAGAGTATTCAGGGACTTAGATTCGCTGTAGCTGTCGTAAAAGCTCCACTTTTTCTATGTAACTGTTTGCCTCAATGGTTGTTTCAATCACAAGAAAAAGTTCTTTGTATGTAGATCTATGGCTCGTGCTTATGACTTAGAACGTGCAGTCTCATTTGCTATGAGTGGAAATTTCTGAAAAGTTTCCACACAACTTTAATGTGTTACATTATTTTGATGCTGTTCACGGTGATCTTATATTAGAACCTAGAGTTTATGCTTATATTTAGGTTTTTATTTTCTTATTGGTGAGCCTGCAATTGCCACAAACTAATTATTGTCGCCATCACTGACTATATTCGTGTTCACTGTGTACTGATTTAAATGTCATAAAGTCATTTTACCCTCGTTTGGTTATATGAGTGACGTATCTAATGCACGTGGCACAGAAGAAACAAATTGTACATCCACAAGTAATGAGTAAAGGTCATCAGCAAGTGGCTTCCCCTGTATTCTGTCGTGAGGCTAATACATCACTCGCTACGTTATCATATTTCTCTACTCATGTCGATAACTGGCTGGTAATTCCACACTTGACCTGTACGACATTGGCGCTTAGTACGACATAGATTATGGCATAGTCTTACACTGAAAGGGTCATCGTCTGCAGTTGTAACAGAGGGCATCGTCAAGCATGTTATCTCAGACTGAAGTGGTATTAGCTGTATTTTATGAAGGACCGGTGAAGAATTTGACCTGTCGTCACACTGTTCGGAATGCCCCACTTGATCAGCAAGATTTCATATACTTCATTTCTCGGAATGTCCGCCCCCGGTAGCTGAGTGGTCAGCGCGACAGAATGACAATAAAAAAATGGCTCTGAGCACTATGGGACTTAACATCTGAGGTCATCAGTCCCCTAGAACTTAGAACTACTTAAACCTAACTGACCTAAGGACATCACACGCATCCATGCCCGAGGCAGGATTCGAACCTGCGACCGTAGCGATCGCGTGGTTCCAGACTGAAGCGCGTAGAACCGCTCGGCCACCTCGGCCGGCGAATGTCAATCCTAAGGGCCCGGGTACGTTTCCCGGCTGGGTCGGAGATTTTCTCCGCTCAGGGACTGGGTGTTGTGTTGTCCTAATCATCATTATCATCATTTCATCCACATCGACGCACAAGTCGCCCAAGTGGCGTCAAATCGAAAGACTTGCACCCGGCGAATGGTCTACCCGACGGGAGGCCCTAGTCACACAACATTTCTCGGAATAACTGTCGCTAAACATTTTCGTCGTGAAAGACGATATATAGCAACACCCCCACCCCCACCCCCCAAGCCCCCTCCCTCCACGTCATTTCATCCGAAGCACCTGTCAGTCTTCGGTTGTTTCCAAATCTTTCAACATTTTGAAATTAATTTTAATCTGACGTATCTGTCGTACCACGCGATAACTTATAAAATATCGGAGACTTAATTTGTGGTTACTTCTTTAATTTAATGGAATTTTTGACTTCTAGTCCAAAAACTCGATTCTTTATTTTCAGGGAGAGAAAGAGAAAAGTGAACACTTCCATGGCGATCTTCGGCAGCATTCTCAATCCTCAGGTATCAGGGATGTGGAAATTACAGGCTTGTCATGCTAGGTTGGTGCACTCGATGTGCGAGTGTGTAGTTAATTTCCCCGGTCAGATACAACTCAACAGGTCGATGTTAACGGTACAAAATCGTTGGAAGTAAACGTAATTTTAAGTCCGCTGAAGAGAGTTATAGAACCTTCACTGTTCACGGTACGTGTAAAAGATCTGCTGGTTATAGTCGGAAGCTCCGTAAGGCTGTTTGCGGTTAACACTGTTGTATAAGGAAGATCGTAACCCTATAACATCGCAGCGGAATGCAGGAATACCTGTAGAGGGTTAGTGCTTGGTGCCATTACTGGCGGTTGATTCTTTTTTTCGCTTTCGCCATAGTCCCGCCGCGATCGCAGGGTCGGCGTGGTTACAACGAATTTGGCAATGTTAGTGTTAGGGATAGCCGGATGCCCTTCCTGCCGCCACCCTGTACCCCCACAGGATGGAATCAGTGTACCCCAACTGTCTCCGTCTAGTGTAAATCGTGAAATAGTGCGGACGTGTTTCAAATGTCTGCGACGCGTGTAACTGAGGCGGAACGTGGGGACCATCCCGGTATTCACCTCTTTGGATGTGGAAAACCTCCTAAAAACCACATCCAGGCTGGCCGGCACACCGGCCCTCGTCGTTAATCCGCTGGGCGGATTCGATCCGGGGCCGGCGCGCCCCTCCCGAGTCTAGGAAGCAGCGCGTTACCGCTCTCGGCTACCCTGGCGGGTACTCGTTACTGGCAGTTGATCCCCAACGTAAATACATTTAAAGTATTGAGCAAAACTAATCGAAAATACCAATAACTGCTCTATTATACTATTGGCGAAAAATAATTGGTAACAGTGACAAGAGCACAAAAGTGACTTGCGAAGTACAGATATTGAGCTAGATGTAGAAACTGGTTCTTGGAATCTGATCCTTGGCGTCGGTATAGTAGCAATCTTAACAGGAAGCATTAACCAAGTATGATGGATGTATAAATAGTACGTGTCATTATTACACACGAAAGCATACTTTTTGTGCCCAGAGCAAGTTTAAACTCGTAGCACATCAGTCATTATGATTCTCCTATTTCATTTTCTTTTTTGTTGTTAACCGAAACTGTTTAAGGTAAAGAACATTGCAAGAGACGAAGAGCGTGCCGTGTAGTGGTTAACTCGGACATCTCACTCGTGACAGATATTTGTAATCGAGACGAACAGTGGCTAGGGGCACATAAAATAAGGAGCAGAGCATTTTCTGAAGTGTGTTATTCAACTTGATAAGGTGTGGTGATGCAGGTATGAGGAGCTCGTGTATTTTTTTTTTTTTTTTAATTTCCTTCTTCATAGTTATTTTGAAAAGTCTGATCATGATGTTATTCTATTTTTCTAATTGCAAACATATGTGTGGATCATAGAATTCACTGCAGGGCTAAGCATCTTTGCAACGAGAACTTGCATAGTCGAAATGGAGTATCAACAATGGTAAGTGTGAGTCCTGTGCAGGGTCGCATCTGTAGCGCATGTGTAGCTGTTGGAAATTTTTGTATGTTGCGAAGTCTCTCTGAACTAGGACACTACCGTGTGAAGCGAACTAATACACTCCTGGAAATGGAAAAAAGAACACATTGACACCGGTGTGTCAGACCCACCATACTTGCTCCGGACACTGCGAGAGGGCTGTACAAGCAATGATCACACGCACGGCACAGCGGACACACCAGGAACCGCGGTGTTGGCCGTCGAATGGCGCTAGCTGTGCAGCATTTGTGCACCGCCGCCGTCAGTGTCAGCCAGTTTGCCGTGGCATACGGAGCTCCATCGCAGTCTTTAACACTGGTAGCATGCCGCGACAGCGTGGACGTGAACCGTATGTGCAGTTGACGGACTTTGAGCGAGGGCGTATAGTGGGCATGCGGGAGGCCGGGTGGACGTACCGCCGAATTGCTCAACACGTGGGACGTGAGGTCTCCACAGTACATCGATGTTGTCGCCAGTGGTCGGCGGAAGGTGCACGTGCCCGTCGACCTGGGACCGGACCGCAGCGACGCACGGATGCACGCCAAGACCATAGGATCCTACGCAGTGCCGTAGGGGACCGCACCGCCACTTCCCAGCAAATTAGGGACACTGTTGCTCCTGGGGTATCGGCGAGGACCATTCGCAACCGTCTCCATGAAGCTGGGCTACGGTCCCGCACACCGTTAGGCCGTCTTCCGCTCACGCCCCAACATCGTGCAGCCCGCCTCCAGTGGTGTCGCGACAGGCGTGAATGGAGGGACTTATGGAGACGTGTCGTCTTCAGCGATGAGAGTCGCTTCTGCCTTGGTGCCAATGATGGTCGTATGCGTGTTTGGCGCCGTGCAGGTGAGCGCCACAATCAGGACTGCATACGACCGAGGCACACAGGGCCAACACCCGGCATCATGGTGTGGGGAGCGATCTCCTACACTGGCCGTACACCACTGGTGATCGTCGAGGGGACACTGAATAGTGCACGGTACATCCAAACCGTCATCGAACCCATCGTTCTACCATTCCTAGACCGGCAAGGGAACTTGCTGTTCCAACAGGACAATGCACGTCCGCATGTATCCCGTGCCACCCAACGTGCTCTAGAAGGTGTAAGTCAACTACCCTGGCCAGCAAGATCTCCGGATCTGTCCCCCATTGAGCATGTTTGGGACTGGATGAAGCGTCGTCTCACGCGGTCTGCACGTCCAGCACGAACGCTGGTCCAACTGAGGCGCCAGGTGGAAATGGCATGGCAAGCCGTTCCACAGGACTACATCCAGCATGTCTACGATCGTCTCCATGGGAGAATAGCAGCCTGCATTGCTGCGAAAGGTGGATATACACTGTACTAGTGCCGACATTGTGCATGCTCTGTTGCCTGTGTCTATGTGCCTGTGGTTCTGTCAGTGTGATCATGTGATGTATCTGACCCCAGGAATGTGTCAATAAAGTTTCCCCTTCCTGGGACAATGAATTCACGGTGTTCTTATTTCAATTTTCAGGAGTGTACATACGGGTAGTGTACAGTGATTAACGCCCGGTGCTCCCACTGTCACTTGTAGTTGATTGCATGCGCTTGAGGCTGTGCACGGCATATGTAAACAGGTAGAATACGGCGCTGCGGTCGGCAACGCCTATATAAGACAACAAGAATCTGGCGCAGTTGTTAGATCGGCTATTGCTGCTGAATGGCAGATTATCAAGATTTAAGAGAGGGCGCTCTAGCGATGGGAGACAGTGTCTCCGAGGTAGTGATGAAGTGGGGATTTTCACGTACGACCATTTCACGAGTGTACCGTGAATATCAGGAATCCGGTAAAACATCAAATCTCCAACATCGCTGCAGCCGGAAAAGGATCCTGCAAGAACGGGACCAACGACGACTGAAGAGAATCGTTCAACGTGAC
Source organism: Schistocerca nitens (assembly GCF_023898315.1). NCBI lineage: Eukaryota > Metazoa > Arthropoda > Insecta > Orthoptera > Acrididae > Schistocerca > Schistocerca nitens. Next base: position 367,234,959 of record NC_064621.1, read on the forward strand.
AGAAGTGCAACCCTATCGCAATGCTGGGCCATCAACAGGCATTAGCTTGACAACCATTCAACGAAACATCATCGATATGGGCTTTCGGAGCCGAAGGCCCACTAGTGTACTCTTGATGACTGGGCCCATCAACATCGACATTGCACTGTTAATGAATAGAAACATGCTGCTGGTCGGACGGGTCTCGTTTCAGATTGTATCGGGCGGATGGACGTGTACGGGTATGGAGACAACCTCATGAATTCATGGACGCTGTATGCCAGCATGGAGCTTCTGAAGCTGGTGAAGGCTCTGTAACGGTGTGGGGCGTGTGCAGTTTGAGTGATATGGAACCCGTGATAAGTCTAGGTACGACTCTGACAGGTGACACGTATGTAAGCAACCTGTCTGATCATCTGCATCCGTTCATGTCCGTTGTGAATTCCGACGGACTTGGGCAATTCAAACAGGACTCTGCGGCACCCCACACGTCCAGAATTGCTACAGAGTGGCTTCAGGAACACTCTTCTGAGTTTTAACACTTCGCTGGCCACCAAACTCCCCAGAAATGAACATTATTGAGAATATCTGGGATGCCTTACAACGTGCTGTTTAGAAGAGATCTCCACTGCCTCGTACTCTTACGGATTCATGGACAGCCCTGCAGGATTCATAATGTCAGTTCCCTCCAGCACTACTTCAGACAATAGTCGAGTCCATGCCACGTCGTGTTGCGGCACTTCTGTGTGCTCGCGGGGCCCTACACGATATTACGCAGGTGCACCAGTTTCTTTTGCTCTTCAGTGTATTTGTCATGTGTATATCAGACATTTGCTAACGTGGATAGTTTGTTTTACGCATTGATACTAAGCTAGGTTTCTTCTAATGATAGAATGTTGAAGCAAAAATTTAAAATTTTCAATCGAAATGGAAAAGCAACTACTTCTTACCTAGGTAAAGGAGAAATCTCTGTGTTTTCTGTGTTATGCATGCGTATCAGATGGGAAGACGGGAACGTCTAACGTCACTTTAAGACTGCATACTCAGGACTGTAAAGGATTTCCCACTGGATTCTGCTCTAAGGAGAGAAAAGGTGAGGCAGTTAAATGCAAAGTTAGTGCTCGACAGTAAACATTTTAAAATTATTAGACAAGAATAAAATAGCAACTCAGACGTCATCTGAGTTTCAGAAATTGTTGCACTGTGTATTAAACCGTACAAAGATGCGAATTAATCAAACCTGCACTTATAGATGCTGAAGATTCATTGTTTGATAGACCCAAAAAATAAAACTAAGCTAATTTTTGTTATTTAATCTGCACACTTTTCTCCAAATGCAGTAAAGAGGAGGGTTGAAATTATGAATTCTGACGTTACTTCGCAACTTAAAACTGATTTTGATCGTTACAGCTGGTTTTCCCCACGTATTGACGAATGGCTCTGAGCACTATGGGACTCAACTGCTGTGGTCATAAGTCCCCTAGAACTTAGAACTACTTAAACCTAACTAACCTAAGGACAGCACACAACACCCAGCCATCACGAGGCAGAGAAAATCCCTGAACCCGCCGGGAATCGAACCCGGGAACCCGGGCGTGGGAAGCGAGAACGCTACCGCACGACCACGAGATGCGGGCTATATCGACGAATCGTTTGATACAGTTCAGTTGGCCGTTTTTGTAAGAATAGCATTTGAAGATTTCGAAATAAGACAGGAGATGTTAAAGATTACACCACTAACATAATGTACCACAAGACATGACATTTTTAGCAGTTAAAGGTCTTATCAAGTCCGAAAATATTCCTGTAAGGAAACTGGAGGGCTTATCAACTGATGGAGCTCTTGAAATGGAAGGTGGAGAGAAGGGATTCACAACCTAATGTCGTAAAGACACGAGCAGTCGTATAGTAAAAAGTTTTTTTAAGTACGAATAATGTAATGAAAACAGTTGTAAAAAATAGTGAATGGAGTTAGACGATATGCAATTCACAGATGTTTGTTTATTCAGAGCACATATTGATGAACTAGATTGTAAGTATGGTGCAGTTCATTGGCTTATTGTTAGTCGAGGCAGGGTTTTCCAACATTTTAAAGATTGCCTCCTGGCTTAGTAGAATTTTTGAAATAACGATGCGAATCCTTCTGTGAACATGGAGATCCTGTTTGGTTGCATGCTTGTAGCGTGCAGATCACGGTGCGCCATATTTTATTGGACTACATTTTATCTGCCGACCAGCGAACTGCAGCGGATTTGCCGGCGGACCTGCCCTCTATTTTAAGCAATATTCAAACGAATGTGGTTCAGGTTTGAAAGTTTCGTGAATTGTCCAACATTTTCAACAAGATTTTAGGGAGACGTTTTTAACGTGTACACAGTGTGAATGGCTTAGCCAAGTTTTTTGTAGGTGGTCAGCCAGTCACATTTTCCTGCGGTTTTCTTTTAGCCCTACTGTGTTTTGTTTTCTGTGTGTTTTAATTTCTAGATTAGCTATCTGCTCTCTTACTTGCTTTTAGTGCATGTGAGACAGAGTGACTGTGTAGTCCTTTCGAGTGCATGATTGTACAACAATTTTTGTTTATCTCCACATTTGTTTGTTTTAATAAGTGTAAGGGCGCTGATGACCTCGATGTTGGGGCCCATAAGATCCAAAACCACACACACACGATTGGCTGCAGGATTTTACTTTTCTCATGACTATCAACGAAAAGTTAAATATCCTTAACTTGCAACTTCAAGATAAAGATAAGTTTCAGATGTTGCTTCATTTTCAAAGAAAAGCTGGAACTGTGGGGGAAAAAACCTCATCCAAGGTGAGTACAAAAACTTTGCCTGTTTAAAACAAACCCTTGTCAGGCAAGGCTCTGCGACACCTCCTTACAACAGCAAACAGTACGTTGAAGTTCTTTCAGATCTGAGAAGTCAATTCAACGGACGCTTCGGAGATTTTAGTAGCATTTCAATTGCTGCACAGTTTGTTAAATAGCGTTTTTTAGAGACTGATGCTTGCGTCAGGAAGCATTTTGATTTTCAAGAAGACAATGCAGCAGTGAAGGGGGAAATGATTTATTTCCAAAAGATCTGTCTTTTAAATCGTTTTCTTCAAGCTTGGAAAATATTTAACTTCTTGTTCCTAAAGACAAAAAGAAACCAATTTCTGTCCAGGTTGTTGTCAAAGTAAAGACAATGCTGAGCTCAACATATGTGTGTGAAGTTTCTCTTCTTAGTATTAAATTCGTGAAAAAACATTAGATTCATATTGTGCACTAATTTTTCAACTGCAAGTTAGCACTTAGCGTTTTTTTTTTTTTTTTGCCAAACTTATGAAGTTTCTGAGCTACTGTACCGTTGTGAAAAGAGGTACCAGAAGAAACTAGGCAGAAAAAGGACTTAAAAAAACATTACAGGCTGCCTGATGATCACTTGGACAACTGTATTCGAATGGCAGCCACCACCTACTCTCCCAACACTGAAATCTTGTTGATGCCAAGGAGTGCCATCCTTCTTATTAAAGTTAATAAATCTGATAAAAAATCTCTTTTTAAATTTGTATCTTATTACTAACTAAACTTTAGTTTCTTTCTTAAGCACAATTCAATTTCAGTCTTTTTCTTATATACAGTTTAATTAAAATTCACTTCATATGTACAATAAACTTAAGTTTATAGGCAACAAATAAATGTAAGATTTTTTAAAAATTTCCTATTTCTGTCCCAGTTTGTTATGGTAGCTCACAATTGGGCTTCAAAGCGGTATGGTAGCTCAGAACCTTCATAAGTTTGGCAACGACTGTTGCAGGTACTAAGTGTTAACTTGCAGTTGAAACAATACGTACACAGAATGAATCAACTAAAGTAAGTAAGAAGACTATGAACACCATAGGAGTGCTCCTATAAGAAGACTGCAACAGCTGGGCATGATGTACAGCAGAGTCGGCGATTTGCATTAGTAAACAGCGTCCACAACCAGGCACAACCCTTATTGTGAGACTGGACAGACCAATGAAAAGAATAACGTATAGGAGGAACTTTATGGACCGACTGGACGGAGTAATGAAAAGAATAACACATAGGCACTTTATGGACCGATATACTGGGCTTGAGAAGCTTACCCCCAAAGTGGACAATAAAGTAATCTCTTACATTTTTATCTGGTATAATGAAGTCTGGATGGGTATCGTACTTCGCACACACATTGTGACGCATAGAAAAAGAATGGTGGATAAAAGGAAGTGACGATGAATGAAATGTGAGCTATCGATTAAAATCAAACAAAGGATTATGATGACGTGGTAAGTAGGTTTGTAGCAATGGACGCCAATTCATTCTTACGTCGGGTACATCTGGATACAGAAATACTAGGACATCAGAGATTCGACAGTAGAACGCCGTCTAAAATGAACGAACAGCGAAGCTGGTTACATCAGCTTCGGTTCATAATAGATAAATACCAACTCTGCCAGCGTTGTCTAGGCGGAACATTGGAATTCAGTCACGAAGTAAGAAGCTGGCTGCCAAGAGATTTAGTGTGCTGAAATGACACGAGTACCAGTATCTTGAAACCTGTCTATCATGGTTTGCCAACTTTCACGTATGACGTTTACCACATCTGTTTCTTGCGAGCAACCTTTACTGTCACATCTGCGCCTTCTGGTCTGTTATCCATGTAGTCGCTTCTGCTGCTGCTGCTGCAGTGGTTTACCAGCTCTAAATCTTCGAGGAGAATGCAGGTTCGGCCAACGATAACTGAATGGCGACTGTCCGTATGAGTTGCGTAAAAAAACCTTTCTTCGTCCTGTTCTGTATTCTGTTCCAATATGTTTTGGGGGCTTGTAATGTGCAGTTTGCTTGTGTATGTCACATGTGGCATGGAGTGTGGCTGCTCTGAACTGCATTGAAGTCGAGAAGCATGAAGAGGGATATATGAACACAGCCTTGGTTTGCATATGTGAAGTTATACTGAGAATAGCAGACAATAATATTTCTGATCTGCCTGCTCTGGCAGACAAGGTTATATTTTCTATAAGTACGTATTTGCAAGCCGCATTGGACGAAGAATATACTTTGTGTGTTACGGCAGTGTGATTAGCAGAGTGCGTCTCGCAGTTAAGAGTACGATTGATGTGAGGCAGTTTCCATTCGATTTACGCAGTGTATATCGTTCGTAACCCAGGTGAGGGAATAGGTTTTTTATTCACCATATTTTTTTTTTATTTTGTTAGTTTCATAACTACTCCGTAGGTGAAGTGTTTATCTGGTCACGCCAATAGATGTCATGTGGTTTTTATATTATTAACTGTTGTTTTATTTGTGAAGATACTTGAATCTTTGGGACTTTCAGTAATCATTTACTAAAACAAAATCTTTTGAATTTATTTACACATTGTTTTCTCAGCAAATTAAATGCAAAAATACATTTTTTCTGAAATTTGTGTATGAGGTAGTTGGGGACAGCTGCACTTAACGGCGTATTGCGCAGCGAAAGTAACGACTTATGATCTAGTGCCATAAGCAGATCCACTACCTGAATAACAGTTACTTCACAACCTCAATTTCTCAAAAGCAAAATATTGTTCGGAATATTCTAGCACGCGTATTCATTACAGTTTCCACAAGGTAAATTTGCATTAAGAACATCGGATCAGCAGTGACAGTGACAGGTACCGTGGAATTTACATTGGAAGCTTATTTTTTCAGCCTTATTATTAAAAGGTTTTCTGGATTATAAGCAAGAGCCTAGCATGCTCCGTAGACTTTCTTTCTCAGTGAGGTGTAATGTAAGAAATGTTTAGTGGCTCACGTGTTAGTTCAAAATGGCTCAGAGCACTATGCGACTTAACGTCTGAGGTCATCAGTCGCCTAGAACTTAGAACTAATTAAACCTAACTAACCTAAGGACATCACACACATCCATACCCAAGACAGGATTCGAACCTGCAACCGTAGCGGTCGCTCGGTTCCAGACTGTAGCGCCTAGAACCGGACGGCCACTCCGGCCGGCCGTTAGTTTCTGTGAGGTCGAACCTCTGTAGTGTTAAGTAATAAATAATTTCAAATGCCAAATTAACAATTGTGATAAGTAAGTTTGGCTGTGTTAAAACTATTCCGGAAGTCATATCACGTTGCCAAATTATTGTGTGGGCCGACATACATGGAGAAAAGAGGTTACTTTCATCAGGGCAATATTCTGTGGAAATTTTCAGGCCCACTCAGTTATCATACCTTGATAATGAATAGGCATGTTATCTTTTATGGGTATCTATTAAGGTACCACTTCTTTATTTAATAAATAATGTGAGCAGTGTCTATCAAGTTTTCACTTGCGTGGTAGAAATTTTAATGAAGTAGTTATCAGCTGCGTATCCAGTTTATTGCAAAGCATCTTTATTTCTACTATGAATCTGTTACATCATCAGATTCGTCTGTCTCCATTAACATGATACATTAATATATACTGTCCACATCAAAACTCACACAAGATACATCACACGCAAACTTACATTGCTCAAAAAGAACACGAAGGAACGACCTGACTTCTCAAGAACTTTCTCTAAACCTGAAATTTCTGCTGCTCTTAAGACTCTAAAACCAGGAAAGGCACCAGGAAGTGACGGAATCCATTCATAATTTCTTCTGCATAGTGGAAACTACGCAAAACGATGGGTGGCGGATTTCTTCTCTGGTTCAGTCTCACAAGAAATGAAGCAGTCAAAAATCATAGCAATATTCAAGCCTGGCAAGGCACCAGACCACCTTAAGAACTACCGCCCAATAGCATTATTGAGCAGTATTTGTAAGTTCCTTGAAAGAATTCTATACAATCGGATTAGTCCAGTAAACTTTCAGAACCTACTTCTTGAGCAAGCTAGATTTCTTCCAGGACGGAGCTGCGCTGATCAAGTCTTATCTTTAACAACATTGATTGAAACAGCATACCAAATGAAGCAGAAAACATCAGTTGCTTTCGTTGATCTAATTGCAGCATTTGATACAGTTAATGGGCATGGTTTGCTTCATAAATTATTACTACTTGTCCCATCCAAAAGGGCAACATAACCAATTGACATGTTAACTGGAAGGACATTTACTGTAGCCGGCCGCGGTGGTCTCGCGGTTCTAGGCGCGCAGTCCGGAACCGTGCGACTGCTACGGTCGCAGGTTCGAATCCTGCCTCGGGCATGGATGTGTGTGATGTCCTTAGGTTAGTTAGGTTTAAGTAGTTCTAAGTTCTAGGGGACTGATAACCACAGCAGTTGAGTCCCATAGTGCTCAGAGCCATTTGAACCATTTTTTGACATTTACTGTAACTACAGAAAAAGACACTAGCTGCCCGACAGTGTTGAATAATGGCTTCCCAAAGGCATCCGTCCTTGCACCTCTGTTGTTTAATCTACATATGAGGAGGGTTGTTCAATAAGGAATGCCCCACATTTTTTTTCTCAGAACTTATTTATTGTTGAGAGCCAGAATTTGGTGACATACATCAACATGACTTGTTCATGTCCTATTTTTCTACGTAGTCTCCATCATCTTCTATGGCTGTACGTCAACATTGTGGAAGAACATGTATTCCCTGCTGGTAAAAGCTCTTATCCTGAAGGCGTAGCCATGTTTTCACGGCATGACTGACACTTTCGTCCCCCGTAACGATCCGTAAAAACTTCTCTGTCGGTCTCAAAACGCTCCAACAATTCAGATGAAATGGCCTTTCTTTCAGTCTTGTGTTCCGCTGTGAGCATTCGTGGATTGATTATGTCTGGAGCAGTGGCTGTGACAGGACTTCTCGAGCGTGGCTGATCATGGAGTTCCTGCACTTCCTGAGGCTGTAACTTTCTTTACCCATCGCCCAACTGTACTCCTATCAACTGCAGCATCGCCATACCCAGAACGGTTCGAAGCTTCACCGGCGCACAGAACGAACATCAAATGTGAAGCATCAACAAGGATGTTTGTCTATGTATAGTAATGGCTTTTTGTCCGCCTCCGTAGTGCAGCGGTAGCGTTACTGCCTATCACGCAAGGGGGCCCGGGTTCGATTCCCGACAGGGGACTGGATATTGTGTGACCTTCATCATTTTCATCATAACTAACACGCAAGTCGCCGAAGTGGCGTCAACTAAAAAGACTTGAAATACGGCGGCCGAACCACGAAGGGGATATCCCGGCCAATAAATGCCATACGATCATTTTTTTCAATGGCTTTTTTTTTAAAAAATGTGGGGCATTACTTACTGAACGACCCTCGTATATCTGATATGTCACCAACACAGTCCAGAAAGTTTGGCTATGCAGACGGCTGGACAATAGCTACCCAACACAAAACTTTTGAAAGAACTGAAGAAATTCTAACTTCTGACATAAGCCACTATTTCTGCAAATAGAGGTTACAATCAAACTCAAATAAAACAGAAGTTTCATGTTTTCATCTGTCCAATAGATTGGCACTCAGAGCCCTCGATGTCTATTTTGAAAGAGACAGACTTCATCATAATATGCACCCAAAATATCTTGGGATCACGTTAGATAGGACACTTTCTTTTAAGGAGCACTTGACACGAATATCTGCTAAGTTCAAAACAAGAAACAACATTCCCCATAAACTCTGCCTCTCTTGTTGGGGATAGTCAGCAGACTCTCTCCAGATATCAGCACTCGACCTGGTACACCCAGCAGCAGGGTACTGCTCGCCTGTCTGGCTTAATAGTCCACACGTGAAAAAGATAGTCGTAAAACTTAACGAGGCCATGCGCATTGTTAGTGGGTCAATACGATCTACTCCCATATACTGGCTACCTATCTTGAGCCACATTCCACTTCCTGACATCAGACGGAAGAGCGCGCTACTGCGTGAATACCAGAAGTTTACTAATAACACTGACCTTCCAATAGTGGACTATTTATTCCCTGCGGAGCGATAAAGACTAAAATAAAGACATCCCACTCTCATCGCAGCCTGGACTCTCATGGAAACAGAATTCAATCCCATCGATGTATGGAACGCTGCTGGTAACGAAACTGTTCCCCACAATGCCTGAAGCCACTCTGCATCCAGAAGAAACTCCCTGGATTCGACCAGCCTCGGGCAACTTGGACTATCTTGAACCGCATCCGAATGGGCCCTGGACGATGCGTAGACACTCTCTACAAGTGGGGCAAATCTTCATCATCATCCTGTGACTGTGGTGCGGAACGACAGATAGTTGGTCATGTTGTATCGACATGTCCTACACATGCCTACAAGGGTCCTTTCGAAGATTTCCTGACAACGACGAGTGATGTTATAAAATACAAAAAGACCTTGATATCCATCTATAGCTGATGTTATTTGTGTTATTTTAATGCTGGATAGCTGTGCTTGAATCTTGGTGTAGAGTAATTTGTAATATTTATATGTGCATTGCCATACTATAAATAAATAAATTAAAATTTATGAGACTGTTTTCTTCTTTAATGAATTTATATGATAAATGATTGTGCGTGCTTTGTGGGTACCAGTGGAACATCTGTGCATTAGTCTGGAAGTAAAATTTCTTTTTGAGATAACTGAACTATACTAGCAAGCTACAAGCATCTGCATTAAGTTAGAATAACAAAATATGTGTGAGTATTGTAAAATGTACTATCAGGTTTATATGCTAGTAATTGTGGGAAATAAGGGTATAATGGAGAGTGACTTTTGTCTGTTGGTTCTGGCCACTTGTCTTCTAAGGTTTGTGCCGTACTGCGGGACAATTTCAGTATCGATTAACTAGTGAAAGAAGTATTTGCACTGAAACATTAAAGAGTGGAATTAGAGAAAAGAGTTTGGAATTCGTATTATAGTCAGCGACTTGTTATTTAAACTTTACTGTGCACTAAAACTTATTTTGTTTGCATATGCTTGGCAGGAATTAAGAACGCTATAAGTGGCTACGCTATCACCGATATTTCTGGCATTCGATCACATTGTTCTGCTTCCGCGAAAATTAATGAATCCAGCTCATTTGCGAACGGTAGTCATAACGTTTTAACTACCATCACCACGAAGAAATGTAGTGATGTAATTCAGCTTTCATTCGATGATGATTGGTATAATCACATTGAAGTACATAGCGACCCGGAACTAGTGGAACCCAAAACACTCTTTCATGGATTTTTTTTATTGATGGCCTGTTTCGGTCCGTTAGAGCATGCTTCTGTCCCCATAAGAAATAAACAAAACACAAATGACTTGCAGCCGAGAATGGCACCGTCACATATTATAAAAACCTGATGATACTGTGAAAGACATAATGACACGTAGTGTACGGTCACCGTCAGCGTCATGTGACGGTGCCAGTCTTGTCTACAAGTTTTTGTTTGTTTTGTTTCCCAATTTAAGTAGACAGATGCGTGTGATGATAATTTAACATACCAGAACCGGTCTTTAAAAAAAAAAAAAAAAAAAAAAAAAAAATATATATATATATATATATATTGCGATTAGAAACTGTTTTGGATTTCAAAATCTTTTGTTTGTTTAGAGGTTAGCGTCTGCAGTGACAGTACATACTGAAATACCCACGTGACATTACCGTAGCTCGCCGCTAGAGTCAAAACAATACGGCACTGCCCATTGATAAAGAGGAGTTGTTGTTGTTGTTGTTGTTGTGGTTTTCAGTAAGAAGACTGGTTTGTTGTAGCTCTCCACGCTACTCTACCCTGTGTAAGTATCTTCATCTCAGCATAATTACTGCAGACTAAATCCGTATGAGCCCGCCCGGCTAGCCGCGCGATCTAACGCACCGCTACCGGAGCGGGAAGGCCCGGCCCGAATCCGCCCGGCGGAATAGTGTCGAGGTCTGGTTTGCCGGCCAGCCTGTGGATGGTTTTTAAGGCGGTTTTCCATCTGCCTCGGCGAATGCGGGTTGGTGGTTGGTTCCCCTTATTCCGCCTCAGATACACTATGTCGGCGATTCCTGCGCAAACACTCTCTCCACGTACGCGTACACCATAATTACTCTACCACGCAAACATTTGCCGTTACACTCGTTTGGTATCAGACGTTCCCGGGGGGTGGAGGAGAGGGAGAGGGGGGGGGGGTGTCCACTGGGGGCCGAACTGCACAATAACCCTGGGTTCGGTGTACGGCGGCGGTAGGCTGGGTGGACTGCAGTGGCCTGTTGTGGGATTGTGAACCACTGAGGGTTGTGGTGGGACGAAGCCTCTCCGTCGTTTCAAGGTCCTCGGTTCAATACACAATAAACACACACAAATCCGTATGAACATGCTTGCTCTATACAAGCCTTGGTGTTTCTCAATATAACCTCTGAGTCCCTCCACCCCCATACTACACACTCCTCCACCCCACCCCTCTTCCCCAGAAATTACCAAACTGACGATTTCTTGATTCCGTAGGATGTGTTCTATTAACAGATCCCTTCTTTTAGTCAAGACAAGTGAAGTATCTTGAGGCGATTCATTTTCTGCATTTGAAGCGGAAAAACGCTGCAACAGTCCAAGCTTAGTTGCTCGAAGTAGACGAAAACAATGCACAATCACTCAGTGGTTAGGCGGCGCTGACGCTAATAATGTGGTCAAATAACTCTGAATGACGAAGAACTAAGTGTCAGACTATTTATCTGTCATGCATCAGAGATTACAAGAGATGTGGAGACCCTGGTGCTCGAAGGCTGTCTTATTAAAATGGTGGAGATGGTGGAAAAAGTAAAAAGTCAATTTTCAGTATCTCGCAACACGCCAAAGGTCACCGTCCGCTGAGTTCCAAGACTGCTCATATCAGTTCAGAAAACACGCCGAACTGAAGCAGTAGCAGAAACATTCCAGATGTGTCAGGTCAGTCCAGATGACTTCACCAACGACGAGTGCCAGGTGTACCATCATGACAAAGGAGCGAAGCAAGCAATGGAAACATGTGGATTCACCACCATTGAAAAAGGTGGAGACTCAATCATCAGCGGGTCACTGACGTCACGCCGAGAGCCGTCACACCGCGAAATAGTCTGACACTTAGTCAGTATTACACGCAAGTCAGTTGTAAGCGAGCAAATACAGAGCTTCTGTCCACGAATCAGCACGGTTTTAAAAAGCATCGCTCGTCCGAAACTCAGCTTGCCCTTTTCTCACATGGTATCAGACGAACTACGGATGAAGGGCAGCAGGTACGTTCCATATTTTTAGTTTTCCGAAAAGCAGTTGACACGGCGCTCCTCTGCAGACCGTTAACGAAGGTATGAGTATACGAAACACGTTCTCAGATTTGTGAATGGCTCGAAGAGGCCTTAAGTGGCAGAACCAGTAAGTTTTCCTCGAGGCGAGTTTTCATCAGAGACAAGGGTATCGTTCGGAGGGCCCGAGGAAACCACGACAGGACTGCCATTATTTCCTGCATACTGAATGGTCTGAATGGCAGAGTGAGCAGCAATCTGTGGCTGTTTGCTGAAGACGCTGTCGTGTATAAAAAAATGGTTCAAATGGCTCTGACCACTATGAGACTTAACATCTGAGGTCATCAGTCCCCTAGAACTTAGAACAACAAACCTAACGAACCTAAGGACATCACACACATCCATGCACGAGGCAGGATTCGAACCTGCGACCGTAGCAGTCGCGCGGGTCCAGACTGAAGCACCTAGAACCGCTCGGCCACCGCTGCCGGCTGTCGTGTGTAGGAAGGTGTCGAAGATGAGTGACTTTTGGATGACGCAAGATGGCTCACACAAAATTTCTAGTTGGTGTATTGAATGGAAGCTTGTTCTAAACGTAGACAAATGTAAGTTACTGCGGATGAGTAGGAAAAACAAACCTGTTATGTTGGTCTACAGCATTAGTGGTATGCTGCTGGATACAGCCACGTCGATTAAATAGCTGGGCATTACGTTGGAACGAGCACGTGAGGACTGTGGTAGGGAAGACGAATGGTCGACTTTGGTTTACTGGGAAAATTTTAGGGAAGTATGGTTCACCAAGGGGATCTGCTGAACGGAATGAACAGTCTAATGAGTACACAGTATGGTTTGAGAGTAAATCGGAGAAAGACGAAGGTAATGAGAAGTAATAGAAATGTGAACAGCGAGAAACTTAACATGAGGATTGATGGTCACGAAGTCAATGAAGTTAAGGGATTCTGCTACCTAGGCAGTAAAATAACCAATGACGGACGGAGCAAGGAGGACATCAAAAGCAGACTCGCTATGGCAAAAAAGGCATTTCTGGCCAAGAGAAGTCTACTAATATCAAATACCGGCCTTAATTTGAGGAAGAAATTTCTGAGGATGTACGTCTGGAGTACAGCATTGTATGGTAGTGAAACATGGACTGTGGGAAAACCGGAACAGAAGAGAATCGAAGCATTTGAGATGTGGTGCTATAGACGAATGTTGAAAATTAGGTGGACTGATAAGGTAAGGAATGAGGAGGGTCTACGCAGAATCGCAGAGGAAAGGAATATGTGGAAAACACTGATAAGGAGAAGGGACAGGATGATAGGACATCTGCTATGACATGAGGGAATGACTTCCATGGTACTAGAGGGAGCTGTAGAGGGCAAAAACTGTAGAGGAAGACAGAGACAAGCAAATAATTGAGGACGTAGGTTGCAAGTGCTACTCTGAGATGAAGAGGTTAGCACAGGAAAGGAATTCGTGGCGGGCCGCAGCAAACCAGTCAGTAGACTGATGACCAAAAAAAAAAACAAAAAAAAATGGTTCACCTGGAAAGGTATAGGCAAATAGGACATTAGAACGACCAAATCTTGAGTACTGCGCGAGTGTTTGGGATCCGCACCAGATAGGATTAAACTAAGACATCGAAATCGTCGAAGCAATTCAGAGGCGGGCTGCTAGACTTGTTACCGATAGGTTCAAACAACACGCAAGTATTACGGAGATGCTTCGGGAAGTCAAGTGGGAACACACGGAGTTAAGGCAATGTTCTTTTTGCGGAATACTACTGAGAAAATTTAGAGAACCAGCATTTGAAGCTGATTTCAGAACGATTCTATTGCCACGTTGTACATTTCGCACAAGGACCATTAACATAAGATAGGAGGGATTAGGGCTCGTATGGAGCCACATACACAATCGTTTTTGCCTCTCTCTATTTGCGAACGTGGGAAACGGCCTTGCCGCAGTGGATACACCGGTTCCTGTCAGATCACCGAAGTCAAGCGCTGTCGGGCGTGGCCGGCACTTGGATGGGTGATCATCCGGGCGGCCATGCGCTGTTGCCATTTTTCGGGGTGCACTCAGCCTCGTGACGCCAATTGAGGAGCTACTCGACCGAATAGTAGCGGCTGTGGTCAAAGAAAACCATCGTAACGACCGTGAGAGCGGTGTGCTGACCACACGCTCGTCCTATCCGCATCCTCATCTGAGGATGACATGGAGGTAGGATGGTCCCGATGGGCCACTTGTGGCCTGATGACGGAGTGCTTTATTTGCGAATCAAACAGGAAAGGAAATAACTGGAAGTGGTACAGGCTACCATCTGACACGCACCGTACGATCCCTTGTGGAAGATATACGTAGATGTACACGTACAAATCGGCCAGGCACATTAGTGCAATTAAGGGAAGCCAAAATCATCACGCTGGAATCACTTTCGGAAGGACGTCCCGCTATTCAGATTTAGGAGTTCCGAGATTTCCGTAAATCACTTAAGACAAATGCTGGGATGGTTCCATTGAGAGGGCACCGCCGATTTGCTACTCCATTCTTCCCTAATCCGAGCTTGTGCTCCGTCTCTAGTGACGCTGTTGGCGACGGGATGTTAAACACTAATCTCCTCCACCTCCAAATCCGTCGTACACTCAAGAATAACTGCACACAGAACATTGACTGACACCATTGATCCGTTAGCGAGGTCAAAGTAACCTGACGGTAGCAGGCGCGCACACTGAAGGCCACGTGAAGAAGAGGAGGCTGGCTGTCTGAGCGGCACCTTTCTGTTTCAATAAACATTTTTGGAACAGTGATTAAAATTTTTTTAAATTTTTTGTTTTTAAAATTCAGTCTTAATCACACCACATATGTTACAAGAACACAGGTGACCGGTTTCGGTCATATCACATGACCATCATCAGACCTGTAATTTAATTTAGAAAGTAATAGAAACCTTGGAGGATTTACAATAAAATAAGACAAAATGCTTATACGGATAAAATACAATAAGACGTGTTATACCCATGGCATCCTTCGAAGATGGTAGGTGGAGCACTCTTCTCAGCTGCTGTGACGTCAACTGGTGCCAGCAAGTGACGAGCATACGCTCCGCCTACCTCCTCTCCCTCCAACTCACATCAAGCGATCAGTCTAAAAATGTGTTCACATAATCGTCAAGACGTAAAAAAAAACGAAGTACAATAATAACATAAAAATGGTTATGTATAAAATCTCTTTACAACCATGGAATTGTATAAAATATCAATTCAAAGCTTTAAAAAAAAACTGTACAGACGATGTATAGTCAGTGTGCCCTGTAGGGGCTAAGGTGGTACTACCGAAGGGACGGTACAACATAATTTGCAAGTCCTTCATTACGCTAATAAAGGCTTATTATTAAATATTTTGGAGGAGATCGAGATATATGCCCATTATAGAGATGAACCGTCAGTGCTTCTCAATGAACAGTTAGATTTTCGTGAGAAAACATTTTTATGATCTTTTTGACGAAATTCTATGAACACATATGTAATCTTTTGTTCAGAAAATCATAGGACCCAGTTGTATCCATGGCAGAAATGTACCGTAGGTCAGTACGTAAATATTTATATCACAATTTTAAACTTCCAACTAGAAATATTACGAAATATCACTCCATTTTTAACAAATCAGTTTTATGACATTTTAATAAAAGACAGACAGACTGAATCTAGCATAGATGTATACTTGTAGTCGATTCACAACTCACATATCGATATGATGCCGCAATTCCAAAGACCTCCACAACATCGTTGACTTTGAAACTATTGTGGTACTGCCCGAGGCAGGATTCGAACCTGCGACCGTAGCGGTCACGCAGTTCCAGACTGAAGCGCCTAGAGCCGCACGGCCACACCGACCGGCTTGATGACAGAATCTACCGGTACGAAATCTACGAGCACGCCTCTGTATTGTTTCGATGTCTTTCTTTCACGCGACATGATGGGGATCCCAAACACTCGAGAAGGAATAATGAGTCGCATTAGCGTTCTACACTCAGTCTCCTTTACAGATGAACCACATTTTCCTAAAACTCTCTCAGTAAAACCGAAGTGGACCATTCGCCTTCTCTACCGTAATCCTCACATGCTCGTTCTATTTCATATCGCTCTGCAGCGTTACGCCAAGATATTTAAAAGACGTGGCTGTGTCAAGTAGCACACTGCTAATGCCGTATTCAAACTTTATAGTGCTGTTTTTCCTACTCATCAGCATTAACTTTTATTTTCTACACTTGGATCAAGTTGCCATTCATCACACCAACTAGAAATTTTGCCTGAGTCATCTTGTATCCTCCTATAGTCACTCGACGCCAACATTTCCTCGAACCACAGCATCATTAACAGACCAGTGGAAAGTGCTGCTCTCCTTGCCCTTCGGATCACTTATGTCTGCAGAGAATAAGAACTCTCTTCCGCACTTCCTTGAGGCACTGCTGACGAAATCATTGTCTGTGATGAACGCTCGCCGTCAGTACCACGCATTGGGTTCTATTACTTAGAAGGTCTTCGTTCTATTTATCTATTTGGGAAAGTATTCCTTATGCTCGCATTTTCGGTAAGGGGGGCACCTTGTCCAACGCTTTCTGGAAATCTAGGTATGTGGAATTTTCCAGTTGCCCTCCATCCATGGTTCGTAGGATAAGTGCTGATTTGTCAAGAGAAGCGTTTTCGTCACAAGTAAATTTATTATTTTCGAACTCAGAACATGTTCAATAATACTACAGCAAACCGATATTAAGAATATTGATCTGTTCTTTTACCCTTCTTGTATAGAGGAGCCACTTGCGCTTTTTCTCTGGTCGCTTGGGACTTAGGGCTAATGAGAAATTCACAATAAATGCAAGCTAAGCAAGGAGTCAGTGCAGCAGAGTACTCCTTGTAAAACCGAATTGGGATTCCATGCGGACCTGGCAACTTATTTGTTTTCAATTCCTTCAGTTGATTATCACACGCGAGGGATGCTTATTACTACACACATCAAAAAAAGTTTTGCATCACCCCGGTTCCCAAAACTCCAGAAGACAAACATTGGCTGTGGATATTGTCACAGACACAGTCCCTTTGACTGTTCAGGGATGTCTCTAAAACCGCCCGAAGATTTAAACAACCATGCATGAGCAGCGCCTATTAGACGGAGGGGTCCGACAGTCGATCAGTTCCAGTCATTCCACCAGGGAGGAAGTACACGGCTGGTGTCGTCTGTAGTTCAACCATGCCTAGAAGGTCAATACCACGATTCGATCATGTCCGAATTGTTACTTTGTGCCAGGAAGGGCTCTCAACAAGAGAAGTGTCCAGGCGTCTCGGAGTGAACCAAAGCGATGTTGTTCGGACATGGAGGATAGGCAGAGAGACAGGAACTGTCGATAACATGCCTCGCTCAGGCCTCCCAAGGGCTACTATTGCAGTGGATGACCGCTACCTACGGATTATGGATCGGAGGAGCCCTGATAGCAACGACACCATGTTGATGCTTTTCGTGTAGCCACAGGACGTCGTGTTACGACTCAAACTGTGCGCAATAGGCTGCATGATGCGCAATGTCACTCCCGACATCCAGGGCGAGGTCCATCTTTGCAACCACGACACCATGTAGCGCGGAACAGATGGGCCCAACAACATGCCGAATGGACCGCTCAGGATTGGCATCACGTTCTCTTCACTGATGAGTGTCGCATATACCTTCAACCAGATAACCGTCGGAGACGTGTTTGGAGGCAACCCGGTCAGGCTGAACGCCTTAGACACACTGTCCAGCGAGTGCAGCAAGGTGGAGGTTCACTGCTGTTTTGGGGTGGCATTATGTGGGGGCGACGTACGCCGCTGGTAGACATGGAAGGCGCCGTAATGGCTGTACGATACGTGAATGCCATCCTCCGATCGAGAGTGCAACCATGTCGGCAGCACATTTTCGAGGCATTCGTCTTCATGGACGACAATTCGCCCCCCAATCATGTACATCTTGTGAATGGCTTCCTTCAGGATGACATCGCTCGCCTAGAGTGGCCAGCATGTTTTCCAGACATGAACCCTATCGCAGATGCCTTGGATAGATTGAAAAGGGCTGTTTATGGACGAAATGACCCGCCAACCTCTCTGAGGGATCTACGCCAAATCTGGATCTACAGTGTATTGATGAACTTGTGGATAGTATGCTACGACGAATACGGGCATGCATCTATGCAAGAGGACGTTCCACTGGGTATTAGAGGTAACGGTGTGTACAGCAATCTGGAACACCACCTCCGACGGTCTCGCTGTACGGTGGAGCAACATGCAATGTGTGATTTTCAGGAGCAACAAAAAGGGAGGAAATGATGTTTATGTTGATCTCTATTCCAATTTTCTCTACAGTTTCAGGAACTGTCCGAACCGAGGTGAGGCAAAACTTTTTTTGATGTGTGTATTTCCTCCACGCTGGAGTATGTGCCACTGGCGAAGGTTGATATATTTCTACGATCCTCCTGCTTGAATGATTACTTAAGGGGGAAATTTAGGACGTCAGGTTTCCTTTTGCTGTCTGCTATTGTCACATCACGCTGGGCAACGAGTGACGGGATAAAACCTTCGACCCACTTAGCGATTTTATGTAATACCAAAATGTTTTCAAGTTCCCGACAAGATCTTTTGATACGGTGTAATAATGGTAGTTTTATGCTTCGCACGTCTATCTTTTCTCAGATGCATGAATTTCTGTTAACTTCTGCGTGTAGTCATTTGCTCTTTCTTTTTTGTACCGAGGTTCAACTGTGTCTGCTTTCTCGGCATTCTCTGAATTTTGTTATTGAACCACGGTGAGAGTTTCCAGTCCGTAATCCACTTACTCGGCTCATACTGCTCCACAGTGCGATTTACAATCTGTTTAAACTTTGCCCACAGTATCTCTACCGGCCGATATGGCCGTGCGGTTCTAGGCGCTTCAGTTTGGAACCGCGTGACCGCTACGGTCGCAGGTTCGAATCCTGCCTCGGGCATGGATGTGTGTGATGTCCTTAGGTTAGTTAGGTTTAAGTAGTTCTAAGTTCTACGGGACTGATGACCTCAGAAGTTAAGTCACATAGTGCTCAGAGCCATTTTTGAACAGTATCTCTGCGTCTATCACACTGGAACAACGTTGTGTGACTTAAGAAAAAATGAAATATAACACGATTGGTTACCCTTTCGTTTCGTAGCTAATGCTGAATTCTTGAAGAATGGAGAATGCTTTGTTTATTCGTTTACTTGCGTGTTGTGTTTCGCTACATCCAACGAAGAAATAACTGAAAGTACGAAAAGCATAACAGAAGTGCAGATGGAATCACAAGACAATATCGAAGGTCACTTCGAAGTATATAATATGAGCACAAATAATGTTTGTTGTTAGAAGTGGGACGTAAGAATATAAAACGGTTTTGTTCGGGTGAGTATTTTTTTTTTGAAACAATACATGTTTCAAACATTTTAAATGCGGCTGTTTCTGCCTCGCAACAATGAGTTTTTACGGCTAAACTGTTATTTTTATGTCGATTCATAAACTATCAGTTTGTGTTGAAAAGCATAGCTTTGTCCTATGTCCTAGCAGCTAGTAACCGGAATGTCATCTTTTAACTCGCAATATGTACTTTCTGTCACTATTTTCTTTGCTACCCTCGCATTTAATTTCTAGGTAGAAACATTTTCCAGGACACGTGTGTGTATCAGTTACACTGTAGTCAAGACGTGTATTTATGGACTGTTAGCTATCAGACGATGATACTGTGAATGCCTCGTGCTTGGGTGATACATCCGTACGGAACATGCTGTACATGTTTTGTATAGTACTTAGCTTCAGTAAGAAGTCCATGACAATAATACAACACACTAGCTACATGCACAGTATGCTATAGACTGTGATTCTGAAATTGGCACTTGGCAAAGATCTGTTAACTGAATGTTGGCGACAATATTAGTCATTCAAACTGAAAACTAAAAGAGCTATTATGTTGCTTGATCAGTGTCTTACCAGAGTGGGGATTCAGTCTTATTTGGAGATGTCGATCTATGTGTTCTGTGAAGCACTGGAAGTGCGGTTTCGTGAACTGGAGAACGTGTGTATGCTACTATCTTCATTGATTTTATTGAGCAGTTTTTAAATATTTATTAGATTCATATGTTTTGTTCACGTTGTCAGTAAATTGGGAACAGGACGTGATCTGTCGTTACTAGCTAACGCTAGAGAGTAGTTTCGACGCTTTGACAAACTTTTAAGCAGAGCGGTGGGATGGAGTGCAGGCTTACAAGTGATGTGATCCCTCACAAAGACCGACGAACTCTTCCTACGACGCATTCTTTGTTCGCTGTTGCGTTTATGTAGCATGAACAAATATCAGTACGCAGCATGAAAAAATAGGGCGGCTGATACCTTACCGTTCCCGACGTCAGAAGGACCATCCTTATAGTGCTGTTTCCAATATTGTGAGGAGGTTAGCATGCAGTGTTTGGGCCGTTATCACATCTGTACTTATCTACGTCCATCGTGAGTCGATTGTATCGGGAATCAAGTACCATCTCCAATGTTCTCTCAAGGGTCTTAATGTGGGTATTATCAACGATTTTCAACAGTTTTTTAATTTGTACCGAGGAGACTTGTAATCTAGATGCGTCAAATAATGTTACAGCGTTCCCCAAGACACTTATTACTTTCCATATCAACAGCTCACTAGGGGAGTGATTAGGTTACTGTTATCAAAATAATGGAAAACCCTGAAAATTGGATTATAATTCATAAAAAGGTACCAATGGAAAATTTTAAGCGGCTAAGTGGTGCTTTGTTCACGAAAAGTGAGATAATAATTCCCATTGAGGAATTTTAATTTAGATTTTCACCAGAATTCAAGAACGTATCTTTCCCTTTTAGAGTACGTGTGGCGCGCTCCTGGAGTTTTTTCTCTGTTTTTATTTTTACAAAAATCGCTTAACAGGGTAGATGATGAATTACCTGCTGCAATTGGAGAAGATAGATCAGCCCCGTTAATCACAGAGGAGCACTTTCATCCTTGCAGATCAGAAAGACAAAGTGTTAATTTGGTATTAGTAAACTACAGTAATATTTGCTTAGTACTAGGACCAGCAAGATGGATGAAAAAGGAAGTAAATAGCAGTGAAATCTTGGACCCAATATATATCGCAAGGATAGGCTAGACATCAATGGTTGTGGTGTGTTTATTGTAGTATAGGTCGATAACATCTAGTGAAGTTATTAAAGATTTCGAATGTGAAATAATATGCTCGAAAGTAAGCATCAAAGACGCCATAGGAACTGGGCAAACCAACCTCAGTAACTATAGCGGCAGAGTACTCGACAGAAAACTTGAAGGACGTCGCAGGTAAGTTTACTAACCATGCTTTTGCAGTAGGGGAAGACTTCAGTTTTCCAGCTATATGATTTTGGAGTCATACGATCAAAACAAATGCCAGCGACAAGAATTCTTGTGAGATTGTTCTGAGCGTCTTCTCTGAAAATTAATAGTAGTCGATAGAGAACTGGCTCGTGGGGGATAGATCTCCAAATAACTAACATATCTAAGCTTTTAAGATCAGTGAAAGTTGAGGGGGATTCAGTGGCTGTAAGGCTGTTACAGTATCAATGAGTACTCGTCTTAGAAGGATTGTTAATAAAGGGCGGAAAATGTATGGCTTAAGAACTTGGAGAGGAAACAAATTGAACAGTATCTGAGCAGACAATGTTAAATATTCATCTCCAGGGACGACGATGTCAAGCAGAAATGGACCAAATTCAAAAGCATAGACGTGGAAGACATGGACACTTACGAGGGGTTTTCAAAATATTAGGTACACATTGTCATAGCTGGCCAACTAACTTTTATTGATGCTACACTACATTTCAGAGTGACACAAAGGCTTAACACTGTTTTTCAAGATGGTCACCAAGTCTCGGTAAACAACGCTCAGAACTTTCCACCAATCGTTAGATTTCTCGACCACAGAAATCCAACCCTTGGTCACGGAGTCATTCGAGAACCGGTGTGTGACCGTCCTCATCGTCAGAAAATCTGCGATTGGTGCGAATCAGTTCATCGATCGCCTGGTCGTTGTCGTCATCTGTAATCGATATTGATAGTTTCTTCCCGACCAGAATCACCCATCTCTGCGCTTTTTGTCAAATTGTTTTCAACATTTCACGACGGTTGGACGCGACATTGCATATGGCCCAAATATCGATAGAATTTCACGATGAATCTGTGTGCAGTTTATAAGTTTTTCCCCAAAAAATGGTACTATAACGCACACTTCTGTTCTGGAGTATGTTTCCAATTGCTACGCCTTTCACTCATATGCAGTGAAGCACCTGTTATCCGTAACGAAGCAGACCTGTGTCTGAAGGAAATCCAGAACATATTCTCCCTTCCGACAATGCGTTTGTCTTGTTGCTCAATGATCTCAGAGTAGGATGATATGTGTGGGGCGACATGTGTGACTTACTTTTTGAAGTCCCCTCGTGTGTACTGAGATTGTTTGTGAGGCATGGAAACTGAGTTGCTATGAAAACAAAAAGGACTTCATTACAGATTTAAGTAACGTAAGCATTGTTGACAAGCAAAAGCTGAAAGAATGAGAATTATACGAGAAGCGTTCGATGAATACGAAAATCAAGTTTTGTCAACGGTCGAAACAAAAGATCACAAGAAATTTTAATTTTACGCGAAGTCGATAAATTGGATCAAAATAATCTGTTTACGAGGTGTGGCTAGAAAAAAACCGGAGTAGTACTGGTGAAGCTATAAAACGAATGCAATAAGGCTGAAAGTCGCGTGGCCTGTCACGTGACTCTCGCTCCGCCTACTGCTCGAGTTTCATCTGCCTCCTGCACTCAGTCTGCCCGTGGCGTTTGTTTTAAGTAGTTGACTTTTTGTCTGTGCGTCGGAAAATGTTGAGTGTACAGAAAGAACAGCGTGTTAACATCAAATTTTGTTTCAAACTAGGAAAATCTGCAAGTGAAACGTTTGTAATGTTACAACAAGTGTACGGCGATGATTGTTTATCGCAAACACAAGTGTTTGAGTGGTTTAAACGATTTAAAGATGGCCGCGAAGACACCAGTGATGACACTCGCACTGGCAGACCATTGTCAGCAAAAACTGATGCAAACATTGAAAAAATCGGTAAACTTGTTCGACAACATCGCCGTTTGACAATCAGAGCAGTGTCTGAGTTAACAGGAGTTGACAAGGAAAGTGTCGAACAAGTTTACCGATTTTTTCAATGTTTGCATCAGTTTTTGCTGACAATGGTCTGCCAGTGCGAGTGTCATCACTGGTGTCTTCGCGGCCATCTTTAAATCGTTTAAACCACTCAAACACTTGTGTTCGCGATAAACAATCATCGCCGTACACTTGTTGTAACATTACAAACGTTTCACTTGCAGATTTTCCTAGTTTGAAACAAAATTTGATGTTAACACGCTGTTCTTTCTGTACACTCAACATTTTCCGACGCACAGACAAAAAGTCAACTACTTAAAACAAACGCCACGGGCAGACTGAGTGCAGGAGGCAGATGAAACTCGAGCAGTAGGCGGAGCGAGAGTCACGTGACAGGCCACGCGACTTTCAGCCTTATTGCATTCGTTTTATTGTTTCACCAGTACTAGTCCGGTTTTTTTCTAGCCACACCTCGTAAGTCAGGCCGAAGTACTGGATTCGGTCTCCCGAAATTGCTTCTTCTTTCAATCACTTCAAGAACGTCATTGTGGCAAGTAATGAGACAGGTGACAGGTGTCAGTGGGATATCAATATATAATATGAATACGTTCAAGACTCATACAGATTACGCGAAAGAACTTGCTCCTCTTCACGCAGCAATTTATCGTAGATTGCTGGAACAATGGGGTACTAAGCGATTGGAAAAAAAGGTAGGTCATACAGTACCTCTTTTCAAGACGGATCTAACAGATGCCCATAATTATAGGCCTATAATATATCGCTGATTTTATCTCTTGTAGAGTTTAGGATTTTTACCCTCAAATGTTTTGTAGAACGAGAATCTGTTCTGTAGGACTCAATGCCGCGCATTGCGTCTATGAGATACAAAATGCCGAAGAAAATATTGTCTAGGTCGATTCTGTGTTTCTTGATCCAAGAAGGCATTCGATACAATTCCGCACTATTGTTTGGTGAACAAAATACAGATTACAAAGTGTAGGGACTGATTAGTGACTGGGTTCAGGACTTCCTAGCAGGCAGAACTCGAAATATTTTTCTCAGTGGGGTGAAACTGATAGACAAAGTGCCGTAACTTCGGGAGACATCCAAGACAGTGTTGTAGTGCAGTAACTGTTTACAAAATACACAAATGATCTAGTCGAGGCTGTGGATGATGTTGATGTGTGTATGATGGTTGCCCAGAAAGTAATGCACGCATTTTTTTCTGCAACAATTCTTTATTGAACATAATGAGAATGACACACACGAAAGAATGGTGTTCTTGTACGCACCCTATTTTTCCACGTAATCTTCATCCCGTTGTATGGCCTTCCTCCAGCACGAAACAAAGGCGTATATGCCCACTCGGTACCAGTCCTTGTCTTGGTAGCGGAGCAGTGCTTCACTGTGTGAATCACCTCCTCGTCGTCCTCAAGATGTCTTCCACGAGTGGCATCCTTTAATAGCGAACGGCAACAACAGCTCGCTACAACATGTTAAGTGTGACAACCCTGGATGCTCTTCCCGACCGCTGCAAATCGTAGAGCTCCGCCGAACCGTCTTCTGATGACCTCACCCTCCACGCCCAGTGACTAACTGTACTTCTGCCGACAGCAGATTCTCCACAGAGCTTTATACAAGCGTTTGTGAATGTTCCCCACAGTTTCATTCTCTGCAGTGAGAAATTCAATGGCGGCATGTTGCTTGTAATGTACATCACTTACAGACGCCATTTTGAAACTGTCCTGCAGCTACGATATCTGTTGTAAGTGAGGGAAACTCGGCACGCTCATTCAGGAGACTTCAAATAATACGTTTCCCATTCGTAGCATTGTTTTCAGTTGAGAATTCTTTCTGAGCAACCGTCGCAGAAAAATTGTAACTACACATAACTAGCGAAATGCAGGAAATCCTGCAAGGGATCAGCCCTAGGATCTGGGACTGACAACTCACTCCGAACGTAAATGAGTGATAAAAAGGTGGAGTGATCTTTTACTATTGCGTTGTAATGTTGGTGATAAGTCACTGTAAACCGTAACAGATGGAAAATACAAGGTGCGGCAGAATAACGGGTTGGTTTAATTAGTCTCTAACAGTGGGATTCCGTTATTACCAACAGTGAATGTTTGTCAACGTTTCAGGTAGGTTCGCTGTTTACTGAGATGGAGCGCTACAACCGGCCTGAACGTACTGTGGCTGTGAAAGCCTTTTACAAAAACGGTGACTGTGTTGCCGCTGCTAGATGGGAATACCGTCGTCATTTTAATCTTAGACGGAATGATCCTGTACTATCAGCACATGCAATCAGGTTAGGGTGAAACGCGTTAAAGCAGCAGGAAGTGTACTTAAGCTGAAATCGGCAGGAAGGCCCAGATGTTGTCGCCCACAGGCGCACATAGAGGAGGTTCAAATTGATGTATTGTCGTAGTGTGCACGGAATTTTATTGAATGATTTACCCCTACATTACTGAACCCTCGTATAATTTACGCTTGCAGTAGGGTATAAAACAGAACACTTTCTACTTAATTGGTATGTAGTATACCATTGGAGATCTAGTAATTGTAATTAACTTATGCATGACCTGTAAGTTATGACTTCAAATGGTTCAAATGGCTCTAAGCACTATGGGACTTAACACCTGAGGTCATCAGTCCCCTAGACTTGTTGTTGTTGTGGTCTTCAGTCCTGAGACTGTTTTGATGCAGATCTCCATGCTACTCTATCCTGTACAAGCTTCTTCATCTCCCAGTACCTACTGCAGCCTACATACTTCTGAATCTGCTTAGTGTATTCATCTCTTGGTCTCCCTCTACGATTTTTACCCTCCACGCTGCCCTCCAATACTAAAATGGCGATCCCTTGATGCCTCAGAACATGTCCTACCAACCGATCTCTTCTTCTGGTCAAGTTGTGCCACAAACTCCTCTTCTCCCCAGTTGTATTCAATACCTCCTCATTAGTTATGTGATCTACCCATCTAATCTACAGCATTCTTCTGTAGCACCACATTTCGAAAGCTTCTATTCTCTTCTTGTCTAAAATATTTATCGTCCATGTTTCACTTCCACACATGGCTACACTCCATACAAATACTTTCAGAAACGCCTTCCTGACATTTAAATCTATACTCGACGTTAACAAATTTTTCTTCTTCAGAAACACTTTCCTTGCCATTGCCAGTCTACATTTTATATCCTCTCTACTTCGACCATCGTCAGTTATTTTGCTCCCCAAATAGCAAAACTCCTTTACTACTTTAAGTGTCTCATTTCCTAATCTAATTCCCTCAGCATCACCCGACTTAATTCGACTACATTCCATTATCCTCGTTTTGCTTTTTTTGATGTTCATCTTATATCCTCCTTTTAAGACACTGCCCATTCCGTTCAATTGCTCTTCCAAGTCCTTTGCTGTCTCTGACAGAATTACTACGTCATCGGCGAACCTTAAAGTTTTTATTTCTTCTCCATGGATTTTAATACCTACTCCGAACTTTTCTTTTGTTTCCTTTATTACTTGCTCAATATACAGATTGATTAACATCGGGGATAGGCTACAACCATGTCTCATTCCCTTCCCAACCACTGCTTCCCTTTCATACCCGTCGACTCTTATAACTGCCATCTGGTTTCTGTACAAATTGTAAATAGCCTTCCGCTCCCTGTATTTTACCCCTGCCACCTTCAGAATTTGAAAGAGAGTATTCCAATCAACATTGTCAAAAGCTTTCTCCAAGTCTACAAATGTTAGAAACGTAGGTTTGCCTTTCCTTAATCTTTCTTCTAAGATAAATCGTAGGGTCAGTATTGCCTCACGTGTTCCAATATTTCTACGGAATCCAAACTGATCTTCCCCGGGGTCGGCTTCTATCAGTTTTTCCATTCGTCTGTAAAGAATTCGCGTTAGTGTTTTGCAGCTGTGACTTGTTAAACTGATAGTTCGGTAATTTTCAAATCTGTCAACACCTGTTTTCTTTGGGATTGGAATTGTTATATTCTTCTTGAAGTCTGAGGGAATTTCGCCTGTCTCATACATCTTGCTCACCAGATGGTAGAGTTTTGTCAGGACTGGCAGTAGTGGAGCAATGGGGCTTCAAGCACCAGCGACGTCACAGCCTATCTCTGACGTCACAACGACGTAATGATGACGTCACAATGACGTAATGATGACGTCATAATGATGTAATTATGACATCACATTCACAACCTATCTATGACGTCATAATGACGTCACAACGACGTAATGATGACGTCACAATGACGTAATGATGAATTACGTCATAATGATAGTGTAATATTTTTATGATGACATACTTGGAGGACTTTTGCCAACAGCGTTGACCTTATTTCCACATTTTTTTATACTGACCTTACATAATATGACGTCTTTAGCTCACCGTGACACTTTTGTCAACAGCATTGACCTTATTTCCACATGTTTTGATACTGACCTTACATAATATGACGTCTTTAGCTCACTGCAATATTGTTGACAGTGCCACAACCTACATAGCTATATTTTGTTAAGTCATGGTGATGTACTTGATGGCACTGACCTTACGTAATATTCACACACACACACACACACACACACACACACACACACACACACACACACACACACACACAAGGTATGCAATAAAAACAAGCTTATATGTTTATTCAGATATAATTTAATGCAAGAAAAATAATTTTGTTACAAAATGTTATTAATTTATTTTACACTTTTACTTAAATCTACTTCATCATCTGCCAGATCAGATTTATTTTTCAACCATAAATACATGCAACGAGGGAACCAGCGATAGTGTTCACCCCATGGATCATCACCATCAACCCAATCATGCAGTGTGCCACCACAGTAGAAGCAGGTCGTGTGATCAGCAGTACCAGAGTAGAAGAAACCTGCTTCAGCCAGTTCTTCAGCCTTTACTGGGATATACGAGGGCCAATCATGGAAGGATTGTTGACGTACTTGTTGACAGCAATACTGAGGCCATGCTGGTTGTGCTGTATGCATCAAAGAGAGTTTTTTAACTGTACAACAAGGACAACATGTGTTGATACCTGCAAGATTGTATGATGCAGGACATATATGTCTCAGAAATGGTATGTCATCCAATTGCCAGTTACTCTCTTCAATGTTACAATACATACATTTCACAGTATCATCGTTACTGTTGTGATTTGGTCTATAGAAGCCCATCTCTGCTACGTCTTCAGGCTTCAAAAAGTCGATGGGCCAGTTACCATTCTCAAAAGTCTTTAGACGCTCAGCAAATGTAGGGTACATTGTGTAGCCTGCTTACAATTCTTAGTGCAGATGTGTTATGCAGTTACTGACTTGTTATTTGCTCTTTATATATTCTAATGATTAGATAACCAATTCTTACATAATTATTCCAGCTTCTCGTAATTCTTCTTCAATAGAAATAATCTCATTGTCATGTGATGAATTACCTGCTGCTTTTGACCCATGCAAAAAGAAAAGACGCTCAACAAGTTCATTTGGGTCATCCCAGTACACATAATCAGGAGGTAAATTGCTGCTATGTGTCTTCCACTGTTTTACTTCTGGAACATTACCTTCTGTTTCTTTCTCATCTACAGTAATTCCTTTACCACTATGAATACTAGGTTCACTTTCCAAAGTTTCCTCACTTAGCTGACGATGTGCTTTTAGTAAATTTGCTCGAGATGATTTTCGAACTTCGCTTACATCAGACCGATTTAAATGAAGAATGCGTCGTATGATTGTTTTATATTTTATACTGTTATTAATATTAACTGGTTTATGAGCAGAATAACCTTTCTTATGGGCATTGGTAGCTTTTAAAATTTTTGCATATGTAAGAAGATCAGATTTTGTATAGCTTCTAGCTAAAGGTTTTTTTCTAAGAAGTAGATTATATAATCCTTTTGAACCATTGTATGTTACATCATTAATGATTATATCCGCTCCATCAATTATCGCTTTTTCATTCCCTATCATCCACCCATTACGGAGGTCATATCTCATACCATACACTTCATCACGTTCTTTAGGAGGAATTTGCCTTAATATTGATGATACTAATGTCTCATCAGGTGGAGTGAGAATACCTGGTTCCACATCATCTTCCACTTTTTCCTCTTGCTCGGATGATATAACATCAGGTGAAATAAGATTTTCTGGTTTCACTTCCTCTTTATAATGAGATGATGTAAATGTAGGATATGAAAGTTTTTCTCTTTTACTAATAGAAACAAGTTCTCTCAGAGGATCGGAAACTGGCTTCAATTCTTCCTCCAATTGTTTTTTTCTTTTAATCTCTTTTTCCTTAAGGGATAAAAATTTTTTACGTATATTTCTTCTAGCAGACATAATTTGCCTTTTCAATTTTATATTGCGGTTTACAGCCTGTTGAAGCATTTCAAGTTATTTGTATGGTTGGCACTAGATAATGATTGAAACAGGTACTGAGGTTACGTCTCATCTGAGAAATATAGTCAAATTACAGCATATTTATATTACCTCATACTCAAATTCCACATGAAGACCATAATTTCCCAATTGAAATGGGTGTGGTTGTTTAAAACTGAATTTATCTCCTTCCTTTACACTTAAAGGTACATTTAACGCAAGCTCAGTTTCCTTGCCATTGTGTACAAATGTAATCACTTCCAAATCAGGTGATGCTGAGCGTAGTTTCATAGTTCCTGTATAAGGAATATCATATTCATACTTCCCATTATGTAACAAATATTGTATAGAATTAGGATTTGTGGAAGGTATGCTATCTATGCGTAAAATGAATTTCTGACTTACTTTAGAGAGTGTTTTATCTACATATGCTTTGTTAGCTGCATCGGTTTCTATTATTGGTTCTCGCAAATTTACAAGACGCTTATGTCGTATATCAAACACTCGATTTGTTACATCAAAGTGATCTAACATATTTATATTAGGCTGTGACATTTTAACTCGAATATTATTCTCATTTTCTAACATAGATGTTACTTTATGATCGATTTTTTTTACAATATTTTCAACATATTTCTTATTAACAGCATCATACATATTAACTGGATCCAAAACATTTTCAATTCTCATATTGTTTATATCAAGAACACCTTCCTTGACTGATAAATTATTCAGTAGTAAATCATTCTGAGGAATCTTATAGGAATCGACAAGTGGTCTGACTTTTACTTCTAACTGATTATATTTTCCATCCACATAACCCTTTGTAGCCACATCATTTGATATTAATGGATCTATGACCCCACTTAGTCGTTTACCTTTAAGTCGTATGACATTGGTTCTATCATCTGACTCTAAGAAGCTCTTGTTTTTCAAGTCCATTTTTTGCTCAAACTGCTTCTTAAGCTGTATAAATGAATCATCCACATATTTCTTTGTGCTAGCATCATTATTTTCCTTAGGAGAAGAAAGGTTGCTAATGCGTTTCGAGTTAAGTCTGATAGAATCACTTAAGACATCTAATGCACTTAAAACAACATTAAGTTTGTTCCAGGTAACTATATTGTCAACAAACCTTCTAAGACTAGTTATGGAACTATCAACATACTTTTTGGTAGATGCATCACTGTTCTCCAGTGGATCTCGCAAACCTGAAACACGTTTGTTTCCAAAGTTGACTGCATCATGTGAAAGATGTAGTACACTGAAAAATGATTTTAGCTGTGGAATCCATTTACTGATTGAAGCTAAGAAATTGTCAACATATTGCTTTGTAGCTACATCATTCACTGCTTGTGGTTCAGAGAGAACAAGCTGAACGTTTCCAGAGGACTGCATTGTGCAAACTAAAATAAAAGTAATGCGAAGTCTTCTTAAATGCAAAAGTACTCATCAAACTTCTTGCGATAACGTCCATTGTGAATTTTATCATCTTTGCTGATAACTAAGAAACTGTGTGGTTCACTATCCCAAACTTGTTTACACAAGTTTAGAAACTGAGCATAATCCATATCTGTATTAACATGATCATTGTATACATGCCTTAAATTACACTCATCTTGTTTGAATAGTATAATCATGTTAGCATTATCTCTAATCAGTTGCTTTGGGATCCGGCTGTATGTCTGACATAGGTAAAAGCAGTCAATATCATAATGTCGCCCCATGCAAAAATAAGCCCTTATGTTGTCCTGTTTGTCGCATATAACATCATCAAAAATAAAAACTGAAGATGGTAAGGCTTTATCAGGTAAAATAACATCTTCATTGTTTGAAAATGTAAAGAATTTGATCCCTTCAAGCCCAGATAATATGTTTGTGAGAAATTTATACTTCGCTTGATGCAACGATTTTGAATATATATAAAGATTCTGAAATTTTAGACCATTTTCATGAATCAGAAGATTCACTACAACGTTAGTTTTTCCACAATTTGAGGGACCGCAAATAATGCATCGCACAGTATCTGGTAACAAATCACCATGTTTCTTCCTCTTACCATCTGCATTATCAAATGAAATATTTGTAACTGGTAGTTGGTGTACATGTTTCTTCAAGCGCATGTTGGTTAAAAGTGTTACAGATGCTTGATGTAATGTATATAAAAGTAGATTTTTCCTACCAACCTAATCATTTAATGGCTAGACACGCTCAGAGGAAGGTTGGCAGAGGTATTTTAAACACAGCTATTAACAAACTCCCTATAGAATTGCACCTACCAGGATACAATTATTGTGGTCCAGGTACCAAACTACAGAAGAGATTACAACGTGGTGATCGTGGTATCAATCCACTAGATGATGCATGTAAAGAGCATGACATAGCATATGCCACATTTCCAGATAATCTTTCACAAAGACATAAAGCTGATGAAATGTTAGCAAAGAAAGCTTGGGAACGTGTTAAAGCGAAATCCGCAAAGCTTGGTGAGAAACTGGCGGCATTAGGAGTTGCAGGAACAATGAAAGCAAAAGTTAAATTGGGGATGGGTGCAAAAAATTCTTCAAGGAGGAAGAAAGACGCATTGAAGAAGGTTATTACAAAGGTAGGTAGAGCTATGAAGGGATTAAAGAAGAATGGGAATCTTCTTAGTACAGCTAAGATTGCTCATAAAATAGCAGTAGACAGTGTTCGAAAGACAGGAGTCGAAAATTTACAAAAGAATAAGACTCGTTTTATACCTATTCCAAAAACAGGTGGTGCTTTACCTCTTATTCCAATTTTTGCAGCTCTTTCTGCTATTGGCAGTCTTGCAGGTGGAGCCTCTGGTATAGCTAAAGCAGTTAATGATGCAAAAAGTGCCCGTAAGCAGTTGGCAGAGATGCAACAACATAATAGAAAGATTGAAGCTATAGCTTTGCAAAAGGGTAAAGGCCTTTATTTAACCCCATACAAAAAGAATGGTATGGGACTTTATCTAAATAAAGGAACTAAAAAAAAAAAATTCAGTTGATCTTACCAGATCGACCTCTTACAAATATCGATTTGAGATTCTATGCAAAAAAGTTGAAAATACCTAATTTCCGAGGTGTTTTCATGAGAGACACATTACCTAAAACAGCAAAAAAATTTGAAAGTGCAATTGTGAACTTGAACACTTCAAAAGAGCCTGGATCACACTGGGTTGCATACAAAAAGAAGAATGATACTGTCTACTACTTTGATAGCTTTGGTAATCTACCACCACCTTGTGAAATCGTAAAATATTTGAATCATTGCACTTTTAAATATAATTACAATACCTTTCAAGCAATTAATAGTTACAATTGCGGTCACCTGTGTTTGAAATTTCTTTGTAAAGAATAAAAGGAGCTACAAGTGAACATACATATGCATTCTCACAATGGATATTGGACAAGGTAAGACATTAACTGTTAGTGGAAAAAAATCTGTGCTGGTAACAAAATTTAATCCAGCATTGGATGTATCAAATGGTGTCTATGAAATAGCGCTTCTGAACTATTTTTCGTACAATTCGATACCTAATGTTACTCCACAGAATTGCAATTTCTATTTTTCTAAACGTAATGATATATTCCAGAAGTTTGTCATTCCAACTGGTTCATACGAATTGCAAGATATTTTCTCTCAACTGATAATACAAACAGATGAATATAATGCAAAATTAGCAAGTTCATCTTTCAAAATTTTTCTTGAC
This sequence comes from Schistocerca nitens, assembly GCF_023898315.1. NCBI lineage: Eukaryota > Metazoa > Arthropoda > Insecta > Orthoptera > Acrididae > Schistocerca > Schistocerca nitens. The sequence goes on from NC_064621.1 coordinate 367,268,418, forward strand.
TTTGATTATGATAAACGTATTAATCGATGCAAAATAAAGCACAATGTTACACTAAACTTTGAATTAAATAACAATCTTGGATCCCTTCTAGGATTTACAAAAGGAGTGATTAAAGGCAATAAAGATCATAGCATTGTATCAACAGCTAACCATCCTGTGAATATTCAGAACATAAATGTTTTAAATATAGAATGTAATATATCAGGTGGTTCCTATATTAATGGTGAACCTTCTCATGTTATTCACCAGTTTTGGCCAACAGTAGCTCCAGGATATAAGATTGTGGAAACACCAAATTCACCCATTTATATGCCAGTCATTACAAGATACATAACAGATTTGATAATATCTATTTGTGACCAAGACGGGCACGTTGTACCACTAGATGAAGACGAAATAACTGTTAGACTTCACTTGAGACGAATTAAGTAATGGGAATTGTGTATAAGGAGAACTGTAATTTTAGTAATGGAAGTGGTGTCACTACCAAAAAAGTAAGAAAAAATAAAAAAAAAGCTTTTAACTATATACAGTAAACAGCTATTGAAGTCATTAGGGTACAAATTAGTATAAATACTATAACACCATAGATGGTAACAACACTTCTGCGTGGATTGCTAAACAGTGAAAAAGGAACGATGAGCAGTATTTTGAATGTTCGTGAAAACATAACTTTCGATGATTCAATTCATCGAATTGAGAACCATGCATACAAACCTTATGGACAATCAGTATTTGGGTATAATGATTCAGTATCAATTGTCATTCAAAATGAAAACAGTTACTTATTACCTTCAGAAAGTAGATTATTCATTGAAGGAAAAATAGTAAATACTGCTAAAACTAAGGCAACTGATGCTAATTTAGGCAAAAACTGTGCACTTTTCTTATTTTCAGAACTTCAATATCGTCTTAATAATGAAGTTGTTGACCATGTTCGTAATCCTGGAATTACTACACTTCTGAAGGGAACTGCATCTTTTACACCTGATCATTCCAATATACTGTTAAATGCAGGATGGGGCTCAGTTGCAAACATCAAAGAACTTGTAGATAGTAAAGGTCATTTCAACTTCTGTATTCCTTTGAAAATGATATTTGGCTTTTGCGAAGATTATAAAAAAATTATACTCAATGCACGACATGAATTAGTTTTAATTCGTAACAGGAATGATACATCTTCTGTATTAGCAACTAAATCAGATCCGGATGTGCAAATAATACTGGAAAAAGTGTGGTGGGAAATGCCTCATGTGCATGTAGCAGATAAAAATCAAATTCCATTGTGGAATATTTTGAAAAATGATAGAAGTTTAAGACTTGCCTTTCGTCATTGGGATTTAATAGAAAGCATAGCACCAGAGATTAATTTTTGGTCCTGGCAAATTAAGTTCACAACACATCTGGAAACTGCTAGATATGTAATTTTGGGTTTTCAAGTTGATAGGGAAGCCTATGACAAAGATTCTAGTATATTTGATACTGTAGATATAACAAATTTGAAAGTGTATTTAAATTCTGTGCGATATCCAGAAGAAAACTTTCTATGTGATTTTGAAACCAAAACATTGGCTCAAGCATATGATTTATATTCAAGATTTCAGCCTTCATATTATATTCATAACGGATTAAGTAAACCACTTTTGAGTCCAATTGAATTCCATAACAACCCCATATTTGTTATTGATTGTTCACATCAAAATGAATCAATAAAATCCTCCATAATAGATATGAAGATTGAGGTAGAAACAAAGAATCCTTTTAAAAGAAACACAATGGCATACTGTCTTGTAATACATGATGTTATTATTGATATGAACCCCACTACCAACCGTGTGATAAAACGTGTGCAGATATAAGCTTATAAAGTTATATTCTACTGTTAGTACCGCTCTTGTAACAGACTGAATCAAAATGAATAAGGTAATAATCATTGAATCAAGACACAATATTGTGACTTGTTTAATGGTGAACTTGATTGAGGATGCAGAAAAAATATTAAGTGTTCATACTGTACCTTATTCAGCAAGTACACTGGAAAGTCTTATAAGAACCTTGCTTCTAGCGCACAGTGAGTGTAAAACAATTGCATACTCTAGAAATCATCTGCAAATGGAAATTCTACGGTGCTTGAAGAATGTTATTCCAGATGACTTAAATCTCATACAACTTGAAGATTATGGTTTCCAAGAAGATGAGTGCGACGTTTTTATGGTGTTTCAATGGTTAAAGTCAATAAATGTTTGTAAAACTATATTTAGAATATATCAAAAACTGGGACAACCTCAGAATCTAAATGGTTTAGATTATTATCTATTTCCTGTCAAGCTCTTACCTAAGTTAATCTCGGTTCCACAAATCTTTAAACTGTTACCACAATGTATGCAAGATGATGAATATTTAAAATGTTATCAATATTGTTATCGACTTCATGCCAATGATGTTAGAGATAATTGTTAAATGTGAATGTAAGTGATAAGGTTTATTTTTTTAATAAAATACTGAACAACTTATATAGACTTGCTATTTTTATTAACTTTATAAGTATACATTTTACATATCACAAGTTTTGATAATGACATATTGTGCTATACATCTGGAAGTTTTTCTATCCTATAATGTCCCCATGGTAATGTATATACACCATTTTTTTCCACATACCTTTTATCATCATCATATGTTAATGCTAATTTTCTTTGCTTTATAGTGTGTACTATATGAGAATTAGATTGAATAGTGTATTGTGTAGTCATTTTTGGTACATTATCCAATATGCAACTACGATAGTCATCAATACTTATTTGCTTCAGAGATGCACGTTTCACACCTTTCGCCTTCTTTATAGTAGAATGAGAATCAGTATCTATTACATACATTTTTGCTCTTAGACCAATAAATTCAGTTACAATCTCTCCATTAAATTCATCTTTCATTAAACCAATTACACGTTTGTTACATATTGGAATATTATATCTATTTTCAGATGGATATCCAGAGGTATCAAACATACAATTAATGTCGGGTCTGATATCACTATACAAATCACTTGTAGATATAAGATATACAAAGCTGTCAGTATCAGTATAACACATTTTCACTTTTTGTAGAGGATACTTTTTCAACATATAATTATAATGGAAGTTAAACATACTTGTTTTAGAAATGTCAAGGATTGTCATTCCTACCACAATCGGTTTATCAAATACTACTGATGTTTTTGCCATTTCTATAGCAACTAAAGATTCATCGAAAATAACCCTCTTCTTAAAATTTGGTTGGGCAATATATGCTGCTGCACCATACCTACCATTCCATGAGGTTACCAATCGAACATCTCGCATTTTTCTTACATTTTGCATAGTCTTACCAAAGGTACTATTATTCATTAACTTAAAAAAGTTTTTTTCAAAATCGTTTTTAGCTTGAATCCTTTTTCTTGTGTTGATTTCAATATATGGTTTCATCCATGCCTTCTGAGAAAATGATAGAATTCTGTGAATCTTTTCTAATTCAAGACCTAAAGAGAGGCTTTGTTTAAGATTTCTGTAATGTAAAACATATTTCGTTTTATCATAAAGTGTACACATTAATCTAGGTGGGGCTTTACTATTACTCTTAGGAGATTTCATTTTCTCAGGGCACAAAGGAAAATCTTGATGTTGATCATGACATTTTTTGGGATACTTCAGATCAACTTCTAATATGTATCCAACATCAGCTTCATCCAATACATTCATTACATTGAATGTTTGTACCTCATCTGCTGTTAACCACTTAAAATTACCAACAGGTAAGTATTGCATCATTGCCCACCCATACAGATTATTTACATCAAAATATCCAATGAATGATTCTTCCTTAGAAGAATCATAACTCTTCATATACTTGTTATTAGCTACAGCATGTCTGTGTGAGCAATGAACAATACCTCCTCTGATTCCTCTTTCAACAAATTGTAATTGGGTTACATCTGTAATTAACTCCAATATTACATTAGTAGATTTAAGAAGTGCATCCCAAGCTAAACCTGGTGATGTTACATAATGAGCAGGATCTAATTCATATGTATCAAGACATAATTTTCTGAAATTTTCAAATACATCAGCTAGCAATAGAACATCAGATTTTAAGTATATATCTGAATAATCTCCAATAGTTTTACATTTAAAAAGAGTCCATACATCATATGCACGTTTATACTCTAAGTGTGATACAGTTTCGCCAGTTAGAAGACTTTGGAAATGTTCTCTCTGTGGTAGTTTTGTTTCTTGCAATTTCATTTCATCAGTGATATACTCATATGGGAAGATACCTTTCTGACATACTAAACTGAACTGATTTTCATCATTAAAGTATTTTCTTGTTAATTGTAAAGAGCATTTATCCATATATGAGACACATTTTTCTAATGAACAAGCTAAAAAATTTAGAGAGTCTATAAATCGGTATTTAATGAAGCCAAATGATCTATCACCTATTACTTTTTTCACATATTTTGTAAATGACTTGTATTTTTCAGTATTTGTAGGTATTAAGGTGACACGGCTTTCATTCTTTTTTGAAATTTCCTTCTCCTCATCAGATACCTTGCATTCACATAAATCTTTTATAAGAAAGTGAGCATCATAGTTTGTTAAGTTATGGAATATTACTGGTACTATCACACTAGGCTTATAATTTAAATTACAAGATTGATGTGCTGCTCCACGAAATTTTCCAGTAAAATGACAATGATCCTTCACTCTTACATCAGTTGTAAGGAAGTGTTTTTTACATATATGGCATGTTTTAGCGTTTTCAAAGAATTCTTTGTCCTGATCATTCATCTGTAATTGCTTTTTATTCTTAAAGTACTGTAATATATTATCCGAAATTGCATTTAGATTATCAGTAAACCACTTCATACAATCTAACCCCCTATTCAAGTAAAAATTGGAATATTTTTCATCATGAGTACAATGTACATACATTGCAACACTGTATGGAACATGAACATGTACAGGTTCTGAATGAGATCTCTCACTACTTTGAGAACATGTTGTGAGAGGTTGTAACATACATTCAATATCACCATAAATAACAAATGGTACCTTTTCCTTATTGCAGTAGTTTTGAAATTGTATAGTTTTAGTTTCTTTACTTGGCATTACTGTTCTCACAGCCTGAAATTTAATACAATCTGTCAAATGCACCTTCAGTTTATCCTCTGTATAAAAGTAACACAAACATCTTTCACAGAAGTGAATCGATTGTTTATGGCTTGTTAGTGAAGATCTCATCAAACGAGATAGATTGATTATGCAGTAGAAATGATAAATATTAGAAAAAGCAGTTTGAAGTACTAATAAATTTGCATGCCTATTATATCTTTGTTTGCTTATATGTATAGGTACAAAATTAAACTCTTTATTTTGAGTAATATTTTTCCTTGCAACCATCCAATCACCATTATCATACTGAATTCCATAGACATTAACTGATATACCTGGATTCTGCCTCTCGAATTGAGTAAGATATTTAAACTCCATTGGAAATGGAATTCCAGTAAAATTAAGTTCATTTTCAAATTTTTTATAATTAGACAACTTATACTTATTCTGTTTCACTGGATACAAAGCACATAACACTGCCCATTTAAAACATTCATTATCACTACTATGTATGCTAACTACCGCTCTCTTGTCTCTAATTACATCAGGCAATTCATGATTCCTCCCAACTCGAAAGCCTTTATTTACATTAAGATTTACACAAAGCTTTACAATTTCCTTTAATGCTAAACCTGAATCTCTCTCTTGAAATGAATCAAATTTTTTCATGATTGCCTCCACAACATGTTCTGTGTACCATGCATATATATCATCAGAAATAAAAAACTCTTTATTTTTAGACGAAATATAAATTTCCTTTTCCTCAGCAGATATTGGTGAGAGGAATATGCACAAAAGAGAACAATTGATTTTCAAAGCCTGATGTTTTGTTTCAACATTTGTTTTAAACAATGGAAAACACCTTTCCAAAAAAAGTCGAGGGTCTTGAATGTTGTGATTATATATTTCACCAGTACAAATACGATTTCGGAATGCCGATTGTCTATCAGTCCATTCTAATTCTACATCTGCTTCCTCACTTCTTCGCTTTTGCGGTAGTGCACTAGTAGCCATGCCCCCACAGTTTGTACAGTCTGTCTGTACCGAGAAGTAATTGCTTACAATTTGAATATACACACTTGATTTCTCTGTTTGAGAAATCTGTTTTCAAATGATACTCTGCTTCACATTGGTCATATCTACAGAACACAGAATCTGATATCGAAGATGTCTGTAATATATATAACAATTCTTTGAAGTAGTGTACTCCAAGTTCTTTTGGATTGAATACGAAAAGTTCAGTCTCATAAGTACACTGGAGTTTGCTGTATCTCAGATAAGCTAAGTAATGCTCACCTTTACAGAACTTGTCATTTATTTCTTTCAAAATTACTTCTTCCAGAAGCCTTTTATATTCTAAATAATTGTTACTGACACTGTGTAATCTAAATCTGAAGTTGAGTGTATCCTCATCTTTAAGTTTTCTATCACACCCATCATCCACAAAACTGTTAACATCTACAACCTTCACATTCCCATGTCCACATATTTTATTAAATTCTAAAGACATTTTTCTTCTTTCTAAACGCAAAGTAATTAGTCACACTATAAAACACTCTACAAAACACACTATAAAACACACTATAAACACTCTTCTTAGTCTACACAAAAACTAACTGTGTCCATATTATTTTCCTCAACTCTTCCAGTATATGTTAAATGAACTTTTCCACTGTTGAGGTACTCCAAATCGTCATCGCTCATCTTAGAAAACCGAGTAGGAAGAAAGACTTTTGTGCTTTCTAATTCCACAAGCACCGCTGGTCCAAAGGGTGTAGTAACCCTTTTTGCTCGTAGTATTATGAACTTCTCATTTATAGGTAATGTTGACAACCTCGTTGTTGCCTTCTGTATGCTAGCCCCACTGCCAAGAGCATTAAGGTTCTGCAATGAAGGATTCCTATCTTAAGATATAATATAAACTACTTCATCTTTATGTTAATGCTTAACTATGCTTAAAGCAATAACATATACGTACATTTTGGTAGGTCGTTGCAGCAAGATCAATAACACAGCTATTGACTCGTAGAACTCTAACTTCTCTGATCTGTGAATGAGCTTATATACACACTCCACCAGGATATCTCTAAAGTTCCACTTTTTTGACTTAAAAGGTTATCCAGAAGGTTAGAAGATTTAATGCTTTGCAGCTTCTACAAAACTAAAAGGTTATCCATCAGGTCAACGTGCTGAAATGTGACATCAGCCTGCAGGCTGATGAAATTTGTGCCCCCCGTGCAGAGGGTTATCCATAGGTCAACAATCTAGCAGTCTTAATTATAACTGAAAGCTGGCTAATTAATCGATGTGATACCAACCAGCTGGCAAACGAAATGTTTACAGATTATCCATCAGGTCAACAGCTTGAATTGTGACATCAGCTTGCCGGCTGATGAAATTTTACCTCATGCAAAGGGTTATCCAGAGGTCAACGAGCTAGTAGTCTTAATTACTCCTAGTGTCTGCTAATTAAACGATATGCAATTCTGGTCCGTCTGATAAAATTTTACCACATGCAAAGGGTTATCCATAGGTCAACAGTCTAGCAGTCTTAATTATAACAGAAAGCCTGCTAATTAATCGATTTGATACCGGCCAGTTGGCTGACGAAATGTTTACAGATTATCCATCAGGTCAGCATCTTGAACTGTGACGCCAGCCTGCTGGCTGATAAAATTTTACCACATGCAAAGGGTTATCCATAGGTCAGCGAGCTAATAGTCTTAATTACACCCAGTATCTGCTAAATAAACGATATGCAATACTGGTCTCTTGGCTGACGAAATGTTTACCACAAGCATAGGGTTATCTACATAGGTCAATAAAAGTAATGATTTGTTAAATCCATGGAGAAACGCACTTTGAAAACGTTATTCATAGGTCGGCGAGCTGGTGGTCTTAGTTCCAACCAGCAACTCATAATTAATCGATAAGTGGTATCAGTCTGTTGCCTAACGAAATGTTTAGCGTATGCAAAAGGTTGACAATAGGGTCAACAAGCTGCTTAAAAATACTCAGCTCTTTATTATATAGCCAGCCCTTGGAGGAGGGAATAAAGAAGAAGCTATTTACGACATTGCAATGAGCTAATGACAATAGGGTCAACACACTGCTTAAAAATACTCAGCTCTTTATTATATAGCCAGCCCTTGGAGGAGGGAATAAAGTGGAAGCTATTTACGACATTACAATGAACTAAAGGCGTTATATTTATTTATCTGTAAATTATCTCCTCAACCAAACTAAAATGGTATTTATACCACAAATTTGTGAAGCATATTAGTCAGTTCACTCTTCACCATTCTGGTGTGTGTGTGTGTGTAAACTTCTTTCAAGATGTATACTGTAATCTTCGACTGTCAAGGCTTCAAGACATGTGCGAATGAATTTGTTCCTAAGGACTTAGCATTCCAAATGCTGTGCGATGATGGAACAGTGTTTGCCTCTGGAAGTTACATTCTTCAATGTACAACACCGTATTACGAACTTGATATCGAATCAGCAAAATGGTTGGCAGAGAACCATCACCACTACAACATTAATTCAGTTGGAGTCTCACTGGATAGTGCATTAAACTCCATCAAATCAGTGGTACCAACAAACTGCACTGTACTTGTTAAAGGTACTGAAAAAGTGAAATGGGTAAGAGAGTTCTTACCTGACTGCCTAATAACTAATGCGGAGGAGAAAGGCTGCCCTTCACTACATGCTCTACGTATGCTGAATGGTATTGGCAGGTACCAACCAGTAACTGCGAAATTGAACACAAATCTGCTGGTGAAGTGGTACAAAGAGTACTACTTAAAAAATGATGCCAAACAGTGTGGTGTAAAGAGTGTAATGGACCCATACTAAAACAGGCAAGTGTGAACTGTTAGACAATTGTGATTCCTGTGAAAAACTGTGAAGCTTATTTTCATTTCCTAGTATTCAGACCTTTTTTGTAAATGCTTTAAAATTCCTGATGTGTTGTTTGATGGTGTGCATCTGTGGTATAACTATTAGGAACTTGAAGAAGCAGTTGTTCGTTTGGTATATCTTTAAAACATAACTGTAATTTTATGTAATTCTTTAAAAAAACTGTAATTTTATATAATAAAATTACATGTTATGTTACTGTAATCCAACTGTTATGTTTTCTATCAAAGCCTAACCATTTCACAAATGCTTTATTTCCTTTCCTGTACAATACTTTCTCTACTAGATAAGTATTGGGGTATTTTGTTTTTTGTAATTCATGACCATAAAACGCACCAGCAATATTATTTAGTTCAAAATCTTGCAGAGTGTATGTCCTAGGATTTGTTTCTTGGACTCCAATTATCTTAAATATTTCTGTAGACCAATTTGGTGTGTATCCTTTATCAAAAATGGCTTTGTTTTTACTGATTCTTACGAACTCTCCTACTTTAAATTTCTGCTTTGATTTGTCTATGGTACGTATTTTATTATATACTGTGGATAAAAGGTGATTATCATTAACATCGCAAGGTCGCATCTTAATTGTGGAATGCTTTGTTCTATTATATTTATCAATTAAATGTGGTAGAATGTTAATCCACCTGTAAGAGCCTGTAGCTGTAAATTCTTTAAACATTAGTCCTTTTAATGTTCTGTTGAAACGTTCAACAACTGAAGCCTTCAGATTGGAATAAGTAGAATAATGATGGATGTTAAGTCGCATCATTAACATTTTAAATTTTGAATTATAGAACTCTTTCCCAAAATCTGTTTGTAAAAATGCAGGTACTCTCTCACTGTGTTTGTACAATTTCTTAATAGCTTTAGTAACTTCATCTCCAGACTTGGTCTTTAAAGCAACTGCCCAAGCATATTTCGAGTACACGTCAATCAGTGTTAGTATATACTTGTAACCTGAATTGTATTTAGATAATGCACTCATTTCCACTAAATCAGCTTGATGCAAGTCATCAAGTCCTTTGGTAATAACTGTCCGCCTAGGATACACTTTTCGAGCACTATGATGGAGCTCATTAGCAATGGCACGTTGTGTCATATTGAGTTGTGTAATTAGAGAAAAGTGATGTCATTTACACATGTCTGCTGTTCTTTATACATGCAGAATATATATGAAAAAATTCAATGTCACTTCAGTGTGTGTGTGTGTGTGTGTGTGTGTGTGTGTGTGTGTGTGTGTGTGTGTGTGTGTGTGTGTGTGTGTGTGTGTGTGAATATTACGTAAGGTCAGTGCCATCAAGTACATCACCATGACTTAACAAAATATAGCTATGTAGGTTGTGGCACCGTCAACAATATTGCAGTGAGCTAAAGACGTCATATTATGTAAGGTCAGTATCAAAACATGTGGAAATAAGGTCAATGCTGTTGACAAAAGTGTCGCGGTGAGCTAAAGACGTCATATTATGTAAGGTCAGTATAAAAAAATGTGGAAATAAGGTCAACGCTGTTGGCAAAAGTCCTCCAAGTATGTCATCATAAAAATATTACACTATCATTATGTAATTCATCATTACGTCATTGTGACGTCATCATTACGTCGTTGTGACGTCATTATGACGTCATAGATAGGTTGTGAATGTGATGTCATAATTACATCATTATGACGTCATCATTACGTCATTGTGACGTCATCATTACGTCGTTGTGACGTCAGAGATAGGCTGTGACGTCGCTGGTGCTTGAAGCCCCATTGCTCCACTACTACTGGCTCTCCCAAGGCCGTCAGTAGTTCTAATGGAATGTTGTCTACTCCGGGGGCCTTGTTTCGACTCAGGTCTTTCAGTGCTCTGTCAAACTCTTTACGCAGTATCATATCTCCCATTTCATCTTCATCTACCTCCTCTTCCATTTCCATAATATTGTCCTCAAGTACGTCGCCCTTGTATAGACCCTCTATATACTCCTTCCACCTTTCTGCTTTCCCTTCTGTGCTTAGAACTGGGTTTCCATCAAAGCTCTTGATATTCATGCAAGTGGTTCTCCTTTCTCCAAAGGTCTCTTTAATTTTCCTGTAAGCAGTATCTATTTTACCCCTAGTGAGATAAGCCTCTACATCCCTACATTTGTCCTCTAGCCATCCCTGCTTAGTCATTTTGACGTTTGTATTCCTTTCTGCCTGCTTCATTTACTTAGAACTACTTAAACCGAACTAACCTAAGGACATCACACATATCCATGCCCCAGTCAGGATTCGAACCTGCGACCATAGCAGCAGCGCGGTTCCAGACTGAAGCGCCTAGAACCGCTTGGCCACAGCGGCCGGCAGTTATGACTTCCTTTGAATAAAGTTGTACTATACAGTTTACGATGATTTAGTAGCAAAGTAACATTCTCCCCCCTTTAGTGTTCGGAAGTTAAAGTAGCGACCGTGTAACATACAGGTTTTGTTACACTTAAATGAAAGTGGTTACGAAATGCGAATGACTGTATGTTGAATTTTTGACTAAAATTACGGCTCATGAGAGCTTCTTAAATTTGCTATGCATCAGTGATGAAGCACGTTTTCATCTCAGTGGTTCTGCCATCAAACAATACTGCCGCTACTGGTGTGAGAATGATTCTCATGAACTCCATCAACACCTCTTATGCAGCCAGAAAGCCACAGTATGGTACACTGTCGCTTCAATGTGTACAATCGGCCTCTCCTTTTTCGAGGATGAACATGCGACGGGGAACCACAGTCCCATCTCAAACGGTATGCTGTCATGGTTGATACTTTCCTTGCACCTGAACTTGATCTATTTCCTGCAAATGGGTATCGATTTCAGAAAGATGATGCTATGTCTCATTGTGCTCAAATTTCAGTGGCAGTAGTGCGCGGAGTTTTTGGTAATCACTTCATTTCAAGGAATGGGGATATTTTGTGGTCTCCCAGCTCTCCCGACTTATCGATCTATGATTACTTCCAGTAGGGGTTCGTGGAACATAAGGTGTTTGCTAGATGTCTACACGCAATTGCGAAACTGAAAGACACCATTTGTGCTGGAATCAGAAACATTCCTAAGACGCTTGAACGAGCCGTGAATGATTTATATCGCAGATTGTCTGAGTGCCAATGTAACATTGGTGGCCACCTATAAGACTTTGTTTTCAAAGCAGGAACAGTGGGCAATACACAAGTGTTTCGTTGTTATCATTGAAAACGTTATAGAATATAATCGTCGTCCTGTTTCGCTATGTCAAACTCGGCTCGTTTCTCTAGGACATCCTCTATTTAGCAGTAACATAGAACTAGTTGTAAAAAGTGGAGATGCCAATCTGAAATGTAATTTAATTCACGAAGGAAGTGTCTAATAAAACAGTCGATCAAGCCATTCTTCAGTATCGATTGCCAGTCTGGAGCCCTTACCAAATAGGATTAATAGGACAAAGTAAGTCACGAAGAACGGCGTGCTCCGTCACGAATTAATATGCGCCAGTGTCTTACGTAGATTCTCATCTGTGCATTAAGAACAAATTTACTGTGAAAATTCTAGAATAGTCAGTCAAAATACTACGTATTCTCACATAAATCTCACGAAATGGCTGTGACTAGAAAATCAGAGAAATTCGATCTCGTACGGAAGTTTCGCGAATTGAATAGGAAAGGAGAGTTAAAATATCAGAAATCCCCTCCGCCACAAAACATAAGGTTGCTTGCGGAGTGTACACTTAGATTTAGATGCCGATTCTAGTGCAACTGAGATAATGCTCCGTTTTAAATGGAATGTGTTACGAAGTGCCATTGCCAATGTATTCTCTCATGGTTGAACGGAAATAATAAATACATTTTCCAACTGCGGGGATGGATGAAAACAATTCGTTATCTGTCTACAAAATTGTTTTGGTCCATTTGTCATTCAAAGCAGTACTTACTTGCATCAGCTTTGAAAGGAGGAAAGGTTGTACGGCACTCTTTCGCTTAATGCGAACATTTTCGTCTGGTTATTGCGCAGAATAAGGGCGATATCGAAGCTCAACATCAGGTTCTTCAAATCACTCCTGGATACACCAGTGAGAATTGTGGCTTTCGCATGTTTGGTAAGGGCTTCGAACTATGAATACATTAAGTTCTCTTTGTATCTACAATATGCAAAGCCGACATTTTGAAGTGAAACTTGGCTGGTCAAGTCACGTTCTCTCTTAAAGTCAACGTTGGGCTGGACTCCATTACATGCTAGCTATTCCGTAATGCCATATCTTCCACAGAGTAGATTAAGGTCTTACGTCAAAACATAACACATCGGTATTTTGTAATTACTTCTACTGCAAGTACTTTGAACTCCATGGCTGTGAGACACCAACTGCACAGGTGCTGACATCTGTTGTTAACGTTCATAAGATGAATATTTCTGTGTAAAAGCATTACAGTAAATAATTCTTGAACAGCTACTTGTCTTATAAGCTTAGAGTTTTTAAACCGTTTGTGGCCATAGAGGTACATGAAAGAAGAAGCCTACATAAGCGAGAGATTTGATTTTGTGACCTTGTTCCAAATCATCATGGTATATACCATGCGGTGACATGTTCACCATACAAAGGAACTTCATGCACAGTGACTGAAGGTGAAGATCCCCACACTCGGCAATTCTTTGTGTTCGCCTGATCCGTCAGAGAAAAATGAGCTTGGTTTGTCCATAGGATGTTTTAGGGCCATCCCTTTTCAACTTCAAGTGGAGAGCGAAGTCAACAAGTCGTTGTGGGTCCTGTGGTGCAAGCTGCTGTAAGATATGGATCTTGCACGGATGCCATTTGAGAACTGCTGAAGCTTCTTAACAAATCTCTATTTGGAATTCGAATTGTGTCAGACATAGAGGGTATAAAAATGAAAAAGCTGGCATACTATGTTTACTTTCATTCCATAATGTCATATGGGATTATTTTTTGGGGCAATTCATCAAGCCAAGCTAAAGTTTTCAGGGCACAAAAACGTGCAGTGAGAGTTATATGTGGTGTGAACTCAAGAACATCTTGCAGAAGCCTGTTTAGGGAACTAGGGATACTAACTACTGCTTCCCAATACATTTATTCCTTAATGAAATTTGTCATTAAAAATATATCACTTTTTCAAACCAACAGCTCAATTCATGGAATCAATACTAGAAATAAGAATAATGTTCACACGGATTTAAAGTCACTTAGTCTTGTACAAAAAGGTGTGCATTATTCAGGAACACACATTTTCAATATCTTGCCAGCAGCCATAAAAAGCTTAAAAACCAGTGAAATTCAGTTTAAGAGAAGCCTAAAGGATTTATTGGTGCCAACTCCTTCAACTCCATTGATGAATTTCTCAGTAGAACCAACTGATCTGTGTATTCTGCTCAATTTCAGTGCAGTAATGTGTTCATTGTAAATAAGTATTTAGTAGTTGTATTACACGTTTATTACCTTATAAATAAATTTAAAAAAAATTATTTTAAATTCAATGCATTAGTATTTGTAAAATGATTCTTTCATATAGTGTTCATTCAGAAATGCCAACCGTGCCACTTGGGACCTGTGGAATGGTACATTAGCTTATTTGTTTGAGTTGTAAATATTTGTCATGTATTGTTTTTTTCTGGCATGTTCTACATCCTGGAGGAATTCCTCACTACGGATCAATTGGAATGAAAGTAAATCTAATCTAATCTAATCTATATGGTTCGAAGCACCTTCTGTACAGAGGACCACAGGATGATCAACTGTCGTGGCACCGCACGTGTACTGCCTGGCGATCGGGAATTGCGCGTAGCATTGTCTACCATAAGAACAGCGATTTCATCAACCATCTGTGGTGAAACTAGTCGTCGACCTCTTATCGAATGGTTCAAATGGCTCTGAGCACTATGGGACTCAACATCTGAGGTCATCAGTCCCCTAGAACTTAGAACTACTTAAACCTAACCTAAGGATATCACACACATCCATGCCCGAGGCAGGATTCGAACCTGCGACCGTAGCAGTCACGCGGTTCCGGACTGAAGTGCCTAGAACCGCATGGCCACCGCGGCCGGCTACCTCTTCTCGGAGCGATGCCCATTTCTCCAGCTGACTCGAACTTATTCATCATATTCTGCGCAGTAGATGGAGAAAGAGGACCCTTCCGTAATCGTTTCAGCCGGCATTATTCTCGAAATGCAGCTGCAGCATTACTGTTGTTTTGATAATAGAGATTCACCAATAATGCCCTTCTCCTTTGGTCCAAGCTCATGTTGACACGTCAACAAATGCACTGCGACTGGTCAGGTCTGTAAGACTATGAACCACGATGACTGATCACGGCACCTGGTGGCCATAGCTGGAACTGGACGGTAGCGCTGTGAGGCATGGAAATCATGCACCCATACTCTGGACATTAATGCTGCCATGTTTGGTACTCGTACTGTAATTAGACTACTGGCCATTAAAATTGCTACACCACGAAGATGACGTGCTACAGACGCGAAATTTAACCGACAGGAGGAAGATGGTGTGATATACAAATGATTAGCTTTTCAGAACATTCACACAAGGTTGGCGCCGGTGGCGACACCTACAACGTGATGACATGAGGGAAGTTTCCAACCGATTTCTCATACACAAACAGCAGTTGACCGGCGTTGCCTGGTAAAACGTTGTTGTGATGCCTCGTCTATGGAGGAGAAATGCGTACCATCACGTTTCCGACTTTGATAAAGGTCGGATTGAAGCCTATCGCGATTGCGGTTTATCGTATCGCGACATTGCTACTCGCGTTGGTCGAGATCTAATGACTGTTAGCAGAATATGAAATCGGTGGGTTCAGGAGGGTAATACGGAACGCCGTTCTGGATGCGAACGGCCTCATATCACTAGCAGTCGAGATGACAAGCATCTTATCAGCATGGCTGTAACGGATCGTGCAGCCACGTCTCGATCCCTGAGTCAACAGATGGGGACGTTTGCAAGACAACAACCATCTGCACGAACAGTTCGACGACGTTTGCAACAGCATGGACTATCAGCTCGGAGAACATGGCTGCGGTTACCCTTCACGCTGTATCACAGACAGGAGCGCCTGCGATGTTGTACTCAACCTTACTCAACTTACCTGGGTGCACGAATGGTAAAACGTCTCTTTTTCGGATGAATCCAGGTTCTGTTTACAGCATCATGTGGTCACATCCGTGTTTGGCGACATCGCGGTGAACGCACATTGGAAGCGTGTATTCGTCATCGCCAAACTGGCGTATCACCCGGCGTGATGGTATGGGGTGCCATTGGTTACACGTCTCAGTCACCTCGTGTTCGTATTGACGGCGCTTTGAACAGTGGATGTTACATTTCAGATGTGTTACGATCCTTGGCTCTACCCTTCATTCGGTCCCTGCGAAAACCTACATTGCGGCAGGATAATGCACGACCGCATGTTGCAGGTCCTGTACGGGCCTTTCTGGATATAGAAAAAGTTCGACTGTTGCCCTGGCCAGCACATTCTCCAGATGTCTCACCAATTGAAAATGTCTGGTCAATGGTGGCCGAGCAACTGGCTCGTCACAATACGCCAGTCACTACTCTTGATGAACTGTGGTATCGTGTTGTCACTAGAGAAGAGGTAACTGCAGAATGCGTTGGTCAGGACAGTCCTCGGATTTCGAATGTGAACTGCTAGTTGGATATCACCATAGTAACTAATCTGTCAGGGATGTTTCAATCCTTCTAAAGCAGCCAAATCTGTCTGTTGGTGGCGTCATTGTGAAGTGGAAATGCGAAAGAACAACGACAACTAAACCAACACCAGACAGACCTTATGTACTGGTGGACAGGGACCGTCGAGCATTGTGAACGGTATTTGTAAAAAATCGCTTGAAATCTGCGGAGGGAATCACTCGTGAGTCCCAAAGTGCTAACAGCAGCCCGGCTAGCACAATGTCTGTTGAAATGGATTTAAAAAGAATGGGCTACAATGGTCGGGCAGCTCAGAAACCATAAATTTCTTTTGTGAGTGCTAAAAGACAATTGGGGTGGGGTAAAGAGCGACGCACTGGTCAGCAAATGATTGGAAACGAGTAATTTGGAACGACGAATCACGCTGTACCTTGCTAATTCGATGGATGGGCTTGGGTTTGGAGAATGCTTGGGGAACGTTACTTGCCTTGATGTGTAATGCCGACAGTGAAGTACAGAGTAGGTTATATGGATGTCTCTTTCTTGTTTCGAGTGCGGTGCATGCGTGTCCCAAGGAACAGACACTGCAGCGAATACAGCCGTTTTGAAATATATGAAATTTATTCCTAAAATCCAAATACGAACAGCCATTAGCTGTATAAGAGAATGACGGCAGTGAAAATTTGTGCTGGACCGGGACTGGAAGCAGATTTTCCACTTTATGTGAACAGTCGCCTGAATCGCTTTGGCTGTCTCTGCATGATTCACGGCCAGACTCAAACTTCCATATGCCGTCGTTACTGCGTCACAACCAGTACTCGTACATACATTATGTAATTCCGGTACAGGGGAAGACATTTTTAATTCAAAGACGTTGTCCAGTAGCGACGGATAAATATGCTATTGCAGCGGCTGTGTTTTCAAGAATGATGCGATGTTCCTTCGGACATGTATACATATCTGAAGACACAGGCACTGGAACAACTGCAGCCATTATGAAATACTGTATTCGCAGAGGCGAATACAAACAACCATCAGCTGTTTATTTATTTATCGTATGGAAAGGAAATACTTTTTTCTTTAACAAAACATATACAGATATTTAGCACACATAAAAGAAAGTCATTGATTAAATTCACAATAATTACGAAGTACAGAAGGTGGCAAACTGCTCAACATACGCCTTAGTTGCTAGGCGCTACAGTCTGGAAACGCGCGACTGCTACGGTCGCAGGTTCGAATCCTGTCTCCGGCATGGATGTGTGTGATGTCCTTAGGTTAGCTAGGTTTAGGTAGTTCTAAGTTCTGGGGGAGTGATGACCTCAGAAGTTAAGTCCCACAGTGCTCAGAGCCATTCGAAACTTAGTTGCTAACAGAGGGAATGCCTCCGGATGGCCAAGAAAGGACCGATTTGAGCCCTTACATACCATATGCTGAACAGTTTGTCGTTCTGCACTACAGTCACAGCTGGGCGATGTTGTTAATCTCGAATTGTACACTAATCAGTACATATCCTACTATTTGTCCTTATTCTATTGAGTGAAGACCAGATGCTGTGATGCACTTCAACCCTTGGTGGCCTGGTCAGGATGCAGGGCATCTTAAGCTGTTCTGGGGTAATGTTGTTCTGTCAGGTTTCTGACCTTCGTTCTGCTGTTGTTGTTCCGTTATCTACCAACAATCTGCAGGTCTTCAGTCAATACAGAGTCAGTGACACTCAGGTCTTTGTGGGTCGCAGTAACAGCCCAGTCGTCAGCATAACCAAATTTCGTTGAGGCTGTCTTAGGCATGCCTGCTTAATACTGGGAAAGAGAAGGGGGGCTAGCTCTGATCCTTGTGGAAGGCGATTATTAAGCTTCATTAGAGGGCGCAGCTTGTTACCCGTTAAAACTTGGAAACTTCTATTGATTTACATAGCATTGAAAGTTTCCGATTTTAAGAGATGGTATGACTCTTAAAAGTTTGGATATGACCCATTGCTTCCGTACAGTATCAAGGCTGCTGTTACTTCTATAAACACAGTTCAAGTCTTTTGTTTGTTTTGGAAACCTGCTTCAATAAAAGTTGTCAGTGAGAGGATCCGGTGGATGCAGCTGCGGTTTGGGCGAAATCCTGTCTGTTCAGCGGGTTGCGGAAACTTTTTGCCTGATTCTCTTACACAGTATTATTTCCAAATGTTTGTATATTGTGCTAAGTAAAGCAGTGTGTCCATAGCTTTGCGGTTCGCTACTTGGTTTACCTGGTCTTAAGATGACTGTGATTTTTGTTACCCTCAAGTCATGGGTCTGTTACCAGTTTGGAGGATATCATAACGAATGCTGCTAGCCAAATTTTTACATGCTTCCCACAGTGGATTAGGAATCCTGAATGGATGCCGGCAAAACTAGGTATCTTTCCCGCTTACATTTCTTTGAGAGCTGTCGTTATTTCCTCACTGCTAGATGGTTTGGAGTTGTCTGATGCATGTTTAGAGGCTAGTGTGAGAGTGTTCAATTCCTTTTTGACCTTAATTATATGTGATCGAATCTTAGGAGTTCTAGAGATGGTCATAATGTTATTTGCTGCTTGCGTGGGAGTAACGGCCTCCTTCGTGGGGTCTGGTGGGTTGGCACATCTTAGTCTTCTTAGCAGGGACCAGGCTTTTCTGTTTGAACTGTTGAAGTCTAAGGCCACAACTGTTTCATTCCGCTGCATAAAACGAGCTGCGTCGATACTGTGCAGAAGTTCATCAGCTGTTTCACAGTTATTGGTTTTGCAAAACTGTCCGTACAGATCACAGCGCTGATTAATGTTTTGCGTCTTCTGACAACAACGGCCTGCCATAACCGGTGTCAATGAAAACCCTGGATGACTTGCCGCACAGCCAACATCGCCCAGTGCTTCTCGAGTTTCGTCCATCCAGGTATGTATTCCTTCTGGAAGCCTCTTTGTCTGTGGAATCCATCCCACACATTTGTTCAGGAAATGCAGGCCAGTCGGCTTTTCTAAAGTTCCATCTAGGTCAGAAAAATGATCTTATGACAGGTATACCTGTACATAATTCGAGAAGCACTGGACGATGTTGGCTGTGCGGCAAGTCATCCAGGGTTTTCATTGACACCGGTAATGGCAGGCCGTTGTTGTGAGAAGACGCAAAACATTAATCACCGCTGTGATCTGTTCTCCAGGCGCTAAAGCGGAATGTGCACCAATCTTTAGCGTCGAAAAGCAAGATGGATTGTGTTCTACACACCAGTGAAGCAGCATGATCCCATTTACATCGTTTCGTTTGTATTTCCATAATCCATGTTGGCTGCTGAAGTCAAGTACACTGTAGACTTGTCATGAGAGTTTAGTGCACGTGCTGGCCACATGGTTTCTGGTGGTCAGTAGACCTTCACAGCAGTTATTTGAGCTGTGTGAGGGGATGACGGCAATGAAAATTTTTGCCCAACCGGGACTCGAACCTGGATTTCCCGCTTTACGCAAGCGGTCGCCGTATCCGTGCACGACCCATGGCCAGACCCAGTCTTGTATTTCATAAAGGCTGTAGTCGCCGCAGTGCCTCTTCCTTCGGACGTGCATGCATGCGACTTTCATTCCAAAAGTACTCACATGTAGAGGAATTACATAATGAGTGTGCGAATACAGATTGTGACGCAGAAACGACGGCATGTGGAAGTTTGTGTCTGGCCATGATTGGTGCACGGGTAGCCAAGGCAGTTAAGGTGACCGCTCATGTAACATTGGGAGGAAGCTGTGATTCTCCCAGATCCACTTCTGGATTCATGGTGTGGGGAGCTATTGCATATTAGAGCAGAACTGATTCGGTAATTATTGAAGAGATACTGAATTCTCTTTAGTATGTGTTAAGAATGTTAAGTTCTGTTATCATAAATCTCATGGTCAGGAACCAAATGACATATTCTAGCAGGGTAAAGTAAGATTCCATCGAGCCCGCCAGGCTAGCCGCGCGGTCTAATGCGCTTCTCGAGCAGGATTGCGTGCCGGTTCCTGGCACGAATCCGCCCGGCGGATTAGTAAGGAGCCAGCCTGTAGATAGTTTTTAAGGCGGTTTACCATCTGCCTCGGTGAATGCGAGCTGGTTTCTCTTATTCCTCCTCGTTACACTATGTCGCCGATTGCTCCGCAAACACTCTCCATGTACGCGTACTCCACAATTACTCTACCACGCAAACATTTGGATCTACACTCGTCTGGCATGAGACGGGGTCCACTGGGTGCCCAACCGCCTGGGTCTGGTGTGGGGTGGCAGTAGGGTGGGTGGATTGCTGTGGCCTGTTGTGAACCACTGAGAGCTATGGCAGGGACGAAGCCTCTCCGTCTTTTCTAGGACCCCGCTTCAGTACACAATACACACAATACAAGATCCCACCGACACTGCAGATCACACCACAAACGGCTTGGGAATTGTCTGGACTGAATGGGCTTCCCAGCCCCCTGATTCGTCTACCAATGAGAACATGTCTGGAACGCAGAAGGAATACGTGTACTTTCATATCTGCCTCCAGCAGGCCATTTTTACGAATTGACACAGCATGTGTTTCAGACATGGCGAGAAATTCCACAAGATGGCATCCGGAGGCTCTTTGCTGCCATGGCACAGAGAATACAAGAGGGCATTCGTGTCAGTGAGGTCATACCTCGTTATTGATGTCGTTGATGCTCATCAGTTCCGAACGCAATAAAAGCGAATCGTTTAACGCCCGTTACGCAATAAAAACCTCCATAAAGTTTGATAAATATCGGACTGGCCTTTCAAACTGTAAAACTTTACGTCAGTGTGGTTTATTTATGGTTATGCTTAAGTCTCCTAATAACACTGGGGTCAATATAGCCCCATAAAAACATACATATCTTGTGGTGTCACCGCCAGACACCACACTTGCTAGGTGGTAGCCTTTTAAATCGGCCGCGGTCCGGTAGTATACGTCGGACCCGCGTGTCGCCACTGTCAGTGATAGCAGACCGAGCGCCACCACACGGCAGGTCTAGAGAGACGTCCTGGCACTCACCCCAGTTCTACAGCCGACTTTGCTAGCGAAGCTACACTGACCAATACGCTCTCATTTGCCGAGACGATAGTTAGCATAGCCTTCAGCTAAGTCATTGGCTACGACCTAGCAAGGCTCCATAATCCTTTGCTATATATATATTGTGATGTCTGTACCATCAGACCAATGTTCACCAATTGTGGATTAAAGTTAAGTATTACAAGATTTTCGTACTTCATTGCAATTCTCAAGACATTGTCCTGTTCCAGACCTCACGCCAATCTGCGTGAGCTTAACGCGTGCCTTTCGGCTTCCTCTCGTTGTGACTTGCCTGTCTTGCTAAGTCACAACATTCGTCTCTCTAGACCTGCCGTGTGGTGGCGCTCGGTCTGCTATCACTGACAGTGGCGACACGCGGGTCCGACGTATACTACCGGACCGCGGCCGATTTAAAAGGCTACCACCTAGCAAGTGTGGTGTCTGGCGGTGACACCACATATCTCCCTTGTTGAAACAAAAAATTCCGAAATATATCACATTGTCCCTCTGAGTCAACTGCATCCAACAACGTTCCCTTCATTTCTATATTTACAACACATTAAAATTTATTCATGGGTTTTGCAATGAATGCGAATGAGGTAATATGACACCAATAAATTGTTTCTTTCTTGAAAGTAACATTTATGAAAATAGAATGATGAATGTTACTTTGAACACATGTTATCAGAAACACCCACAACAATGAAACTATTATCTCTCCGCTACTTATATACCCATTGTTTAGGTTTCTTGCCTCAGCTATTGATGTACCATTCCTATTACCACTGGGGTCAAGCACCGTGAAAAAACCACATCTCCCTTGCTTTCAGTGCGATTATTTTAGAAATATATGACTTTCTTCACCCCCCCCCCCCTCCACCCCCCATGAACCATGGACCTTGCCGTTGGTGGGGAGGCTTGCGTGCCTCAACGATACAGATAGCCGTACCGTAGGTGCAACCACAACGGAGGGGTATCTGTTGAGAGGCCAGACAAACGTGTGGTTCCTGAAGAGGGGCAGCAGCCTTTTCAGTAGTTGCAGGGGCAACAGTCTGTATGATTGACTGATCTGGCCTTGCAACACTAACCAAAACGGCCTTGCTGTGCTGGTACCGCGAACGGCTGAAAGCAAGGGGAAACTACAGCCGTAATTTTTCCCGAGGGCATGCAGCTTTACTGTATGATTAAATGATGATGGCGTCCTCTTGGGTAAAATATTCCGGAGGTAAAATAGTCCCCCATTCGGATCTCCGGGCGGGGACTACTCAAGAGGACGTCGTTATCAGGAGAAAGAAAACTGGCGTTCTACGGATCGGAGCGTGGAATGTCAGATCCCTTAATCGGACAGGTAGGTTAGAAAACTTAAAAAGGGAAATGGATAGGTTAAAGTTAGATATAGTGGGAATTAGTGAAGTTCGGTGGCAGGAGGAACAAGACTTTTGGTGTGGTGAATACAGGGTTATAAATACAAAATCAAATAGGGGTAATGCAGGAGTAGGTTTAATAATGAATAAAAAAAATAGGAGTGCGGGTAAGCTACTACAAACAGCATAGTGAACGCATTATTGTGGCCAAGATAGACATGAAGCCCACGGCTGCTACAGTAGTACAAGTTTATATGCCAACTAAGTCTGCAGATGATGAAGAAATTGATGAAATGTATGATGAGATAAAAGAAATTATTCAGGTAGTGAAGGGAGTCGAAATAGTCATGGGTGACTGGAATTCGACAGTAGGAAAAGGGAGAGAAGGAAACATAGTAGGTGAATATGGATTGGGGCTAAGAAATGCAAGAGGAAGCCGCCTGGTAGAATTCTGCACATAGCATAACTTAATCATAGCTAACACTTGGTTCA
This sequence comes from Schistocerca nitens, assembly GCF_023898315.1. Taxonomy (NCBI): domain Eukaryota; kingdom Metazoa; phylum Arthropoda; class Insecta; order Orthoptera; family Acrididae; genus Schistocerca; species Schistocerca nitens. The sequence continues at coordinate 367,292,028 of NC_064621.1, forward strand.
AGAATCATGAAAGAAGGTTGTATACATGGAGGAACCCTGGAGATACTAAAAGGTTTCAGATAGATTATATAATGGTAAGACAGAGATTTAGGAACCAGATTTTAAATTGTAGGAGATTTCCAGGGGCAGATGTGGACTCTGACCACAATCTATTGGTTATGAACTGTAGATTAAAACTGAAGAAACTGAAGAAACTGCAAAAAGGTGGGAATTTAAGGAGATGGGACCTCGATAAACTGAAAGCACCAGAGGTTGTACAGAGTTTCAGGGAGACCATATGGGAACAATTGACAGGAATGGAGGAAAGAAATACAGTAGTACAAGAATGGGTAGCTTTGAGGAATGAAATAGTGAAGGCAGCAGAGGATCAAGTAGGTAAAAAGACGAGGGCTAGTAGAAATCCTTGGGTAACAGAAGAGATACTGAATTTAATTCTGGAAAGGAGAAAATACAAAAATGCGGTAAGTGAAGCAGGCAAAAAGGAATACAAACGTCTCAAAAATGAGATCGACAAGAAGTGCAAAATGGCTATATGCAGGGATGGCTAGAGGCCAAATGTAAGGATGCAGACGCTTATCTCACGAGGGGTAAGATAGATACTGCCTACAGGAAAATTAAAGAGACCTTTGGAGAAAAGAGAAGCACTTGCATGACTATCAAGAGCTCAGATGGAAACCCAGTTCTAAGCACAGAAGGGAAAGCAGAAAGGTGGAAGGAGTATTAAGAGGGTCTATACAGGGGCGATGTTCTTGAGGACAATATTATGGAAATGGAAGAGGAGGTACATGAAGATGAAATGGGAGATATGATACTGCGTAAAGAGTTTGACAGAGCACTGAAAGACCTGAGTCGAAACAAGGCGCCGGGAGTAGACAACATTCCATTAGAACTACTGACAGCCTTGGGAGAGCCAGACCTGACAAAACTCTACCATCTGGTGAGCAAGATGTATGAGACAGGCGAAATTCCCTCAGACTTCAAGAAGAATATAATAATTCCAATCCCAAAGAAAGCAGGTGTTGACAGATGTGAAAATTACCGAACTATCAGTTTAATAAGTCACAGCTGCAAAATACTAACGCGAATTCTTTACAGAGGGATGGAAAAACTGGAAGAAGCCGACCTCGGGGATGATCAGTTTGGATTCCGTAGAAATGTTGGAACACGTGAGGCAATACTGACCCTACGATTTATCTTAGAAGAAAGATTAAGGAAAGGCAAACCTACGTTTCTAGCATTTGTAGACTTGGAGAAAGCTTTTGACAATGTTGACTGGAATACTCTCTTCCAAATTCTAAATGTGGCAGGGGTAAAATACAGGGAGCGAAAGGCTATTTACAATTTGTACAGAAACCAGATGGCAGTTATAAGAGTCGAGGGACATGAAAGGGTAGCAGTGGTTGGGAAGGGAGTGAGACAGGATTGTAGCCTATCCCCGATGTTATTCAATCTGCATATTGAGCAAGTAGTAAAGGAAACAAAAGGAAAGTCCGGAGTAGGTATTAAAATCCACGGAGAAGAAATAAAAACTTTGGGGTTCGCCGATGACATTGTAGTTCTGTCAGAGACAGCAAAGGACTTAAAGGACTTGGAAGAGCAGTTGAACGGAATGGACAGTGTCTTGAAAGGAGGGTATAAGATGAACATCAACAAAAGCAAAATAAGTATAATGGAATGTAGTCGAATTAAGTCGGGTGATGCTGAGGGAAATAGATTAGGAAATGAGACACTTAAAGTAGTAAAGGAGTTTTTGTATTTGGGGAGCAAAATAACTGATGATGGTCGAAGTAGAGAGGATATAAAATGTAGACTGGCAATGGCAAGGAAATTGTTTCTGAAGAAGATAAATTTGTTAACATCGAGTATAGATTTAAGTGTCAGGAAGTAGTTTCTGAAAATATTTGTATGGAGTGTAGCCATGTATGGAAGTGAAACATGGACGATAAATAGTTTAGACAGGAAGAGAATAGAACCTTTCGAAATGTGGTGCTATAGAAGAATGCTGAAGATGAGATAGGTAGATCACATAACTAATGAGGAGGTATTGAATACAACTGGGGAGAAGAGGCGTTTGTGGCACAACTTGACCAGAAGAAGAGATCGGTTGTTAGGACATGTTCTGAGGCATCAAGGGATCACCATTTTAGTACTGAAGGGCAGCGTGGAGGGTAAAAATCGTAGAGGGAGACCAAGAGATGAATACACTAAGCAGATTCAGTAGGATGTAGGCTGCAGTAGGTACTGGGAGATGGAGAAACTTGCACAGGATAGAGTAGCACGGAGAGCTGCATCAAACCAGTCTCAGGACTGAAGACCACAACAACAACAACAATGACTTTCTCCTCTATGTCAGTTGAATACAATGTTGCTTCGTTTAGTTTTATATTTACAAGACATTGAAATTTATTCATGTTGTTATTTTGCACTGAGCATCAGTGGTGTCAATATGAACTTAATTTAAATTTTTCTTTGTTTCTTGAAAGTAATATTTGTGAGAACAGAATGATGCCTGTTACGTTAAACAACTGTGATGTATGTTTCTTTTTTTTTTTTTTTTTTTTTTCTTTTCCTTTAACATGGCTGCGCTTCAGCAAGTGTGCATGTAGGAGCTTCAGTGGATTGAAAATAACAGGAAACCAGTTGCAAAATACAGGTTTATTAAACATTGAGCATGGTTTCGACAATTGAAAAGGGGCTTCTTCAGAACGTGTTGTATGTAGGATCACGTATTATATGTGATCAATGTGGAAGTCGTTGACTCTGTGTAGTACATGTGGGTGTTATGTAGGCCTACTTAATCAAGATTTAAACTATTCGATTTAATAATAGTCTCTCTCTCTCTCTCTATTTTAAAGCTTTGTCTGAAAACTTTTTAAATTAGCACACATTGGACAATGGATCCAACAACGTGTAGTGTGCCACTTGAAAGGTATGTACATATATGATATTTGAATATAAAACGTGCCATTGGATCCTACAGAGAGTAAGTGTGCCACGTACACAGGTAGTGACATGCACCGATTGGCTAGAGAGTAGAAGCACTAGCCTCTGGTAGGTGACGTTTCTGCGCCTTCTGTATGCACGTAGCTGCAATGGGCATCATGTGTTATTTCACAAGCACACATTCACTACTCGAATTAAACCTCGTTTGCAAGACCGCCTTTCAACTTTTTAGCTAATATGTTAACTCTAGTAATGAACGTGTACTTGTGAAATAACACACGCTACCCATTTCAGTGACGTGGATACAGAACATGTAAGAATGTCACCTACCAGAGGCGACCTAAGGCTAGTGCTTCTACTCGCTAGCCAATCGGCGCATGTCACTATCTCTGTACGTGACATACGTACGTTCTGTAGGATCCAATGGCACGTTTTACATCCAAATATCATATATGTACATATCTTTCAAGTGGCACACAACACGTTGTTGAATCCATTGTCCAATGTATGGTAATTTTAAAGTTTTATGGCAAAGCTCTACAATATAGAGATATTACTTTTAAATCGTGTACTTTACTTGTTGATTAAGTAAATGACATGCACTTGTCCTAGACAGAGTCAACAAATTGCACATTGGTTACAGATGATATGTGATACTACGTACAATACCTTCTGAAGAAGACACTTTTAAAACTGTCGAAACTATGGTCAACGTTGGTAAACCTATATTTTGTAACTGGGTGACTGTAATCCATTGAAGTATGTGTTTATGTTAGTAAATTAAAATACTGCCAATTGATCCCGTGTAAATTGCTTGGGGTCTGTATGATCCCAGTAGCATTCAGTGAAAAAAAATGGTAGTAGGAGGTAGTACGAGTCTTGTCAACTCATATTTCTCAGTTATTTCAAATTCGCTAGAACAAATAGCCCCCAAACGGTACTATCGTCATCAAATGGCTACAGGGGGAAGCGGCTTCAGACTTTCCCGCACAGTGTTGGTACTGTTAGCGCAAGTGGTACCAACTTTCGCTGCCGGCAGAAAAGAGGCGCAGTCAGCGGCAGGAGGAGGCCGAGCAGGGACGACAAAAGCAGAGCGCAATCCGGCCGCGACAATGCGCCCATCCAATCTGTTAATTGCGTTCCCCACTGACGCACTTCCCGGCAATTAATCAGCTGAACCCTAAAACTGTTAAGTGGATTTCCTGCGGTCACAAGGAAGGGATTGGGGACGGCCTGCAAATGAAACGGGGAAATTGCATGGGTCGCGAAATGCCGGCCTGCGGGAACGAGTGGAAATGCTCAATTTGTGACGTCACCGTGTGGCTTGCCGTGGGCTAGCGGCTGCTTTTACTTTCGTATTACAGAGTGCTTTATCGTCCGCAGAAACCTACCAAACCAGTACACTTTTAATATCACGTCTCCTAACGCGATATTAATACCACTATAGTTGGTCTGCCTGCTACGTAATTATTTGTGGACAATCGAAAGGAAACTAAGAGAATTAAGAATTAAAATAAAATAAAACGTATGTCACGTACGGTATCTTATTAGCTGTATTATTTTCATCTCTAATTTCGCTGACATACACTGACGATACATTTGGCATTGCGTTCAATTATAACATTAGACAAACCTGCGGAAACTGATACCTAATACAGTCTGGTGAGTGCATTATCACGACAATGCTCTACAAGTATACATACAAACTACGTCCTGCAGTAATTCAGTACTATAGTACTATAGAGATTTGCAGGACAACGCTATCACCAAGAGGATGCTAGTGATATGGTAGAAAGTGGGTGAGGTTAGTGGTAAGGTGCTGGGCACATTAAACACCTAACGTAATTTAACATCCTTTATTAAAACATTAATTGAAGTACACTAGACCCAAAGCAATGCAGAATTAATCAAGATAGAAAATTTAAAACAATTCCTATATAGCCTGTATCAATATTGAAATCTTGGAAGCAATTATTACACAACTCATTACTCAAAAGAGTAATTACATTATTAAAGTATAGATTCAAGAAAATAATTTTTCTATAACATTCACTGTCATATAACTCTGCCTCTCGATCGATTGCGGTTCAACAAATTTTAAATTTAATACCATGACAATTAATCTAACTCAGATTCAAGCCGGTGAAAATAGCAAGTTTGCGTAACGCTGTTACACCGCTGGTCCCACGGCTCGCATTGAAGATATGCCAGTAATAAAATAAAAAAAAATTAAGTTATTCAGTTAAGAGGTAATAAAGTTCCAGACAAGTATAGCTTAATGACTGATTATTTACTTCACATAAAGGGCCTTCTGGCCGTTATTGTAAATGCATTAGTCACACGTCGCCTCAGCTGTTTACACTCACCTCGTGCCTCCGATCCAACTCCAATTGTCGTCTCTCGGCCTAGACAGCCGAGCTTAAAATCTTATTTTTCCCCCAACTGTAATGATCCCTTCGACCGGCGATCCATCGCAGATATTCCAGCCTGCCGGAAGAAAGAAATTCCAGGAGAAATAACCATTGTTAAAACAAATACTGAATTTGCTTACTTAATGTAAATTCTAAACATGACTGAACCTTAAAGGTGGCGCTACTCACTTCAAGCATTAATGCAGTAGACAGGTAGCAGTGCGTAATAGTGATTTACAATAACGACCAAAGGGCCCTGCATGTGAAGTAAATAATCAATCAGTAAGTTATACTTATTAACACTATTTGAGGGAAACAGTACAGAATTTTAATTTTTGGAGGCAACAACTAAACGAGGATCATATCACTGATTACGTTAAAGAGAGGAAATTTTCAGTCACGTAACCCCTTATTCACAGTAACGGCCAACTGCGAGTTTTAGGTTTGAGACAAGCGGGTGACCCACTATCGTAAGTAACAACAGGACCGGTTACAACTATAAAGTAATAGACCACAGTTAATGACGTGGTCAGTATGATTTCAGTAGACAAATGCGCTAACACAAGACCAAGAATTTCGAGAAGCTATTTACAACGAAATAAATCTCGGGTGAACAGCCTGGTATGAGTGTGCATAGGATACAATATTTCGGCAATCGACCACGCTGCCATCATCAGGTGCGCCTGGAGAAATTGAAGAATCACAAGCTATTTACAGCCAACCTTTGAAATGAATGGAGGACAATAGTATGTGAATAAGTCAGATGGTGGAAAACGTGCCTCAGTGGAAGCAAGTAATAGGGAAGAAAGAAAACACATTAAATAATAACAATAATAATCGATGGCGCCTACATATAAAAACACAGTCCCTGAGGGTCAGGCCGTATGAGGTAGCAGCGTGGTCTGAGGCGACTTGTCACGGTACGTGCGGCTCCCCCCGTCGGAGGTTTGAGTCCTCCCTCGGGCATGGGTGTGTGTGTTGTCGTTAGCGTAAGTTAGTTTAAATTAGATTATGTAGTGTGTAGGCTTAGGGACCGATGACCTCAGCAGTTTGGTCCCATAAGAGCTTACCACAAATTTCCAATTTCCTGAGGGTGACACAGTGTAGTCACGTAAATCAGCTAATAATTTACATTAAAACGTACCTAAAGACTGCCCTAAACATGTTGTTGTGGTCTTCAGCCCAAAGGCTGGTTTGATGTAGCTCTCCATGCTACTCTGTTCTGTGCAAGCCTCTCCATCTTCGAGTAACTACTGCAAATTACTTCCTTCGGAATCTGCTTACCGTATCTATCTCTTGTTCTCCCTCTACGTTTTTGCCCTCCACGCTTTCCTCCAGTACTAAATTGGTGATACCCTGATGTCTCAGAACGTGTCCGAGCAACTGATCCCCTCTTTTAGTGCCCGCAGCTCGTGGTCGTGCGGTAGCGTTCTCGCTTCCCACGCCCGGGTTCCCGGGTTCGATTCCCGGCGGGGTCAGGGATTTTCTCTGCCTCGTGATGGCTGGGTGTTGTGTGCTGTCCTTAGGTTAGTTAGGTTTAAGTAGTTCTAAGTTCTAGGGGACTGATGACCATAGATGTTAAGTCCCATAGTGCTCAGAGCCATTTGAGCCAGCCCTCTTTTAGTCAAGTTGTGCCACAAATTCCTCATCTGACGAATCCTATTCCGTACCGCCTCATTAGTTACATGATCTACCCATCTGATCTTCAGCATTATTCTGTAGAACCGCGTTTCAAACTGTTTGTCGTCTATGATTCACTTCCATACATGGTTAAACTCCATAAAAATACTTTCAGAAAAGACTTCCTGACACTTAAATCTATACTCGATGTCAACAAATTTCTCTTCTTCAGAAACACTTTTCTTGCCATCTCCAGTCTACATTTTGTATCCCTCCTACATCGACCATAATCAGTTATTTTGCTGCCCCAAATAACAAAACTCATATACTACTTTAGGTGTCTCATTTCCTAATCGAATTCCCTCAGCATCAACTGATTTAATTCTGACTACATTCTATAATCCTCGCTTTGCTATTATTGATGTTCATCTTACATCCTTCTTTCAAGACGCTGTCCATTGCATTCAACTGCTCTTCCAAGTCTTTTGCTGTCTCTGACAGAATTACAATGTCATCGGCAGACTTCAAGGTTATTATTTCTTTTCCCTGCATTTTAATTCTTACTTTAAATTTTTCTTTGGTTTCCATTACTGCTTGGCCAATGTACGGATTGAATAACATCGGGGATAGGCTACAGTCCTGTCTCACTCCCTTTTTCAACCACTGCTTGCCTTTCATGCTCCTCGACTCTTATAACTGCCTTCTGGTTTCTGTACAAACTGTAAATAGCCTTTCTCTCGCTGTATTTTATCCCTGCCACCTTCAGAACTTTGAAAGAGAGTTTTCCAATCAATATTGTCAAAAGCTTTCTCTAAGTCTACAAATGCTGTAAAAATGTGTGTGCCTTTTCTCAACGTATCTTCTAAGATAAGTCGTAGAGTTAGTATCGTCTCGCGTGTTCCTACATTTCTCCGGAACCCAAACTGATCTTCCCCGAGGTCGGCTTCTATCAGTGATTCGAACGGGACTGCCTTCCACGATCAATGCTCTTACAGGTCACCTTAGTTTCTAGTCGTCACTAGTATCCCCCTCCTGCTTTCCAAACCGCACAGAAGGATTCTAGCATAATCTCCTCGTCTATTTCTCTTGGAAGGAAGAGTAAGACGGAGAATGATATTACTCATGAAGCGCAAGGGTCTGGCTTCGAGCCTCGGTACGGCGTACTGTTTCGATCCGTCTGGAAATTTATTTCCAGTATTTTCTGTCTCTTCCTCTCTGTGAGTTGCGTTCGTTAACAGCGAGAAACTCACTTATATTCATTCTTCTTTTAATATTTTTGTACATACAGTGTACAGTATCTGCAACGTGAAGATGCGTCACCTTTTTGAGACTTTACTGACATCTTGAAAATAGCTGTCTCGAGCACATTCTTCTTTCGCGTGAGTGTTTAGCCTTATAGTAATGTTACTAGGGAATGGAGGAATCTGTCGGTAGAGTCTTCGTGGCGCCATCAGACGGACAGTCAAGTTCTAGGCACTGGCAGAATGGACGGAAACTGGTGTGTACCTCTCACGGAATTGATTAGTCGATGAGTAGCGGTGGACAGCCGTTACCAGCATTGGTGAACAAGTAAACTGCTCGCCGCTCTGTGCATGCTATTTCAATTCTTCAAGGTTTCAACCACATTTATGGATATGTTAACAGACTCAAAAACGGTTCAAACGGCTCTGAGCACTATGGGACTCAACTGCTGTGGTCATAAGTCCCCTAGAACTTAGAACTACTTAAACCTACCTAACCTAAGGACAGCACACAACACCCAGCCATCACGAGGCAGAGAAAATCCCTGACCCCGCCGGGAATCGAACCCGGGAACCCGGACGTGGGAAGCGAGAACGCTACCGCACGACCACGAGATGCGGGCTAACAGACTCAACATTTACATTCTAGGTAGTCGGCGCCCAAGCTTGTATCGAGAGCATCATCATTGGTTGCCGTCTGCAGTAATCGCTTATTGTTTTGTAACGTATATAACCCGTTGCAGGTAAATCTGCGTATTACTACTTAGGTTTCAAATTAATTACATTTGCCTTTCATGTCATGATTTTGTACGTCGAGGCCACTCTCTACAGATGTGGGTGTTTCTTTTCGTGTCATCAGTCTTCTGACTGGTTAGTGCGGACCGCCACGAACTCCTCTCTTGCGCCAACGTCTTCATCTCAGAGTAGTACTTGTAACCTACTTCCTCAGTTACCTGCTGTAAGTATTCCAATCTCAGTCTTCCTCTACAATTTTTACCCTCTACAGCTTCATCTTATACTATGGAAGTCATTCCGTGATGTAATAAAAGATGTCCTACCATCTTGACCCTTCCTCCTGTCTGTGTTTTACATATACACTCCTGGAAATGGAAAAAAGAACACATTGACACCGGTGTGTCAGACCCACCATACTTGCTCCGGACACTGCGAGAGGGCTGTACAAGCAATGATCACACGCACGGCACAGCGGACACACCAGGAACCGCGATGTTGGCCGTCGAATGGCGCTAGCTGCGCAGCATTTGTGCACCGCCGCCGTCAGTGTCAGCCAGTTTGCCGTGGCATACGGAGCTCCATCGCAGTCTTTAACACTGGTAGCATGCCGCGACAGCGTGGACGTGAACCGTATGTGCAGTTGACGGACTTTGAGCGAGGGCGTATAGTGGGCATGCGGGAGGCCGGGTGGACGTACCGCCGAATTGCTCAACACGTGGGGCGTGAGGTCTCCACAGTACATCGATGTTGTCGCCAGTGGTCGGCGGAAGGTGCACGTGCCCGTCGACCTGGGACCGGACCGCAGCGACGCACGGATGCACGCCAAGACCGTAGGATCCTACGCAGTGCCGTAGGGGACCGCACCGCCACTTCCCAGCAAATTAGGGACACTGTTGCTCCTGGGGTATCGGCGAGGACCATTCGCAACCGTCTCCATGAAGCTGGGCTACGGTCCCGCACACCGTTAGGCCGTCTTCCGCTCACGCCCCAACATCGTGCAGCCCGCCTCCAGTGGTGTCGCGACAGGCGTGAATGGAGGGACGAATGGAGACGTGTCGTCTTCAGCGATGAGAGTCGCTTCTGCCTTGGTGCCAATGATGGTCGTATGCGTGTTTGGCGCCGTGCAGGTGAGCGCCACACTCAGGACTGCATACGACCGAGGCACACAGGGCCAACACCCGGCATCATGGTGTGGGGAGCGATCTCCTACACTGGCCGTACACCACTGGTGATCGTCGAGGGGACACTGAATAGTGCACGGTACATCCAAACCGTCATCGAACCCATCGTTCTACCATTCCTAGACCGGCAAGGGAACTTGCTGTTCCAACAGGACAATGCACGTCCGCATGTATCCCGTGCCACCCAACGTGCTCTAGAAGGTGTAAGTCAACTACCCTGGCCAGCAAGATCTCCAGATCTGTCCCCCATTGCGCATGTTTGGGACTGGATGAAGCGTCGTCTCACGCGGTCTGCACGTCCAGCACGAACGCTGGTCCAACTGAGGCGCCAGGTGGAAATGGCATGGCAAGCCGTTCCACAGGACTACATCCAGCATCTCTACGATCGTCTCCATGGGAGAATAGCAGCCTGCATTGCTGCGAAAGGTGGATATACACTGTACTAGTGCCGACATTGTGCATGCTCTGTTGCCTGTGTCTATGTGCCTGTGGTTCTGTCAGTGTGATCATGTGATGTATCTGACCCCAGGAATGTGTCAATAAAGTTTCCCCTTCCTGGGACAATGAATTCACGGTGTTCTTATTTCAATTTCCAGGAGTGTATTCCTCTCCTCTCCAGAGAACCTCCTCGTTGCATACCTTACGAGGCCACCTGTCCGCGCCGGGTAGCTGAGTGGAGAACCGCCATGGTAGTTCAGCGTGTTCGGTCAGAGAGCTGCGTGTTCTCTCTAATTAAAAAAACTGAGTCAAGGAATCAACGATCAACTTGAACGGAAGTCTTGAGACGTCCGCCCGACCAAACCCAACGAACTATATCGATGAAAAATATTGGTCAGCGCGAAAGAATGTCAATCGAATGTTAATCCTAAGGGCCCGGGTTCGATTCCCGGCAGGGTCAGAGATTTTTCTCTGCTCAGGGACTGGGTGTTGTGTTGTCCTAATGACCATCATTTCATCCCTACCTACGTGCAGGTCATAGATGTGGCGTCAAATTGAAAGACTTTCACCCGGCGAACGGTCTTCCCGACGGGAGGCCCTAGTCACACGATATTCATATTTTTTCATCAGGCCACCTAATTTTCAACACTCCTCTGTACACCACATCTCAACTGTGGATACAAAAGAATAATAAGTAGCCCATCCGGAATTCCCTGGAATGGCCTGTACTAGCGATACTGTGTACTCACAGCAAAATTCCTAGATACAATCTGAACATGGCCTTCCCCATCAAAGAAGTGGTGGGGAGTGGAGTGAGCAGAGGGGAGAGGCGGCAAGTAAAGTAGATTTTAAAATTTCGCAACTATCGGGCCATATCAGAAACCTGATTTACTTTGATTTCGATTACACTATTTTACTGTTGATGTTGATATGGGGTTTTCACAGGTTGCCTTCTAAAGTATGGAAAATGATAAACTTGAGTGATGTTAAAAGCTCTTGGAAAGATGTTACTGAGCCGAACAACAAGAGCTGATTCCTCTTATCTGCAACGTACAGCTCAGGCCTGTGTTGCTAAGGTTACGTTGGGGATTTACGTGCTATGAAATCGAACACCCTGTTCCTCCGCTTTCGTCCTTCACAAGTTGCTGAGAGATCTGTTCGATGAACACAGCGTAGACAGCGGAGTACTAACCTGGTCACTGTTGTCAGCCAAACTATTTTATTGACGAAAATGAAGATGTATCGTCGAGTATAAGGCCATTAGAGACGGTCAGTCCTACTGAGCTGCTGCTGTTGTGGTCCTCAGGCCGAAGGTTGGTTTGATGCAGTTCTCCAGGCTAATCTATACTGTCGAAGACTCTTCATTTCTGCTGCTTTCGCATTCATTATTATCCCTACTTTTCATTACACCTTCATGGTTTTGTGTTAATAATCCTGTACTCACCCGAATAGAAGTTCTGTTCCTCCTGCCAGCGTACGGCACCAACTGCCACTGTAACTAAGTTCAACCTATCAATTTGTATCTATACACTGCTTGACAATCGCTAAGGAACAGAGACATTGATAGGCAGGAATAATCACAGGCAATCATGGGCGACGTGAGACGAAGTACTTACGTGAAAGAGTTGGAGCGGTGTGTTTAACGAAAAATGGTACAAATTCCACCACATAGGAAAACAGGATAACAGACATGAGTAACGTTCCGCATTCGGGAGGACGACGGTTCAATCCCGCGTCCGGCCATCCTGATTTAGGTCTTCCGTGATTTCCCTAAATCGCTACAGGCAAATGCCAGGATGGTTCCTTTGAAAGGGCACGGCCGACTTCCTTCCCCATCCTTCCCTAATCCGATGAGACCGATGACCTCGCTGTCTGGTCTCCTTCCTCTAACAACGCAACCCCCCATGAATAACGTTCACATTTGACGCAGGTCAGACTGCCAACATAAATGAAATGATAGTTAAATAAAGACCCTAAGCAGTCGACTGGGGCTGAAAATGTGTGCCCCGACCGGGACTCGAACCCGGGATCTCCTGCTTATATGGCAGACGCTCTATCCATTTTTTTTTTTTTTATCTGAGCCACCTAGGGCACAGAGAATAGTGTGACTTATCCCTTGCACGATCCCCATGAGACCCACATCCACAACTTAATGTCCACACACTACACACTACATTCGTAGAGCCCCTGCCCATTACACTCTTTACTCGCGGTTGACAATCTTACCGAGTCCCGTTAGAGTTCGGGCAATACGAGTGCATCCGCACAGAAGAAGAAGGTCAATGGCCGGTTAGCCTTAACTGTATGAAGATGGTAGCTGTTCTTTCGGAGAGGGGGACACGTTACACACTGTCCGAAAGAACAGATAGGTGTGTAATGATGGCAGGGAGAGATTGCCTTAGAGGTGTCCAGCACCAGAACCCGTTTCACGAACTCACAAACTCGATCTACCGTAACGACAGTGGCAACTCGGCCTCCCCAGCAGTAGCGAGGTTGCCTTTGCAAAACTGGCGACGAGGGTTTCCCAAAGCTACAGTTGTAGATTGCAGCTTAATGTCGCTAAGGGCATCAACTTACCTCAGGGTAATTCGACCTTGACAACAGCCTTTATCAGTACTGTCAGTAGATACGGCGTAGAGTGCTTTGAGTACTCCACTGATAAAACCGGCTCATGGGCTATAACTTCTTCAGACGTTATAATTCCGACCATGACTGTTTCTGTTCAGTCTGACTTGTGACACTGCCAACACAATATTACTAGGATGATCTCGTCTTTAGTAGCACTGGTGTGCGTGGCCACTATTTCGTCCTCACTGGTGAGCGCCTTTTTCTCTCCTATTACTTCCACTCTTTATTAGATGACTCTTACCACATGTTACGCTACTCTCAGGACACTGACGTCAGAAAAATTTCGGGCTTACAAGTATTCGTAAAGGCAGACTTTTCTTTAAATGAAGAAATGAGGGGTACTTTAGGTAGTTCAGACATACAAATTTCACATGAGTGTGCTTAATATTTCATGTAACAGGTCCATTTTATGCGATTAAAATCGTTGTTTTCCCATATTTGGCTAGCGTAACTGCCTTTTGATGTTTTGCTTTGTGTGGTGTTGCCAACAGTCGAATGTTATTGCCAAAGATCGAAGTTATTGCAAACTATTCAATGTATCCAGAATGAGATTTTCACTCTGCAGCGGAGTGTGCGCTGATATGAAACTTCCTGGCAGATTAAAACTGTGTGCCCGACCGAGACTCGAACTCGGGACCTTTGCCTTTCGCGGGCAAGTGCTCTACCATCCGAGCTACCGAAGCACGACTCACGCCGGGTACTCACAGCTTTACTTCTGCCAGTATCTCGTCTCCTACCTTCCAGACTTTACATATATGTGTGTGTGTGTGTGTGTGTGAGTGTGTGTGTGTGTGAGCGTAATCGTATTTGTTTTAATATGATTACGTGATGGTATATGTAGTTTTTTCAGTGTATGTGTGTGTGTGTGTGTGTGTGTGTGAACAGTTCTTATTCACGTGCCAGAATGTATTTAATTTCTATGTATTGGTTTAACCTGCTGTTGTTGCAGTGTTTCAAATCTTTTTCCAAACGAGTTTCTTTCTTTTTTTCTTGTAGTTCTGACACTGTCAGATTTAGAGGGAAACGTGGGTAAAATGTGTGTTGATGTTCTTATGGTTTCATATTACTTCTGCAAATGTATGTCTGTGCCTTTTTTATTGTTAGTTACATTATTTTTTGTTTAAGCTTATTTTGTAAATGTTTCACTGCCGTGTATGTGTTGTCTTCGGTTTTTTCTGTCAGTGCCATGCGGAGTGCGGGGTTTCCTATGTGCTGTGTTAACTCTAAATGTGTCTCAGTTGTTTTAACGTGTAATTAGACATTCCAAAAACAAAAATTATCAACGTACCGTAGTATTGTACGCAACTGAGTACGACAGGACTTCAAAGGTTGCAGATATTCGCTCAGAATTAATAAGTAAACACTCTGTTGATTACACTGAAGTTGTAACATACTTTATATATTACAACCAACAATCAACAAATAAGGTTAATTAATTAGTAGTGTGGCTGTAGTCGGTAGTTGGTCCACAACAGAACTACCTTTACTATCTTTGACATTCTTATCTTAACGATTTTAGAACGTATTTTGAGCTTGCACATAATGAGATATCTCGGACAATAGGACCTTTTCCGCAAACATCGGCCATCTGCATTTCTCACAAGACATTCCGAATCCATTGATCGAGATAGTCATGTGAATACAGTAATTCTTGACTTTCGAACGGCATTTGACGCAGTATATCACCAATGTTTACTGACGAAAATACAATCACATGGGACATCAAAAGCAACCTGAGATTGGATTGAGGATTTCTTGTTAGGGGGAAAGCAACATCTCATCGATGGCAGAGAGTCATCATTAGATGTATAAGTAACTTCGGGCGTACCCAGGAGAGTATATTGGGACCCTTGCTCTTCATGTTCTGTATTAATGGCATGGCAAACAATATTAGTAATAACTTTAAACTTTTTGCAGACGATGGAATTATCTATAATGGCGTACAGTCAGAAAAAAGATGCACAAATATTTATTCAGAGCTTGATAAGATTTAAAAGTGTTGTAAAGATTAGGAACTTGATTTAAATCTTCAGAAATGTAAATTCGTGCAGTTTACAAAACGCTAAAACGAAGCAACTTGTGACTACAGTGTAAACGAATCACTATTGGAAGCAGTCACCTGATACAGTTACCTCGTTGTAACAGTTTTAGGGATTTTAAATGCCGGCCTAAGTGGCCTTGCGGTTCTAGGCGCTGCAGTCTGGAACCGCGAGACCACTACGGTCGCAGGTTCGAATCCTGCCTCGGGCATGGATGTATGTGATGTCCTTAGGTTGGTTAGGTTTAAGTAGTTCTAAGTTCTAGGGGACTAATGACCTCAGCAGTTGATTCCCATAATGATCAGAGCCATTTGAACCATTTTTTTAGGGATTTTAAATTGAACGATCGCATAAGTACAGTCGTAGATAATGCACATGGTTGGTTAGTTGCTAGGGTACTGAGATAAAGCAATGAACCTACAAAGGAGATTGCTTAAAAAACACCGGCAAGAGCCAATATAATGTATTACTCAAGTGTACGAGACCCGTACCAAATAAGACTAACGGGAGATTTTGAAAGTGTACAAAGAAGGACAGAATGAAATGTTACAGGTCTGTTTGACCCACGACAGAGTGTCAGTGGAACGTTAAAAGCTGTGAACTGGCAGACGCTTGAAGACGGGCGCCAACAATACCGCGAAATCCTTTCTCCAAAGTTTGTAAAAACAGTATTGAGAAATCTACAGATCCCTAAGCATCGCTCTCGAAGGAACCGCGAAGACAAGATTAGACGCAATTAAACCATCATTCTTTCCACGATCCACATGCGAATGGATAGGGAAGCAACCTCTCTACGTGGTCCAGTGGGAAGTGCCCTCAACTGTGCTCTTCATATTGGTTTGCTGGGTATAGATGATGGTGCAGATTTAGTTGGTAATATTGGGCCAATTTCAGTAGTTCTTCGCTCAGTCGTGTTTTTGTCCAGACGTTTAGTTTCTGAGTGAAACCGAGGCGTAATGCAGAACGGTGGTAAGAATGGGATGGAGACATGTACGAACGTGAAATTTTATTTTAAAGTTGGGAAGGCAATGTCGCAACATGATGCGCCAGGTATATGGAAACAATTATTTGTTGAAAAAGTATGTGGACGAATGATACAAATACTTCCTCACGGCTGGAACTGAGTGGAAAACTCGCATCGGCGAGGCAGCCTTTTGACGCGCACCTTAAACAGGACGGCATACGAAAATTCGTCAACTCTTGACCGAAAATCATCGACGAATATTTCGAATTTTGGCATAATTTACAGGAATGCCGTACGGGATGCTTATACAACCGCCGTGGGAACACTGGATAACCGTTACTGTGTTCGCTGTTGTTGCATACAGACTGACTCAAAGACAGGAGCAAGCCAGGATAAGACGGACAGTGACACCATTTCTCCGGATCCCCCACGCAACGTCACAGGCAAGCAGTCGTAGTTCCTGAAGCACGACCTGATATCGACAAGTGAAACTGTCGGGTGATGTGGTCCTGTATACCGAAAAACATTGGAGATTTTAGAGGGTTTCAGGAGAAAACTAAACTGCGAATGGAAACCTGTGCATGAAACCGTCATTCATCAAGGCAACAGGGCGTCAAATTCATAGGAGAAAAGGTCTGTCTACGCAGCAGCTCGCACTATCTTCTCCACCGGCGATCGTGGCAATTAGCCCCGATCATTACCGTCAGCGTACAAAGTCACGTTTGCTGCCGGAGGGGTGGCCTAGTTGCAGGCACAGAAACCTAAAAGTTAAACGCTCTGTAGCGTCACTGAGTTCCTGTCCTCAATTTGTTCCGCAAGACACCTTCTATAACCTCTCGAAGTTAGTCGCGACATTTGTGGGACACCCTGTATAAAGAATACCTGCCAGTAGGGATGTCTTTTAATGCGGCCACCTAGTAGAAGATCATCTATAAGGTCCTGAAAATTAGACATATGCATGGAGAATACTTCGCAAATGATTCGTGTTGTCTTCTGCACGACAATGCACAGCATCATACCACCGTATCTCTGCAGCTGTTACGGCAGGGAGGTGGGTTGTTCATCGTCTTATTATTAACCAAATGTTTCTCCTGCCCTTCATTTCCGTTATCCTCTCATGGTAAACGCTTAGTAGGAACAACATTTATCGCAAAATTATTGATATTCAACCTAGTGGGAACGCTGAACTCAGTCGAATCCGTCTGCATGTATTGTCAGAAATGTATATCCAGGAGAGGAAATAGTTTTGAACATTAATAATACACTATCTGATCAAAAGTGTTTAGACAGCTGTATGCAATCAGCTAGTGGCCACACTAGATCTCAGGAGAGGCGAATCTGCCGGTGTAAATGGAGGCTGGAAATACGGTGTTGTCAGTAGAGGAACAGTAACAGCAGAACTGGTCTGTCAGTAGGCTTTAAGGTCTTCTAACTCCGACTGTTCGTTGAGTAATAGATCTATCAGGGAAATTTCAACTCTTCTAAAACTGCATGTGTCGCTGGTTAGTGATGCGACTGTGAAATGAAAATGCAGAGGAACAATCACACATAAATCAACACCAGATAGACTCCATGATAGGGATTGTCAAGCATTGCGGAGTGTGATTGTAAAAAATCACATGAAATCAGTGGAAGAGATCATCTGTGAGTTCCAAATTACCACCATCAGAACAGCTAACACAATGACTGCACGTAGAGAGTTAAAAAGAATGGGGACAATGGTCGACTACCTTCTCACAAGTCATACATTTTTGTAGTCAGTGTTAAGAGACGCTTGAGTTGCTGTAAAGAGCGAGGCCTATGGACGACGGATAACAGGAAACGAGTGATTTGGAGTGATGCCACACTATATTCTGTGCCACTCCCACAGAAGGGTTTGGGTTTGGTGAATGCTTGCCTTCATCTGAGTGCCAACATTGAGGTACAGAGCAGGTGGTGTTTTGATATTGGTGTCTTTTCATGGTTAGGGGGTGGGCCCCTTATTACATTTAAGGAAACACTAAAATTGAAAGGATACGAACAGACTTTACAGCATTATACACTTCATAAGTTACAGGAACTGTTCGGAGACGGTGACTGTTGGTATCAGCATTCCATGAAGCAGGATCTGTGAGGCGATGATTTGTTGAAAGTAACATTCCTTTAATGTACTGGACTCCTGAACCAAATAGAACACCTTTGGAATGTATTAAAACATCGACTTCGCTCCAGACCACAGCGTCCAACATAGCCACTTTTTCTGGTGTTGGTTCATGAGGAATAATGGGCTGCCATTCCTCCACGGACATTCAGAAACATCACTGAAGCAGTCCCCAGTGGAGGTCAAGCTGCCATAGAGGCAAAGAGTGGACACATTTCATAGTAATGTCCACTAATATGCAAATAAAGTAAAGTCGTGTGGCATGAATTGTTGGGAGACCCGAAAGTGGATGTTCAGCCGCCTGATTGAAAAGGTTTTCACGCTCACAGGCACCTCTCCGTCTCGAAGTATGAGATCTGGGGGGGATGTACGTGTTAAGTGTAGATGACTGGGTTAGTGTGTGAATAGTGAATACCGTCAAACCTCTTTGCGTGGGGACGCCAGATGAAAGCTGATGTCGTCAAGCCCTGAATGAAAATTGCGCAACGGATAACTGGGGAGGGGAGCTTGAGAGCGCTACCTAGAGAGCGTGCCCTGTCTGTACGGTACTAGGCAAGGGGCTGGAGGGCTCACACGCTGATGTGTGGCTCCCTGCATTCTGTATCTTTTATTTTAAATGAATTCCTTTAACTTGACTCCTTTGTGATTTTTAGGGTATGTTAATGATTGATGACAACTGATTATTTATTTAAACATTATCACTCGACTTTACAGCGATTGCAGCAATTGATCCAGTTTACAGATATTACAATTTTACAAATTATAGCACGGGTATATTATATATTAATCTGCACGCACATTTCTACGGGCAAGACGGACCTGCGTTGCCAAATGTATACCACCAAAGTCTCCCAATATTTTACATGGGACATCCACTATGTGAGGAGGATAACGGGCAAACTGGGGACCAGATACGTTAACACAGGGGGTCAAATTTGCGAAATTAAACGAGAACATTTATTTCTTTACACAATCCGAAGCTTGAAATAAAAGAATTAGTGCAAATATTCAAATACCTCTCTTCCACGCGGGAACATCGGAACAGACGCACTGAGGGCCCGTCTGCTCACTTACCCGTCTTCTGTAACACTCCCAGAATATCGCGGGCACCCGGAGGTCTTTCTGGACCCCGGTGGAAGGGTTGGTCGAAACACTTGGCCGTGACCAACCTCTCCACCCCAAATCTTGTGACACTGGAACGTCTTTGACTTTGCCAGTGCTGTCACCCTGATCCCCTACCCAGGAGTAAGGTTGGCACTACTATACTACAGAACTACTTCCCAACTAAGATTTGGCCACGCTTTATGGAAAGGTGTGAGGAGGATTAGGAAAGCTCATCTGCAGATTCACATTCACGTACAAGAAATGCATAATACACGACACATATAAATATGTATTATGAAGCCTGACACATTTCTTTCCACCCGTCCACATGGGTTCTGTTGCACCCGCGGCCGGCCACATCGTGCAATATGGAGCGGAAACTACTGTACCGTTTCAATAGTACAGTGTGAGGTTCGTGTTGGTGGTGACGGGAGAGGGGCAAAGCCAGTGATGGCGCGCACCCCATTTCTCCCTAGGGGTACCAAAGGAGCTGCCGAGCTTAGCGCCCCAATCCGATGGACAGATCACTATCAACATTGTCGCTTGCCCCCCCCCCCCCCCCCCCCCTCTTCATGAAAGGCTGCGAAGAGGTTTGGAATTTAATCCAGGACACTGGCGTGAACATTAATGATCACGGACTTCACGCCACTACCCCTCCTGTTCCCTCTGCCATAAAGGCAAGGGGGGGGAGGGGGGGGGGAATGTTATAGTGCGCTGTGAACCCAGACAGTCACCCATCCAAGTGCTAAAAGCGCCTAGCGGTGCTTGACATATGTGATCTGACGGAACTGGTGTATCCACCTCGACACAGCCGTTAACCAGTAATCAGTGTCCGGATATTTTTGATCAGATAGTTTATGTGGTCCTGCCTAAAAGTACGACCTTGTCTTCGACTACTGCATTAATTATTAGATGTTAAGGACAATAAATAGTTGCACTGGACATCAAAATTGCAATAACTTGAAGGATGTGTGCAACAAAAATTAAAAATTCTTACGAAAATTGCTACATGCACAGATATGCACATCGTTAGCATTTTAGTACAATTGCATAAAGCAGTTATCACGGAATGTACAGTCTGTAAGTAAGGAAAGAATACTTAGCGGATTTCTCATTTAGCAGTTACATTTTGTGGAGGTTTTTGAAAAATTGTGTGGTGTCACCGCCAGACACCACACTTGCTAGGTGGTAGCCTTTAAATCGGCCGCGGTCCGTTAGTATACGTCGGACCCGCGTTTCGCCACTATCAGTGATTGCAGACCGAGCGCCGCCACACGGCAGGTCTAGTCTAGAGACTCCCTAGCACTCGCCCCAGTTGTACAGCCGACTTTGCTAGCGATGGTTCACTGTCTACATACGCTCTCATTTGCAGAGACGACAGTTTAGCATAGCCTTCAGCTACGTCATTTGCTACGACCTAGCAAGGCGCCCTATTCAGTTACTATAATTACTTCAAGAATGTATTCTGAACAGATAATATTGTGAATCATGTACCGTTAAGAGCGACGCTCATCATTAATGGATTAAAGTTAAGTATCAAAGTAATTACGTCCGCTTTCTGAGTTCTCATTCCTTGTCATGTTCCAGACCTCACGTCAGTATAGTTCTTCCCTCTTCACGCCAGCCTGCGTGAGCTAAGACGCGTGCATTTCGGCCTCCGCTCGTAACACGGTGTTGGCTTTTCTGCTAACACAAAAGATTATTTCACACCACGTGTAAGGGGATGAAACGTCTACCAGCAGGTGTTCAAGAGGTGGCCTATTGAGAATGCAGTACTGCGATACTACAGCTCTCGTCGGTTGCAATCCCAAAACTGGCGTGCCAGTATACAACCGATGGTTTTAGGTGAGCCATGCTCAAAGCTATGCAGAATCTCAACGATCACACGCGACTATCGCCAGAAAGGATATACATTTTGTTCACTTGTCCTTACAGGATCGTTCAACCACGTAGCTTACTTGACTCAAGAACTGGGCCTATTTGCAGCAAGACAAGTATTCACTGGGACAATAGGACGCCATCTGGAGCACCACTGTCTGTCAGCTGAGTGACCATTGTTGTGCCTTTCCTGTACGTGGCAGCAAAGAGGGGCGACTCAACAGCAGTGCGCTGAGGCATGGGCGCATTCAGAAATTTATTTGGGGGTAGGAGGGGTGCGAGGACGAGACGTTAAATCTTCATTTTTGAAATAAATTAGCTGATTAGTTTCGTAACTTGTCACACCAGAAGAACGAAATTTTACAGGGACACAGAAAACTTATTATATCCTAGAGAAGGCCGGCCGAAGTGGCCGCGCGGTTCTGGCGCTGCAGTCTGGAACCGCGAGACCGCTACGGTCGCAGGTTCGAATCCTGCCTCGGGCATGGATGTGTGTGATGTCCTTAGGTTAGTTAGGTTTAACTAGTTCTAAGTTCTAGGGGACTAATGACCTCAGCAGTCGAGTCCCATAGTGCTCAGAGCCATTTTTTTATCCTAGAGAAATTATTGTTAGTCACTCGCAGGAAATCAGTTCTGGAAATCTATGATACCGTAATTATGTAATAAATAAAAATATTGTATTCCAGATTACACGACGGGAGGGGGGGGGGGGAGACACGTCGACTTCTCAAATATGTTCCGTTTCTGGATTCTGTACATCAGTGGTCACATCCATGTATAGAGGCTCTGAGGAGAACGAATGTTGCCGAATTTCATTCGTCACCACCACAGGAGCCCAGAAGCTGGCGTGATGCTATGGGAAGGTGTTAAGAACACAACGCGATCACCTCTGACTTGCATAGATGGTAATTTGGACAGTGATGGCTACGTTTGTGTTATGGTTGGAGGCTGTGCCCTATATTTAAGGTCTCTGTGATGTAATATTTCAACAAGATAACGCAACACCCTAATTATACCCGTGCTACCCCGACCTACTTCGATACAAAGGATGTTCTACTATAGCTGTGATATGTCTCACCCTTGGAAATATCTGGTCACGGGTTGCCGACATCACTCACCACCCAGTACGATTGAGTGCTCTAACACAGGATTGTGTCTTTCAAGCTCAGATCAATTTTGTGCACTGCTTCGCAGAGCCTTTGTTACTGCCAGAAGTGAAGGTTTGTTGCTAAATTTCGCACTCAGTTTCTCCTCAAATCACCTATAAATTTAGTCACGTATTCTTGATACGCACCATATGTAAAATTTCTTTATTCGCTACGGTAAACTTTCAGAAACTTCAGTGACTGTGGAGAGTAGCGGTAATAATTATTCACGTGGCGGAGATGTCTCCCGTTCTGCAACGGCATCACACCAATCATTCTGTAATTTGCTTCCAGGCTCAAGACGTGTATGTCACCGTGGAGCAGGGCACCCTGAGGGGTGCAGTGGTGAGCAGCGCTCTGGGCACGCAGTACGCGAGCTTCAAGGGAGTGCCGTATGCACGACCACCGACGGGGGAGCTGCGGTTCCAGGTGAGATTACTCACACGGTTAAGCAGCGGCACTAGCTGCGGTGTTCTGACACCTCTTATTGAACCTTGACTGTGTAGTTATTTTTGTTGAGAAGTTGAAATATTTTTATGTAGCAAATTCTAAATTCACTCTTAAAATTTGCATTAGAAAGCTTGGATCCTCCTTGAAGGACAGCCATTCTTTTCGTACGTGAAGCAGGGAAGGCGATGGGTTAAGGGGCAATGTGACTAAGGGTTTGTTTAAGATTCAAGAGTGTTTTCCTTTTTATTTATAGAATATTCTGTTACTACTCGGAGGAACACCTACATATTAAAAGCTGAAATACCCATTGTCAATGTTTCACTGTTAACATTTATTTTACATTTTGTTGCCGCTTTCGGCTTGCTAGACTATTGTAAGACAACTTAAGACTAAACAGACAGTCAGCACAACCATAGGGAGAGCTTCTAGCTGTACAAAGATTGTTATTTCCAAAGATATGTTTAAAGATTTTTTATGCATACTAAAAACACAAAGAAGGGAATTTAAGGAGATGGGACCTGGATAAACTGACTAAACCAGAGGTTGTGCAGAGTTTCAGGGACAGTATAAGGGAACAATTGACAGGAATGGGGGAAAGAAATACAGTAGAAGACGAATGGGTAGCTTTGAGGGATGAAGTAGTGAAGGCAGCAGAGGATCAAGTAGGTAAAAAGACGAGGGCTAGTAGAAATCCTTGGGTAACAGAAGAAAAATTGAATTTAATTGATGAAAGGAGAAAATATAAAAATGCAGTAAATGAAGCAGGCAAAAAGGAATACAAACGTCTCAAAAATGAGATCGACAGGAAGTGCAAAATGGCGAAGCAGGGATGGCTAGAGGACAAATGTAAGGATGTAGAGGCTTATCTCACTAGAGGTAAGATAGATACAGCCTACAGGAAAATTAAAGAGACCTTTGGAGAAAAGAGAGCCACTTGTATGAATATCAACAGCTCAGATGGAAACCCAGTTCTAAGCAAAGAAGGGAAAGCAGAAAGGTGGAAGGAGTATATAGAGGGTCTATACAAGGGCGATGTACTTGAGGACAATGTTATGGAAATGGAAGAGGATGTAGATGAAGATGCAATGGGAGACGCGATACTGCGTGAAGAGTTTGACAGAGCACTGAACGGCCTGAGTCGAAACAAGGCCCCGGGAGTAGACAGCATTGCATTAGAACTACTGACGGCCTTGGGAGAGCCAGTCCTGACAAAACTCTACCATCTGGTGAGCAAGATGTTCGAAACAGGCGAAATACCCTCAGACTTCAAGAAGAATATAATAATTCCAATCCCAAAGAAAGCAGGTGTTGAAAGATGTGAAAATTACCGAACTATCAGTTTAATAAGTCACAGCTGCAAAATACTAATGCGAATTCTTTACAGACGAATGGAAAAACTGGTAGAAGCCGACCTCGGGGAAGATCAGTTTGGATTCCGTAGAAATATGGGAACACGTGAGGCAATACTGACCTTACGACTTATCTTAGAAGAAAGATTAAGGAAAGGCAAACCTACATTTCTAGCATTTGTAGACTTAGAGAAAGCTTTTGACAATGTTGACTGGAATACTCTCTTTAAAATTCTAAAGGTGGCAGGGGTAAAATACAGGGAGCGAAAGGCTATTTACAATTTGTACAGAAACTAGATGGCAGTTATAAGAGTCGACGGACATGAAAGGGAAGCATTGGTTGGGAAGGGAGTGAGACAGGGTTGTAGCCTCTCCCCGATGTTATTCAATCTGTATATTGAGCAAGCAGTAAAGGAAACAAAAGAAAAATTCGGAGTAGGTATTAAAATCCAGGGAGAAGAAATAAAAACTTTGAGGTTCACCGATGACATTGTAATTCTGTCAGAGACAGCAAAGGACTTGGAAGAGCAGTTGAACGGAATGGACAGTGTCTTGAAAGGAGGGAAGATGAACATCAACAAAAGCAAAACGAGGATAATGGAATGTAGTCGAATTAAGTCGGGTGATGCTGAGGGAATTAGATTAGGAAATGAGACACTTAAAGTAGTAAAGGAGTTTTGCTATTTGGGGAGCAAAATAATTGATGATGGTCGAAGTAGAGATGATATAAAATGTAGACTGGCAATGGCAAGGAAAGCGTTTCTGAAGAAGAGAAACTTGTTAACATCGAGTATAGATTTAACTGCCAGGAAGTCGTTTCTGAAAGTATTTGTATGGAGTGTAGCCATGTATGGAAGTGAAACATGGACGATAAATAGTTAGGAGAAGAAGAGAATAGAAGCTTTCGAAATGTGGTGCTACAGAAGAA
The DNA here is from genome assembly GCF_023898315.1 of Schistocerca nitens. Taxonomy (NCBI): domain Eukaryota; kingdom Metazoa; phylum Arthropoda; class Insecta; order Orthoptera; family Acrididae; genus Schistocerca; species Schistocerca nitens. Next base: position 367,317,222 of record NC_064621.1, read on the forward strand.
TGTTGAAGATTAGGTGGGTAGATCACGTAACTAATGAGGAGATATTGAATAGGATTGGGGAGAAGAGAAGTTTGTGGCACAACTTGACTAGAAGAAGGGATCGGTTGGTAGGACATGTCCTGAGGCATCAAGGGATCACAAATTTAGCATTGGAGGGCAGCGTGGAGGGTAAAAATCGTAGAGGGAGACCAAGAGGTGAATACACTAAGCAGATTCAGAAGGATGTAGGTTGCAGTAGGTACTGGGAGATGAAGAAGCTTGCACAGGATAGATTAGCATGGAGAGCTGCATCAAGCCAGTCTCAGGACTGAAGACCACAACAACAACAAAAACACAAAGCTGGAAAGCTTCATTTGACACAGAGACAATACAATAAATATTATGCAATGATATATTGAATGTTTTAGAACCTAAGAATACGAGTACAAAACTGAATATACAATGTTTGACTACCCTAAACGAAAAACAAAAAGATGCAGTGCTTCAATTTGACATTAGTACGGAACAAAAATAATGCATTGATATACTTAATGTTTTAGAATCTAAAGATATGAATATACATCCGTGAATGCAATGTTTGACTAATCTCAACACGGAACTACTGAAACTATACAAATATTATTTAGTATCCTCAACCTTTACTAACTAATACTGACGTAATAGATACAGAGTATTTACCAAGAAACTGTATTCAGGCATTAAAACTTCTTGGAAAGACAGGTCAAAGAAGTACCGAAAGACTACTATGGTGTATTATGCACAAAAATGTGGTGGACTGGGAAAGGAGTGGGGAGAGAGGCAGAGGAGAGCAAGGAGAGAAATCAAAGTGGAGAGAACGAAACAGTCTCAGAATTTACTGCGAGAATGTCGTTTTGATGTGAGAAGATTATTAACCGCTGTTGATACTTTAGCAAGGCTGAATCATGGGACTGTATTTGATATTTTACTATTGGGTCAGGATTCTCTGACTGTTGTTTATTAACGGCCAAAATTTCCATTAACGTTGGTTTACTGCTTTCATTTGATATATGGAGAACTTGATATTTAATGTCAAACAAATGGAATTCGCTCAGGGCGTACTCTGCAAAGGTGTAATCACTCCGTTTTAGCCTCCAATTTCTTTCTCATTCAGTCAGCTTAGTATATACAACCCTGTCTGACTGACCTACATATGCCTTTCCACACAAACTGCAGGAAGAGCTATAAACTCAATTCTATTCTATGTATTCCTGGTGTAGAAAGCTAGTGTATATTTTCTAGATTTCAATTTATTAGCTATGCCTGTGAAGTCCTGCCCTTATATTACATGGGGACCCAATTCTTGGTAGGATTTAGTGCCTTCTGAGAAGGATACATAAGTTCTATTATCCTCTTTCTACTGGTTCTCTTAACTAAACCATCAGTTACGGTAGGATTATAATCATTACTGTATGTAATGTCTTTAATTATTTTCAATTACCTTTAAATATCTGATATGGTTGAGTATCTCGATAAATCGGCTTTAGAATAAGGGATAATAATATAGGATTTTCTTTTAAACATGGCTGCTTAGTTCAGTGACCGTTTACAAATTAAAGTTAAAGCAATTACAGCCCTAGGTCACAAAATTTAAGTCTTTTGACCAGTTTTCAACAATTCTGTGAGCAACAGACGGTTGCTACCTGTGGCTTTATTGGTATGAACAGCCCATAGTGGCTCGCCTTCCATTTATTTATAAATTTTTGTGACTAAAGCCCTTCTAGCTTGATATTTATCTTATACGTGACATGTAAGTACTGTTTCTTTCTTGTACTGTTAGCCAGTACATACACACTTATATAACAAAATTTTCTCATAAATTTGTGCTTATGTTATAGGCCAATTTGAATATTTAATTTCTGAAGGCACTCATAGAATTGAAACCTGGTCAAAAGACATAAATTTCATGACCGAGGGTTGTAATAGCTTTAAATTTAATTATAGAGGATATTATGCTACTAAATATGTACCAGCCCCGCAAATTACACCCTTTCCTGATCTATATAAATGACCTGGGTGACAATCTGAGCAGTTCTCTTAGGTTGTTCGCAGATGATGCTGTAATTTACCGTCTAGTAAGGTCATCCGAAGACCAGTATCAGTTGCAAAGCGATTTAGAAAATATTGCTGTATGGTGTGGCAGGTGGCAGTTGACGCTAAATAACGAAAAGTGTGAGGTGATCCACATGAGTTCCAAAAGAAATCCGTTGGAATTCGATTACTCGATAAATAGTACAATTCTCAAGGCTGCCAATTCAACTAAGTACCTGGGTGTTAAAATTACGAACAACTTCAGTTGGAAAGACCACATGGATAGTATTGTGGGGAAGGCGAGCCAAAGGTTGCGTTTCATTGGCAGGACACTTAGAAGATGCAACAAGTCCACTAAAGAGACAACTTACACTACACTCGTTCGTCCTCTGTTAGAATATTGCTGCGCGGTGTGGGATCCTTACCAGGTGGGATTGACGGAGGACATCGAAAGGGTGCAAAAAAGGGCAGCTCGTTTTGTATTATCACGTAATAGGGGAGAGAGTGTGGCAGATATGATACGCGAGTTGGGATGGAAGTCATTAAAGCAAAGACGTTTTTCGTCGCGGCGAGATCTATTTACGAAATTTCAGTCACCAACTTTCTCTTCCGAATGCGAAAATATTTTGTTGAGCCCAACCGAGGAACTGTCATCAAAATAAAATATGAGAAATCAGAGCTCGAACAGAAAGGTTTAGGTGTTCGTTTTTCCCGCGCGCTGTTCGGGAGTGGAATGGTAGAGAGATAGTATGATTGTGATTCTATGAACCCTCTGCCAAGTACTTAAATGTGAAATGCAGAGTACTCATTTAGATGTAGATGTATTTGCCGGGAAGTGGCTAGAGTAAATGTTTAGTGGCTGCAAGTTAATAGCTGGTGAAAAAGCAACACTGGCATACTCCTGTCAAAAATTAAACTAAACTAAACTCCATCCGAACATGCCTCGAAAGACTCTTACGGTACTGACCTTAGCCTATAGGTGTCAGCGGATGCGGATATGAAGGGGGGGGGGGGTACCTCCTCAATTTGCCTCACAAGGACTGAGTGCACTGCGCTTGCCAACAACGTTAAGCAGACCGAACGGTCACCCATCCAAGTGCTAGCCCAGCTCGATCACTTCGGTGATCTGGCGGAAACCGGTGTTTTCACTGCGGCAAGGCCGTTTGCGTAATGATAATGAAAGTTTCCCTTAAGCAATTACAATATGTACTATGCGCCTGACACAGAGCGGCCCCCTAATGAGCTCGACAAGTCTTTACGACGGCGGCGATAAAGAGTGATTGTTCTAACAAAAGCGCTTACCTGCATTTTCAGAGGCTGAAGCTGATGTCACGTTCCCGACTTAAACATACATCGAAGTAGGCCATGTGGCTAAACTCAAGCCTCAAAGACATTCCGGGGCTACAAGAGATCGATTGTGAGGGAAGCAACGATCTGTTTCATCTTCAGACATTGGTACATTAGCGTGAGCTGTAAACAGCGATGGTATGAGGAGATATCTTTTCAAATATAACGTATTCATAATCCAAAACCGGCAGTGTTCACCTGAGACAAAGGTAACGTAGAAGCAGATCAAAAGGAATTTTAACGTATCGTCGACGAAAGCGTCGGTAGAGACGGAGTACAGGCTTCGACTGGGGAAAGAATTCACTATGTCCTTTAAAAAGGAACGTTTCCCCTATTTACATGAAAGTAACTTCGGAGTGTTGTAGGACCATTATGAGAGTTATACGACCATTACTTTTCAGTATGCACACTGGTGTCCAAAATTAAAGCAATAAAAGGAAATTTTGTAAGGTTGCGTTTCTATTGCCACAAAAGAGTATAAACAGGTGATAGTAAAGTAGAAACAATGTAAAGAATACAGATTGTAATCAACTGCAACATACATAACGATAGGCAAAAATGTTCTTCGCTTTTTTTCGACTTAACGGATTTGCACACACAGTCTGGCAACTGATTAATGTTCTCAGTATCAGATGTAACCACCTCTGGCACCAATACAGGCCTGACAACGACTGGACATGCTGCGAACGATGTCATCAATCTCATGTTGAGGCAATAACATCCATTTTTCCTGCAGAGCTGCTCACAAGTCTTGGAGAGTGGGCGGTGGATGCCGACGTGGTGCAATCCATGTCCCTAGTGATTCCCAGACATGCTCTACGGGATTCAAATCAGGAGAGCGAGCAGACCACGCCATGCGTGCAATATTTTCAGTTCCCAACAAAACATCGACCATCCGTGCTCTATGAGGTCGAGCATTATCGTCCATCAATACGAAGTCTGGGCCCACAGCACCTCGGAACAACCACGCATGAGATCCCAAGATCTCCCCACGGTACCTGACAGCAGTTAAATCTTGCTGATTCACCCGTACAATTTCCTGAAGAGGTGTTCGAATGACCAACATAATCCCCGACCACACCATTAGGGATATCCCTCGATATCGTTCCATCCAGATGCGAATCCGCCGAGTGTCACTCTCCAGACTAAATACGGACTCATCTGTGAAAAGAACATCGGCCCACAGTTCGACCATCCAGGTGGCATGTTGATGGCTCCACTCTAGACGTTCCCTTCTGTGAAGACACGCCAGACGTAAACAGATAGCAGAACTATAGAGGCCACTCTGCTGAAGCCTACTGTACACCTTTTGCCTCGATGCTGCGAGGTCAGATGCCAGTTGCAGTGCCCTTAGAGCCAAATAACGGTCCAGTCTTTCTGATGTCACACATGGTCCGGCCCTGTCCTGGTCTCCAGGATACAGTTTCGGTTTCTATAAACTGTTGCCTCATCTGAGAAACAACAGAACGATTCACATTAAGCCATCGGCTCACAACAGTCTGCTACTCTCCTGCTTCCTATCTTCCTATGGCCCTCCACAGCAGGGAGTCTATATGCGTCTTCTCTGTGCCATTTAGCACCGTATGTGACTGTGTACACGTCTGTTGTGGATGTGTACACGTCTGTTGTGGATGTGAGGCTATCCTACAAACACTACCTTGCTTGATAGGCGCCATGACGTCATTGCTGGCGTGGTTGTCTATTGATCGGAATGTCATCTTCCATGCAGAACACCATCGTAACGTCATCTGTTGACAATTTGTATGATTATGTCGTGAATTAGAAACAGGACGGGGAAATAGCAGTTTGTTTCTTCAGTTATGGGCATATGAGTTCATTTTAACTGAAGAAATTGAGATATCTCGAAAATAACACATCGGATAAGAAAGTTATAATTCCAATTTTTTTTGTCTCGGAGGGACCCGCACTCTGTATAACAGATTACGATTCTACGGCAAAATCTACATACGTTTTGTCTGAAGCATTTTCCTCATTTCGCCACATAGGGCGCTTAATCGATGGAATAGAAATAGCTACACAGTCGTACTTTACGACATTCTACTCAATGGCCCTTGAATATCCAGTGGCACATCGGGCCCCAAGTCCATGCTGCAGGGATAGAACATTTCATAACTTCTATTTGCAACTCCCATTCGTAACGTTGTATTCCTTCAAAATAGCGAACAGGTGACTACTCGACGCCCCACGTGGCCGTTGGCGAACTACGACGTATCATAACAGACAGTACTCTGCGACTGGACCTCACGTATCGTGCAGACGTAGAACTGATAGCAGCTGTAAATATTACAACACTTCCACAGTGTTTATTGACTGCACACACACCTAGTATTTGGAAAACAGATTTGCAAGTGGACGAACGAATGCTACAGTCACAGAATAAAAAACTGAAATGGTCCTGATTGACGGAGAACGTAATGTCGAGACTGTTGTTGCCCTGTATGCTGAGCGTTTTCCAGAGAAAGCTCTGATGCTACATGTGAAAATAAACCGAAAATGTCCCGTGAACATTTGCCCGATTTTCGATCGTGATGGACAGAATATTGGTGGGACAGAGACCATATCCATTTTGCAAGAGGTGTTCAGAAAGTTCTCCACCCATCTCAATACATTTGTCAACGCTTTGGAGGGCTTTAATGCGGCGACAGCATCGGTGATGCGAGCGATCGGCGACGCGAGTGAAAATTTCTTCATGTGTATCCACCTTCGTAGCGTACGCTTCCTCCTATAACCAGACGCATAAACAAAACTTTAATGGAGTAACCGCCTGTGATCTGGGATGCCAGTTAATGGGTCCACCGCGGCCAATCCACGGCTGAGGAAATTTGTTATTCGGATACTGGGATACTTGTTTGGTACCGGTGATTCAACGTGTTGCAGATACATTTACCGTCGTTGCTCTAATGTCACGTCTTCCAAAAGTGGAAGAAGATCTTCTATTGGCAAATGTGCATATGCTGTGGCTGTCATGCAGTTTGATAGGACCACACGCTTTATCAACAGGCCATCAATCATACCACACCAGACGTTCGCTGAGAACCTAACATGGAATTTTGTTTCTCTAGTGCCATATGGGTCCTCCATCGCCCATGTACGAGAATTGTGGGTGTTCTTGATAGCACTGCGTGTAAATGTGGCCTCATCTGTAAATAAAAAGCATCAAAGAATTGTTGTCTGCTTACTGAGTCTCCTAGAGGCATGTGTTTCATGGGTTGTAAATGGAATGGGTACAAGTCCTGCGAATTTAACGTACGCCACAATCGCGTTTTTTGGAATATTGAGCTGACGGCTAATGTACCGTGTTGGTGTTGGGACTCCATTGTACCATTGTAATACTGTCTTCCCTTTCCTCAACTGATTCGGCTGCCTCACGTTCTGATGCTATATATACGGTGGGTAGTGTACTGTTTGAAAAACCCTGGGTAACACCTCGGTGCAGGGAGTTTGTCGATTAGGTAAACGTCTCCGGTATTCTCTCACAGTCTCAAGGGCGCTGCGATTACAGTACCTGTACAAAAACAACATGTCTGAGTATTCCGCTTGGGTGACTGTATGCGGCATGTTGATATTCACGTGCATAATGGAGTTGCTCAGTTAAACAACACTCAAGCACGACGCGCACATGACCTCACGACAGTGCTTAGCTTCGGTGATCTGATGGGAACCGGTATTATCACTGCGGAAAGGCCGTTGGCGCTTGCGGTGCATGTATCCTGTATCCGTGGAATTAACTCAGTGATGTGAGCTCTACTCCCGAAACCCTTTTCTGGGGTTTATGTTACTAACATTAATGGTTGTACCCTAAAGTATTTATAACCGCTGCTTCCGGCCCCCTGGGACGGACAACATTAGAAGTATCGAGTACGTTGCGACGTTTAAGGGGCTGTTGCACAACGGCCGCGATATTCCAGAATTTGAAACACGAACAGCTGCTAGCATGAGTTTCTTAGAAGTAGATACCTTAGGGGTTGCGAAGCAACTCAAATCGCTTGATACGGGCAAGTCTTCAGGTCCAGATTGTATACCGATTAGGTTCCTTTCAGATTACGCTGATACAATAGCTCCCTACTTAGGAATCATATACAACCGCTCGCTCACCGATAGATCTGTACCTACAGACTGGAAAATTGCGCAGGTCGCACCAGTGTTTAAGAAGGGTAGTAGGAGTAATCCATCGAACTACAGACCTATATCATTGACGTCGGTTTGCAGTAGGGTTTTGGAGCATATCAAACATTATGAATCACCTCGAAGGGAACGATCTATTGATACGTAATCAGCATGGTTTCAGAAAACATCGTTCTTGTGCAACGCAGCTAGCTCTTTATTCGCACGAAGTAATGGCCGCTATCGACAGGGGATCTCAAGTTGATTCCGTATTTCTAGATTTCCGGAAAGCTTTTGACACCGTTCCTCACAAGCGACTTCTAATCAAGCTGCGGGCCTATGGGGTATCGTCTCAGTTGTGCGACTGGATTCGTGATTTCCTGTCAGGAAGGTCGCAGTTCGTAGTAATAGACGGCAAATAATCGAGTAAAACTGAAGTGATATCAGGTGTTCCCCAGGGAAGCGTCCTGGGACCTCTGCTGTTCCTGATCTATATAAATGACCTGGGTGACAATCTGAGCAGTTCTCTTAGGTTGTTCGCAGATGATGCTGTAATTTACCGTCTAGTAAGGTCATCCAAAGACCAGTGTCAGTTGCAAAGCGATTTAGAAAAAATTGCTGTATGGTGTGGCAGGTGGCAGTTGACGCTAAATAACGAAAAGTGTGAGGTGATCCACATGAGTTCCAAAAGAAATCTGCTGGAATTCGATTACTCGATAAATAGTACAATTCTCAAGGCTGTCAATTCAACTAAGTACCTGGGTGTTAAAATTACGAACAACTTCAGTTGGAAAGACCACATAGATAATATTGTGAGGAAGGCGAGCCAAAGGTTGCGTTTCATTGGCAGGACACTTAGAAGATGCAACAAGTCTACTAAAGAGACAGCTTTCACTACACTCGTTCGTCCTCTGTTAGAATATTGCTGCGCGGTGTGGGATCCTTACCAGGTGGGATTGACGGAGGACATCGAAAGGCTGCAAAAAAGGGCAGCTCGTTTTGTATTATCACGTAATAGGGGAGTGAGTGTGGCAGATATGATACGCGAGCTGGGATGGAAGTCATTAAAGCAAAGACGTTTTTCGTCGCGGCGATATCTATTTACGAAGTTTCAGTCACCAACTTTCTCTTCCGAATGCGAAAATATTTTTTTGAGCCCAACCCACATAGGTAGGAATGATCGTCAAAATAAAATAAGAGAAATCAGAGCTCGAACAGAAAGGTTTAGATGGTCGTTTTTCCCGCGCGCTGTTCGGAAGTGGAATGGTAGAGAGATAGTATGATTGTGGTTCGATGAACCCTCTGCCAAGCACTTAAATGTGAATTGCGGAGTAGACATGTAGATGTAGATAGATGTAGATGTCTGCAGGCTCCGCAGGCGGCCGACAGCTGGGAGGGCGTGCGCGACGCCCTGGAGGAGGGGTCGGCGTGCGTGCAGGAGCCGGGAGGCCCCGAGGCGGGCTCCGAGGACTGCCTCTACCTGAACGTGCACGTGCCGCTCAACAGCTCCGCGCCCTTCGCCGTCTACGTGCTGATCCCCGGCGGCGGCTTCACGGGGGGCAGCGGCGCCACCCGCATCTACGGGCCAGACTTGTTCATCGAAGAGGGCGTGGCCGTCGTTGCCATCAACTATCGCCTGGGACCTCTCGGTAAAGCCCCTCTTACTCGAGCGACTTGCTTGTCTCAATCGACTACTCGTGGCAGGTTATGTCTACTGTGGAGCAAATAAGTGGCGCGTTGTTCCTGTACCGAGGCTCTCTATCACGAGTGGTTGTTTGTGTTTACACGTTGATGCCAAAATTGTACAGGTTCTCATAGTCCTGTACGATGTAAGTCAGGTTATAAAGGACCGATCTTCTTATAAAAAGTGCCCCCCCCCCCCCCCCAGGGCCAACCCTTTTCCTTTCCCCTCCTCCCATAGCGAATTTTCTTCCCTTGCCTCCCCCTCTGAGATCCTGTACCCCATCCTCAACTCTTTCCCCCCCGCGACCTTCCCTCCCCGGCCCTCTTTGGCGCCCCCCCCCCACCCGTCTCCCCCCTCTCCCTTCTTCCCTTCTCCCTCATCTCCATCCGCCTGGCACATCCTCTGTTTGCTCATCATCATCGGTGTGCTACGTCAGTGTAGTGTTTGGTGCTGTTCTCCTGTGCGTCGAGAGCTGTGACTTTAATTGTGTGCTGGACTTGTACATAGTGTTACTATCAGTCATCGTTATGTGCTACGCCCTCCATCGATAATTTTACGCTGAAGCCATACTTCACCTTCTGTTCTTTTAATTGTCCTTGTGGTTTTTTGTGCTCAATACTTTTTAAGGTTTTTGTCTCCATTTTACAGTCGCCCCCTTTTTGTCTGTTCTCGTCCATTATGTTCCTCCTTTTTTATATTTTTGTCCGTCATATTTTCTCCTTTGTAATTTTAAATGTCTTCTGTTGTATCATTATTGTCTTTTGGCTGAAGAACAGCGCATATGCTGCTGCCAGCCCGCCCCGTTGGGGAATTGAAATTCAATAAAGAAAATAAAAATATAAAAAAATGTCCAAATGTGTGTGAAATCTTATGGGACTTAACTGCTAAGGTCATCAGTCCCTACGCCTACACACTACTTAACCTAAATTATCCTAAGGTCAGACACACACGCCCATGCCCGAGGGAGGACTCGAACCTCCGCTGGGATCAGCTGCACAGTCCATGACTACAGCGCTTCAGACCGCTCGGCTAATCCCGTGCGGCAAAATTATAAAAAGTCGCAATATACACTGACGGGAAAAAAATATCAGCACCAAAAAATTATTGGTGTAGAGTAATGAAATTTCGGGAATACATTTGTCTAGGTAACATATGCAAATGATTAAAATTACGAGATCACAGGTTAATGTACGTGCGAGATAAGCCATTACAAATTTGAGATGCTGGTACATTAACAACCCGTGTAACCGTCACAATGTTGAATGCAAACGTGTGTGCATTGTGTTCCACAGATGCCGGATGTCGGTTTGTGGAGCGGTGATCCATGCTGTTGCACTTGTTCGGTCAGTATAGGGACGATTAATGCTGTTTGCGGATGACTCTGGACTTGTCGTCCGCTGACGCCCCATATGTACTCGACTGGAGTCAGGGCTAGTGATCGAGCAGGCTAAGGTAACATTTCGACACTGTAGAGCATGCTGGGTTACAACGGCGGTATGTGGGCGAGCGTTATCCTATTGGAAAATACCCTATGGTGTGCTGTTAATGAACGGCAGGTCGAATCACCAGATTGACGTTCAGGTTTTCACTTAGGGTGCTTGGAATAACCACTAGAGCGCTCTGCTTTCTTACGAAATCGCACCCGAGACCATAAATCTAGGTGTAGTTCGCCGGCTGGAGTGGCAGAGCGGTTCTAGGCGCTTCAGTCTGGAACCGCACGACCGCTACGGTCGAAGGTTCGAATCCTGCCTCGGGCATTGATGTGTGTGATGTCCTTAGGTTAGTTAGGTTTAAGTAGTTGTAAGTTCTAGGGGACTGATGACCTCAGATGTTAAGTCCCATAGTGCTCAGAGCCAGTTCAGTTCAACCAGGTGTAGTTCCAGTGTGAATAACACGCAGACGAGTTGATTGCAGCCCCTCAACTGGCCACCTGCTAACCAATACACGGCCATCACTGTCACAATCGCGAGACCAGTTTCCAATGGGCTCTCCTTTGACACCACTTTGGTCGCAAATGGCAGTATTTTGGGGTCAGTGGAATGCACGCTACAAGGCTTCTAGCTCAGAGCTGTCCTTGAAGTAACTGATTTGTAAAAGTTTGTTGTGTCACTTCGGTGCCAACTGCTGCTTAGCTTGCTGTTGCAGAAGTAGTACGATGTGCCAGAGCTGCATGTCGAACACGATGGTCATTCCTCTCGGTTGTCTCACATGACTGTCCGCAGTCCGGTCTTCTTGCGACCGTACATTTTCGTAACCCTTGCTGCCAGCAATCACGTACAGTGGCTGCATATCAGCCAAGTCTTTCTACGATATCGCAGAGTGAACGTCCAGCTTCTCGTAGCCCTATTACACGACCTCGTTCAGACTCAGTGAGGTGCTGAAAATAGTGTCATTGTCACCTTTTGGCATTCTTGACAAACATCTCAACATGTCCAATCCCAAAGCTGACTAACGGTCGCGACAGTTGCAACGTATATTTACAGAAATCTTGATTTGCATCCTTATAGAGGTGCTACTAGGTGCATTCTTCTGTGACTAGTGTGAAATTTTAAAAGGCATCATCTTTCAGATATAGGAACTATCCTACCAATTGTCGTTTACGTCGCACAACTCCTTCTTGGTGTTGCGATTTTTTCCCCGTCAGCGAAATATCAGAATTAAGAAACTAGCCATTACTAGGGGTATTCGTAAACTTTCTTAAAAAAATCTAACTAGCGTTAGCCCATCTCTGCACAATCACCCATCAGTGAGACAGATTAATCTAAGTCCCGTACGAGTTGGGGCATAGCGTGTGCGTTCGCACAAGGTCAATAACCGGGTAGCCATGTTTTAACTGTATGTGAAAGTAGTATCGTTGGGGACATGTTGAAAATGTGTGTCCCGACCGTGTCTCGAACCCGGAATCTCCTGCTTACATGACAGACGCTCTATCCAACTGAGCCACCGAGGGCACAGAGGATAGCGCGCCTGCAGGGACTTATCCCTTGCACGCTCCCCGTGAGACCCACATTCCCAACATGTCCACACCACTACATTCGTAGTGCGCCTAATAGATGTTTGCCCATCACACTCATTACTCGTGGCTCAGTTGGATAGAGCGTCTGCCTTGTAAGCAGGAGATCCAGCGTTAGAGTCCCGGTCGGGGCACACATTTTCAATATGTCCCCAATGATGTATATCAACGCATGTTTGCAGCTAGGGTGTCGATTTAATTATCATTTCATTCTAGAGAAGCTGCACGGTCATCAATGGTATTTGTTCTTTCGGGAACAGATACTACCTTCATATACAGTTTCCGTTAGTTTAAGTAGCGTGTAAGTTTAGGGACCGATGACCTCAGCAGTTTGGTCTCTTTGGAATTCACACGCAATTGAAACATTTGCAACTCGAAAATCATCTCGTTGTCTTTGTGCAAATACCTGCCACGCAATAGCCTATTCATCCGAGGAGCAAAATACGGGAGGCCATATAGGAGGAGGGAGAAGGTGAGAGGGGGTTGCTACATTTGATAGTCCAAAAAATGAGCATGTGTTAATATTTCGTGTGCTGAATTAGCTGCGGTGTTGTCGTGGAGGAAAAAACACTCCCTGCCTTGTACATCTTCCAACAACTCCATCTGATGCATGTGGACGTACTGCAATGTCTGCCAACACATCTCACACGCGCTCGTTAGGATTAAGTAGGGGAAGCAGGAAGGCCAGTCCATTCGCCAAAAATCCTCTCGTTCCAAGAGTTCCTTGACCTGCGTGGTTCTATGCAGTCGCGCATTATCATTCATAAAAATGAAGTCAGGGCCGAATGAACCCCTGAAAAGACTCACCTGACGAAAAAGTAGAGTGCGGCAACAACGTTGATTGGTGGGAGTATCGTGTTCAAAGACATGAACGTCAGTACAACCATGCAACATTACACCATAACACCTGGCCCACCAAATGATCTTCATGGGTGCATTAGGTGTTCCCATCTCTCGCCAAATGAGGGCACGTCCACCACAAGAACTCCTTATCAGCTTTGTAGGGGCAGGTTGCAGGGCATGCACTCCGTCCGTAGTGCCACATACCCTATTAATAACCATGTCCTGCCATTTTGTAATGACCAGGGGACCATCATATACAGCAGTGACTTCAGTGTAATTATTTTCTTTGAATAAAAGTATCGTTTCTGTTCGAATCATCCTTATTTCTTTGAGTTATCTTCTGTATTATATTGCAAAAGTTCTTTCTATGTAAGGTCCAAGAGTCATCGAGCTATGTTACTTGGCAGTGACACATCATGCGAAAGTTGTTTCGTCCTTAAGTTTTGCAAAAAATGGTTCAAATGGCTCTGAGCACTATGCGACTTAACTTCTGAGGTCATCAGTCGCCTACAACTTAGAACTAATTAAACCTAACTAACCTAAGGACATCACACACATCCACGCCCGAGGCAGGATTCGAACCTGCGACCGTAGCGGTCGCTCGGCTCCAGACTGTAGCGCCTAGAACCGCACGGCCACTCCGGCCGGCTAAGTTTTGCACACTGGTGTTTTAGTATAATGTGTGATACTATTCTATGAACTTTGCAATATTAACTGTAGAGAGAGTATATAAAATGGTGATTAGATTTACAAGATCAAATGACAGCTCTAATCCACCAGATAAAAGAAATGCAGCAGTAAGAGACTATTGTTATCAGCGGTCACATTCGTGTAAGCGGTCTCCGTATTCGAAAATAGTTCTTTCTAATATTGTCCTGTCCGTAAGAGGAAGTTACGTTTTTCTCTCCTTCTTATGAAGTTTCACCACGGGATTTATGTTCTGCTATTACACAACGAACAGGATTTCTGTTGGATACCTCTAGTAGATTTATGACGGATACGCCATCTACAGCGGATGCCGAAAATTTAATTTCATTGCTAGATTACTTTCATTAACGCAATGTTAGTAGGACCCATAGTGTCCACTCTTATTCACTCTTGAAAGATGTGAAAATTACCGAACTATCAGTTTAATAAGTCACAGCTGCAAAATACTAACGCGACTTCTTTACAGACGAATGGAAAAACTAGTAGAAGCGGACCTCGGGGAAGATCAGTTTGGATTCCGTAAAAATGTTGGAACTCGTGAGGCAATTCTAACCTTACGACTTATCTTAGAAGAAAGATTAAGAAAAGGCAAACCTACGTTTCTAGCATTTGTAGACTTAGAGAAAGCTTTTGACAACGTTAACTGGAATACTCTCTTTCAAATTCTGAAGGTGGCAGGGGTAAAATACAGGGAGCGAAAGGCTATTTACAATTTGTACAGAAACCAGATGGCAGTTATAAGAGTCGAGGGGCATGAAAGGGAAGCAGTGGTTGGGAAAGGAGTGAGACAGGGTTGTAGCCTCTCCCCGATGTTATTCAATCTGTATATTGAGCAAGCAGTAAAGGAAACAAAAGAAAAATTCGGAGTAGGTATTAAAATTCATGGAGAAGAAGTAAAAACTTTGAGGTTCGCCGATGACATTGTAATTCTGTCAGAGACAGCAAAGGACTTGGAACAGCAGTTGAACGGAATGGACAGTGTCTTGAAAGGAGGATATAAGATGGACATCAACAAAAGCAAAACGAGGATAATGGAATGTAGTCAAATTAAATCGGGTGATGCTGAGGGGATTAGATTAGGAAATGAGACACTTAAAGTAGTAAAGGAGTTTTGCTATTTAGAGAGTAAAATAACTGATGATGGTCGAAGTAGAGAGGATGTAAAATGTAGACTGGCAATGGCAAGGAAATCGTTTCTGAAGAAGAGAAATTTGTTAACATCGAGTATAGATTTAAGTGTCAGGAAGTCGTTTCTGAAAGTTTGTATGGAGTGTAGCCATGTATGGAAGTGAAAGATGGACAATAAATAGTTTGGACAAGAGAATAGAAGCTCTCGAAATGTGGTGCTACAGAAGAATGCTGAAGATAAGGTGGGTAGATCACGTAACTAATGAGGAGGTATTGAATAGGATTGGGGAGAAGAGAAGTTTGTGGCACAACTTGACTAGAAGAAGGGATCAGTTGGTAGGACATGTTTTGAGGCATCAAGGGATCACTAATTTAGCATTGGAGGGCAGCGTGGAGGGTAAAAATCGTAGAGGGAGACCAAGAGATGAATACACTAAGCAGATTGAAAAGGATGTAGGTTGCAGTAGGTACTGGGAGATGAAGAAGCTTGCACAGGATAGAGTAGCATGGAGAGCTGCATCAAACCAGTCTCAGGACTGGAGACCACAACAACAACAGTTCTATGGAACCCACGTGTAGTAAATCCTTTTCCAGTACCTTCCTCTTGCTCATGAATGCCACATTGTCTTGATCTCCCAGTGAGAAATGTAGACCTGACTATGTCTTTGATTAGTTGTACGATTATGTACATAAAATGTCTCGCTTTTTCCAGGTTATCTAAGCACACAAGATGAAGTGATCCCAGGAAACGCGGGTATGAAGGACCAGGTGCTGGCTCTGCGGTGGGTAAATCAGAACATCGCAGCCTTCGGTGGAGACCCTGGGAGAATAACTGCCGGTGGTTCTAGTGCCGGCGGCTGTTCAGTGTCGCACCACCTCTTGTCGCCCAGCTCTGCAGGTAAGCAGCTGCCGACGTGGACAACCTTCTGTGTTGAATGTTTTCTCAGCGCTGCAGTAAATGACAGTGACAATTGTGACCTGTGACTATAAATGACCAAGTCATAAAAAGCGTCCACAGTAACTATTACACTAAATAAGCTAATACTCACTCTTGGTTCCTTTTTATTGTATAAACCTTTACAATTTTATCTTCGTACATCCATATTTAAATTGGACGATGGTGGAACATCAGCTGGTATAATTTTTATTAAAAATTAAACTCCTCCAGCTGTACTTAAGATTTCACATTTATTTGACTACTAGCTTCGACGTTCCGTCAATGCCACCTTCAGGCTCGTACACTTGTTGATATCAGTTGTGTGTCGCTAAGTACTAGAAGTACGCGGTGAGACCAATACGTGCTTCACATGGATGGCGGGCAGTAACTTCAGACAGTATTGCCCGCCATCCATGTGGAGCACGTGTTGGTATCACCGCGGACTTCTAGTACTCAGCCACACGCAATTGATATCATCAAAGAGCCTGAAGATGGCCTTGACGTAATGTCGAAACTAGTAGCCAAATAAATGTGAAATCTTAAGTACAGCTGGAGGAGTTCCGTTTTCAATTAAATTTTTCAATTTTACTCGTTTCGGCTTTAAACCACCTTCAGAATCTGTTATGTAGAGAAACACAAATGAAAAGTAGTTATCTTACAAAGTACTAAATGTCACAGCACATATACATAAAACCGATACATACCGTATTAAGAGGACATCGATACACAGTATCTTGTCAAAAATTCCACTGTATAAAAGTGCCATGAGCCGGCCGCGGTGGTCTAGCGGTTCAAGGCGCTCAGTCCGGAACCGCGCGACTGCTACGGTCGCAGGTTCGAATCCTGCCTCTGGCATGGATGTGTGTGATGTCCTTAGGTTAGTTAGGTTTAAGTATTTCTAAGTTCTAGGGGACTGATGACCACAGATGTTAAGTCCCATAGTGCTCAGAGCCATTTTTAAGTGCCATGAGTACTTATACTGACAGTCACAGAGGTTGCCTGAAGTAACATAAGCAGTGGCAATTAGGTGCAGGCACGCTTTAGAATATGTTATCAGTAACTTTTAGTAATATAAATAAAGTAATTTTCTACGAAAGAAACAAAATCTATAAACGCAAATAAAATGTGATGTGCTCTAGAGTCTAGTGTAACGACGGAACCGCTTTCCACACTAATATACGAGGGCTGGAACTTAAATAGTGGCAACTATTTATTCACAAATGATACAAAAGAGTTACATGTTTGCACCTGTTACTGTCCTTCAAAGTAGTCACCAGCGTTGTGTAGAACCCGTAGCCAGCGATGTGGAAGGCATAGTATACCCTTAGCAGAGGTTGTTCTGTTGATGGTGCGAATGGAGCGGTCTAATGTTATGGTAATTCTCGTGTACGACTGTGATGGTGTTATCCTAACTCATTACGTTTCTCCACGGCAGACCGTCAATGCACAGAATTACTGTTCGTTTTGGAGCATCACCTGCGACCGGCTTTGCGAAAGAAGCGGCGACACTTTCTGCGCAACCCACCCATCATTTTGCACGACAATGCGCGGGCGCATATGGCGCAAGCTGTGGCTGCTCTGTTCGGTCGATGGGACTGGGAAGTACTGTACCATACTCTCCGGACTTAAGTCCTTGTGACTTTGATTTGATTCCGAAGATGAAGGAACCACTTCGTGGCATTCGCTTCAGAACTGTTCCAGAGATTCGACAGGCAGTAGACCGCACCATTCTCACCATCAATAGAACAGGCTCTGATAACGGTATACTACGCCTTCCACATCACTGGCAACGTGTTCTACACAAAGCTGGTGACTACTTTGAAGGACAGTAACAGGTGCAAAAAATGGTTCAAATGGCTCTGAGCACTATGGGACTCAACTGCTGTGGTCATAAGTCCCCTAGAACTTAGAACTACTTAAACCTAACTAACCTAAGGACAGCACACAACACCCAGCCATCACGAGGCAGAGAAAATCCCTGACCCCGCCGGGAATCGAACCCGGGAACCCGGGCGTGGGAAGCGAGAACGCTACCGCACGACCACGAGATGCGGGCGTAACAGGTGCAAACATGTGACTCTTTTGTATCGGTTGTGAATAAATAGTTGCCAGTATTTAAGTTCCAAGCCTCGTATAACTCAATATTTTGAGAAACAAAACATAGTCCAGTTTAAAAATTGCATTGATTGATAGTTCCGTCGGTTATTGGTAGAATATTTTATGCATTATCAATGAAGACACACCCAATTCTGGTGTAATATTCTACAATATTGTAACCGTGGCGAAGCCTATATAGGTCAGTCTGGCAGGGCAATATGAACGCACTTGAAGGTGCACCACAGAAGCTGGAAACTTACAAAAGGGGACTCTACTTTTTCAGATCTACCTACTTAAAGAAAGCCATAATTATAAGGTGCAACATGAAGTATTACAACACATCGATAAAGGACGGAAGATGAACCTTCTTGAGACAGTGGAAATTAATGAACATATGCCCATCTCTCCAACCTTAGTACTGAATGATCGCAGTTACCTTACTCGCCACTTCTAACTGCAGATACTACTCAAAGTCCCATCTAGACCATGCTATAAATTACCCCTCATACTGACATGACCCATTTCTTCTTTATTTCAGTAACTATAATTTCTCTAGTCGTGATAAAAATTGCTATGTACAGTCATAGCTGCTTCACGTACCGGCTTAATCTTATCTATTTTTAATTTTGCACCTATTAAAGGCAAAATTATTTTGTGCAGCCCCACCCTTAGAACATGTTACCAAAGTTTACCGTTAAATTTATTTTCTTCTATGGACAATTTTTGTCATTTGTATGTAGTTCATCAGTTAATGACTCACATATTTTATGTTAGTTATACATGGTGTTTCAGGAGTGATGGTCAATATTCATGGATATGACAGGAATGATCATTCGAAACAAGAAAGTCAGTCCGCAGCTCGTGGTCTCGCGGTAGCGTTCTCGCTACCCGAGCACGGGGTCCCGGGTTCGATTCCCGGCGGGGTCAGGGATTTTCTCTGCCTCGTGATGACTGGGTGTTGTGTGTTGTCCTTAGGTTAGTTAGGTTTAAGTAGTTCTAAGTTCTAGGGGACTGATGACCATAGCTGTTAAGTCCCATAGTGCTCAGAGCCATTTGAACCAAGAAAGTCAAGCAAACATGGGCTCAAAACGCAAACCCTAAGAGCTTTGAGCAATTCTTGATCTTTGGTACTGTGAAAAAATCTCTTCTACTGCAAGCTCTTTGCGTTCCATATTTTGGGAAGTTGTAGTATGGACCAAAACAAAAAAATATGTACAGTAAAAATGTGCTCTAAAATGCATACCTTGAAAGTTATGACCACTTGTTTATTAGAAGAGTTGTGTTTCAAATGAGATAAAATGAACAAGTGTTCATAGTTCTGCAGTTACTGTGTATGTGCACTAGCTTAAAATCTTTGACCCAAAAAAATTTCACTGCACCACATGTTTATATTTGTACCTGATGATGGCTTAACAGTCAAAACCAGTTTCTGAAATAAATAATAAATATTGTAGAATATTACACCCACGTTGTGTGTGTTTTCATTCATAATGCATTTTAAACATACTTAAAAGTTAAATTTTCGTAAAATAAGGTTGATGTAATATAATGGTAACTTTATTAGTACGTTATACAGCAAGGTCTTTAAAACAACAAAATTGAAATAGAAGGTTGGACTCTGATATTGTAGCCATTTCGCGCCCGTTGTGTTTACTGAAGATGATGTCACCGGCCAGACAAACTCCGTCTTTTGGCCGACGTGAACATGCTGGGGGGACAGCTATATATCGACTACGTCATGGTCCGCCGCACTCGCCGTATCCCTACAGTAAAAGGGCTTGAACGAAATACCTGTTTAGTAGTAATTATGGTAAATGAAACAAAATATACATAAATTTAGCGTTTATCTACTGTAAAAAAAAACTTACGCTTGTTTTTCTAATATTGTCACACACTGCCGGAAGAAAATCCCAGCGCCAAAAAACATGAATGTAGAGGAAGTTACGGGAGTACGTTTGTCTGGGTAACGTATGTAAGTGTGTAGGTTCACAGGTTAATGCAAGCGCGAGAAAAGCCACTGGAAATTTGAACTGCTGGTACACAAATAACCAGTGTAATCACCGGAACGTTGAATGCAAGCATGCACTGTGTTCTACAGGTGGCGGATGTCAGTTTGTAAGTTCCATGCATGTTACACTTGGTCAGTCAATACAGGAACGGTTAATGCTGGTTGCAGATGAAGCTGGAATTATCGTCCGATGTTGTCCCATATGTGCTCGATTGGGAAAGATCTGACGATTGAGCGGGCCGACACTGCATAGAGCATGTTGGGTTACAACAGTGGCATGTGGGCGAGCGTTATCCTTTTGGAAAGCATGCCCTGGATACTGTTCAAGAATCACAGCACAACAGGTCGGATCATCAGCCTGACGTGCAAATTGTCAGTCGGGAGCATGGGATAACAACGAAACTGCTCCTGCTGTCATACGAAATCGCAACCCAGACCATAACTCCAATGAGCTCTCTCTAGACACCACTGAGGTCACAAACGGCGTTGGTTTAGGGTCATTGGGATGCACGCTACAGGGCGTCTGGCTCAGACCTGTTCTTGAAGTAACCGATTTTTAACAGTTTTTTGTGTCACTGTGCTGCCAACAGCTGCTCGCATGGCTGCTGCAGACGGGCTACAGTCGTATTCCGTACATGACGGTCTTCCCTCTCGGTAGTTCAAAAATGGCTCTGAGCACTATGGGACTTAACATCTGAGGTCATCAGTCCCCTAGAACTTACAACTACTTAAACCTAACTAACCTAAGGACATCACACACATCGATGCCGGAGGCAGGATTCGAACCTGCGACCGTAGCAGTCGTGCGGTTCCGTACTGAAGCGCCTAGACCCGCTCGGCCACAGCGGCCGGCCCCTCTCCGTAGTGACACGTAGAGCCTGGTCTTCTTGCGTCCGTACATTCCTGTGACCGCCGCTGCCAGCAATCATGTACATTCCTGCCAAGTCTTTCTGCGATGTCGCGGAAGGAACATCCACCTTTTCGTAGCCCTGTTACAAGACTTCTTTCAAACTCGGTGAGCTGTTGATAATGGCGTCTTAAAGGCTTTTTTAACGAACATCAACTCACCACATCCAATCTCAGACCGTCATATCGCTTATTTAAAGCAAAGCTTATTAGCATCCTCATGGCGGCGTCACTAGCACTACTCTCATGCGACTGGCGCAAAATTTGGATAGACGTCATCTTTCAGATGTGGAAACACGCCTACCAACTTTCGTTTATCTCACACAATTCCTTCTTGGTATTGAGACTTTTTTCGTCAGTGTATGTTAAAGTAGTTCAACTATCAAGCAAGTGTATTTCATTACTTATTTAGTAGAAAATGACTGTATACATACTGAAACTTTTAGATGGCGCCGGCCGCTGGTGGCCGAGCGGTTCTGGCGCTACAGTCTGGAACCGTGCGACCGCTACGGTCGCAGGTTCGAATCTTGCCTCGGGCATGGATGTGTGTGTTGTCCTTAGGTTAGTTAGGTTTAAGTAGTTCTAAGTTCTAGGGGACTTATGACCTCAGCAGTTGAGTCCCATAGTGCTCAGAGCCATTTGAACCATTTGTTTAGATGGCGTATAGGAAAGTGTGTCTGCACTAATGTCACCTAAGTGCCTCAGATTGCATACCTACGTGACTAAACAGTACCAGTAGTCCATGGCACTTGTGCACTGGAATTTTTGACGGGATGGTGTTGATGCCCTCGAATATGATATCTGTTGCTTTTGTAGATACGCACTGTAACAGCTTGCACTCTGTAAGATAACTACTCATCTCTTTCTCTTAATATGACAAATTCTAGTCACGGATTAAAGTCAAAATGTGTAAATTTGTAAAGTCTGTGCTAAAAAAAAAAGCGATCGCGACGGAATATTACATTCTCAATGCGTGGTGTCCAAAACCTAAACCAAATTTCTATAATTTTTTACGATTTATGCTAGTTAATCTGAGTACCGCGGTAATGGTGAAGCACAAAGCATTCCACTTTTATTTTCACATGTTCGTCTTGATCACACAGATTTCCTTACACTTTATAACCGGTTTCGGCTTATCGCCATCTTCAGATCGTTAAAATATTCTGATGCAAATCATCGTCAAGTTAAACATGTTTAATTGACGATGATTTATATCAGAATATTTTAACGATCTGAAGATGACGATAAGCCGAAAACGGTAATAAAGTTAAAGAAATCTATGTGATCAAGACGGACATGTGAAAATAAAAGTGCTCAAAATAAAATGATCGCGGACTCATATACAGAATTTATTTCTTCAATTGATAACAAAGCAATCCATCGATGTGGCATAGTGTTGCTATCTTCAGCCATGTGCGTCGTCTTCATCAAAAAAGTCAACTGCTCCCTAACATAGTCGACTGATTTTGTTTTCACTGTTAATCCTGAATTTCATATTTTCTGGCTGTGTTGTATTAAATCGATGTTGAGGCAAATATGTGTTGTGTACGACTTTGTACACAACGGAGAGGAGAGGTGGGCTGCAGAGCGGTGCGGCAACTCTCAAAAATTCAAATGGCTCTGAGCACTATGGGACTTAAACATCTGAGGTCATCAGTCCCCTAGACTTCGAACTACTTAAACCTAACTAACCTAAGGACATCACACACATCCATGCCCGTGGCAAGATTCGAACCTGCGACCGTAGCAGTCGCGCAGTTCCGGACTGAAGCGCCTAGAACCGCTCGACCACGGAACTCTCGTCGTAGGAAAGTTTGAGAGGAGCAGGAGTGTTAACACACTAAATAGAAGATTTATTTCTATTACTCCAAGCGTATGAGGCCTCTTTGCAAATAATGGAGCAACAAACAAGAGTCCAGCTCATATAATAGCAGCATGGATGATGCTCTCAACAGTAATGCACGAACGATGGTGTCGCAGCCGCGACTTGGCGGCGTCTGCCTAGCATCATATAGCGAAGCAGTTCCAAGTCTGAGATGGCTATGTGGCTGCCGCTGGCCGTTCTACATCGCAGCGGCAGAGGGCACTCGTAGTCCAGAGCTGATGGAAACATGGCTCAACGGGCGTGCACCATTGGGTCTGCCAGATCCTGCGTCTGACCAAAACTAGGAATTCCATTGACAGCTTGAAGACGCCGGTAGGGTAGTATCGAAATGTGACGCCACAATATGAAGATCTAAAAGCAACACTCTAATAGAAATAAATGGTTGGAGTAGTTCAATAGAATATGCATAACTATTAAAACAAGAAAGGCTGATGGTAATATGTAAAAAGTTATAAACTCGTGTTTGATCGGGTTGGTATCTGATAAATGTATAAATTTTTTTCTGATAGTGAAATAGATAAATCTAAGTGCAGGGCAACAGAACTGTGTTAAAACCACATTTTGGACGGAGTATGTGAAGCATACCCTGCACGTTGCTAAGTCCAGCCTAGCCAGTGCATCAAACAAATCGCCTGCGAGAGATAAATCCGTTTTCAATGAAATTTACGTATGATGTTTGACTGAGAAACAAAATGATTCAAATTAAAATGTTGGACCTGAATACAGCTAATCTTTATCTTTATTCTTGCAAACAATCTTCGTACCAGCATTGACTGAGGGAGGTGGCGCAGTGGTTAGCACACTGGAGTCTCATTCGAGAGGACAACGGTTCAATCCCGCGTCCGGCCATCCTAATTTAGATTTTCCGTGATTTCCCTAAACCGCTTTATGCAAATGCCGGAATGGTTTCTTTAACAAGGCACGGCCGACTTCCTTCGCCATCCTTCCCTAATCCGTTGAGACCGATGACCTCTCTGTCACAACAAATGAACACAAAATATACCGCATCTGACAAAACGACTTGGAAATTCACAAGGTAGCATTTTACCGAAATCATCTGCTGCTATTAAGCCTCTATGCAGATACGATATTTTCACAATTGCATTCTCACAATCACTGTGCCTTACAATGGCATGATGTTTGATAATTAAATTCATTGGTCTATCTCTGCGCACGGAACGCTCATGTGTTCTGCAACCTGTAACTACTAGGAATACTGATCTGACTGTCCAAAACCAAATTTCATTTTCGATGCTTGTGATGGGCAATGTAAGATGGTACCTTACTTATTTTCACAAAATGCTCCTGCAGCACACAACTCGCGATGCGTAATGCGAGTATACAAACACATTGATAAACGTAAAACACATTGACTAAAAAATAAGGAATTAAACTTAACGACTGATAAATCAAAACAAACTATGCCTCATTAACAACAATACACCCTTTCCTAAAGTTCTCACAATTAAAAACGTTAGCAAACATCTTTCTCATCAATTTTCCTGTTTACAATTACTTTCCTTGACACTTATTACAATTATAAGACAAATTCATGTGCTCAACTATAAAACTTGTTACAGTAAACTTTGACCATACACAATGTTCTAACAATAAGATTATTAATATATAAAAAACTTCCCTTCTGACATTCCCGCATTCATATAATCTCAATTCCACAAAATTTTTGCTCAGAATAAATTAATACGAAATCCTTTTCAAACAATGCTGCCTCCACTACACGGCAGGCCAGCTTCTACCCCTCTCAAAGCAAGTAAGTAGCCAGACTGACTCACACACACTGACTGCCACTCTGACATAGTAAAACTAACCTCTCTGACCAAGATCTGTGGTCTCAGGAATAGACTTAGAAAGAATATGATTATATCGATATATATTGATTTATCAAATCCACACCTTCTTTCACATTGATGGCCAAAACTTGCTGAAGATCGACATGGCAAATAAGACAGTCCACTTTCAAGGCTCTTGTTTAAGTCGGAGTACAGCCGTATTGCACAATAATGGCAAATCCTGTACAATACTGATAAAATGGAAGAGAAAGAAAATAAGGGCTATTACCTGCTCTCAAATCGTACTGACATCAGGTGATAAGACACACTATCAGAGTGAATGAGACAGACTTGAGAAGTAAGGGGAGATTAAACAAAATTTCTGGGAAGTGAAAAGTAAGGTTTTTAATGTGAGAAGTGTAAATGGAAAACCTATGTTGATGCAAAATGTTGGTCAGTTTGATGGCAGGAGGAATAGAAAGTCTGTACGATAGATAATATCTGTCCGTCTTTATGAGTTTCTGCAAGAGGAAGAGGTATAGGATATAGGAGGTATTTTTATCTCGTGGGGTAAACCATTTACACGTTGAAATAAACGAACAAGTGGAATGTCGTTAAGTGAGTTTTAGGCAAGAACTTGCACACCTGACGTACCCATAGGAACTGCAGGATGGACAATAGCGGCCGATCACACCTCCAGCGTAGCGGCTGGCTACTGATATGGTCCTACAGACGTGTATCATCAACTGACTGTCCTTAGGCTGTGTAGCATCGATCATCCTCAGTATAGTAGATCCATAACCCATTCGGGATATCACGAATGTTTTATGAAACTGGAGAACATAATCTCCTACCCACCTCCCTGACTGTTAGCTATGATTAGTACCTACAGCAACATGATTTTAGTTCCCATTGGTGTACTAACCAGTGGAACCAGCACCTACAGACCGATCACTATCTCGTAATGAAATGAAGCACTCCAGTGTCTATTTATGTTTCCTGGATGCTGAACACAGCGACTGGGGTTAAAATAACGGATGATTTGTATTGAAACTGCGACCAGTATCTCTTATTTTACCACTGGCCAGCCTTCGAAACCATGTCTAGGGTACTCCAAAGTCCGTTCAGAACAGCTTTAGGACCGACACTTCACCAAGCGCTGAGGAGAGCAGAGAAAGGCAGACACATCCGGCACGGGACACAGTCGCAATCTCACATTTCATTCGACTCGCTCAAACTCGCAAACTATTCATAGTAAAAATTTGGAACTGGAATCAGTGTATTCTGGAGAAGGAGCACTAAGCCTTGATTTTAATACTATTTACGGTATCAAAATTGTAAGATGATAGACGGGAAGAATACGAAAATGCATTTCCTGATAACGTTACGTGTTTACGACAAGGAGAAAAATTTTTTTAAAGTTAGCAGTACATACTGTACGAACGAGGTCTTAAGAAAATATCATTTATTTATTCGATCCAAACCAGAACCCTTTCATGTCTCTAAAACGAGATGCCGGAGTCAAATGCGACGCATTATGTTCCGCTCGCTCGCACGTCAACAGCGAAGCGATCGCCCTTTCGGTTTCATTACGAGAAACATATCTCTGTGTTTATTAACCTGTTACTAGAAGTGTAGTACGTTTCCTGACCAGCCACGCAGTTAAGTCTTCTCTATCCATCAGTAGCTTAGAGCCAAATGAATGTACTTACAAGGGAACCTCCCCATCGCACCCCCCTCAGATTTAGTTATAAGTTGGCACAGTGGCTAGGCCTTGATAAACTGAACACAGATCAATTGAGAAAACAGGAAGAAGTTGTGTGGAACTGTGAAAAAATAAGCAAAATATACAAACTGAGTAGTCCATGGGTCACATAAGCAACATCATGGACAATATGAGCTTACGAGCGCCGTGGTCCCGTGGTAGCGTGAGCAGCTGCCGAACGAGAGGTCCTTGGTTCAAGTCTTCCCTGGAGTGAAAATTTTACTTTCTTTATTTTTGCATAGTTATTATCTGTCCGTTCGTTCATTGACGTCTATGTTCACTGTAATAAGTTTAGTGTCTGTGTTTTGCGACCGCATCGCAAAACCGTGCGATTAGTAGACGAAAGGACGTGCCTCTCCAATGGGAACCGAAAACATTTGATCGCAAGGTCATAGGTCAACCGATTCCTCCACAGGAAAACACATCTGATATATTCCATACGACACTGGTGACGGCATGTGCGTCACATGACAGGAATATGTTGTCGACCCACCTAACTTGTACAGTTGGCGAATGGGTAAAAAGATTCTTCTACCTTGCCCGATTTAGGTTTTCTTGTGGATGTGATAATCACTCCCAAAAAAGTGATGAAAACATAAGAGTTTGTCACATAAACTGAAAATAAAAAATTAAACTTTTCACTCAATGGCAGAATTGAACGAAGGACCTTTCGTTCTGCAGCTGCTCACGTTACCACGAGACCACGGCGCTCCTGCGTTAACATTCTCCTTGAAGTTGCCTATCTTCCCATGAACTACTCCGTTTGTATATTTTGCTTATTTTTTCACAGTTCCACAGAACTTCTTCCTGTTTTCTCAATTGATCTGTGTTCAGTTTTTCAAGGCCTATCCACTGTGCCAACTTATAACTAAATCTGAGGGGGGTGCGATGGGGAGGTTCCCTTGTTAGTGAGAGCCCAGGTTGCGCAGAACTGAAAATAACTATTTGCAGGATCGTTGGAAAATAGGAGTACTTACTTCCTTAACGATGATCAATAATTTGTTGAGTGCCGGATATCTGTATCTTCAAACTATGAATAGATTTAGCTCATCCGCTTATGCATAAAGCGTTTTTCCGCAAAGCTTCCATCTTACTCTTGCTTTCCTAACATGTTTGCAAATCTTCACAAAAGAGCATTTCTTAATATTGAGAGCTACAGCAGTTCTTTCGATCTAATTGTTAACTAAGTGAAGCGGACTACTAGCAAGTTTTTCTTTCTCAAAACAGACAGGTAAATGCAAACCATTTGTCTCGTCTAAACTTGTACGGAACTTTCATGACCGAGAGAGCGACTTTGAACTTTTCCACTCATAACATTTGACGAACTAGCTTCCGACTTTGTTCAGTATGAAAAAACACACAACAAATGAATGGAGGATGCCACGTTTATTTACACTGACGGCTCCAAGACCACCTTTGGTGTCGGGAGTGCCTATACTGTTGGGAACACCTCTATTAGGTTTCGGCTTCCTGACCAGTGCTCCGTTTTTACTGTGGAGCTTTAAGCTGTCCCCCAGGCTCTCCAATACATCCGTCGCCATAAGCAGATACAGTATATTATATGCGCAGATTCGCTCGGCTCTCTTCTCAACCTCCTAGCTCTTTATCCCGTCTACCCTCTGGTCCACCGGATTCAGTACTGCCTCCACATGCTCCACTTGGGGTGGGGGGCATCTCTGTGGCATTCCCCTGAATCCCAGGGCATGTTGGTATCTGCGGAAACGAGGCAGCCGACATAGGGGCAAAGGCTGCAGTCTCTCTCCCTCGGCCCACTGTTTTCATGGTTCCCTTTGCCGATCTACAGAGAACTTTATGCCGTCCTGTACCTTTTTATGGCACTCACATTGATCTGCACTTCGAGATAATAAATTACGGGACATAAAACCTCTTCCCTGTGCTCGGACCTCTTCTTCCCGGCCTCGTCATCGGGAGGAGGTAACTAGACTCCGGATTGGGCACTGTCTTTTTAGCCGTTGACATCTTTTAAGTGGCGATCCTCTCCCGCTTTGCCCCACTGCTCAGAATCGTGAATGGTGATACACCTTTTACTTCAGTGCCCCTGGTTTAAATTTCGGTTCTTCCCTTCACTAAGCCACACAATCACAAAGACAGCAAGGGAAAGTTGCAAATTGTACTTTTTTTATTCACTCGATGACTAGCTCCGGGCCGAGACCTTTTTTCAAATCATTGTAACATTGCCAAAAATGGTACACTCCTGGAAATGGAAAAAAGAACACATTGACACCGGTGTGTCAGACCCACCATACTTGCTCCGGACACTGCGAGAGGGCTGTACAAGCAATGATCACACGCACGGCACAGCGGACACACCAGGAACCGCGGTGTTGGCCGTCGAATGGCGCTAGCTGCGCAGCATTTGTGCACCGCCGCCGTCAGTGTCAGCCAGTTTGCCGTGGCATACGGAGCTCCATCGCAGTCTTTAACACTGGTAGCATGCCGCGACAGCGTGGACGAGAACCGTATGTGCAGTTGACGGACTTTGAGCGAGGGCTTATAGTGGGCATGCGGGTGGCCGGGTGGACGTACCGCCGAATTTCTCAACACGTGGGGCGTGAGGTCTCCACAGTACATCGATGTTGTCGCCAGTGGTCGGCGGAAGGTGCACGTGCCCGTCGACCTGGGACCGGACCGCAGCGACGCACGGATGCACGCCAAGACGGTAGGATCCTACGCAGTGCCGTAGGGGACCGCACCGCCACTTCCCAGCAAATTAGGGACACTGTTGCTCCTGGGGTATCGGCGAGGACCATTCGCAACCGTCTCCATGAAGCTGGGCTACGGTCCCGCACACCGTTAGGCCGTCTTCTGCTCACGCCCCAACATCGTGCAGCCCGCCTCCAGTGGTGTCGCGACAGGCGTGAATGGAGGGACGAATGGAGACGTGTCGTCTTCAGCGATGAGAGTCGCTTCTGCCTTGGTGCCAATGATGGTCGTATGCGTGTTTGGCGCCGTGCAGGTTAGCGCCACAATCAGGACTGCATACGACCGAGGCACACAGGGCCAACACCCGGCATCATGGTGTGGGGAGCGATCTCCTACACTGGCCGTACACCACTGGTGATCGTCGAGGGGACACTGAATAGTGCACGGTACATCCAAACCGTCATCGAACCCATCGTTCTACCATTCCTAGACCGGCAAGGGAACTTGCTGTTCCAACAGGACAATGCACGTCCGCATGTATCCCGTGCCACCGAACGTGCTCTAGAAGGTGTAAGTCAACTACCCTGGCCAGCAAGATTTCCGGATCTGTCCCCCATTGAGCATGTTTGGGACTGGATGAAGCGTCGTCTCACGCGGTCCGCACGTCCAGCACGAACGCTGGTCCAACTGAGGCGCCAGGTGGAAATGGCATGGCAAGCCGTTCCACAGGACTACATCCAGCATCTCTACGATCGTCTCCATGGGAGAATAGCAGCCTGCATTGCTGCGAAATGTGGATATACACTGTACTAGTGCCGACATTGTGCATGCTCTGTTGCCTGTGTGTATGTGCCTGTGGTTCTGTCAGTGTGATCATGTGATGTATCTGACCCCAGGAATGTGTCAATAAAGTTTCCCCTTCCTGGGACAATGAATTCACGGTGTTCTTATTTCAATTTCCAGGAGTGTATTTCCGAAAACGTGAAAACCATGCCAAACAGTTGCAGCGCATACATTTAACTATCATCTGTGATGTGAAGTCATACCTGATGACCCCACACTATTACGCTAGGAGTAACTCCGCAGCACGTCTCCAAAACTTTGTAGTAATGGGACTTTGCCCATGGTGAATGCCACACTCACTGACGATACTGAGAGTAATGCAGAATGCCGATTCCTTTTTGAACGCAGTACGACGCCATTCATGCTTTCCGGTCACAGTACCACTCAAAACGCAGCCTTTTCTCTTGTGGCAGTCTAGGCTTGTGACCAAATGCGCAGGATGATACAGGATGATGCAGGGGCTCTATTATTTGTTCTCTGATGACAGACACAGATGTCAAGGGTTATGAGGTAAGTGCACAATACGACATCCTCCTTTGTAGCGGTCAGACGTGGTCAACTGGAACGATGATGACGAGTAAGCCTGCCCTCACGTTCCCTTGTACTCTATCGTTGGCCACTGTCACATCTGAACGCCTCCCAAATCCAAATGCTGCGCGATTCGACCAGCTGGCCAAATGTAAATCCAAACTCTGTCAGGTGCTGTTAATGGTGTCTGATATGAGTACACAGCATCCCCATGTCCTTCACAGTGATCAACATCCAATTCTGTTCATGCTACTTACGTACCATACCAGACCTGGTTATAACAGTAAATATGAACAACGCTAATGCATTCTGGTGGATGTTCTGCCTCTCACAGAGAATTGCTGCTCTAATCATTTACATTCCCTCTGATGGTGTGTACATGTATGACATCCGACCATGTCTTCTGGGTGCTTGTTCTCTTTTTCCAGGCAGTTTAACTAGGAGTGACTGGAAGGCTCCTGATCGCCGTTGTGCCTGCAGGCCTGTTTCAGGGACTGACAATCCAGAGCGGAGACGCCATTAGCCCGTGGGGCATCATGGCGGACGCGAGGGAGAAGGCCTTCAGGCTGGGGGAGGTTCTCGGCCTCTCCACCAACGACTCCCGACAGCTGCTCGACTTCCTGCTGGCACAGGACGCGGCCGACCTCGTAAGCCACAACGACGACGTCATCACAGATGCGGTGGGTTACGTCTGGAGCTGATGGATATCGTTTGCATTTATTACTAATTTCGAATTTGTTACGAGACTCGAGGTACCGTTTAGTTACTGCCTGAAACGTTTCGTTACTCATATGTTTCCTTTCCCGCTCGCTGTTCGTACCCAACTCGGACCGAGTCGGCAGTTTTCGTATTCCTCCAATTTCTTTTCGTCAGCAGACCCTGAGTAAAGTCAGTCCGGAACCGCGCTGCTGCTACGGTCGCAGGTTCGAATCCTACCTCGAGCATGGATGTGTGTGATGTCCTTAGGTTGGTTAGGTTTAAGTAGTTCTAAGTCTAGGGACTGATGACCTCAGATGTTAAGTTCCATAGTGCTTGGAACCATTTGAACCTGAGTAAAGGATACGTTTTGTTACTTGCGTGATTTCCTTCCCAGAGCACAGCTGGTGCCTACTCGGTAGGGTTCGTATTCCTCAGATTTTTTATTCCCAGCTGACCAAGTCGTTATTGACAAAGAGTACCGAACACATTTTGTCACGCCCTACGTTTTCTTTCCGCATGCAGTTCGTGTCCGGTCCGGATCGAGTCGACAGTATTCGTTTCGTTACTCATGTAATTCAAACGCCGTTGTAAACAGCATATGGCTTGAGTCACTTGTGTGGCACTGTTAGGCCACAGACAGCAATTAGTTCGAGCTACCTTCGATTGTAAAATTAATTTGTGGCCCGCACTGTGAGAAGAGATTAGTTATATTGTACAACGACTCATTATACAATTCATATGAGTTCACATTGACGATAATTTAATACACATTCTCATCGTTCAGTGAAATCACCATGCACAGGAAAAGAAGCTAACAGTGATTTTTTAATTTTGTCCAGAGAAGATGCATGCAATAAAGGAAATGCGATTTGTGTCGACTGTCATACTCCGTCATGGGAGTGTCCAGAACAAATTAATATATACATAATGAGATTCAATATCGAAAGTAACGAGTAAGGAATACTTTGTAAGGGTATGCGCCTCGACGGTACCGAGTACATATGGTACAAAATTTAATCATTTATTTTACGACATTAGTTTTCTCTCACTGGATTTCCAAAATCCGTTTTCGTAGGCAATTGTGATGAAAAGTACCGGCAAAGCGCGGGAAAACGTAATTCTTTATGCGGTGACAAAACTCGTTGTGTGTAGGTGAACATGGATTTTGTTGGAATGTAGATGGATATTTCGTTTCACAGTTTCTGCTGAAGGGAACGAGTGGAACGAGAGATATCATCCATGTTTCTAAGGTTAAGGGATGTCTTCAGATCTGGTTGTCTATAGAAAACGTACAGCCATTTTACTTAGTGCTGGAGCAGTCTTTGAAGAGTTCTGGACAGGGTTTGTGAGTCCGAGAAGCATGTAATCTCTTCCAGTTCGAGACACTCAGCAACATGGTTTGGATGTGCTAAGATGACATAAGGAGTGATTTCATAATGGATGTGCCTTGAGGTGGGTATAGGGTTGCGAGGTATCCCGATTTTCACGGGATTGTCCAGAATTTCCAGCTGAAAATCCAATTCCCGATTACACCTTGCCGGTATAGATAAATATCTCGACCACACAAAAAAATTGGCAATATTTCATATAATATTGCGATCTCTGCATTAACTTGTTCATTTTGGGTTTAAAAGTGAGGGAAAATCTTATAAAAGTTGTTGAAATTGAAAATTCTTCTTAAGTTTTAGTCACAGAGTTAAGTTGACATACCCGACTCAGCAGCCGTTGTTTTTGAGGAGCGAGTCAGAAATTGATCATAACACTGCTTAATCGTTCTGTGCAAGAACAACTGAGTAGTGTTGTGCAGTTTCCTTCATGATAATATGGATTCATGACACAGTGAAAGCAAAGAAGTGTCATTGCCGAAAGAGAAGCAAATGTGGAAAACTAAGTTCCGTGGAGTATGGTATAAAGTTTACTCTTGGCTTCGACAATATAAAGGTGATCATAATACTTACTGTACTGTGTGCCCCTCATATTTCGATGTTTCTCATGGATGCGAAAATAACTTTAGAAAACACCCAAGCCCAAACATTAGCCGCCAAAACGCAGACGAAAGCTGCGGAAGCATCCTTTGTGTTCACTCAGTTAAAAACAGCCGTAGTTATGTTTCTGTGGACTGATGCAGCAGTTTGTTCTCGCTCACTTTTTTCAAGATTCTAAAATATCTGAAAAATATTCTGGATGCACGAATCTTCGGATAGTACATTATTTTTCTCTCGAAGAAAGTGTATGTACAAAACTTATTTTATATCAGTGATGATGAAACGTTTGACTCAGTTGCCTCAGTTGCGCCAGGAACAAAAAGTGAGCTAACCACAGCATCTTTACCACTGAATATTATCAGCAGCTTTTCCTGCTGATAACGCCTCTGTTAATTTTGGAAAAAACTAAAAATATATACTTCGAGCTACGCAAAGAAAATCGAAACTTGACTGCAACAGCATGTAACTATCATCTTTTGAATAATGCCGCAAAGCGAGCAGCATATGCTCTTTGAATTGATGTAGAAGACGTTGTTATTAAGATATATAATTACTCCCATCGGTAAGATTCAACGAACAAAAGGAACTTTTTGCTTGGATGTACATTGAACGGCAGGAAATTTTGAAATACTCTGGTCGTGAAAGGAAGAGTGAAAAACTTCGAACCAATTAAATCATACGTGCGAAAGACGCTCAGAGACATTTTCGAGTATTTGGACTTTATAATGAACATTAGTGGTTATTTCTCATCCTCAAATGCAAAACTTTGATCTGCTGATGCACTTATAACAGACATATTTGATTTACAAACACTTTAGAATCTCTCTGAAACAAAGAAAATATCAGTTTTATGGCTCGGTGGCATCCCCAGACATCTTGAAGTCAGTAAATGATGGCTTATGGTTTCAAACATTCAAAAGAGAAACTTCCGATTACTTACTGCACGGTATAGACTTTCTTGATAAAAGATTTGACTTTGAAAAGAGTGCGTACAAATCTTTCATACCGTTTACATTAACATGGAACAGTGCTCAGTTTTAGAATTCATATAAGTGACTTCCCTGTATGGACTTCTTGTAGAGAGGATTTGCGCAATTAAACACCTTTCTCAAGGAAGAAGAGATAATTATCAAGTTGAAGTTTGATAATAAGCGGATGAAATTTTTTCGTCCGTGTGAAAACTGTGGAAACCTGTCCAAAGTTGTTTGTTTCGTGTTTTCTATACCTCATTCCAATATTGGCCCAAAAAGAATTGTCAGCATCGTGAGGAACACTTGGCGAGCTGAGAGAAACCGTTTGTCAATGGCTATGGTTACACTGGAAGCTGGATTAATGATGAAGATGAATTACTCATTTACGTGCGTAGAGTTTCGTGATTTTCTCGACGGGGAAGAAGGGAAGACCCTACTAACGAGATTGAAAAGCGAGCAGGAATATCAACAAAATGAAATGCAGTGCTTTCTTACATTGCATTTTGAATTTTGGGCCTAAGTGTATTTTGTCTAAGTTCCGTAAAAAATCCCGATTTTGTTCGGACAAAACCTGGCAACCCTGGATGGTGACGACGTCTTTTTTGGAAACTGTCATTAAACGTCAGGCATCAAGCCCGAAGACTTTTGCGAAGTAACACTTCTGCAAAGCATGCTCCAGTCTACCACAGGTATTACTGGGAATTGGTTTTAATAAATGTTGGAAGGTTGGAAAAACGGCAATCAGTCACTTATTAATGATAATTTATTTTGCCTTTATCTGTATCAGGCTGGTTTGCCTATGAAATGTGGGGGTTTTGTTTGTGACTTGGTGAATTCAACGAATACGGAAGCAAAAAAAAAAAAAGGTCGGTCGTTCAAATCTGCATCCGACCATCCAGATTTAGGTTTTCTGTGATTTCTTTCAAAAGGGCATGGTCGAACTCGTTTCTCATCCTTGAATTATTCCGATCTCGTACTCCATTTCTAATGACTAAGGTGTGGACGGTACGTTAAACCATAATCTTCCCTGCTTCTGGACAACTGTCACAAACCCCTCAGCCATAGCCGGAATTCAGGGAATCGGCTATAGCTATCTAGGCAATTTTGTAGCTAAAAAGTGTATGCATATACGGATGACAAGGTCGTAAGGTTTCAAGAAAAGAATGCCGGATGGGGCGCGTGGGGTAGCCGCGCGTCTAAGGCGCCTTGTCACGGTCCACGCGGCTGCCCCCGTCGGAGGTTCGAGTCCTCCCTCGGGAATGGGTGCGTGTGTCGTCCTTAGGGTGAGTTATTTTAAGTTAGGTTAAGTAGTGCGTAAGCTTAGGGACCGATGAGCTCAGCAGTTTGGTCCCATAAGACCTTACCACATATTTCCAATTTTCAATGTCGGATGAGGTGCTCTGTAGAAGTATTGTACTCAGTTTTTGGCCGAATAAAAATGTTTCTATCTTAACAGTTCCTGTGTCTTCTCTTGCAGGAAAAAGTACGCATGCAGCATTTAGCTTGGCTGCCAGCGATAGAACCAGATTTAGAGGGCGCCTTCCTCACAGACTCACCGATCAATATCTTGAGGAGTGGTGGCTTCAATAAGGTTCCCATCATCGAAGGCTACACGTCAGGAGACGGCGTCATCTTCGTTGACCGTGAGTATCTCTTTCACCTTCTAGCGCTTATCGCAATTTCCAGTTAGTCGCCTGTAGTCATCTTGTGATCGCAATTTCCAGTTAGTCGCCTGTAGTCATCTTGTGAAATCATTACGTACAGTGCCTGATAAAAGTTACAACACCATGAAAGAACTGTCAGAGAAGAAAGGAAATAACCTCGCATGACAAAAAGAAAGCGACTGATTTACTGCAGTGTACTGGGAAAGCTGTAATCTATGGTCTTTCAGCTGAACACATCACATCATGCTTGTGTGCGTGTTCGGAACGACGGCTGTTTGAATTATTTCTGTTCCATCATCCGCATGTATGTTTAAATTGCTTGTGGCGGATGCTGGAACGTCCCTATGAAAAGGGAGAGCTGATTTCCTTCCCCATCCTTCTTCAGTCAGAACTTGGGCTCCGTCTGTATTGATCTCGTTGTCGGCGAGTCCATAAATCTTTCTTCCTTTCAGAATGAGATTTTCACTCTGCAGCGGAGTGTGCGCTAATATGAAACTTCCTGGCAGATTAAAACTGTGTGCTGGACCGAGACTCAGGACCTTTGCCTTTCGCGGGCAAGTGCTCTCTTCTTTTGTGTGTGTGTGTGTGTGTGTGTGTGTGTGTGTGTGTGTGTGGGTGTGTGTGGGTGGGTGGGTGTGTGGATGTGTAGGTGGGTGGGTGGGTGGGTGTGGGTGTGTGGGCGCGCGCTAGAAGTACTCATTAATGACTGTAGTCAAGAGCTCAAGTTCCAATCATTATTTTGGTCAGTCGTACTGGATTTGATCGCAAATGTCAGTTCCTTAATGGAAGATAAAAAAACTGAGAGGTGCGGGGATGTACAATTTGTCTCGAGGGCGGAGTGCATCAGCCCTTCCATGGCATATCTCCACCTTAATGCAGAATATAACGGAGGTAAGCGCATATATTTTTATTGATGACTGAGGACAGTGTACTGAAAAACATCACATCAGTATTTACTTCATTTGGATACTAATAATAATTATTGCTATTAGGAGTGGTATATTTTTAGGTTGGTTAGTACCTTGAAGTACACGTTGCAAGAGCAAACGATTAATGATTACTTTCCCTTGGGTAGCAGGTCAGACGTTGTAGTGTGGTCGCATGTACGCAAAACGTTTACTCTATACTACCAGGCGTAGTCCACTTATTGGTGTAGTTACGACCTTGCAAAGAAGATCAGTTTCTATGGTCTGAGACACGTTTGTGGGAAGACTGTTCCATGCAGAGAAAGAACCACCGTTACCCTGGTGTGTGTACGCATTAAGGTACCACACATAAAAATATCTCCACTTATCCCTGTTACACACTATATATGCAGATGGTTCTGAAAGTTTCGGAGCGGTACCTCCTGCCTAGAGCGAGGTCTCTCTCAGCTGGTCATTGATTCCATTAGTCTCCGAGGAAAATTTTGAAAGCGTAGCTGCTTCTGTGTGGATGATACTCTTCTTGGGATACATGCAAATGACACATTGATTCTCGTGGGGAAAAAGATTCGGAAGCTGTGCATCTACGCAAAGAACGACGAAACTCATATTTATTGCTGTGTACTGTCAACTAGCTCGTGTACATGTATTCGAAGCAGTGGGTGGTGTGTGAAGCTATTGATCCCCTTGTCAGAAGCATTACGTGCAGCAGCGGCGTGTACTGAACTTTTTGTTAAGGAAGCAGTTGCAAAATAATAAAATATTTAAAAAAATATGAAACTGCCCTTCTGACAAACTGTTTGACTACCAGAACTCAGGCCTCAGTTGCCGCAGGATTTGCTTTCAGGTTGATAGTAGAGTTAAGATTGTATGCTGTTTTTGAGTTTGTGAGCTACGTACATAGTTTTTTATCCTTCTTGTGGCTGAATTGCTCCTTCTGCCTGCGGCACTGGATACAGTAATAGTCAAAAGAGTTTTATAATATCACAGTATGTAGGCTAGAGTCATTTAACAATACAATTTAATAAATCACCAACTTTTTATTGACACATTTTTCCTAAAATGTACACAACCACCAGCTCGATTTTAAACAGGAAAAAAAGAGCCATAGGAATCACGTAGTGATTGTGTGCAAGTTCTGGGTAACACCGTTTATGTGGCTCAGAATCATCTACCCTTAAAAGTTCCAAAAATAACAGAGTCCAAGTTACCGAATCTTTCTTATAAATGTCCCAACCCTCCGTCCAAAGTTTTACAGTATATTTTTATATCGTTTGTTTCCAAATAGACCACAGCATCATCCATTTGTTGACCGCGAAGACTATTTCCCGTTTTCTTCCAAAACCGTCATATTTGGTTCTTAACATTGTTTGGAATTCTGTAATTTCTGTTTCGCGTCAGCCAATGTCATAAGCTCTGGCTCGCGAGGTGTCAGTGACAGGGAAAATACCTGCAGAAACATTAGAACGAAACTGACTTGCCTCATGATTTCAGATCCACGAGCAGCAGTAGAGGCTTCTTAGACCCTCTTATATGGATCTATTATCTTGTTGAAAAGTGAATCCAGTTGACTGCAACATGAGGTTTTCACCAAATATGTAGAACTCAATCGCTTTACAACTTTGGGTAATCATTTCCTTACGTTCTCATCTACACCCCAGATTCTTTTGGTTGGATTTGAAAAAAGCAGCAAGACTATTCAAAGTCAGGGAAGAAAATTCTGCGTTTTTTTTTAGTCGACTTGTGATAGACCGTGCACAATTGAAACGGTGGATGAAGATTGCAGTAAAAAACGTTTTTGTCACTCTTGATCGCAGTTAATTCAAATAAGCAGCCATAACAGCAGCTTCATCGTACCTTTCAGCATTTTCTAGTATTTTAAAAATCTTCCGTCCAGTAGGCCTAAT
Source organism: Schistocerca nitens (assembly GCF_023898315.1). Classification (NCBI taxonomy): domain Eukaryota; kingdom Metazoa; phylum Arthropoda; class Insecta; order Orthoptera; family Acrididae; genus Schistocerca; species Schistocerca nitens. The sequence goes on from NC_064621.1 coordinate 367,355,691, forward strand.
CAACAGCTGTGGCATAGCGAACTACTTAGGAGACCAACAAGAAATAAATGCATGAGTTACTTCATCCTGAATACTTACTTGACTTAATTCATTTGGCCCTTATGGGGGCATAGGGCATCCAAAAGAACTCGCCATCCATCTCTGTCTTTGGCCATTTTCTTCAATTCCGCCGAGATATAGCCCACTCTCCTTGTTTGCCCTTTCACTGTCCACTTCCATGTATCTCTAGGCCCGCCTCTCATTATCATTCTTTAGGGATTCCACTCCAATATCTTCTTTTTTATTGCTCTCTCTGGGTTTCTCAATGCGTGCCCAAGCCATCTTTACTTTCTTTCACGTATCTGTTCTTCTATAAGTGTCTGGCTTGTTTTTCTCCTGAGATCCTCATCACTTATTTTTTTCGGGCCACCAGCTGGTAATTATACCCCGAAGACACCTAGTTGTGAGGCTCTGCACGTGATGTTTCTGTTTCTCCATACTGGATACAGTTGTGTGAAGCAAGCATTTGCCTTCTTTATGCGATTCTTCACGTTTTCTCTGGGTGCAGCATCTTCTGTCATCTCATTACTCAGATACAGGAATGAATTGACAGTCTCCACTTGCTGCTCCCCCACAAGCAGTGGTGTAAGTAGCGTGAGCAAAAAAAGGAAGGAAAATGGCGTTACAGACTTACGCTGAAAAGTTGTTTTGGAGTCAGAGTGGGCTGAACCTGCCGTCATTTTAAACGGCCCAAAACATTAATAGACTACTGTTTATGATTGTTTCTTGTTCACTGTTTCTGTCATGTGCACGCAACAACTGTTTTAAATACTAAAAATTACAGTGCTTACATGAATATCATAGCGTGAGGAAGGCAATTTCGATCTTTTTCTGTTCTTAAATACGTATTTGATCTAGTAACACGACACATTTGGCCTCGTTAGTGTAACTTGTTTTTTGTTGATATATTTCGAATAACCAAGAAGAGAAGGAAGTGATGTGAAAAGCTGTCTTTTTTAATCCATTTAATTCCACTTTTATTGCATTTGTATCAGTAGAAAATGAAGATGGAACCCCGAAACCAATGCTTGTTTGCTTACTGGTATTGCTTCTTGTTCGTTACATTTTCAGCTTTCATCTCATATGCACAATATTTTTAATGTTCACGTTTGCAAAGAAACTTGCCTACTTGTTCTTTGCTAGCCCACAGACGTGTGCGATGAGGGAAGACGCAAGGCATGCTATCGTATCTTTTGCATATCAACAAAGTGAACGATTATTGAAATGTCAAAGAAACAGAACTGCACAGAGATGTATCTCCATGCAGAGTAGAGTTCTTGTTTTATTAGATTGTTAGTGCATTAGTTTCACTGTAGTTTACATATCTCTTCACTTTGAAATCTTATACTATGCGAATATATAATTTTCTAAACAGCATGGCCAAATGCTATAAATACGATTAAGGATACACTCTCAAACGCATAGGGCGCATAAAACGAATATTTTCGATCAACACGCTTGTGAGTCACTTTTTTAGTAGTGTTAGTCTAGCCCGTGCTACACATAGGCCTACCTTTCGATTAGTAGCCTGTTTGCTTCTTTTTCCGGAATATTTCTCGTCAGCAGCTGTCAGGTTTTGAGGAATAGCCAATCATATCACTGTTGGAATGCACTTTGATCATCTGCCTTTTTTGAATTTCATTTTGAGGCTTTCAACGTATAGGACTCTATACCATGCTTTGTGATATAACAATAAATAATTAATTAGTTAGTTAGTTTCATATTCCTTGTATCATTTGCGTGGTAAATCATAATGATGTGGAACTAGTTATTCTCTATCAACATTTTTTTGTAAAAATGACTCCATGTAGTTAATTTATTAGTATTTTTGATTTTTAATTAAAGACAGATGTTAGTAATTCGTAGTCATCACCATTTACACATTACAGTCTTCTGTGAATTAGGAAGAGTTGTCAAAGAGAAACGTTACGGTGAAGCGGTTAGATTGCTACTCACAGGCCGAGCAGCAGGCAGGCACGACAAAAAGTGTGATCGGCTAAAGCCTTCTTCTGAAAGGAAGCAAAGCACACACTCACGTTCATACAATCATACACACAGAACACATACACATATGACCGCTGTCTGCTAATATTCTAGTCAGAATCTCTTTTAAAGAGGGAGGAAATATGAACAATGAATAATTATCGGCGGGAGGAATTCCGGGAATGAGTTACTGAACCAACAATCAGCGAGCTCACGTAGCCTTGTGTTGTGCGGAGACGAGGCCATCGACAGTGTGTTTCGGACGCCTGAGCGTTTGGAATACAATGAAAAACACAGGAAAGAAAACAAAGAAAACAGCAGAACTATAATTCATGTATAGAAAAGAAAATATTGCTTGAAAAGCTCCACTTATGAATGAAATGTGACTCCTGTAAATTTTGGATTACGATCGGATCGGTTAGTACAGCCATAACCGGCGCAAGCTGGCATTTTTGACGAAACAACTACGTCTCGACGCAAAGTACCAGATGCTATTTGGGAGGCGACCACAAAAGTCGGTAGATATCCCCAGCGGTCGAAACTTGGCAGGAGCACGTCAGAGTGATATCACGGAGAAGTATGACCGCGGTGAACCGTGGAGGTATAAATGGGATGAACCTAATGTTTTGGGCAATATAAGATGGCGGGCGCTTGTTTCAGGTTTGTGACGTAATGATAATTGCTCCATGCGCAGAAAAGGGCAAAGAGGTCAGCGATGTACAGGATAGGGCAAATAAAAGTGGCCCGGAAGGGTGGATACAATTGGACGTGAATGAATGTATATAACCACACCCCAACAGGATGGAGCAACTGGCCACACAGCCGGTCGAACATCGGAGCACATTTACACAATTTTCACGCCTGACGAAGTTGTTAGCAGAGGTCAACCTGGTCGCTGCGCTAGTTGGCCATCCAGGACACAAGATCTGTCAGTGCGCGGTTACTTTGTGTGTGGAGCCATCAAGTGTAAGGTGTATTGCAAAAGCACCAGTCTTCAAAACTGCAGCAGAACATTTCGGACGAGAGTGCAGCAAGTTCAGCATTTCAGCTTTGATCCGCCTTCAGTAACTTGCTGCCCAGGGCCCAAAAGTATTAAGAGATGAATGATGGTCCCTTTCAACATCTGCTGTAGTCAGATTAGTTCTGTATTTCCTTTCCTCTTGTGTGGTTCTTTGTGCCCTGGAACTCTTTTCTGCGAGCCATTTTTATTTGCCCAACCCTGTATTTAGGAATACCAAAATGTTGTTTTAAACTGATCTATACAAGCAAAGACAATTTCATGCACACTTTATAACTGACGATATAAATGTTATAAGTGATTATAAAAATTATTGAAATAACAATAATCATTATATAAATTTTCAAAATTATGAAATATGTATGATCTTTTGTGGTACAGTGTCCTATCTGAAACTACTTTCCATTACACATTTTAACATTTGAATACAAACAAATTGCCGGCCGGAGTGGCCGTGCGTTTCTAGGCGCTTCAGTCTGGAGCCGAGCGACCGCTACGGTCGCAGGTTCGAATCCTGCCTCGGGCATGGATGTGTGTGATGTCCTTAGGTTAGTTAGGTTTAATTAGTTCTAAGTTCTAGGCGACTGAAGACCTCAGAAGTTAAGTCGCATAGTGCTCAGAGCCAATACAAACAAATTATACTTTACCATCAGCTCTTTGACAAATGTAAAAAAAAAAAAAAGTGTTGTGTGAGAAAGTCACTAAATCGGATGGTGACCTTATTGTATGTTTCGCGTTGTATACGAAATAATAGTGTCCCATTGACCAATTCCATCACGACCTTCATTCCTTGCCTTGCAGAGAAGGCGTACCTGTCGGAGCCAGCGTCTCTGCAGGAGCTGAACGACAACTTTGAGCTGGCGGTGGCGCCGCTGCTGCACCTGCCGACGGCCGAGGAACGCTCTGCAGCCGCCCTCAGCATGCACGACTTCTACTTCGGACACGAGAACATCACCGTGGCCGATGGGCAAGCCCTGGTCAACGTACGTACCTCACTTGCTGACGGACTCAAACAGCGTCATGCGACTTCCCACAATTCGTGTCATTCCATGATTCAGGTGTCACCCACTGAATAACATGTACAACTGTGCTCTGCAAATCATAGCGAAGTGCAGGGCAGGGGGCACTTCCCATTATATTAGACTTCCGGTTCCATTCGCGTATAAAGCACTGGGAAGAAAGATTGTTAAATTGCCTCTGTCAGTTCAGTAATAAGTCACGTCTTACCTTCGAAGTCCCTAAGGGCGCGGCACGAAGCGGTTTGTAGTATGCGCCTAGATTCTTCAATACAGATACTTGAAATTTTGTAAGTTGGCCAAGTGTTTTGGCGTGGCCATTATCCCCAGCAAGTATATAAATATTTCTTTCACAAGTTGAAACGCCGTTTTCTTGCTTCTGTCTTTAGTATCTACGTTTCACATGTGTTTCGCCTTCTACATTAAGGCACCTGCAGTGTATTTAATATGGAATTATAAAATTTTGTTTTTTCCGTAATATCTGAACAAATTGTTTAATTCTCTTGAAAAAACAACTTAAACTCATGTAGGTGCAAATGCACGCAAGTACACACACACACACACACACACAGAGAGAGAGAGAGAGAGAGAGAGAGAGAGAGAGAGAGAGAGAGAGAGAAGAAACAGTAGTTAGGTTGGCAACTCTTAAGAAAAGTAACAAGTAACAAGTAACACCAAGTGAACATACAGAGATCGTTCATAATTCTCGTAACAAAAATCTGCAGTTAATGACAGACCAGTAGTGGGGTCTACTCCAGTCAGCTTACGAAGTATGAAATGACAAAAGAAAATGTGTCGATTTTTGAGTGACGTGACAGTGCTACCGCTAATGAAAAATTAGATGAGAGGAAAATCAGATTTCGGCCTTTAAGACGAAAAATTGTAAGTAATAATTTATAAACGTAAAAATTTTACATTCAGTTGTTTTCTAATCTTCAAGTACCATATATATATAAACAACACAGTACAATTTCAGATTAAATCCACTAAAGATACGTTAGTATAAAGTGAGAAACGTGTCTTGACTATAAATAAATATACACGGCAGCAAGAAAAAGGCGTTTCAATTTATAAAACGAATATTTGTAAACAGCTTTCAACGGAATAGTTGGCGGTCTTCAATCGGTCTTCAAGCGTCAGTGAGTTCCGTTTTTCAGCATCTCTGTGACACTTCCTCGTGAATCAAACAAACACGTTGACATTTGTGCTGTCCTCATTTGTATCTTGCTTGATATCGACACTTACACACTTGAATGATATGGTATGTAGGTCACACGAGTGTTTTTTAGACAATCTCCTTTAAAGACATTGCGGTCTTGCAGTAACCAACCAATGAAACGAAGCTTTATGAACGACTGAGCCTATGTGATCAATCCACTAATATACCCACAAACTGTTAGTCCGAGACGTTAGTAATAGTTGATTGATTCAGTTGAGGTTCACTGATATTGTTTTCTTCATTTTGTGATGCGCAAAATTTACATTTGTGAGTGCTGAAAGGAACGTGCCAATATTTGCACGAGTACGAAGACTTATTAACATCCATTCGAATATTTCTGTGATTTTTTCGCGTAGTCCTTCATTGCAGATAGCTGCATCGAAAATGTTCAAATGTGTGTGAATTCTTAAGGGGCGAAACTGCTGAGATAATCGGTCCCTAGACTTACATTCTAATTAAACTAACTTATGCTAAGAACAACACACGCACCCATCCCTGAGGGAGGTCTCGAACCTCCTGTGGGAGCTGCATCACCTATAAATAGTTTGAGGTTACTATTAACATTCCCTGGCAGCTCATTAATATACGATATGAACAGCAAGGACCTCAACACACTTCCTTGGGACAAACCTGAGGGTAGTGCTACATCTGCCATTGACACTCCATCCAAGATAACATGTTGCTTCTTCCTACTGAGAAATTCTAAATCCTCTTATACTGCCGATAACAGTTATAAGACAGCAGACTAAGGATTATTACAGGAAAAAGTTACTGTTGTTCACATGGACGACGACGTTACACATTCGTATTACGACACTTATTATCTATAAATTATCCAGGAAGACTCTGAGTTTAGATTAGATACATCTTTTATTCCACAGATAGAGTGTGCAATATGTCACAAAATGAAAATACATATATGTATTTACAGAAGAACTGATGTGCTAATCGTTTAAATGATTGCATTCCACATGTGATAATCAGCTCTAGTTTATTTGTTGTTCTACTGTACAATTTAGGTCTAGGCCATTTTGACGTACACTTACGTAAGTGACTGTTAACAATTCATTTCGTCACAACGACTTGAAAATTAAGCACTGTGACAAACCAAGTCATAAAATCTGCTGAGATTAATAAGGAATTACTGCACTTTCGTAAACAATACTATGGAAAAAAAATCAGGTAAGTCATACTGGTATCTTGCACATGTGGCATTACAAGAGTGTCTTGAGCTATTGTACTTGTGAGTGTAACTGTCACATTTGTAATAAAAGCCTATACCAACAGCACCATTTATATGGACACAGGTAACACATTTAAAATTTCGTGTATTGTTAAATAGCATCGCAATCGACTTTTAAATTTCGGACTTGCAGTCGCACTCACAAGCACAGTAGCTGTAGACACTCTTCAAATACCTGGTGATTTAATTAACGTGTAGCCACATATGTAGGTTCAGTGTGGGCTGTGACTATCGTACGGCAACGAAACGTAGTAGATATGCTGATGTGCTAATCCGGAACATATTTACATTGGAACACAAATTAGTTATAATTGTGGCCACCAGGTGCAAATCTGGAGCTACATACTGTTTGTATGGCTATGACATCCACGCTGTCATCTGAGTAGCCATAGCGTGGGTGAACTGTATGGCTATCGAGAAGAGAGACCGTGCACTGTTAGCGAAACTGTTCTATGTGAACTGCAGCTTTTGTAGTGCTACATTGAGAGAGTATCGCCTACTGAAAGACCTGAGTAAAGGTCTGATATTATTAAATGGTTAAAGAAGATGATAATACAATTTGAAAACACGGGTAAGCTGGTATATCCCCTGGAAGAGAAAGGCGTCCTGTGCCGATGGAAGTTATTGACGAGATTGTTGTTACGGTAACTGGTATTGCTAGTGCTCGTGCAGTGTCACAAGAACTGTCCATCCCATGGTCAACGGTACGGGAAGTTTTGCGGTCTATATTACGCTAGTACCAGTACGAGATCCAGAAGGTGCAACAGTTGAAACCTCATGATCTGCAGCAACGTTCTCAATTTGATCTTCGGTTTCTGGCTGGGATCAAAGTGGATGACATGTGGCTGGGGCAATGTTCGGTGGAGTGACGGGGTACACTTTACACCACAGTATGCAGTGAATATACTGCTGGATTTGGATTTCTGTTTAAACCGCGTGTTGCGCACGAAGAGCCATTGCGCTCGCCTTATGTGGGTGTGTGCTTTTGATTCACGAGCAGCTTTATTCTCGGTTAAGTCTTCTTTGAAGAGAACATAGCCAGAAGCTCTGTCAGGTAGCCGGCCGGGGTGGCCGAGCGGTTCTAGACGCTACAGTCAGGAACCGCGCGACTGCTACGTTCGCATGTTCGAATCCTGCCTCGGGCATGGGTGTGTTATGTCCTTAGGTTAGTTAGGTTTACGTAATTCTAAGTTCTAGGGGACTGATGACCTCCGAAGTTAAGCCCCTTAGTGCTAAGAGCCATTTGAACCATTTCTGTCAGGTATAGCATCCAGTCTGCACGTTATCGAGACCTATTCGTACAATAGGTGATTCCTGCTTTGGAAGACCACAAATGTGTGGAAATCACTGTTTTCATGCAGGACGAGGCAACATGTCATGTCACTCGCCAAGTGAAAGATCTGCTTAACGAAACCTTCCACGAAAATGTTATTTCCAGAGATTTTACAGAAGCACGGCCTGCAAGATCACCTTATCCGAAATCTGTGTGATTTTTCGCTATGGGGATACCAAAAGGAACGCGTTTACCGGGTACACGCTTGGTCTCCACGTGATCTGAAGGCCAGTGAAAATAGGAACACGCTGTTCATATTCCACCGTAATGCTGCAAGGAACTGTTGATTACGTCGTTTTATCGAAGCAGATCGTGTCGAAGTCTCCGATGCTCATATGAACAACTGCACTGATCCCACGCCCGTCCGTAACGCACCCAGCCGATAGCGGTGGACGAGCGCGACACAGCTGTCGGTCGGTCGGTCGGTCGGGTCCCTCTGTGGACAGAGTGGAGGAGTTTATAAACCTTAGTATATCTAGTGATCTGGTTTGTCACTGTGCTTAGTTTTTTAAACGATTTTTTATAGCTGATTTCTTATCAGTCCTTTTTGTAAGCGTACTTGGAAACGGACGGTCGCTCCATTTGCACTACAGTACGACTGATAAAGTGAAACTGACAATTATAAGCGGGACGCAATCGTTTAAGCGGTTTGTCGCAGCTGTGGACCCATGTTTAATGAAAATCAAGATATGCTAAATATTTCTTCTGCAGACTGTGAGACTCCTCTTGTTTTGGCAGCATTTTTTTTGCTAAATATTTCGTGTTATTGGGACGCTGCAGCGATTGGAAGTAATTCGCTCTCTTAAGCAGCATCACAGAATACAACAGCAAAGAGTGAGAAACTGTTTCCCATGCTGGCGTCGGTAATGAATGCAGCACGTTGCGCGATGGTTAGTCAATGGAGCGAAGAGATGTAAGCGAACCATTAGAAAGTATCTTGCCTGGTGACCTGTACGTAGGATACCCAACAAAACAGGCGTGAAATCCAAACTTTTTCTTTCATAAATTTTAATTATTAGTGCCCACGTTTCGCATAATAGATGCTAAGAGGAAAGTAACTGGAATTAAAGATTTAACACAACAATACCATTACACAATAAATTTTTTAAATCTGATAACAATTGAAAATTGTTCACCTTCCGATTGCTTACGAACAGCTACGAAGTTGTACGAAGTATGTACGAGGTTACCGCTACGCGCCAATCTAGTCTATTCTTTATACTGCTCGTCTTGATATAATATACTGCGAACTAGGACTATTGATATTTTAAAAAAATATCACTTGTCCTATATATAGACACTTAAAAACATCAATATAGGGCCTTGATAGGTCGAATAAATTATCGATATATCCACGGAAAAGTATCAGCGTACTGCCCTATATAAATATCGCCAGTACATTGTAAATATACTGCAGATTTTAGTGCTATATATCTAAGTTTTAAAATATTCTACACATCAAGAAGCTAGGAGCCTGCCTATCCAAATGGTTCAAATGGCTCTGAGCACCATAGGACTTAACATCTATGGTCATCAGTCCCCTAGAACTTAGAACTACTTAAACCTAACTAACCTAAGGACATCACACAACACCCAGCCATCACGAGGCAGAGAAAAGCCTCCCTATCCCCCTCACAACAATAACTGTGAGGATAAAGATGCACGTTCAGGCTTGGCGATAACCTCTTTGCTAATAATGGTAACTGCAATTCATGTCGACTTTCTGTTTTTTTATTTCTGCCAACGCCAGCGACCCAGCAGCTGTAGTGTCAAAATTGCGTGGCGAAGCTAAACGTTGCAGTTTCCGTTCGCTGCGCCGAGCGCCGATTAGATCAGCATTTCCGCTCACACGTCTCCGTCCACCGTAAAGACAAATCTTGTCATCTAGTTTTGACTCATTATTTTCAGCAACTGTTTCTGAAAACGCAACTGGTGTACTATTTCTTTACATCAGAAATCTTGTTATTCCATTCACACCCAGCAGTATACTTGCTTGACACAGAGGGAAAGACTGGTCGTGATGAAAGCCCAAAAGTAGTAATACTCCTTTGCACAGCAAAAGTGACATTATGTTCTATTACAGTTTCAAAAAAACAACATAAAATATTTACCAAAAACTGCGAATAAAATAGAACCCAAAATAAAAATATAGACATTCGATATTGCCATTTTTATATCGATGTATCGGAGAAAATAAAGTCGCAGATGTATATGCATACTTTATAGCAAATATCGATATATCGATATTAAATCGAAGGCTCTATTACGAACTATGGATGAAGGGCAACAGATAGATGCCATATTTCTAGATTTATCGAAGGCGTTTAACACGGTGCCCCGCTGGCTGTTAACGAAGATACGAGCATATGAAATAACTTCACAGATACGTAAGTGTTTCGAAGACTTGTTAAATAATAGAACTCAGTAAGTTGTCCTTGACAGTGAGTGTTCATCAGAGACAAGGATGTCGTGAGGAGTGCCCCAGGGGAGAGTAATAGAACCGCTGCGGTTCTCTGTGAGTCAAATGAAAACCTTAAATTTGTAATAACAAATCGAAATTTCACGCCGTTATCCTGTAAGCTGATAAGCGTGCTACAAACAGCGTGTAGAATGGCTTGTAGGTGGCAGCATAGTGCAGATGCACACATACCGTCGCAGTATCAGTATAAAGATGGCCGCCCTACTTGCGACTTGCACCAGGGAAGAACAGCGTTCTGTTATTCGGTTTTTGTGTAGTGAAGATGTGAAACCTATCGAAATTCATCGACGAATGAAGGTTCAGTACGGTGATGCATGTTTGTCACAGCAGCAAGTCTACGAATGGAGTAGGAAGTTCGCAAATGGTGTGACTTCAGTGGAAGATGCTCCTCGTCCAGGTCAGGCACAACGAGTTGTGACTCCACAGAACATTGCAGCAGTTGAAGTCATAGTGACGGAAAACCGCCGAGTGACACTGAATGACATTGAAGCATGTTTACAGATTAGTCATGGGTCAGCACACCACACTGTGCATGAAGTGCTCCAGTTTCACAAAGTGTCTGCAAGATGGGTGCCACGGCAGCTGACTCCTGAAATGAGAGAACGACGCGTTGATGCTTGTGAAGAACTTCTTCGGCGCTTTGAACGAGAAGGTCATGGCTTCCTTGCAAGAATCGTTAATGGGGACGAAACCTGGGTTCACTTCCACCAACCGGAAACGAAGAGAGCGAGCTAGGAATGGCACCATTCCTCATCACCACAACCAAAGAAGTTTCGAATAGAACCATCAGCAGGGAAGGTTATGCCGACTCTCTTTTGGGAAGGAAAAGGCGTCATTTTGGAGCATTACATGCCTAGAGGGACCACTGTCACCAGTGCATCGTACACAGATCTCCTAAAAAATCATCTGCGGCCTGCAATCAAATCGAAGTGACGTGGATTGCTGTCAGCAGGTGTCCTTTTGCAACATGACGATACCCGTACAACAGTTGCAACAACCACAGACCTGCATTTTGAGTGTCTTCCTCATGCACCATACTCACCAGACCTTGCCCCAAGTGATTTCCATATGTTTGGACCACTGAAAGACGCAATGGGAGGAAAGAAGTTCCGTTCTGATGAAGAGGTACACCATGCGGTGCATGAGTGGTTGCTCGGACTACCAAAAGATTTTTTTTTCTAAAGGAATTTATCCACTTCGTAAGCGCTGGAGACTTGCATTGAGCATGGGGGAGATTATGTTGAAAAGAGATACAGCTTTGTATCACTTCTGCACAATAAATAATATTTTAAAAAAAATATTTGAGGTTTTCATTTGAGTCACCCTCGTACATATATGATTTGGTGGGCAGAGTGGGCAGTAATCTGCGGTTGTTTGCTGATGGTGCTGTGGTGTACGGTGAAGTATCGAAGTTGAGTGACTGTAGGAAGATACAAGACGACTTACACAAAATTTCCAGTTAGTGTGATGAATGACAGATAGCTCTAAATGTAGAAAAATGTCAGTTAATACGGATGAATAGGAAGAACAGACCTGTAATGTTCGGATACAGCATTTTTAGAGTCCTGCTCGACACCGTCAAGCCGTTTAAATTTTTGGGTGTAGCATTGCAAAGCGGTATGAAATGGAACGACTATGTGAGAGCTGTAGCAGGGAAGGCGAATGGTCGACTTCAGTTTATTGGGAGAACGTGAGGAAAAAGTGGTTCACCTGTGAAGGAGATCGCATATAGGACGCTGGTGCGACCTATTCTCGAGTACTGCTCGAGTGTTTGGGATCCGTACCAGGTCGGATAGAAAGAAGACATCGAAGCAGTTCAGAGGCCGGCGGCTAAATTTGTTACCGGTAGGTTCGGGCAACACACAAGTGTTACGGAGATGCTTCGGGAACTCAAATGGCAATCCCTGGAGGGAAGGCGACGTTCTTTCGAGAAACACTATTGAGAAAACTTAGAGACTCGGCATTTGAAGCTGACTGCCGAACGATTCTACTGCCGCCAATATACATCGCGCGCTAGGACCACGAAGATAAGGTATGAGGAATTAGGACTCATACGGAGCCATATAGACAGTGGTTTTTTCCCCCTTTTTCCTCGCTCTATTCACGAGTGGAAAAGGAAAGGGAATGACTAGTAGTGGTACAGGGTACCCTCCACCACTCACCGTACGGTGGCTTCCGGACTCTATGTACGTAGATGTCGTAATCATGCTCTCGGTTCTTATTAACTTTCATGTTGAATTGTTTCAACTGTTTAACTGGAAGCTGTTTTACGTTGTTTATTAGTAAATGCACCGTAATGGTATCCCGGGATTTATTTCACGTAGATTCGCTACCTGCACTCTCATAGTATAGCCACGCCGGTCACCTGCTTGCATCTCCAAACGAATCCACTGTGCCATAAGAACTACTTTAAGGGACTATATCAACGAAGGATCTACGGGAACGAGTAGGATGAATTCCTAAGCGCCGATTCATCAAGGCAATCCAGGAAAGGGTTAACTTATCTTTTGCAGTCTCGAGTGAAAAGGAACCATCTTTTCTATTCTGTGTCGCCTATGCCACTTTCTACAGACTCGTAGTTAAATGGAGAGTCATTTCTGGACGGTTGGTACCATGAGGGGATCTTGCAAGATCCGTAATGAAATTCTACTCGGGAATGTGCAAAAAGCAAATGATTTCATTAAATTTTTCGGTACACGTTGATGAGAACGTTCAGCACAATAAAATCGTAGAAACCAATTGTAAACCTTCTTTTATGAAGGTGATTTATTCCCAAATGTTGAACGAAGTGATTATTGTTGACTTTGGTCTTTACCGAAGTCGTAAAATGTCATCCAGTGTAAGCTTTCACGTTAAAATTTCATTTTTTTCACAACATTGTTTCTCTCAACGCTGACTGAACAAACTACTCGGCCAATTTCTTAAATGTTTTTGTTTGAACAATACCAAACGATAAATTTTAAAACAATATAATGTCACACCTTAACAGTGCTATTTCAGGCCGCTTGTAAAACTTAAAAGGCAACCCTCGCATTTTACCTGTCACGACAAACATAATTTTTCCGAGAAAGAGACCCGAGAGTTCTAGTTTTATGGTGGCTGTTTTGTAACATACTTTGTGGTGAAAAGACACTGCTTACGGCAGTGTAGCTTTTAAGGATTTGTAACCATAATTATATTGCACAACGGCAAAATTTTGGCTGTAACACATGTTATGGATCACGGGACATGTATTTCACAATTCGCAGAGGATAAAGTGTTCAGTGTAAGACGTGAATTTTCTTACAAATAACTCTTGGCATCTGGTGACAACAGCTTACTTTTGTAGCGTTTGGTGGAAACTTTCCTGGTAGCTTCAGAAACCTTGAACGACGTGTACCTGTAAAGTCGTTAACCATCGTGCGTGGAGATAAAACATTATTCTTATAATGGAAGGATGCCAGGAAGACACTGTACCCTTCAAGAGGTTTGTGATATGATAACGTTGCCGGAACGATTTTTGTATTACCCTCTTCTCCCACTTGCACGAACCTGGGAGTGAATCTACCGGTTCCCCTTCATGGCCGTCTTCATCACAGACTTTTATAGAAAGAACTTTGGCCAGATTATTCTACTGTCTAGCGTCTACACTTCAGTCAAGTAAGTTACTGCCCGTAAACATCGTAATCTGTGTTCTACATTTTTCCTTATTATTTTGAATATTACTAAGATGATGATGCTGTTATCCGCTTAAAACAAACGTTGAATGTCACTTGAAACGAAATCCTTTGTTGTTGGCCTTACAGAACAGCAGGTGCTTGTGGGAAGTATTGGCTGAATTCAGATTTGTTCCGTGTCCTTTCGGACGTGTATTTACGTCAATGTAACGACTAGGCAACTATTCCAGAACTACTGTGATGAAAAATGAACACCTCAAAAAAACATAGTTGCGGTTTACAGTATTCCAGCCGGAACTTGTAAGAGGACGCTAATGGGCATGAATCAAAGTGTTGTGCTCGGGGCAAAGTAGGAACTATGTTCATGAAGACTAAACTGGACTTGATAATTACGTTGTTCTGAACATGGTGTGCGTTAGCAAACTATGCAGACAGGTCAGGATTATTCGTCGAATACCAGAGAGGGAGGATTCTTGAACTGCGAAAAACTGGTTGCACTTTCCGATGAACAAAATGCGTTTATTGGCACTAACGTATTTTTGGCAGAAAAAACCTCCAAGCGGCAAGCCGAAATAGCGGCCGTTCTTCTAGATGAGTTCACAATTTGTAAGACCACTATCAGATAAGGCATATGTAAAAACCAAAACAAATTTTCACGCTCCATCTTTCCTGGCTAATGTATTCGGCAGACGATTCATGAAACAGCGTAAATACCCACACTCTTACAGACCAACAAGTCGGCTGTGAAAGAGCACTGCATCGATACTGGTCACTCTAAGCAAGTGCTTGGCAACCTTTCTTAGACCATTACCCCTGAGCGCAATCAAGACACCAACTAGACCCCCGTCTGTTGCCCACACTTCCCTCCCCCACATTCTAATCTGCAGAATGAAAGACTTGTATTTTTACAATGATGAAAGGTGAATGATATTTAGTTTGTGTGTGTGTTGGGGGGAGTGTTAGAATGAATGACGAAGGAATTCGTGGTGCATCGCAAATGCTGCCCATAACTCCTTCGCAGATAAGAAAGCTAACTATCCATAATGAAGATAGACACTTGTTACAAAACATACTTCCCCTGCATTACTCCTCTCCGTTGCGGCACTTGCTTGACCTGCACACTGCAACACTATTTAAAGTCAACCAAGTTAAAACGTGTGCACTTATAATTACTGTTCATAAATCACTTTATTGTTGCACTTCTTACTTTTTAACTGGCAGGAATTGGAAAAATTTAGGCTGATAGTGCTTTGTGTCTGACCACAGCCACTAATACTAATAGTAGTTATAGTAACAATAACAATAATGGGTACAGCACTATAGTAGCCCTTACATAGTTATTGTTGTGTCGTATTGGCAATTAATTCTGTCATTAGCGACTGCAGTCTGTCACTTCGCCACGCATAAATTTTCTGAGCAAGTTACTCGCCTTTCTACAAACAACAGAACACTACTGATATTCTCTGATAAAGCATTGGCATACTGGATGAACTTGCTAAGCCAGGCGCACAAATGTTTTACTAAGAGGTTATAACGCTATTGATTTCATGTGGAAAACTTATGGAAAGTTACCTCTCAACAATATCCCAGGCTTTTAGTATACTGTATTTATACACATAAAGGGCAATAACATAGGAGTTGAGACAGTGAAGTCCCGAGACAATACCAATACCCCTTAATTAATCATTAATTCTCATATTTTAAAGAAAAGATCATCTATACTCTTCCGTTTGCCGTGCGAAATGAATACGGTAGTTCTTTCACTGTTTTACAGATGTCAACTGACCTATACTTTGCGGAACCAGCAGATTCAGCCATGAGGTTCGTCGTCAACCAGTCTGACGCTGGTCCAGTGTACTACTACCTGTTTGACTACAGAGGATCCGAGCTTTTAAACTCGACGTTCGGTACGTACCTTATTTTTTAAATACCTTATTAGCTTCAACATTACGTAAACTACAGGCGGTTCGCAAATATTTTCGGACGCTATGTGTTTAGAATATCGAAGAACAGTGACTACCTTTCGAATAGAAATTTATTCTGTGCCCTGGGTATCCCTCTATAGCCTTACAGTATTTATTACTAGCTCAGTGTTCGCTGCTTCACTCGTGAAGTGTGTATGAGCTACGCAGATTTTTTTCTTTTTCTTTAATGGAATTTTTATGTTCACAAATTGCAACATCTTTTACACTATTCAAGCTAATTAAGGCCATAGAAGCACGGTCTTTCCCCGAATGTACTTTTGACCGAAAAGCGATCTTGATAGCTGGACGATTTTGTTAATCCTGCCTTTTGAGTTCTTTTGGTTATATTTCCACAGATGCTTTCAAACCCTAACACATTTCTTTATTTCTAACCATGAAGTGAAATACCAGTTTTCATACATTTAGATTTCAAAATGTTTTAATATAACGAAAACATTTTCCTCCCCTGTTTCACTCCTCTAGAGGCTGAGTTTCCAAAAACACTAAAACAAGTATTTTTTTTTAAAATTTCTAACCGACCAGTCAAACACCAATTGTCATAGATGCAGCTTTGAAATGCTGTGGTAGTATTTTAATTATGATTTACACAAATCAAAAAAAGTTTTGCATCTCCTCAGTTCATAGAGTTCCAGAACCTGTACAGAAAATTAGAACAGAGATCAACATAAACATCATTCCCGCCTTTTTATTGCTTATTGCGCATGAAAACCACACATTGCATGTTGAACCACCATACAGCGAGACCTTCAGAGGTGGTGCTCCAGATTGCTGTACACGCTGGTACCTCTGATACCCAGTAGCACGTTCTCTTGCATTGATGAATGCCTGTATTCGTCGTGGCATACTATCCACAAGTTCATCAAGGCACTGTTGGTCAAGACTGTCCCACTCATGAACGGTGATTCGGTATAGATCCCTCAGAGTGGTTGAGGGGGTCATGTCGTCCATAAAAAACCCTTTTCCATCTATCCCAGGCAAATTCGATAGGGTTCATGTCTGGATAACATGCTGGCCACTCTAGTGGAGCGATGTCGTTATCCTGAAGGAAGTCATTCACAAGATGTGCACGATGGGGGCGCGAATTATCGTCCATGAAGACAAATGCCTCGCCAATATGCTGCCGATGCGGTTACACTATAGGTCGGAGAATGGAATTCACGTATTTTACAGCCATTACGGCGCCTCCCATGACCACCAGCGGCGTACGTCGGCTCCACACAATGCCACCCCAAAACAGCAGGGAACCTCCACCTTGCTGCACTCGCTGGACAGTGTGTCTAAGGCGTTCAGCCTTACCAGTTTGCCTCCAAACACGTCTCCGTCGATTGTCTGGTTGAAGGCATATGCGACACTCATTGGTGAAGAGAAAGTGATGCCAATCCTTAGCAGTTCATTCGGCATGTTGTTAGGCCCATCAGTACCGCGCTGCATGGCGTCGTGTTGCAAGGATGGACCTCGCCACGGACGCTGCGAGTGAAGTTGCTCATCATGCAGCCTATTACGCACAGTTTGAGTCGTAACACGACGTCCTGTGGCTGCACGAAAAGCATTATTCAGTATGTTGGCGTTGCTGTCAGGGTTCCTCCGAGCCATAATCCATAGGTAGCGGTCATCCACTTCAGTAGTAGCCCTTGGGCGGCCTGAGCGAGGCATGTCATCGACAGTTCCTGTCTCTCTGTATCTTCTCCATGTCCGAACAACATCGCTTTGGTGCACTACGAGACGCCTGGATACTTCTCTTGTTGAGAGCCCTTCCTGGCACAAAGTAACAATGCGACGCGATCGAACCGCGGTGTTGACCGTCTAGGCATGTTTGAACTACAGATAATTCGAGCCGTGTACCTCCTTCCTGGTGGAATGACTGGAACTGATCGGATGTGGGACCACCTCCGTCTAATAGGCGCCGTTCATGCATGGATGTTTACATCTTTGGGCGGGTTTAGTGACATCTCTGAACATCAAAACATCAAAGGGACTGTGTCTGTGATACAATATCCACAGTCAACGTCTATCTTCAGGTGTTTTGGGAACCAGAGTGATGCAAAACTCTTTTTTGACATGCGTTTTTTGAAAAAAAAAAGACTTTCGGCAACTATTTAACCCAGAACGCTAAAATACATGTTTCTTTATTTATGACCGAGAAACCAAATACCAATTTTCGTAGTTCTCGCTTCATAATTACCTTAATAATGACAATTTTCAAACTGCCTTTCATCCCATATTTCACCCCCTTCGGGAGAGAACTTCGAAAAATCCCTTCTTAAACAATTGCAACGGTATACGATCAACAGACTCTTCAATTTTCAAGTTTCTGTCCTTAGCGATGATGAGTCAGTCAGTCAGGACACTTCTATTTACGTATAGAGACCAGCTGAGCGCCTGCCACTTCGCTTGCGTAGACTGTATGGTCTGCACAGTTTTTTAATCGTATTTTTATGTTGTTCACAAACTGCAACACCTAAACTTTTCACGCTAATTAAGGCCTTAGAAGTATGGCCTTCTCCGAATGTACTCCTTACCAAAAAGCCATTCTGGTAGCTGGAGTCCAAGGTTTTACCTAATCATGCAAAATTTTTTTGGAAATTTGTGGTAAGTTCCTATGGGACAAAACTACTAAGGTCATCGGTCTCTAGGCTTACACACTACTTGATCTAACTTTAACTTAAGACTATGGACAACACACACACCCATGCCCGAGGGAGAACTCAAATCTCCGACGGGGGGATACGCGCGAACCGAGGCTAGGCGCAAATTGAGACGCGTATGGCACGTGTGTCGTGACACGACACTACAGAGCGACACGCATGTTCCACACGAGTCGCGCGGGTCCAGCGCATATTGCGACGCGTACACCGTACTGGCGACGCTCGGCACAGACAGAACCGAAGCGCGCGCAACCTGTTTTCTTTCTCAAACGATTTTACAGAAACTATTCACTGAAAACATTTGATTTTTGCCTTACTTGTAGCGTTATGTTTCAGCTTCGTGGCGAAGTGCCCATCATCTCGCTAATGGTCATACTTATTGTGATGTACACATTATAGTAAGACACTATGGAAAACTCAAAAAGTTTGCAACGAAAATTAGGGGTCGCTATGATTTTGCGTCTGGTGCGTATTACACCATATGTTGCTGCGTATGAAATTTAGCTAACATGTTAAATTTTTGTTTAGATTTGGGAGGAGGTCTCTATCTGCCTCCGATCTCGAGCGCTATGCAGCGCGCTCACTTCCGATCACACGCCCGCGAGAATGAAATACTCGCAACATCTCTCATATCTCCTAAACCGCTCGAGGTATCGAAACGAAAGTTTGGCGAATGATAGCACACAAGGAGGACAGTGCTTTGCCAATCCTTAAACACACGGAACTTTCTTATCTATGGCGATATATCAGTACTTAAACGTCCCTTTTTATTTATTTCACTCCAGTGACTGTAATTTTTTTTAGAGTTATCGACAGCTAGCGAAACAAGAGCTTCCTAGTATGCAAATAAACATCAAATTTCTTCTTTTATGTTACTACAAACCAACACTATGAGGTTTTTCGTAAGCTATTGAGCTCTGTGCTTGCTAATTACTTGTTTAATGAGGCGGTCCGTTTCGGAATTGTGTCCCAATAACCGCTGTGAGATGAGTTTGGCAAATTACACTGTGACAAAGGAAGTACAGTTAAACCAGTCACCAAGAGAAATGTGGCCGTTACTCATAAACGGTGATGCTTCTTCTGATGTGTTGGCAGAAGAGCCAACACCGTGTTGCTAGAGGAGGCCGAAATGCACACGTTTAAGCTCACGCAGACTGGCGTGAGGTCTGGAACAATTAAAGGAGTTGAGTCTAATAAATAAAGTACGAAGCTCTTGGAATACTTAACTTTAATCCATAATTGGAGAACATCGCTCTTGATGATACATAATTACAATCTCAATATAAACTGGTAATGGCGCCTTGCTAGGTCGTAGCAAATGACGTAGCTGAAGGCTATGCTAACTATCGTCTCGGCAAATGAGAGCGTAGTTTGTCAGTATAGCATCGCTAGCAAAGTCGGCTGTACAACTGGGGCGAGTGCTAGGAAGTCTCTCTAGACCTGCCGTGTGGCGGCGCTCGGTCTGCAATCACTGATAGTGGCGACACGCGGGTCCGACGTATACTAACGGACCGCGGCCGATTTAAAGGCTACCACCTAGCAAGAGTGGTGTCTGGCGGTGACACCACATCTTCGAATGAGAAAAGGTTTACAACTCACTCAAAAATAGATTACCAATTCTGTTGGAATTTCCGTGAAATCCCCGTAACCCATCGTATTTTTAACACTGAGCGACTGGAATGGAAACTTACCAAACGATTTTATTCCTTGTCTTGATCTGAGCAGTATTAAAATAATGACGAGCGATCCTTCAGGCGGAATGATAGGCACATGCCAGATACTGGTTACTCACCTACTGCTTGCCAAACTGACAATATGTGATCGCGAATAAAATAGTTGTTATTGAGAAAAATAAACAATTGATCTGTCGCACAACACAATGGTCAGTGTACAGTCAGCAGCGGAAGGTGAATGCGCGCGACAGGAATGCAGAAGCTAGCCATGTGTGCCTTGTGAGCTGGAGTTCGAAAAACATTGTCATGAAAGTATATCTGCCTTTGTCAGCAGTACATTTCAACAGATTAAGTATAGAATGAGATTTTCACTCTGTAGTGGAGTGTGCACTGATATGAAACTTTCCTGGCAGATTAAAACTGCGTGCCGGACCGAGATTCGAACACGGGGCCTTTGCCTTTTGCGGGCAAGTACTCTACCAACTGAGCTACCCAAGCACGATTCACAACCCGTCCTCACAGCTTTACTTCTGCCAGTACCTCATCTCTTACTTTCCAAAATTAACAGATACTCTCCTGCGAACCTTGCACAACTAGCACTCCTGAAAGAGAAGAAATTGCGGAGACATGGCTTAGCCACAGCCTGGAGGATGTTTCCAGAATGAGATTTTCACTCTGCAGCGCAGTGTGTGCTGATATGAAACATTCCTGGAAGATTAAAACAGTGTGCCGGACCGAGACTCGAACTCGGGATCTTTGCCTTTCGCGGGCAAGTGCTCTAGTAGAGCACACAGTTTTAATCTGCCAGGAAAGTTTCAAATTAAATATATCTAATCATGACACTCTTTTAGGATATTCCTACTTTCGTAATAATACTGACCATTTTCTTCATTTGTGTAGCCTGTTCTATAATTACTTTATTAATGCTGCTAATGTGCATGCAACAATTGAAATACTTTTTCTCATCATTGCGAACCAATTAAATCACTGTTATTTGTGGCTGCTTTTGGACTGTTTCTAGCTTGCAGTGAAAATGTGATGTTCACATCTGTGCAGTACAGTGTGTCGTATTACATTATTACATCCGTATCGAAGTAATCACAGTGAGACTTCTGTACTTCAGATCTTGGATGCTTTTTACGAGGAGCACAAAGGGATCACACCTGTGGAGATTATGCCTTTCCAAATTTTTGTAACAGTTCGTACAGATACGCCAGCATACTAGGGCGTGAGAAGATAACCTTGTTTTACTTCCTGCCTTGCTTCTTAATCACATGATTTTACAATATTCCTTGCTTCCTTATTCACTACCCACTGTCCCTTCTTGCGATCTGAAAACATCGTGGATGCATGTGATACAATTCCAGCGGCCAATGGCTCACCAGTTACTGAAGTGTGCATTTTTCTTGACAGAAGAAACACAAAACAAAACAAAACTATACAGATATAAATAACAGGAAAGTATAATATACTAACGAAGAAAGCTGGAGGGTTTAAATGTCGAAAAACGAAACACTACCCAAAGGCAATAAAATTTAGTATACAGTAATGCAATATTTATCTTATGGGCAGTACTACCACTGCTCATATGCACCGTTCCGATGTGAGCATACGGCCAATTCCGCTCCCCGCCTAAAATTTCCCACTGTGCTAGCGAGGTACGCGCGACGCGCGGCGCGAGAAACTATGCCACAACCACAACGCCGCGCGACCTGGCGCAGGCGCGTGTCTCGTCCCACTCGCGTCGAATCGCGTCGCAATTGCGCGGTTGCATTTGAACCTGTGTAGTTACAAAAAAGCGCGCTGCGTTGCGCCGCGTCACACGGGCTGAACGCGTCTCAATTTGCGCCTAGCCTTACCGCACGGCTACCCAGCGCGGCACTAATCATGCCTTTGCTATCTTGTGGTAATATTTCCATAGAAGAAACTTTCATGCCTGTAATACATAGTTCTTTACATCTAACTGAGAAGTTAAGTACCAGTTTTCATAGTTTCAGCTCTAAAAATTTTTTAACATGACGAAATATTTTCTTAAAAAGTTTACGTTTCGAATTTCCAAACACAATGAAACACATATTTTTATCTTTAACAGAGAAGGTAAACAGAAATGTACATGGATTTAGCTTTGAAAATTATACAATTTTTCATCCCATATTTCACTCCCTTATGGGGGTTCGGTTTCCAAAAAAATTGAAATACACATTATTTATTTGACAGCGAGATGTCATATACCTGTTTTCATAGATGCAGCTTTAAAAGTGCTTTAGTAGTTCTTTAATCATGATTTATTTTTTAAAAAAACATTACCAAATATTTTCCCCCTTGGTGGCTGAATTTCAAAAAATTACGAAACACCTGTTTGTTTTACTTCCGACTGGGAAGCCAAATACTAATTTTCGTAGTTCTAGCTTGCCTTAATAGTGACATATTTTCAAAAAACCTTTCATCTCGTACTTAAACCCCCTTAAGAGTGTAATTTCAAACAGTCAATTCTTAAACGATGCGTACAACTTAAGAGTGATTTGGGCCGGGCGATGATGAATCACCCATTTAGGGGCTGAATTTCCAAATACAGTGAAACATGTATTTTTTCATTTCTAATCAAGAAGGCAAATACCAATTTTCAATGATTTAGCTTGAAAAACGTTTTCACAATGAAGGGTTTCGTAAAGTATTTTATCGCTTTAGAGGTTGAATTTCCAAAAACTGTGAGATAAGTACTTTTTTATTTCTAACTGAGAAGCCAAACACAAATGTTCATAGATTTACATTCAAAAATAATGAATAATGAAATATTTCCATAAAAACTGTCATTCCCTCTTTCACCACCATAGGGGTTCAGTTTCCAAAAACAGCAAAACATGTGTTTTTTTATTTCCAACCAAGAAGCCAAATTCACATTTTCGTGGATTCAGCTTTAAAAATACTTTCATAATGAGATAGTTTCATGAAACATTTCATCAAAGATTTCACCCCCTAAGGGTTGAATTTCCGTAGGCATTGAAATGCATATTTTTTTAAAAATTTGAAACCAAGGAATGAAAATACCAGTTTTCATAAATGTAGCTTTAAAAATACGTTAGTAGTTCTTCAATAATGATTTTCTAAAAAAAAAAAAAGCTTTCATCCACTTAACTTCCAGAAATGCTAAAACACATATTTCTTTATTACTCACCGAGAAATCAAATACGAGTTTTCACAGGTCTAGTTTTAAAACTACATTAATAGCGACGTATTTTCCAAAAACCTTTCATCCCTATTTCACCACCTTATGGGCTAGGATCCCCGTACTAGGAACTCACTGTATTTTAACGTTCCTTCCGTAAAGAGCATCTGTCGTTAATTTTCATGGAGAATGCTATACTACAAAGGGAAAGCAAAAGAAACACAGAGACCACTCTTACAAAGGAAAAACTAACAGAAATGCAAAGACCAAGTGCCACATATTAGTAATACGGAATCAGCATATAAGGTAACTTTCGCGAAACTATGACAACTTTGTGATCTGACCAGCACTTTTCAGATAATGCGAATTTAGCAAACTCACATACATGAAAGTCTGGCCGTGTTGAAGTTGCACTCTACGGTGTATGAGGTCTAGCTAAATTTTACATTACGGGTTCACTCACTGAACACACATATGGCCCTCGTGACGTTGTAAACCAAAAGCTTTCTCCTCTCAGATCTTTTGTCAGTAAATTCGGACGTCAAGGGAAATCAGCACATTCTTTTAGAAATCAAGCTCAAATGCGTCCATAGAGTTAAAATACTACCATCACAACGGGGTGTACATGACTTTATTTGTCTGTATATTGAACCCCTTTTCTTCCGCTAGACACACATACAGGTTGGTGAAGACGTAGAACTGCTAAAAACTGCGGTGTTTAGTAAATGGATATTTCTAAATCACTAATTTTTACACTTTCTCTTCGTGAATGAGAGTAAAAAAATAAGCATCCCTTTTCTCACTGTCCGTCAATGATATAGCAGCCAAATCCCAAACAAAATTGACGATATATACAAGCCTTATTTTTAGCTTCCTTTGCGAAGCATTGACAGCTAGTCTCATATGAAGTGGAATACGAAAATTGAAATCTAAGAAATATATCTTTCGATTCGGAAATTTTGGTGATCTCTACCACACCCAAAATTGATAGATGTGCAGTGTCAGTCCACTGGGACTATTATACAGGGTGGTCAGAAACAGTCTGAAAAGTTTGTAAGGGTGTTGCGAGG
This sequence comes from Schistocerca nitens, assembly GCF_023898315.1. NCBI lineage: Eukaryota > Metazoa > Arthropoda > Insecta > Orthoptera > Acrididae > Schistocerca > Schistocerca nitens. The sequence continues at coordinate 367,380,216 of NC_064621.1, forward strand.
TAGATTGTGCTGAGAAATCATTATTAAGAAAGAAAATTGATGCTTTGCGCCGTTTCCGAGTTAATTAGCATTGAAGTTAGTCAATAAATACCGTTACGCGCGAAAGTTCAAGCGGCTCGTCATTTACAATTAGTGTCAGTTGTTCTCATAGCGTAGATGATAGCGCACGAGACTGCTCAGCCTTGGGCTCGGGTTCGATCCTCACTACCTTCCCATGCCCAATTTTTGTATCATTCTCTTGTTCGGTTCTAGGAAAACAAATGTAGAACATGTTTGGTGACACCATTTCTGGCTGGCCGCTTGAATTTTCGCGTGCAATAGACTGATTGGCTAACTTCATTGCAAAATAACTGGGAAACAGCGCAACATATCGAATTTTTTTCTTAACAGTTATTTCTCTGTCTTTTACATTGTTCCTGACGACACTGTACAAGGCGACTAATGTCTGTAGCTGACAATCGATGTCTGTGGTTTCTGTTCGTGCCCCGCTAAATGTGTGAACATGAACGTCAGAGAGTGTAATTGTGCCAGAATACCCTCGACTAAAGTGCCGTCTGCATTGCTTAAAGGTTCGTGGCATGCGGCGGAGACGGATGTGCTGTTCTTTGCTGGGAACTCTCAGCTGCCGGATCCAGATAGCGTGTATGGGCGCATGAGGTCCAATCTGGTCAGGCTCTGGTCCAACTTCATCAAGTATGGGTACGTATAACTACGTCTGCTTTGTTCCTGAGCTAATACCCTCCAGTAAGTTTCTGTACACATTACAGTCTATTCAGATATTAAGTCACTTATTAACTGAACCCACTACTTTTTTAGTCGCTGTATCTTTTTTGATGACAACAGCAGAGCGGAAAGCAATGCTTGAATATACAGCGCTGAGTCAAGATTTTTTTGTCAGAAATACGTTTATTACAGTAACAATGAGGAAGCTGTGAAGGAACACATACAGACAATAATATTGATAGTGTTAGGTCAACACCATAAACATTGGCTAAAGAGAAATTCGGTGTAGGAACATTTCTAACAGTTTTTCACAATTTCTGTCTATCTACTCAGAGCTGTTCCCCAAACATGGCTATATTGACGAATATTTATGTGATCTTAAGGTTTATGTTTTTGGATGTTAGCGCTGCCGCTGTGTTTGAGCTATTCTGCTGCTACATGAAATGTCATTTCATTAATCATATAGACGAGCATTATACAGTCTCCAGATTACTATGTTCTACACTCTTGTAGAATATCATACAGTCTATTCTTTCAAGTACTGTGTCAAAGTTATTTAAAAGCTGAATTTACGTAAAGTGATTTTTTAACGTATGACTTTAACTTTGTATATTTATACCCCCAAAAACTGAAAATATGACTGTATAACAACTACGCTACCAAAATTTTTAAAGAAAAAAAGGAAAAATTACTTTTACACTTACAAGACTGCATTGCAGTCAATGATGAAAACCACCGTCAGGTTCTCAATTGTGAAAGTGTGACAATTTCTCCCAGACAAGGTTCTGTTCCGCGAAAAAGCGAGTTGCATTGTTTGTCAATCTTTGATATTTAAATGAAGCCAACTAATTCACTGTGAATCTACCAGGAACCAATGCAGGAGTTTCATCGTTCAAATAACAGCAACAGTACCCACTGTTTTGAAAACTTGGTTTCCTTCAAATAGGAACTGTCCTTTTTGCACAACTGCATCGCTCTTACTTCCGTCTACCTTTCTGAGACGTACACCACCAAATTCGCATATCGCTTCACTCAAAAGCAAATCAGAAGTTAATCCCAGTTGTTTGTGGAAGACTGTTTGATGGAACTGGGGACTGTCTATGTCATAAGATAAAATGAAATAAATACGTGTGTATTTCTTTTTTTTATCCTTCTCAAGGATTTTCACCTTCATCCTCAGATGGATACACAATAATCAAAAATTCAGATGCGAGCCACTGTATCCATTCAAGGATGAGGCGGAAAATCCGCAAAACGCGTCACTGAGGATTAAGATAAAAGTGACTGATAGAGATTTAGTTTTTGTCTTAAGTCAGTAGCTACTAAAGTGAATTGTCAGCATAATATTCAGTGTTACTTAGGCACGGATCAAATCCTACTGCCGGTGGGACAAGAGGGTAGGGTTGCTTCCGGATCCAAGTTGTGAAAAAATTCATTTCTGTATGGTGCCTTAACAGAAGCTTTATTGCCGTTGTCGGTCAGAGCATCAGCACTGCCAAACACAGTCCATAGTTCCTCGCAGATACGATGCAACGTATGAACGCTGCAAAATACATGAATCATTTTAGACTATCTTGCTACTCTTGGCTCCTCTTTTCGTGTGTGTAAGCCAATGACAGCTATTTTAATGTATATAGCCACGTCAGTCAAAAGTAGAACAATATTTTTATATCATTAGACCAAAGTAGTTCTATTGATTACAAAGTACAGCATTGAAGGAACGGCGAACAGTTTCTAACACTTGACCATTTAGGAAGAGTGACAGAGGATTCTCCCTCCCCTGCCAATGTAACAGTAACGACATCTTTCACGAATTCTATTCACGGTTTCATTAAAACATTGTGACAAAATTTTCAAAAAGTTGATTCCTGCAGTGTGAAAAGAAGCGTAATATGTAATGTTATGCTTTAATAAAATTAGGAGTTTTCCAAAATATTTGTATACGCCAATTTTCAGAGGAATGCAATGTATTTAAAAATAGAAAATAGATAGACTCTATGTCTTAGTTATCCCGTATGGTATGGTTTAGTTTTGAACAGTGAGTAATAACTGTTTTTTCCCCGAAACTTGTAACTAAAGAAGAACACACAGCATCTTTATTGTACTTAAATTGTTTCTCCTAGATCCCTGCTTCCGCTAGTAGATTACATTACTCAGTCTCTCTGATTTCAGAGCACACACACCACACACACACACACACACACACACACACACACGAGAGCAGAAAATATCAAAAGCAAAGACATAAGCATATATGTAAATTATTGATACGTCCTTTTCTAGTGTTAAAACTGAAGCTGGGAACAAATGGCAAACGAAAATGACGAACAAGCTAAAGTACGATATAGACACCAGTATATGAGCTTCGTGCACCTTTGGAATTATTTATTTATTTTGACTACGAACTTTCTACAGCTGTCTCTGCAGAATACAAAAAAATCACTGTTCATACTTTAAAACATCCATTTACTTGTAAAGTAAACGAATATAAACAATTACCAGGAATTCAGTAACACAATATGTTTGGCGAAAATTCTGAGGTAGACAGGAGCTCCATGCGGCATCATACAATCACAGTATGTCTAAAGGTGATTTCCTTCACTGTTGCAGAACACCGTCTCCCGACGGCGAGACAATTGACTGGCAGCCCTTCACGACGTCTGCGTTGAAGTACATGCACATCACGGACGATTTTCAATTAAGTGAGAATGTCAACAAGGAACGTATTGACTTCTGGCATGAAAACATTCCGTGGTGATCGATGATGTAGCGAATTACGTAGCGAATATATTTATGTGATAAATTTTTCTGTCAACGTCGTAGACTGAGTCTCACTCAAAATAAAACGTTTCTGTGGCGTATTACCTGTTGGCTTTCGTCTCGAGATTTTCGGCCGACGCTTGATTGACGTTTTTCCTGACATTTCGCCAGCATGAATTGCTGACATTGTGAAAGATCTACTCTCCGTTGCTGGTAGCGGTTTCTTTGACAATGCCAGCCACTCGTGCTCGCGAAACGTCAGGAAAATCATTAAGCAAACGTCAACCTAAGATTCCGACGCGAAAATTACAAGGCAATAAGTCAACGAGCCTCAACAATTTTGTTTCTATTGCACTCATTCTATTCCCCTTCAAATTCCTCTCCGAAATCTGAAGGACTAGAAAAGCGCATAAGTCTGTTAATTTAACGTAATGTACAGTTTTTGCTGTTCGAGCTCTGTCACAACTTTTGACACGACTGAATGAGAACAGTAGCGATGGTCTCTTTAGGTTCAAAAATTCGTTTATTTCACCATCACAAACCGCATTTTTTTCTCTCTATACATATGATAACTAATTTCAGGCCATTAAGTCCATCCACGGGCGGCGGTCCGAAACTAGTAATTAAGGGTTAAAAAATTTGCAACCTTTGACAGTAAAATAGACTAGCTATATATATTTCCCATCGCTGTGTATAGACGATTATATAAGCGTTCATTAAAAAAGAAATACACTTTCGTGATCAATAAAAAGGTTTAATAACCCAATAAACATTCAAAAGTTTGCCACACTACACAGAGAGCATGGCATACTTATTATAAAGAAGAAATGCAATGTTTATGGAGACCTTTGAACAACGGGAGTTGCAGAATGCCAGTAAAAGAACACCCAGGTGGTATCGTTATGTCGATGATACTTTCATAGCAGGGACACACGGTACAGTGAGTTAGATACCTTCGTGATACATCTCAGCGGTATCAACCCGAAAATCTAATTTACTGTGGAGACGGAGAGCAATGGCCAACTGAATTTTTTAGACGTGTCAGTTGTCCGTCGCTAGGGCAGGTAATTGAGTCACAGGGTATACAGAAAAACCAAGCACACTGACTGTTACCTTCATAAGATTTCTAACCACCACCCCAGATAAAAAAGAGGTGTGATTGAAACCTTGGTACACAGGACATACACGTTTTGTGAACCGACTTATTTAAAAGATAATGTTGATCATCTATGATCGACATTCAAGAAAAGTGGTTATTCTAAGAAGAAGATGGAACGAGCTCTTTGCCCTATGAAAAGAATCAGGATCAACGAGGAATAACGGCCACCCGTGGGGAAAGTTTTCATTTCGTTCATTAGTAAATTACAGAATGCACTGGAAAAGTGTTGAGCAAGTATTGTGTGTAAATTATCTTCAGACCCACCAGGACGTTAAAAGAATGTTTAAGATCGGCAGAAGATATACGACATCCTCTGGCTACACAGAGTGTACATAGAATTCCTTGTACTTATGGACTGGTTTATATCTGGTACCCCCTGGTACCACGAAAGGTAGTGTTAGCACCCTTCAGGTGGAACACAAGAAGAACTGCCGTCTGGGACATACGGATAAATCGGTCATGGCGGAGAGGGAAATCATGGAAGAAAATATAGTGAGATGAGCGTCATATCGAAAACATTGCATTATCATGTGTAGAGAGGCTATTGAGATTTATAAACACTGTAGTAATTTTAACACAAATGAGGAAACTGTTAAATTAGATAAAATTGGGTGTCAACGTTGCACCGTAAGAATAACGATCGATTACATTCAATCGAGGATGTTGGCATTACCAGAGATAATCTCGTAGTCGAAATGATCTGTTTCCCTACACATTGCCTCTCGCATTCGGTGCTCTCTCGAGTTATAATTCCAGTTAGCAGCTTTGCATCTGAAGCCGTCTCCCACAGTCGGAGATGAAACGTTAGGAGAAAGTTTTATACATCCATCACGGCCTATTTGCCAGGAAGTTTCAAGTGAAGTCAATACCTGCCGTGACAGCTTACACTGTATGATCAAATTCAATAAGTAAGTCGGTTTTAAAAACATATACAAGACATTCCTTAAGCGAAACAATAATGTTATGTAGCTTATATTTCTTGATACATTAATTTCTAACTGCTTAGGGGTCTGAAAACTTGAAAAACATGAACATAAAGCCATCTTATTACATTAAATTTATATTCAGACAGTTAAATTCGTAATTCATGCAACAAATGAAATTTCCTAAGGCCCTAGTGCTAGTGGTCGTAATTTTGCAGTTTTTCAAATTGGAGCGTAAAGGGAACAGATTGTGTAGGGTTGTCTCATGATAACTGCAGATCGCGGAATCGCAACGTGTTGTCGCCCTTCCTGTCACATAACACTGCATTCAGTACCACTCTTCCAGTAATCGTACTCCTAACATTCTCCAAAGTTTCCGGGACTACACCAGCTGAGGCTCCATTTGTGATTCTGGGAATATGCCCAGTCGATGTAACAGATACGTGGCTGCGTCATACTGGCTGCATGTGGAAGATATAAACTCACTAAGAAATCACAGTTTTCAGGATCGTAGATAAATGCAGCCTAAAACTCTTGAAGTTACTCTGTCAAAAAATCGTCCTACCTATGGAATAAAAAATTAAAATTCCTTCTTTGCATATTCATGGTTTTTCAACAATGCCTTCTTTTTTTTTACTTTAAGGAAACCGTTCGGTAACAAATACTGATAATTTGGCAGCTTATAATCTCAGGTCACATATTGGTAACGGTCTGGCTACATTTTAGTTTTTGGTCAAGGCTACTACGCTGCTTCGAATTTAACGCACCACATATAAGAAGAATTTTCAGTAAGCCAGGAGGTCACTTGTTGCCTTTGTTTGATGTACTTTAGGCGATGCACTGTTGTGTACGGAGTGGAGCTAATGTAGAAAGCATGTAACAGAGCCGGAGAGCTGTATTACTTAGTGATAATTCGTAGTGGTGGCGGTAATTTGCACTCTATGGTGTTTCAAACCATGCAGTGTGATGTGTCATATCATTTCAAGGTACCCAGACTATGTTTTGGCAAATGATAGTACACAAAGGATTGGCTACTTTGCTTTAATGCTAATACTGCAAAACATATTTTTCTATTGAAATACAGTATTGACCATAGTTTCTTTTCAAGGAATGATGACTTACGGCGTTCGTGAAAAGAGAAGTATAGTCACACATAGTGCTGTTCAGATAAGCAAATGTTATTTTAATTTCATAATTATGAAAGATGAAAACATATTTACTGTGGGAGCTTTTGAGTTTCCCACAAACTTGGACGAAACAAAAAGAAATGTGTCAGCAGTAACAAATGAAGATACCGGGTGACACAGAAAAACGGGAAGATTTCCACAATCAAATAAAACTAGAAGTGATGAAGGAAAGAAATTTCATTCATAGTAATTCAAACCTTACAACTTTAACATTTACGAAACATTGCTGGCATTTATCACTTTTTAAAAATTGCGTCCTTTAGATGGCGTCCTCTTGTACGAATACATTCGTCTAATCTGCTGTTGAAATTCCTCTTTGACCGCTGCAGCATCTCAGCTGGGATACTGTGAATTGCATTCTGAATTCTCTGTTTTAATTCATCCAGGGTTCTTGGTCGAGTCGTGTAGACTTTGCTCTTGAGGTAGCCCCACAAGAAAAAATCACAAACGGATAAATCTGGCGACCTACGGGGCCAGCGAATGTTACCGGTTCGTGAGACCACACGGTTGCCAATTAATTCTCGCACATATGCCACTGATTGCCGTGCAGGGTGTGATGTCGCTTCGTCCTGTCGAAACCAAGCTCCTTGAACGTTTGGAAACTTGTTCAATGCAGGTGTAACGAAAGTTCGTAACATCTCCAAGTAACGATCACCATTGACAGTTATTGTGTTTCCCTGTTTATTTGCAAAAAAATCCGGTCCGATAATCCCATGTGATGAAACCCCACACAATACTGTCACTTTACTAGCGTGTAAACGACGCTCATGAACGTCATTAGTATTTGTATTTGCCCAGTAACTGTAGTTCTGTTTATTCACATAACTTGTGAGATGAAAATGTGCCTCATCTGACATCCACAGCCGGCCGAAGTGGCCGTGCGGTTAAAGGCGCTGCAGTCTGGAACCGCAAGACCGCTACGGTCGCAGGTTCGAATCCTGCATCGGGCATGGATGTTTGTGATGTCCTTAGGTTAGTTAGGTTTAACTAGTTCTAAGTTCTAGGGGACTAATGACCTCAGTAGTTGAGTCCCATAGTGCTCAGAGCCATTTGAACCATTTTTTGACATCCACAACTTGTTTAGAAATTCATCGTCATTGTTCATTTTTGTTATCATTTGTAATCGGCATTCGTTGTCCTTCACTTGTTGCACCATATGTAGTTTGTACGGATGAAATTTTAAATCAAGTTGAAGAGTTCCTCGAACACTCTCCCGGGACATTCCAGCCACTGCTGTTTGCTTACGAACTGAACGCCGTGAGCTACGTAAGACAGACTCGCGTACAACATCAGTGTTCGCTGGAGAACGCACATTTCTTGGTCGTCCTGTTGGTTTCTTCTTGAGGGCAGATCCAGTCTCTTCAAAGCTACTAATCTAACATTTTACCGCGTGTTTCGACGGAACAGAATCATGACGTCCTAGGTTATAAAAACGTCGAAACTCCCTCTGCGCCGCTACCAAACTGTCATTGTTTTTATAAAACATTTTTATGGCCAACGCACGCTGTTGGCCGTTCCACTGATCTATGAATACCGAAATGGCGGACTGTTTAGTCGCTAACTGTCACGAACCCGCAGTGCTGCCACCTGCTCATAGCTGCCACTACTAATTTCAAACATTCCCATTATTCTGTGTCACCATGTACATTGGCTACTTAATTTTCAAATGACACTGATGAAGTCAGAAATGCTCAAATTACCTGCTGTTCACTTGCTCTTACACTATCCCACGAACCATTTTGGAGCAGTGCTTATGGCAAGTAGTTTGTGATGTCTGTCATTTTATTCGAGTCAAGTTGCACTCTTTCTAATTACATTTTGTCTAAAGCTAACACATGGCTTGGTTTATGTGATACAAATGAACGGATGCCACTTTTGCTGTTTCTAAATGAAGAATGCGTAGAAGAGTAATATTTTTTCGCATCTTCGACTAAATGAAATTGGATGACGAATTTGCATCAAAGAGTCCGTGCCAACATTGCTGATAATTGGATTCTGCGTCACGATAATGCGCCATCCCATACTGTGAAAGGTGGCTACACTGAGCCACAGCGACAGAGATCGCTAGAGAGCATTGTTCCGCCGCCTCCACGGGAGTGATTATTGAGATGTCGTAGTGGTCAGTGCTTGTCGAGGACTCGTGGTAGTCAGTTGGTGTTCAGATGTGCTAGTAGGGAGTGCTTGCTGAGATGTGATACTGAAAGGTTCTTGTTCAGATGTGGTAATAGCGAGGCGGTGTGGAGATATATTGTAATTATGAGAGTGATTTTGGTCAATATATGAAGGTAACGAAACTTGATTTATTTTTCATTATTTCCATGTTTTAAATAATGTGTCATTACAGGTTCAGTCAACAAAGCATCTGGCTTGTGTTCTTGGATTAGAGTGTAATTGTGGTTCTCTTGAGTAATTATGGTATTTGTATTTTCTTTAATTAATTCAGTATAATGTTATTTAAAAATTGTTGTGTTGTTGAAGAAGAACCGTGCCAGATGCGTACGTTGAGTCACACTCCCACACACAGAACAGTTACTCTTGTGCTTGTTGTTGCGTTGGTAATCTTGCCAAATGCAAATTATGTCAACAGGCTAAGCCGCCAACTGTTTCTCACAGAGCACCGTTGTTTCCTATCATTCCAGCGAAATTAAAGGACATGGCTGGCACATCTGAACACCAATTGACTACCACGAGTCCTCGACAAGCACTGACCACTACGACATCTCAATAATCACTCCCGTGGAGGCGGCGGAACAATGCTCTCTAGCGATCTCTGTCGCTGTGGCTCAGTGTAGCCACCTTTCATATGCCCTTCCTCCACGGCTAGAATTTGATGGTATTTTTGCCAGCATTGGTGGTGAAAATACCACCAAATTCGTCAAAAAATACAGACAAAAATAAAAGATAATATTAATACGTAAATATCATATAACTAGATAAAATTTTGGCTTTGCACTAACCTTTCAATAACCTAATATATAAAATACAGTAAGCAATACAATTTCTTTCATACATGTGACTTTACATAAGTTTACACAAGTATTATGTGGTTAAACAGTTCAATCAATAGCGTCAGCAATGACGAATATGTGCAAGTAAGAGTCTCATAATTTTTCACTAACAGTAATACACAAAAAATCAGTTTATACAAATATTCACATAAACGCTTTCCATAGCCCAAGAATAAGCAGTTGACAGTTCCAGCAGTAGCACCCAGCAATGGTCAACAGGTGCACATACCAATAAGTAACATTTTTTCAATAGAAGCAGTCCATCAGTGGCACCCGCAATGTTGATCAGGTGCACACAGCAACAGGTGACTTCATTTCAGTAGAAGCAATCCATCAGTGGCACCCAGCAATGTTGAGTAGGTGCAGACACCAACAAGTAACACCATTTCAGTAGAAGCAGTCCATTAGTGGCACCAGCAATGTTGATCAGGTGCACACAGCAACAGGTGACTTCATTTCAGTAGAAGCAATCCGTCAGTGGCACCCAGCAATGTTGAGCAGGTGCAGACATCAACAGGTGACATCTTTTCAGTAGAAGCAGTCCATCAGTGGCACCCAGCAATGTTGAGTAGGTGCAGACACCAACAAGTAACACCATTTCAGTAGAAGCAGTCCATTAGTGGCACCAGCAATGTTGATCAGGTGCACACAGCAACAGGTGACTTCATTTCAGTAGAAGCAATCCATCAGTGGCACCCAGCAATGTTGAGCAGGTGCAGACATCAACAGGTGACATCTTTTCAGTAGAAACAGTCCATCAGTGGCACCCAGCAATGTTGAGTAGGTGCAGACACCAACAAGTAACACCATTTCAGTAGAAGCAGTCCATTAGTGGCACCAGCAATGTTGATCAGGTGCACACAGCAACAGGTGACTTCATTTCAGTAGAAGCAATCCATCAGTGGCACCCAGCAATGTTGAGCAGGTGCAGACATCAACAGGTGACATCTTTTCAGTAGAAACAGTCCATTAGTGGCACCAGCAATGTTGATCAGGTGCACACAGCAACAGGTGACTTCATTTCAGTAGAAGCAATCCATCAGTGGCACCCAGCAATGTTGAGCAGGTGCAGACACCAACAAGTAACACCATTTCAGTAGAAGCAGTCCATTAGTGGCACCAGCAATGTTGATCAGGTGCACACAGCAACAGGTGACTTCATTTCAGTAGAAGCAATCCATCAGTGGCACCCAGCAATGTTGAGTAGGTACACACAGCAACAAGTCACATTTCTCAGCAGAAGCAGTTCCATAAAATCTAGTATCACTGATCACACTGTTCATCAGAGTTTATAAGCAGAAATTAAACATGTCCTAGTGGCACCAATCATGTAGAGAAGGTACAAGTAACAGTCCATAATTTTTTCACAATCACTGATCACACAGTTCATCAGCAGAAATTAAACATGTCCTTGTGACACCAATCATGTAGAAAAAGTGCAAGTAACAGTCCATACTATTCACCATAACTACTGAGACAGTTCAGTCATGAACAATAGTTTGAATGCACATACAATTTCTTTAACAAATTATTATCAATGCTCTTACACTAAACATACAAATCATAATAAACACACAAATGATATCAGGTAATTGTCACATTAACTATTACAGTACACAATAACAGTTAACCTATAATATTTATGGGTGTCAGTGCAAGCCACTACCAACAAATAAAATAATATTTAGGAGATAGGTTGGGATCACTTCTCTGGGATTATAAAAGGAAAACACACAAAACACACTCACTCATCTTTCATCCACATTAGTGCTATTGTGTAGTTGAATAGTGTTAACTGTGTAAATGCAATTCTGTCAAAAGTTGATGTTCATCATGTGTATCAAGTAGTAGTGGCAGCAATGTATAACAGTCAATAATAGTTAGTCAACGTCATAGTCATCATGTCTAGACCAATGTTTGCCAAGCCAGATCAAATTGTACTATTGCTGAACAACTGTCAGTGAGCCAAGATATGCAAATACTTCCTCTCTTAAAAAAAAAGTGTATACTGCTTATTGATTTAACAAAGTGTGTGTGTAGGCAATCTTCTTTCTACTTTAGTGTTCTAGTCTGCCATCTTCATCCTCCTTGTTCCATATAAACCAACAAAAACAATATGCTCCTCATTTACTTTACCTCTTATCCACCAAAACTCCAATAATCATTAGCATCACAACATCTCAATACTTCACTAATACCTTTTCAATACGTCGATCATCAATATCATTTACCTTACCTTTTGTCCACGAAAACTCCAATAATCATCTACTTCACCTAATCTCAATACCTCAATAATACGTCGATACATATAAACCTCAGCACCAATATCATTTCGCTTCCATAGCAACACTTTCCTCTAGTCAGTCTCCTCGAACAAGTACAGATAAAAACCTAATGCAAACCTCATCATCCCATACAATCCGAAGACACAGTGTCCACACACAACCTCTGTGTAATCCATCTGACACAAATTTTCTACTCATTATAAATTATAAGATACATTTTGGTTCCTTGTCCATCATTAAATAAAAGAAATGCATACATGACCTCTAACAGACTTAGTTCGAATAACTCTCAGTAATTAAGTACGATTACGGAGTGTGAATGATCATAATATTTCAGTGTGTACACCACTTCAAGAATCATAGCAGAAGCAAACATGTGGAGTACTTTTTGTGTCAAGTGTCACCTCCTATTTCAATTGCTCACGAAAAATGCAGTGTAATACTGTCAATGGTCTAAACCTAGTTTTGGTATGTCATGTCGTTAGCTTCCTTCCTATTAGCATAAATTTATACAGCTTCCATAAAACCTCAGCTCATGTGACTTCTATGACTTTCTTTTACTAATGTCGTTCGTCGAATTATAGCAGTTCATTTTCTTATCTTAAAAATATAAGGCACTGAGCGTAAGCAAAACATGCAATAGCGAGTAAATATACCAGTAGAGAACAGAATGTCAACAAGTGGATGCAGCACAATCCCTATAACAAGGCTCTGCCAAGCGAATAATCTACAATTAATACCATAGTGTAACCTAGTCTCTATGTTTGTACACAGTATATCAGCATTTCTATATACTAAATTGAAGAGTAGTTATGACAACAAAACAGAAATGTGTAAATATGCAATCCATAAGCAAGGCAGCAAATATGTTATCTATCATAATAAACAGGTCATTAGCATCATATCAGCATAAGCAAATAAATGTTTATATGTAATCTTAAGAAGTAAACATGAAGGCGCAAGCAGATAAATCACAAAGTATAACTTACATATCTAACCACATCAGCACAATTAATCAGGTGACAATTATAATTTAAATAAATAAGCACAGCAGGCACATAATAGAAAAATATGACATCAGTGAAAAAGCATAGCAGCCAAGCGATGCATAATATATACAAATAACAACCCTGTTCATTAATTAATCATTGTCAAAATCAGTTAATATGCGTAAGCACGTCGCTTCACTAGTAAATTCATAGAACATGAAATTAACACAGAGTATGAATCACGTAATCGCAAGCAGCAAATTACGTCTGAAGTACGTACCTAAGTGGAATTATGTTACCTGAAAAATAAACTCAATTAACCGTTACCTTTTTTTTGTTTATTACTTTCTTCTTCGAAATGACCTTCTTCCTGAAAATTTTCTCCAAAGCAAGTCGTCTTAACGTCGGACACGCACAGAATTTACCTGAAGGTCTTAAATACTTTATACAACCGTATCCTGAAAAATACTGAACGTTAATAACATAATTTATGAGGTCACCATAGCTTTATACTGAATTTAATCCGAGAAATTAGACTGTGTATTTGTTTACGTCTGTCAGTGCATTCGCACTGAGCGCTCGATCAGCTGTAGGCGCGTGACATAGGAAGTGATTGTTTGCGGTCAACGACTGCCTTGTGCGGCGCGCAGACTGACTGTTGCTTTGAGTATGTGCCGCCGCCGGAACACGGCGCGGTATCCTTGTATTCTCTGCGTGTTTACGTGTAACTGTTGGTTACTCAAAAGTATGTCATTCCACAAAAATTTTTACGTTAGATATGTGATGTATTCCCTTAGAGCGTCGAGATTTAAGAGTTTCTACTTCAACAGTGTTATCATGTATAATTTTGCGAACTCTATATGGACCGTTATAAAGCAGAAAAAATTTGCGACACAAGCCTTTTCCTTTATGAGACAAACGGTGGGACTTAATTAATACCTTTTGACCAACTGACAAGATTTTTAAACGACCAGGACGTTTAGCTGATTTCTCTCTTCTAGCAGCCGCCGATGCAATATTTTGTAGAGCCAGGTTGACAACTTCAGAATGCCGCAGTTTTCGTGAAGGCGGAAAAGGAACGATTTCAGAAATGCGATTTGTTGGTACTTTATTTTTTAATATCAATAGAGGCGGTAAAGAAGTTGAGTCATTAGGAAGTTCATTCAGAATGTTTTGAAAAATATGAAGATACTGATCCCAAGTTCTGTGATTCTGATGACAATAAAGACGACACAATTTATTGATTTCCTTCATCCATCTCTCTGAAGGATTAGATTGAGGGTGAAAAAGTGAAATGAAAATTGGTTTAATTTTACGACGCCGTAGAGTACGAAGCCAAATTTTAGAGCGAAACTGTGATCCATTATCTGATATAACCTTATCAACATGACCAACTTCCTTAAGAAAATGTTTGATGAAAGCATTAGATACTGAACGAGCTGTTGCTTTGCGTAAAGGTGTAAAACACACATATTTTGATGTTAATTCCACTGCTACGAAAATATACGCAAAACCATTAGTAGAACGAACCACTGGACCGAACAAATCGACTGCAGCCATCTCCTTTAATTTCGCTGGAATGATAGGAAACAACGGTGCTCTGTGAGAAACTGTTGGCGGCTTAGCCTTTTGACATAATTTGCATTTGGCAAGAACAGATCGAATACGTTTTTCCATATTACTGAAGTAGCAATTTTCTCGTAATTTATGAAAGCATTTTCTGGGACCAAAGTGCGCATAACTGAAATGTGTGTACCAAATCAATTTATTGACCCACTCATCAGGAATACAAACTAACCAAACAGAGTTGTCGAACGATTTCCGTTTAAAAAGAATGTCATTGCGAACTAAATAATGCTGTCTAATCGCTATGCTTTCCTTTCTCCTCCACTTCTCCTTAATGTCCTTCCAGATTGGATCCTTATTTTGCTCCTTAGCGATGTCCTGGAGCGAAGACGAAATAAAGTTCTCAAACGCAACACCTTGAATATACATCAAACAATAATGGTTTTCTTTGCCGTCCTCTTCAGCTCTTTGTTTCAAACCCATAGGTGCACGTGATAAAGCATCAGCAACAATATTTGAAGATCCCTGTATGTAAACAATACTAAAATCAAATTCCTGTAGGTACAACGCCCATCGTGACAATCTGCCGTGAGTTAATTTTGTCGACATAAGAAATTCCAGAGCTCGATGATCGGTGTAAACCTTAGTATGTCTGCCAAACAAAAATGTGCGAAATTTTGTGAAGGCCCATACAACAGCCAAAGCTTCAAGTTCCGTAATCGAATAATTCTTCTCTGATTTAGAGAGAACACGGCTTCCAAAGGCAACAGTTTTCTGTACTACAACGCCGTCTTCTTCTATCTCTTGAAATAAATGTGCACCTAGGCCTTTGTATGATGAGTCCGTCGCCAAACAAAAATCTTTGGATAAATCCGGATGTGAAAGAAGTGGAGCAGCAACTAAAGCATCACGAAGTTGTTCAAATTCTGACTGAGCTTCCTCATCCCCACACCAATTAGAATTTTTTCCAGATAGTTCACATAAACGAGGTGTGGCCAAATTGTCCAATCTAACAAAGCGTCTAAGAAAATTACAGACACCAAGGAAACTACGAACATCACGTTTTGTGGTAGGAACAGCATAATTACGAATAGCATCTAGTTTCTCTGGATCGGGAAGAATACCTTCTGTAGAAATAATGTGACCGAGAAATTTCACCTGAGAACGACCAAATTCTGATTTTTCCAAGTTCACTGTCATGCCAACTCGTGCAAAAATACGTAATAATGAATCCAAAATTTTGTTATGCTCACTCCAAGAACGTTTAGCAATAAGAATGTCGTCAACATAAGAAGTAATATTGTCACGAAGATAAACGTAAAATTTCATTTAAGCTACGAATGAATGCTGCAGAAAATATTGTAAGTCCAAACAGTAATTTCCGAAGTCACTTTTGGGTAAAATCGTCATATACGGTTATTCTTTACCTACTGTCTAGATAGATGGATAGTAGAAGAATTGTTTTTTATAGATGCAAAGAATAGTATAAGAGTAGGCAGCGGTGCAGAAAACTAAAAGGAAAATAGCACCACTACAGCTCGGGGCCCTGTGAGCGCTACGGCACATATTCACTTAGCATAGTGAATTCCCTGAGGACGTTAATAACTGCACATAAATTTTCAATCTGTGACTTAGTAGCAAATCTGGCGGAAGTGCGCACGTAAATCGATCCAACCATGAACATGGACGTATGTCATTCCTAGAATTGCAAAAGATCTTAAATTTCCGAACAGTCAAGAAGTGTTTACAGTCAAAGCTTCCGCCTCGCGGTGACAAAGACCTGCCGCGTCTGTCCCTGTCCCAATGTCGATTATTGTCAAGTTCGCGCGCCTGGCGCTCTCTTGTTGCTTCTCGTAAATGAAATAAATTATTTTCTTCAAACCCCTCTGGTATCTGTGATACTAAAATTCGTCTGCTGTCTTTTCCTACGATTTCGCTTTCAATATATTTGTCTTGCTTTTGTAATGCCTCAAATTCCCTTTTGACGCGTTCATTAACTTTTCCTTGATTTTCAACATGCTTATTTATGTTCTGGTACTCTTCGGTTTCTGCAAATGACAATGGTGCTGTATCATCTGAATCTCTGTCTCCATTTAAGTTAAGACTTGTCAATTTATCTGGAATCTCCTCAACTCTTTGCGATAAGTTTACGTCTTCCGTCAGTGTCGCAACTCGGCAGTATCACATCTCAGCAAGCACTCCCTACTAGCACATCTGAACACCAACTGACTACTACGAGTCCTGGACAAGCACTGCCCTCTAGCACATCTCAATAATGACAGCCCGTGGAGGCGGCGGAACAATTCTCTCTAGCGATCTCTGGCGCTGTGGCTCAGTGTAGCCAACCGGATATGACGATTTTACCCAAAAGTGACTTTGGAAATTACCGTTTGGACTTACTATATTTTCTGCAGCATTAATTCGTAGTTTAAATGAAATTTTACCTGTTTATCTTCGTGACAATATTACTTCATATGTTGACGACATTCTTATTGCTAAACGTTCTTGGAATGAGCACAACAAAATTTTGGATTCATTATTACGTATTTTTGCAAGAGTTGGCATTACTGTGAACTTTGAAAAATCTGAATTTGGTCGTTCTCAGGTGAAATTTCTCGGTCACATTATTTCTACAGAAGGTATTCTTCCTGATCCAGAAAAATTAGACGCTATTCGTAATTATGCTGTTCCTACCACAAAACGTGATGTTCGTAGTTTCCTTGGTGTCTGTAATTTTCTTAGACGCTTTGTTAGATTGGACAATTTGGCCACACCTCGTTTATGTGAATTATCTGGAAAAAATTCTAATTGGTGTTGGGATGAGGAAGCTCAGTCAGAATTTGAACAACTTCGTGATGCTTTAGTTGCTGCCCCACTTCTTTCAGATCCGGATTTATCTAAAGATTTTTGTTTGGCGACGGACTCATCATACAAAGGCCTAGGTGCACATTTATTTCAAGAGATAGAAGAAAACGGCGTTGTAGTACAGAAGACTATTGCATTTGGAAGTCGTGTTCTCTGTAAATCCGAAAAGAATTATTCGATTACGGAACTTGAAGCTTTGGCTGTTGTTTGGGCCTTCACAAAATTTCGCACATTTTTGTTTGGCAGACATACTAAGGTTTACACCGATCATCGAGCTCTGGAATTTCTTATGTCGACAAAATTAACTCACGGCAGATTGTCACGATGGGCGTTGTACCTACAGGAATTTGATTTTAGTATTGTTTACATACAGGGATCTTCAAATATTGTTGCTGATGCTTTATCACGTGCACCTATGGGTTTGAAACAAAGTGCCGAAGAGGACGGCAAAGAAAACCATTATTGTTTGATGCACATTCAAGGTGTTGCGTTTGAGAACTTTATTTCGTCTTCGCTCCAGGACATCGCTAAGGAGCAAAATAAGGATCCAATCTGGAAGGACATTAAGGAGAAGTGGAGGAGAAAGGAAAGCGTAGCGATCAGACAGTATTATTTAGTTCGCAATGATATTCTTTTCAAACGAAAATCGGTCGACAACTCTGTTTGGTTAGTTTGTATTCCTGATGAGTGGGTCAATAAATGGATTTGGTACACACATTTCAGTTATGCGCACTTTGGTCCCAGAAAATGCTTTCATAAATTACGAGAAAATTGCTACTTCAGTAATATGGAAAAACGTATTCGATCTGTTCTTGCCAAATGCAAATTATGTCAAAAGGCTAAGCCGCCAACAGTTTCTCACAGAGCACCGTTGTTTCCTATCATTCCAGCGAAATTAAAGGAGATGGCTGCAGTCGATTTGTTCGGTCCAGTGGTTCGTTCTACTAATGGTTTTGCGTATATTTTCGTAGCAGTGGAATTAACATCAAAATATGTGTGTTTTACACCTTTACGCAAAGCAACAGCTCGTTCAGTATCTAATGCTTTCATCAAACATTTTCTTAAGGAAGTTGGTCATGTTGATAAGGTTATATCAGATAATGGATCACAGTTTCGCTCTAAAATTTGGCTTCGTACTCTACGGCGTCGTAAAATTAAACCAATTTTCATTTCACTTTTTCACCCTCAATCTAATCCTTCAGAGAGAGGGATGAAGGAAATAAATAAATTGTGCCGTCTTTATTGTCATCAGAATCACAGAACTTGGGATCAGTATCTTCATATTTTTCAAAACATTCTGAATGAACTTCCTAATGACTCAACTTCTTTACCGCCTCTATTGATATTAAAAAATAAAGTACCAACAAATCGCATTTCTGAAATCGTTCCTTTTCCGCCTTCACGGAAACTGCGGCATTCTGAAGTTGTCAACCTGGCTCTACGAAATATTGCGTCTGCGGCTGCTAGAAGAGAGAAATCAGCGAAACGTCCTGGTCGTTTAAAAATCTTGTCAGTTGGCCAGAAGGTGTTAATTAAGTCCCACCGTTTGTCTCATAAAGGAAAAGGCTTGTGTCGCAAATTTTTTCTGCTTTATAACGGTCCATATAGAGTTCGCAAAATTATACATGATAACACTGTTGAAGTAGAAACTCTTAAATCTCGACGCTCTAAGGGAATACATCATATATCTAACGTAAAAATTTTTGTGGAATGATATACTTGTGAGAAACCAACAGTTTACGTAAACATGGAGAGAGTACAAGGATACCGCGCTGTGTTTTGGCGGCGGCACATACTCAAAGCAACAGTCAGTCTGCGCGCCGCACGAGGCAGTCGTTGACCGCAAACAATCACTTCCTACGTCACTCGCCTACAGCTGATCGAGCGCCCAGTGCGAATGCACTGACAGACGTAAACAAATACACAGTCTAATTTCTCCGACTAAATTCTGTATAAAGCTATAAGGACTTCATAAATTATGTTATTAACGTTCAGTATTTTTCAGGATATGGTTCTATAAAATATTTAAGACCTTCAGGTAAATTCTGTGCGTGTCCGACGTTAAGACGACTTGCTTTGGAGAAAATTTTCAGGAAGAAGGTCATTTCGAAGATGAAACTAATAAACTAAAAAGGGTAACTATTAATTGAGTTTATTTTTCAGGTAACATAATTTCACTTAGGTACGTACTTTAGACGTAATTTGCTGCTCGCGATTACGTGACTCATACTTTGTGCTAAATTTTATGTTCTATGAATTTACTTGTGAAGCGACGTGCTTGTGTACATTTACTGATTTTGACAATTATTGATTAATGAACAGTGTTATTACTTGCGTATATTATGCATCGCTTGGCTGCTATGCTTTTTCACTGACGTCATATTTTTTTTATTATGTGCCTGCTGTGCTTAGTTATTTAAATTATAATTGTCACCTGATTAATTGTGCTGATGTGGTTAGATATGTAAGTTATACTTTGTGATTTATCTGCTTGCGCCTTCATGTTTACTTATTAAGATTACATATGAACATTTATTTGCTTATGTCGATGCGATGCTAATGACCTGTTTATTGTGTAAGGCATGTTTGCTGCTGTACGTATGGATTTCACATTTACACATTTCTGTTTTGTTGTCATAACTACTCTTCAATTTAGTATATAGAAATGCTGATATACTGTGTACAAATATAGAATTTAGGTTACACTGTGGTATTAATTATAGATTGTTCACTTGGCAGAGCCTCGTTGTAGGGATTGTGCTGCATCCACTTGTTGACATTCTGTTCTCTACTGGTATATTTACTCGCTATTGCATGTTTTGCTTACGCTCAGTGCCTTATATATTTAAGATAAGAAAATGAACTGCTATAATTCGACGAACGACATTAGTAAAAGAAAGTCATAGAAGTCACATGAGCTGAGGTTTTATGGAAGCTGTATAAATTTATGCTAATAGGAAGGAAGCTAACGACATGACACACCAAAACTAGGTTTAGACCATTGACAGTATTACACTGCATTTTCGTGAGCAATTGAAATAGGAAGTGACAATTGACACAAAAAATACTCCACATGTTTGCTTCTGCTATGATTCTTGAAGTGGTGTACACACTGTGAAATGTTATGATCATTCACACTCCGTAATCGTACTTAATTACTGAGAGTTATTCGAACTAAGGTCTGTTAGAGGTCATGTATGCATTTCTTTTATTTAATGATGGACAAGGAACCAAAATGTATCTTATAATTTATAATGAGTAGAAAATTTGGGTCAGATGGAATACACAGAGGTTGTGTGTGGACAATGTGTCTTCGGATTACATGGGATGCTGAATTGAAGTTGCACTAGGATTTTATCTGTACTTGTTCGAGGAGACTGACTAGAGGAAAGAGTTGTTATGGAAGTGAAATGATATTGGTGCTGAGGTTTATATGTATCGACGTATTATTGAAGTATTAAGATTAAGTGATGATTATTGGAGTTTGGTGGATAAGAGGTAAAGTAAGTGAGGAGCATATTTTTTTTTGTTGGTCCATATGGAACAAGGAGGATGAAGATGGCAGACTAGAACACTCAAGTAGAAAGAAGATTGCCTACACACACACTTTGTTAAATCAATAAGCAGTATACATTTTTTTTGAAGAGAGGAAGTATTTGCATATCTTGGCTCACTGACAGTTGTTCAGCAACAGTACAATTTGATCTGGCTTGGCAAACATTGGTCTTGACATGATGACTATGACGTTGACTAACTATTATTGACTGTTATACATTGCTGCCACTACTACTTGGTACACATGATGAACATCAAATCTTGGACAGAGTTACATTTACACAGTTAACACTATTCAATTACACAGTAGCACTTAATGAGGATGAAAGATGAGTGGATGTGTTTTGTGTGTTTTCCTTTCCTAATCCTACCCACCTATCTCCTAAATATTATTTTATTTGTTGGTAGAGGCTTGCACTGACACCCATAAATATTATAGGTTAACTGTTATTGTGTACTGTAATAGTTAATGTGACAATTAACTGATATCATTTGTGTGTTTATTATGATTTGTATGTTTAGTGTAAGAGCATTGATTATATTTTGTTAAAGAAATTGTATGTGCATTCAAACTATTGTTCATGACTGAACTGTCTCAGTAGTTATGGTGAATAGTATGGACTGTTACTTGCACTTTTTCTACATGATTGGTGCCACAAGGACATGTTTAATTTCTGCTGATGAACTGTGTGATCAGTGATTGTAAAAAAAAATTATGGACTGTTACTTGTACCTTTTCTACAATATTGGTGCCACTAGGACATGTTTAATTTCTGCTTATAAACTCTGATGAACAGTGTGATCAGTGACAGTGTATTTTATTGAACTGCTTCTGCTGAGAAATGTGACTTGTTGCTGTGTGTACCTGCTCAACATTGCTGGGTACCACTGATGGGCTGTTTCTACTGAAAAGATGTCACCTGTTGCTGTGTGTACCTGCTCAACATTGCTGGGTACCACTGATGGACTGCTTCTACTGAAATGGTGTTACTTGTTGATGTCTGCACCTGCTCAACATTGCGGGGTACCACTGATGGACTGCTTCTACTGAAATGAAGTCACCTGTTGCTGTGTGTACCTGCTCAGCTTTGCTGGTGCCACTCATGGACTGCTTCTACTGAAATGGTGTTACTTGTTGGTGTCTGCACCTACTCAACATTGCTGGGTGCCACTGATGGACTGCTTCTACTGAAAAGATGTCACCTGTTGATGTCTGCACCTACTCAACATTGCTGGGTGCCACTGATGGATTGCTTCTACTGAAATGAAGTCACCTGTTGCTGTGTGCACCTACTCAACATTGCTGGGTGCCACTAATGGACTGCTTCTACTGAAATGGTGTTACTTGTTGGTGTCTGCACCAACTCAACATTGTGGGTGCCACTGATGGACTGCTTCTATTGAAAAAATGTTACTTATTGGTTTTTGCACCTGTTGACCATTGCTGGGTGCTATTGCTGGAACTGTCAACTGCTTATTCATGGGCTATGGAAAGCGTTTATGTGAATATTTGTATAAACTGATTTTTTTGTGTATTACTGTTTGTGGAAAGTTATGAGACTCTTACCTGCACATATTCGTCATTGCTGACGCTATTGATTGAACTGTTTAACCACATAATACTTGTGTAGATAAAATTTTGGCTTTGCACTGACCTTTCAATAACCTAATATATAAAATACAGTAAGCAATACAAATTCTTTCATACATGTGACTTTACATAACAGTTTACACAAGTATTATGTGGTTAAACAGTTCAATCAATAGCGTCAGCAATGACGAATATGTGCAAGTAAGAGTCTCATAATTTTTCACTAACAGTAATACACAAAAAATCAGTTTATACAAATATTCACATAAACGCTTTCCATAGCTCACGAATAAGCAGTTGACAGTTCCAGCAGTAGCACCCAGCAATGGTCAACAGGTGCAAATACCAACAAGTAACATTTTTTCAATAGAAACAGTCCATCAGTGGCACCTAGTACTGTTGAATAGGTGCAGACACCAAAAAGTAACACCATTTCAGTAGAAGCAGTCCATTAGTGGCACCAGCAATGTTGATCAGGTGCACACAGCGACAGGTGACTTCATTTCAGTAGAAGCAGTCCATCAGTGGCACCCAGCAATGTTGAGCAGGTGCACACAGCAACAGGTGACTTCATTTCAGTAGAAGCAATCCATCAGTGGCACCCAGCAATGTTGAGCA
The DNA here is from genome assembly GCF_023898315.1 of Schistocerca nitens. Classification (NCBI taxonomy): domain Eukaryota; kingdom Metazoa; phylum Arthropoda; class Insecta; order Orthoptera; family Acrididae; genus Schistocerca; species Schistocerca nitens. The sequence goes on from NC_064621.1 coordinate 367,403,445, forward strand.
GGTGCAGACATCAACAGGTGACATCTTTTCAGTAGAAGCAGTCCATCAGTGGCACCCAGCAATGTTGAGCAGGTGCAGACACCAACAAGTAACACCATTTCAGTAGAAGCAGTCCATTAGTGGCACCCAGCAATGTTAATCAGGTGCACACAGCAACAGGTGACTTCATTTCAGTAGAAGCAGTCCATCAGTGGCACCCAGAAATGTTGAGTAGGTACAAGTAACAGTCCATAATTTTTTTACAATCACTGATCACACAGTTCATCAGCAGAATTTAAACATATCCTTGTAGCACCAATCATGTAGAAAAGGTGCAAGTAACAGTCCATACTATTCACCATAACTACTGAGACAGTTCAGTCATGAACAATAGTTTGAATGCACATACAATTTCTTTAACAAAATATAATCAATGCTCTTACACTAAACATACAAATCATAATAAACACACAAATGATATCAGTTAATTGTCACATTAACTATTACAGTACACAATAACAGTTAACCTATAATATTTATGGGTGTCAGTGCAAGCCACAACAAACAAATAAAATAATATTTAGGAGATAGGTGGGTAGGATTAGAAAAGGAAAACACACAAAACACATCCACTCATCTTTCATCCACATTAAGTACTACTGTGTAATTGAATAGTGTTAACTGTGTAAATGTAACTCTGTCCAAGATTTTATGTTCATCATGTGTACCAAGTAGTAGTGGCAGCAATGTATAACAGTCAATAATAGTTAAGTCAACGTCATAGTCATCACGTCTAGACCAATGTTTGCCAAGCCAGATCAAATTGTACTATTGCTGAACAACTGTCAGTGAGCCAAGATATGCACATACTTCCTCTCTTCAAAAAAAAATGTATACTGCTTATTGATTTAACAAAGTGTGTGTGTAGGCAATCTTCTTTCTACTTGAGTGTTCTAGTCTGCCATCTTCATCCTCCTTGTTCCATATGGACCAACAAAAAAAAATATGCTCCTCACTTACTTTACCTCTTATCCACCAAACTCCAATAATCATCACTTAATCTTCCTCACTTACTTTACCTCTTATCCACCAAAACTCCAATAATCATCAACTTCACCCAATCTCAATACCTCAATAATACGTCGATAACATATAAACCTCAGCACCAATATCATTTCGCTTCCACAGCAACTCCTTCCTCTAGTCAGTCTCCTCGAACAGTACAGATAAAATCCTAATGCAAACCTCATCATCCATACAATCCGAAGATACAGTGTCAACACACAACCTCTGTGTAATCCATCTGACCCAAATTTTCTACTCATTATAAATTATAAGATACATTTTGGTTCCTTGTCCATCATTAAATAAAAGAAATGCATACATGACCTCTAACAGACTTAGTTCGAATAACTCTCAGTAATTAAGTACGATTACGGAGTGTGAATGATCATAATATTTCACAGTGTGTACACCACTTCAAGAATCATAGCAGAAGCAAACATGTGGAGTATTTTTTGTGTCAAGTGTCACTTCCTATTTCAATTGCTCACGAAAATGCAGTGTAATACTGTCAATGGTCTAAACCTAGTTTTGGTGTGTCATGTCGTTAGCTTCCTTCCTATTAGCATAAATTTATACAGCTTCCATAAAACCTCAGCTCATGTGACTTCTATGACTTTCTTTTACTAATGTCGTTCGTCGAATTATAGCAGTTCATTTTCTTATCTTAAAAATATAAGGCACTGAGCGTAAGCAAAACATGCAATAGCGAGTAAATATACCAGTAGAGAACAGAATGTCAACAAGTGGATGCAGCACAATTCTTACAACGAGGCTCTGCCAAGCGAACAATCTATTATTAATACCACAGTGTAACCTAAACTCTATGTTCGTACACTGTACATCAGCATTGCTATATTCTAAATTGAAGAGTAGTTATGACAACAAAACAGAAATGTGTAAATATGCAATCCATAAGCAAGGCAGCAAATATGTTATCTATCATAATAAACAGGTCATTAGCATCATATCAGCATAAGCAAATAAATGTTTATATGTAATCTTAATAAGTAAACATGAAGGCGCAAGCAGATAAATCACAAAGTATAACTTACATATCTAACCACATCAGCACAATTAATCAGGTGACAATTATAATTTAAATAAATAAGCACAGCAGGCACATAATAGAAAAATATGACATCAGTGAAAAAGCATAGCAGCCAAGCGATGCATAATATATACAAATAACAACCCTGTTCATTAATTAATCATTGTCAAAGTCAGTTAATATGCGTAAGCACGTCGCTTCACTAGTAAATTCATAGAACATGAAATTAGCACAAAGTATGAATCACGTAATCGCAAGCAGCAAATTACGTCTGAAGTACGTACCTAAGTGGAATTATGTCACCTGAAAAATAAACTCAATTAACCGTTACCTTTTTTTGTTTATTACTTTCTTCTTCGAAATGACCTTCTTCCTGAAAATTTTCTCCAAAGCAAGTCGTCTTAACGTCGGACACGCACAGAATTTACCTGAAGGTCTTAAATACTTTATACAACCGTATCCTGAAAAATACTGAACGTTAATAACATAATTTATGAAGTCATCATAGCTTTATACAGAATTTATTCGGAGAAATTAGACTGTGTATTTGTTTACGTCTATCAGTGCATTCGCACTGAGCGCTCGATCAGCTGTAGGCGCGTGACGTAGGAAGCGATTGTTTGCGGTCAACGACTGTCTTGTGCGGCGCGCCGACTTGACTGTTGCTTTGAGTATGTGCCGCCGCCAAAACACAGCGCGGTATCCTTGTACTCTCTTCGTGTTTACATGTAGCTGTTGGTTTCTCAAAAGTATGTCATTCCACAAAAATTTTACCGTTAGATATATGATGTATTCCTTTAGAGCGTCGAGATTTAAGAGTTTCTACTTCAACAGTGTTATCATGAATAATTTTGCGAACTCTATATGGACCGTTATAAAGCAGAAAAAATTTGCGACACAAGCCTTTTCCTTTATGAGACAAACGGTGGGACTTAATTAACACCTTCTGGCCAACTGACAAGATTTTTAAACGACCAGGACGTTTCGCTGATTTCTCTCTTCTAGCAGCCGCAGACGCAATATTTCGTAGAGCCAGGTTGACAACTTCAGAATGCCGCAGTTTCCGTGAAGGCGGAAAAGGAACGATTTCAGAAATGCGATTTATTGGTACTTTATTTTTTAATATCAGTATAGGCGGTAAAGAAGTTGAATCATTAGGAAGTTCATTCAGAATGTTTTGAAAAAGATGAAGATACTGATCCCAAGTTCTGTGATTCTGATGACAATAAAGACGACACAGTTTATTGATTTCCTTCATCCATCTCTCTGAAGCGTTAGATTGAGGGTGAAAAAGTGAAATGAAAATTGGTTTAATTTTACGACGCCGTAGAGTACGAAGCCAAATTTTAGAGCGAAACTGTGATCCATTATCTGATATAACCTTATCAACATGACCAACTTCCTTAAGAAAATGTTTGATGAAAGCATTAGATACTGAACGAGCTGTTGCTTTGCGTAAAGGTGTAAAACACACATATTTTGATGTCAATTCCACTGCTACGAAAATGTACGCAAAACCATTAGTAGAACGAACCACTGGACCGAACAAATCGACTGCAGCCATGTCCTTTAATTTCGCTGGAATGATAGGAAACAACGGTGCTCTGTGAGAAATCGTTGGCGGTTTAGCCTTTTGACATAATTTGCATTTGGCCAGAACGGATCGAATACGTTTTTCCATATTACTGAAGTAACAATTTTCTCGTAATTTATGAAAACATTTTCTGGGACCAAAATGCGCATAACTGAAATGTGTGTACCAAATCAATTTATTGACCCACTCATCAGGAATACAAACTAACCAAACAGAGTTGTCGACCGATTTTCGTTTGAAAAGAATGTCATTGCGAACTAAATAATGCTGTCTAATCGCTACGCTTTCCTTTCTCCTCCACTTCTCCTTAATGTCCTTCCAGATTGGATCCTTATTTTGCTCCTTAGCGATGTCCTGGAGCGAAGACGAAATAAAGTTCTCAAATCAACACCTTGAATGTACATCAAACAATAATGGTTTTCTTTGCAGTCCTCTTCAGCACTTTGTTTCAAACCCATAGGTGCACGTGATAAAGCATCAGCAACAATATTTGAAGATCCCTGTATGTAAACAATACTAAAATCAAATTCCTGTAGGTACAGCGCCCATCGTGACAATCTTCCATGAGTTAATTTTGTCGACATAAGAAATTCCAGAGCTCGATGATCGGTGTAAACCTTAGTATGTCTGCCAAACAAAAATGTGCGAAATTTTGTAAAAGCCCAAACAACAGCCAAGGCTTCAAGTTCCGTAATCGAATAATTCTTTTCGGATTTAGAGAGAACACGACTTCCAAATGCAATTGTCTTCTGTACTACAACGCCGTTTTCTTCTATCTCTTGAAATAAGTGTGCACCTAGGCCTTTGTATGATGAGTCCGTCGCCAAACAAAAATCTTTAGATAAATCCGGATGTGAAAGAAGTGGAGCAGCAACTAAAGCATCACGAAGTTGTTCAAATTCTGACTGAGCTTCCTCATCCCAACACCAGTTAGATTTCTTTCCAGATAGTTCACATAAACGAGGTGTGGCCAAATTGTCCAATCTAACAAAGCGTCTAAGAAAATTACAGACACCAAGGAAACTACGAACATCACGTTTTGTGGTAGGAACAGCATAATTACGAATAGCGTCTAGTTTCTCTGGATCAGGAAGAATACCTTCTGTAGAAATAATGTGACCGAGAAATTTCACCTGAGAACGACCAAATTCAGATTTTTCCAAGTTCACTGTCATGCCAACTCGTGCAAAAATACGTAATAATGAATCCAAAATTTTGTTATGCTCACTCCAAGAACGTTTAGCAATAAGAATATCGTCAACATATGAAGTAATATTGTCACGAAGATAAACAGGTAAAATTTCATTTAAGCTACGAATGAATGCTGCAGAAGATACAGTAAGTCCAAACGGTAATTTCCGAAACTGGTAACAGTTACCAAAGGCTAAAAAGGCAGTATATTTTCTACAATCAGGGTGGAGTTCTATTTGCCAAAAACTTGCGCGCATATCAATCGTGGATAAAACTTTAATTCCATGGAAATGTTGAAGAAGTTCATCTAAATTTTGTGGACGGTCAGTTTCAGGAATAATAATATTATTTATCTGTCTGGAATCCAGAACCAAACGAATTGACCCATCCTTTTTAAGAACAACGTGTAATGGGCTGGTATAAGGGCTGACTGCTGGCTCAATAATGCCCTGATCTAACATGTATTGAAGTTCATTCTTAACCTTGTCTCTGTAAGCCAAAGGAATAGCGTACGTTTTCCCGCGAAATGGTGTGTGTTCTTTTACTTTAAATAAATATTGTAAGCCTTGTATAGTTCCTGTGTGATGACTAAACACTGTAGCATGTGAAGTCAAAATATGGTGCAGCTCTTCTCTTGCAACGTCATCTGGCACTTCAGCTTTCTTAACCTTTTCATTAATTAATTCTTCGCTACTAATTATATCCTCCATCGCGTCTCTGTATCTATTGTCATTGTCATGAATAAACACACTGTCGTCATAATGCACAACGAAAACATCAGAAGTAAGAAACCTTAAACATTTTGTATCTGATTCAGATCTTGCTAAACACTCGAAAAATTTCAAACATTTCGGCATTCCGGCAACAGTCAAATTCACACTTCCTTCTTTAAAGTTCAAAATTGCCTTATGTGTGTTAAGAAACTCCATACCTAATATAATCTGTGTACTGAGTAATGGAACAATAATAAAATTAGCAGACAATTCGTATCCTTGACAAATGAAATTTAGGTTGGTCTGTTGTTTAACTTCCACACCTTTTCCAGAAATCGCTCCTCGAATTGTATAGTAGACAGTAGGATTGTTGTAGTAATTTGTAGTTAGTAATTGTAGTCTATATTGCATGTGTAGATTTGGTAATTAGCATTCTTCTAATGGTATTTTTCAAAATTTAATTTTTATTGCCTTGTATACGCGTTTGACAATTTAATGCAATTATTTCAATTGTTCGTTAATCGTGTTTGAGGGAAGCATTTCGTGTGAAGGGTATTGTTGGAGATAAAGAGTCATTGTGTGTAATTTTCATATAGTGACGAGTTTTGTATATTTTGTAAATGATTACGCGATCAATGAAAAAGGCAAAAATGATGAATAGTGAGAATGACGAAATTGTTGACATGGCGAACTCGCCAACACAGGAGAACAGTATGTTGAATAATGAAGTGGAAATCAATTTAATAAGTCGGGAAAGTAGTCCGGAACCATTTCAAAATTTTTCTCAATCAGAAAATTCACAGAATACGAGATTAACGATAGAAAATTCTGGAATAGCATCAAACACAGATAGCTTTACAGCTATGACGAATGAAGCTGGTTTTGCGGGAAATGTTAGGGGCGAAAGGAATTGCGAACAAGCTAATATGGAGCAGTTGATGGGTGCAATATTAAATTTGGGATCACAAATAGGAACAATTAAAACACAGATGGGAACAATGGAAACACGGTTAGACTCACTGGGATCACAGTTACGATCTGAATTAAAAACAGATAGGGGAACAATGGAAACACGGTTAGACTCACTGGGATCACAGTTGGGATCACAAATAGGCACAATTAAAACAGAGATGGAAACAATGGAAACACGGTTAGATTCACGAATAGGGACATGTTTCAAAAATATGAAAGATGAATTAAAGAAAGAAATCAGAGAAGAAGTACAACCGATTTTGAATGCTCACAATAATAGATTAATTGCAGTAGAGATTAGACAAAGGGAACAGGATAGAGAACAGGAGGAGAGAGATCGCGTGATAGTACAGAAATTTTCAGAGTTAAATTTACAACGTGCACACGATAAGGAAGAAATATTTGAGAGAATCGAGGAATCCGTACCAAATGACAGAATAAATAAACTAACACAACAATATGAACAGTTAACTACCAAATGTGTTAATACTGAAACCCGAGTCGCGACACTTACGGAAGACGTAAATAGACAGAAAGAACAAATAGGTGATTTATCGGAAAGAGTTGAGGAGATTTCAGATAAATTGACAAGTCTTAGTTTAAATGGGGATAGAGATTCAGATGATACAGCTCCATTACCATTTGCAGAAACCGAAGAGTACCAGAACATAAATAAGCATGTTGAAAATCAGGGAAAATTTAATGAACGCGTTAAAAGGGAAGTTGAGGCATTACGAAAGCAAGTCAAACAAATTGAAGGCGAAATCGTAGGAAAAGACAGCAGAAGAAATTTAGAATCACAGATAGCAGAGGGGTTTGAAGAAAGTAATTTATTTCATTTACGGGACACAACAAGAGAGCGCCAGGCGCGCGAACTTGACAATAATCGACATTCAAACTGGGACAGACGCGGTAGGTCTTTGTCGCCACGAGGCGAAAACTTTGACTATAAACACTTTTTGACTGTTCGGAAATTTAAGATCTTCCGCAATTCTAAAAATGACATACATCCATGTGCATGGTTAGATCAATTTATGTATGCACTCCCACCAAATTGGCCACTAAGTCACAAACTGGAATTTATGTGTGGATATTTAGAAAACGAACCGGCGACGCGGATGCGTGCACTCATTAGAGATTGTAATAATCTGAATGATTTTTATCATGCATTTCTATCGGCATATTGGTCCGAAAACACGCAAGACAGAGTCAAACACAGTCTTATTATGCAGCGTAATTTCAAACAGTCTGAATTCCGCACGCCAGCAGAATATTTTGAAGACATGATTCGAAAGAATCAGTTCCTTTCCAACCCTTACAGTCCGACTGAATTAATTCGCATTTGTTTAACTAAGCTGCCACAATCCATAAGACAAATTGCTTTAGCCGGAAGATGTAAAGACGACATTGAGACTTTTAAGACTTTGCTACAAGAACTTGAGTATGACAACGACGACGGGACTTCTTGTAATTTTTTCAGTAGCAGTAATTACAATACATTTTCAGAGAAAAGGGATAGTGATCGGAACGGACGTTATTTGGGTAACTTTGAGAATGACAGACGTAACAGACAGGACAATAGATACCAGCCTTATGACAATAACAGACGTTCTAACAGAAATTACACAGACAATTATAATAACGGTAATTCCTACCGGAATGATCAACCATACGGAAACAGTAATCGGTATCATCAAGATAGAAATTATTCATACAGTAACAGAAATTCTTACTACAGAAATAACCAGGGTAGTAGATACAACAATAATTTCAGAAGTGACAGTCGAAATTACACAAGAAGTAGTTATGCAGACAGACAGGAAAACAGAAATTTTAATAACAGACACAACCAAGAATTTGCATCTAACAGACAGGAAGGACCTAATTGGCATCCTCCACGTGACAGAACTTCAGAGAGACAAGTGCAATTAGTAGAAATTGATCCGCGAAATGACGCGAATAATCAAAGACGTGACGCAAACAATCGACAATGACTAGCAGCTTCGGCTTCTGGCAGCAATATAGACGGTTCAGAAAGTAATGACACTTCGACTTTACACTACGTACGACTGGAAGACATGAGAGACATTTTGTTAGACGAAAAGGAAACTAATGTAGACGCATTTTTACATCCTGTTATTGAAGTATGTGTGGGTAAGAATAAGTTCACTGCAGTTTTAGATTCTGGGAGCCCATTGAACGTCATTAGTGAATCAGTTTTTCGTATATGTGAAAGAACTATTGCCTGTCCCGTGTTACCTATTTCTAAAACTACAATTCGAGGAGCGATTTCTGGAAAAGGTGTGGAAGTTAAACAACAGACCAACCTAAATTTCATTTGTCAAGGATACGAATTTTCTGCTAATTTTATTATTGTTCCATTACTCAGTACACAGATTATTTTAGGTATGGAGTTTCTTAACGCACATAAGGCAATTTTGAACTTTAAAGAAGGAAGTGTGAATTTGACTGTTGCCGGAATGCTGAAATGTTTGAAATTTTTCGAGTGTTTAGCAAGATCTGAATCAGATACAAAATGTTTAAGGTTTCTTACTTCTGATGCTTTTGTTGAGCATTATGACGACAGTGTGTTTATTCGTGACAATGACAATAGATACAGGGACGCGATGGATGATGTAATTAATAGCGAAGAATTAATTAATGAAAAGGTTAAGAAAGCTGAAGTGCCAGATGACGTTGCAAGAGAAGAGCTGCACCATATTTTGACTTCACATGCTACAGTGTTTAGTCATCACACAGGAACTATACAAGGCTTACAATATTTATTTAAAGTAAAAGAACACACACCATTTCGCGGAAAAACGTACGCTATTCCTTTGGCTTACAGAGACAAGGTTAAGAATGAACTTCAATACATGTTAGATCAGGGCATTGTTGAGCCAGCAGTCAGTCCTTATACCAGCCCATTACACGTTGTTCTTAAAAAGGATGGGTCAATTCGTTTGGTTCTGGATTCCAGACAGATAAATAATATTATTATTCCTGAAACTGACCGTCCACAAAATTTAGATGAACTTCTTCAACATTTCCATGGAATTAAAGTTTTATCCACGATTGATATGCGAGCAAGTTTTTGGCAAATAGAACTCCACCCTGATTGTAGAAAATATACTGCTTTTTTAGCCTTTGGTAACTGTTACCAGTTTCGGAAATTACCGTTTGGACTTACTGTATCTTCAGCAGCATTCATTCGTAGCTTAAATGAAATTTTACCTGTTTATCTTCGTGACAATATTACTTCTTATGTTGACGACATTCTTATTGCTAAACGTTCTTGGAGTGAGCACAACAAAATTTTGGATTCATTATTACGTATTTTTGCACGAGTTGCCATTACTGTGAACTTAGAAAAATCTGAATTTGGTCGATCTCAGGTGAAATTTCTCGGTCACATTATTTCTACAGAAGGTTTTCTTCCCGATCCAGAAAAGCTAGACGCAATTCGTAATTATGCTGTTCCTACCACAAAACGTGATGTTCGTAGTTTCCTTGGTGTGTGTAATTTTCTTAGACGCTTTGTTGGATTGGATGATTTGGCCACACCTCGTTTACACAATTCGGTTATGCACACTTTGGTCCCAGAAAATGCTTTCATAAATTACGAGAAAATTGCTACTTCAGTAATATGGAAAAACGTATTCGATCTGTTCTTGCCAAATGCAAATTATGTCAAAAGGCTAAGCCGCCAACAGTTTCTCACAGAGCACCGTTGTTTCCTATCATTCCAGCGAAATTAAAGGAGATGGCTGCAGTCGATTTGTTCGGTCCAGTGGTTCGTTCTACTAATGGTTTTGCGTATATTTTCGTAGCAGTGGAATTAACATCAAAATATGTGTGTTTTACACCTTTACGCAAAGCAACAGCTCGTTCAGTATCTAATGCTTTCATCAAACATTTTCTTAAGGAAGTTGGTCATGTTGATAAGGTTATATCAGATAATGGATCACAGTTTCGCTCTAAAATTTGGCTTCGTACTCTACGGCGTCGTAAAATTAAACCAATCTTCATTTCACTTTTTCACCCTCAATCTAACGTTTCAGAAAGATGGATGAAGGAAATCAATAAATTGTGTCGTCTTTATTGTCATCAGAATCACAGAACGTGGGATCAGTATCTTCATCTTTTTCAAAACATTCTGAATGAACTTCCTAATGATTCAACTTCTTTACCGCCTACACTGATATTAAAGAATAAAGCACCGACAAATCGCATTTCTGAAATCGTTCCTTTTCCGCCTTCACGGAAACTGCGGCATTCTGAAGTTGTCAACCTGGCTCTACAAAATATTGCATCGGCGGCTGCTAGAAGAGAGAAATCAGCGAAACGTCCTGGTCGTTTAAAAATCTTGTCAGTTGGCCAGAAGGTGTTAATTAAGTCCCACCGTTTATCTCATAAAGGAAAAGGCTTATGTCGCAAATTTTTTCTGCTTTATAACGGTCCGTATAGAGTTCGCAAAATTATACATGATAACACTGTTGAAGTAGAAACTCTTAAATCTCGACGCTCTAAGGGAATACATCACATATCTAACGTAAAAATTTTTGTGGAATGACATACTTGTGAGAAACCAACAGTTTACGTAAACATGGAGAGAGTACAAGGATACCGCGCTGTGTTTGGCGGCGGCACATACTCAAAGCAACAGTCAGTCTGCGCGCCGCACAAGGCAGTCGTTGACCGCAAACAATTACCTTCCTACGTCACGCGCCTACAGCTGATCGAGCGCTCAGTGCGAATGCACTGACAGACGTAAACAAATACACAGTCTAATTTCTCCGACTAAATTCTGTATAAAGCTATAAGGACTTCATAAATTATGTTATTAACGTTCAGTATTTTTCAGGATACGGTTGTGTAAAATATTTAAGACCTTCAGGTAAATTCTGTGCGTGTCCGACGTTAAGACGACTTGCTTTGGAGAAAATTTCAGGAAGAATGTAATTTCGAAAAAAAAAAGTAATAAACTAAAAAGGGTAATTATTGATTGAGTTTATTTTTCAGGTAACATAATTCCACTTAGGTACGTACTTTAGACGTAATTTGCTGCTTGCGATTACGTGATTCATACTTCGTGCTAAATTTCATGTTCTATGAATTTACTTGTGAAGCGACGTGCTTGTGTACATTTGCTGATTTTGACAATTATTGATTAATGAACAGTGTTATTACTTGTGTATATTATGCATCGCTTGCTGCTATGCTTTTTCACTGATGTCATATTTTTCTATTATGTGCCTGCTGTGCTTATTTATTTAAATTATAATTGTCACCTGATTAATTGTGCTGACTGTGGTTAGATATGTAAGTTATACTTTGTGATTTATCTGCTTGCGCCTTCATGGGTACTTATTAAGATTACATATGAACATTTATTTGCTTATGTCGATGTGATGCTAATGACCTGTTTATTGTGTAAGGCATGTTTGCTGCTGTGCGCATGGATTGCATATTTACACATTTCTGTTTTGTTGTCATAACTACTCTTCAATTTAGAATATAGCACTGCTGATGTACAGTGTACGAACATAGAGTTTAGGTTACACTGTGGTATTAATAATAGATTGTTCGCTTGGCAGAGCCTCGTTGTAAGAATTGTGCTGCATCCACTTGTTGACATTCTGTTCTCTACTGGTATATTTACTCGCTATTGCATGTTTTGCTTACGCTCAGTGCCTTATATTTTTAAGATAAGAAAATGAACTGCAGTAATTCTACGAACGACATTAGTACAAGAAAGTCATAGAAGTCACTTGAGCTGAGGTTTTATGGAAGCTGTATAAATTTATGCTAATAGGAAGGAAGCTAACGACATGACACACCAACATTAGGTTTAGACCATTGACAGTTATTACACTGCATTCTTCGTGAGCAATTGAAATAGGAAGTGACACTTGACACAAAAAATACTCCACATGTTTGTTTCTGCCATGATTCTTGAAGTGGTGTACACACTGTGAAATATTATGATCATTCACACTCCGTAATCGTACTTAATTACTGAGAGTTATTCGAACTAAAGTCTGTTAGAGGTCATGTATGCATTTCTTTTATTTAATGATGGACAAGGAACCAAAATGTATCTTATAATTTATAATGAGTAGAAAATTTGGGTCAGATGGAATACACAGAGGTTGTGTGTGGACAATGTGTCTTCGGATTACATGGGATGCTGAATTGAAGTTGCACTAGGATTTTGTCTGTACTTGTTCGAGGAGACTGACTAGAGGAAAGAGTTGTTATGGAAGGTAAATGATATTGGTGCTGAGGTTTATATGTATCGACGTATTATTGAAGTATTAAGATTAAGTGATGATTATTGGAGTTTGGTGGATAAGAGGTAAAGTAAGTGAGGAGCATATTTTTTTTGTACTGACTAGAGGAAAGAGTTGTTATGGAAGTGAAATGATATTGGTGCTGCAGTTTATATGTATCGACGTATTATTGAAGTATTAAGATTAAGTGATGATTATTGGAGTTTGGTGGATAAGAGGTAAAGTAAGTGAGGAGCATTTTTTTTTTTTGTTGGTCCATATGGAACAAGGAGGATGAAGATGGCAGACTAGAACACTAAAGTGGAAGGAAGATTGTCTACACACACACTTTGTCAAATCACTAAGCAGTATATACATTTTTTTTGAAGAGAGGAAGTATTTGCATATCTTGGCTCACTGACAGTTGTTCAGCAACAGTACAATTTGATCTGGCTTGGCAAACATTGGTCTTGACATGATGACTATGACGTTGACTAACTATTATTGACTGTTATACATTGCTGCCACTACTATTTGATACACATGATGAACATAAAATTTTGACAGAATTGCATTTACACAGTTAACACTATTCAATTACACAGTAGCACTTAATGAGGATGAAAGATGAGTGGATGTGTTTTGTGTGTTTTCCTTTCCTAATCCTACCCACCTATCTCCTAAATATTATTTTATTTGTTGGTAGTGGCTTGTACTGACACCCATAAATATTATAGGTTAACTGTTATTGTGTACTGTAATAGTTAATGTGACAATTAACTGATATCATTTGTGTGTTTATTATGATTTGTATGTTTAGTGTAAGAGCATTGATTATATTTTGTTAAAGAAATTGTATGTGCATTCAAACTATTGTTCATGACTGAACTGTCTCAGTAGTTATGGTGAATAGTATGGACTGTTACTTGCACTTTTTCTACATGATTGGTGCCACAAGGACATGTTTAATTTCTGCTGATGAACTGTGTGATCAGTGATTGTAAAAAAAAAATTATGGACTGTTACTTGTACCTTTTCTACAATATTGGTGCCACTAGGACATGTTTAATTTCTGCTTATAAACTCTGATGAACAGTGTGATCAGTGACAGTGTATTTTATTGAACTGCTTCTGCTGAGAAATGTGACTTGTTGCTGTGTGTACCTGCTCAACATTGCTGGGTACCACTGATGGACTGTTTCTACTGAAAAGATGTCACCTGTTGCTGTGTGTACCTGCTCAACATTGCTGGGTACCACTGATGGACTGCTTCTACTGAAATGGTGTTACTTGTTGATGTCTGCACCTGCTCAACATTGCTGGGTGCCACTGATGGATTGCTTCTACTGAAATGAAGTCACCTGTTGCTGTGTGCACCTGCTCAACATTGCTGGGTGCCACTGATGGACTGCTTCTACTGAAATTAAGTCACCTGTCGCTGTGTGCACCTGATCAACATTGCTGGTGCCACTAATGGACTGCTTCTACTGAAATGGTGTTACATGTTGGTGTCTGCACCTATTCAACAGTACTGGGTGCCACTGATGGACTGTTTCTATTGAAAAAATGTTACTTGTGGTATTTGCACCTGTTGACCATTGCTGGGTGCTACTGCTGGAACTGTCAACTGCTTATTCTTGGGCTATGGAAAGCGTTTATGTGAATATTTGTATAAACTGATTTATTGTGTATTACTGTTTGTGGAAAGTTATGAGACTCTTACCTGCACATATTCGTCATTGCTGACGCTATTGATTGAACTGTTTAACCGCATAATACTTGTATAAACTGTTATGTAAAGTCACATGTATGAAAGAATTTGTATTGCTTACTGTATTCTATATAATAGGTTATTGAAAGGTCAGTGCAAAGCCAAAATTTTATCTAGTTATATGATATTTACGTATTAATATTATCTTTTATTTTTGTCTGTATTTTTTTGACGAATTTGGTGGTATTTTCACCACCAATGCTGGCAAAAATACCATCAAATTCTCAAGAAAACCAGAATTACACTCTAATCCAAGAACACAAGCCAGATGCTTTGTTGACTGAACCTGTAATGACGCATTATTTAAAACATGGAAATAATGAAAAATAAATCAAGTTTCGTTAAAACACGAACTGACTACCACGAGTCCTCGACAAGCACTGCCCACTACGACATCTCAATAATCACTGTGCCAGTGGAGGCGGCGGAACAATGCTCTCTAGCGATCTCTGGCGCTGTGGCTCAGTGTAGCCACCTTTCATATGCCCTTCCTCCACGGCTAGAATTTGATGGTATTTTTGCCAGCATTGGTGGTGAAAATACCACCAAATTCGTCAAAAAAATATAGACAAAAATAAAAGATAATATTAATACGTAAATATCATATAACTAGATAAAATTTTGGCTTTGCACTGACCTTTCAATAACCTATTATATAGAATACAGTAAGCAATACAAATTCTTTCATACATGTGACTTTACATAACAGTTTATACAAGTATTATGTGGTTAAACAGTTCAATCAATAGCGTCAGCAATGACGAATATGTGCAGGTAAGAGTCTCATAGCTTTCCACAAACAGTAATACACAAAAAATCAGTTTATACAAATATTCACATAAACGCTTTCCATAGCCCAAGAATAAGCAGTTGACAGTTCCAGCAGTAGCACCCAGCAATGGTCAACAGGTGCAAAAACCAATAAGTAACATTTTTTCAATAGAAGCAGTCCATCAGTGGCACCCGCAATGTTGATCAGGTGCACACAGCAACAGGTGACTTCATTTCAGTAGAAGCAATCCATCAGTGGCACCCAGCAATGTTGAGTAGGTGCAGACACCAACAAGTAACACCATTTCAGTAGAAGCAGTCCATTAGTGGCACCAGCAATGTTGATCAGGTGCACACAGCAACAGGTGACTTCATTTCAGTAGAAGCAATCCATCAGTGGCACCCAGCAATGTTGAGCAGGTGCAGACATCAACAGGTGACATCTTTTCAGTAGAAGCAGTCCATCAGTGGCACCCAGCAATGTTGAGTAGGTGCAGACATCAACAGGTGACATCATTTCGGTAGAAGCAGTCCATCAGTGGCACCTGCAATGTTGAGTAGGTGCAGACACCAACAGGTAACACCATTTCAGTAGAAGCAGTCCATTAGTGGCACCAGCAAAGCTGAGCAGGTACACACAGCAACAAGTCACATTTCTCAGCAGAAGCAGTTCCATAAAATACACTGTCACTGATCACACTGTTCATCAGAGTTTATAAGCAGAAATTAAACATGTCCTAGTGGCACCAATATTGTAGAAAAAGTACAAGTAACAGTCCATAATTTTTTTTACAATCACTGATCACACAGTTCATCAGCAGAAATTAAACATGACTAAATGTCACACATCATGTTGAAAAGTGCAGCACCATCACTAATCAGACATTTCAGGCATGAACAATAGTTTGAATACACATACAATGCTTTTACATTAAACATACAAATCATAACAAACACACAAATGATATCAGATAATTGTCCTATTAACTATTACAATACACAAATACCAGTAAACCTATAACATTTGTGGGTGTCAGTGCAAGCCACTACCAACAAATAAAATAATATTTAGGAGATAGGTGGGTAGGATTAGAAAAGGAAAACACACAAAACACATCCACTCATCTTTCATCCACATTAAGTACTACTGTGTCAACAAGAATTTTTCAGTATCACATCTCAGCAAGCACTCCCTACTAGCACATCTCAACACGAACTGACTACTACGAGTCCTGGACAAGCACTGACTACTACGACATCTCAATAATCACTCTGCCAGTGGAGGCGGGCGAACAATGCTCTCTAGCGATCTCTGGCGCTGTGGCTCAGTGTAGCCACCTTTCAACTGCTCTGTCAGCACAGTAATTTTTAACCTCAAAACAAATTTCAGTTTTACCACAGCCACCTTATTCACCAGATATCGCGTCGTGCGACTTCTTTCTATTTCCAAGACTCAAAACGGCGGTCAAGGGACACCATTTTCAAACAACGCAAGATATTCAAAAAGCCGTGACGAGGGTTTTGGAGGATATTACAGAAGATGAGTTCCAGAAATGTTACCATCAATGGCAGAAGCGCTGGAAAAAGTGTGTGCAATCAGAAGGGAACTACTTTGAAGGCGACAACACTAAACCTGACTAAAACGGTAAACAACATGTTTTTTCACATCAGTCTCATTACTTTATTGTCGCACCTCGTATATACACAAGAGCCATGTGGCTCGCCCCTGTTTGTTCTCCATTTTTCGCCTGTTTGTTCCTTCTCGCCTATGGGTCCATGTATGTATAACTCGCTGCCTGTATTTTAAGGTTAACGAAAGTCTCTTACGTTTCATTTCCACAAAACCTCTCCCCCACGTCGAATTTATTTAAAGATAACAATAATATTGCTGTCGATTACTCATCTGGCTTCGACTGTTTTGGTGGCGATGAGTACGCCATTATGTATACGAAAGAAGCTTCACTCGGAAAGGACAATAATTCTAAGTGCTTTTCAATTTTCAATACTAAAGTTAATTAATATTCTGATTACGAAACTGATTCAGAGATTTAACACCGCAAGGCTTAGGTGAGGTTTCACCTCTGATTTAAAATATTTTCAGTTAATTCACAGGATTAAAAGTTAACTCATTTCTTAAAGAAATACAATTAAAGAAATTCTTTGTAATGAATTTAACGCAAGTGTTTGTACCATTCTTTCTTTCTGTACAAAATTAGATATCTTTACTGGGAAAATAAATCATTTCATGCTCTATCTTATCGCTGGGTTAGTTGCAGGTTACGTTACGTTGTCATTCATTGAAAGAGCGCGTAACATTTCCGTTAATAATAAATAACTTTTTGTGTGCTTTTTGAGATTAAGTCACGATCAAAATATACGTAGCGTTCCCAAAAATAATTTGCAGAATTTGAACTGCTACGTTACATGATCGTCGCTGTAGGTTGCGACTGACGACTGCGCGCGTTTTCAAACCGCACATAGCAATCTGCAGTGACTTATTCGGAATAACTAAATTAATTCAACACCACAACAACCGGTAGCTGAGTGGTCAGAGAGACAGAAAGTCAATCCTAGGGGCCCGGGTTCGATTCCCGGCTGGGTCGGAGATTTCTTCGCTCAGGGACTGGGTGTTGTGTTGTCCTTATCGTCATCAATTCATTCCCATCGACGCGCTAGTAGCCGAAGTGGCATCAAATCGAAAGACCTGCACCCGGCGAACGGTCTGCCCAAAGGGAGGCCCTAGTCACAGTACATCTACATTTACCAGAACAATTACGCAGAAGGGAGGGACTGGTACAAAACAAAGTCAAAATGTCGACATTATGCACTGTGTCTTGTTACCATCCTCTCACGGTAGCTGCTGTTGACAACAGCAGTATCCATATTACCCTTCGCCTTTAGTACTACTGATAAATGCACCTGTGGAAAACTGACCGCTATGGCTTCACTGAATACTGCGACAGAGCACCGCAACGGCGCTGTGCTGAACTGTTCTCACAACCACCACCCACACCAGACTGCAGTGTTTCGTTTGAAAAATGTTGCGTTATTCTGTGTTGTGCGTCGTACGTCTCTGCTATTGCATATCACAGGTTGGGCGGTTGATTTTTTTTCGGGGGAGGGGGGGGGGGGAGGCAATCAAACGGCGAGTTCATGGGTTCCATCGGATTAGGGCAGGATGGAGGCGGAAGTTGGCCGTGCCCTTTCAGAGGAACCATCCAGGCATTTGCCTGGATCGATTTAGCGAAGTCACGGTAAACCGAAATTAGGATGGCCGGACGCAGGCTTGAACCATCGTCCTCCGAATGCGAGTCCAGTGTGCTAACCACTGCGCCACCTCGCTCGGTGCATGTTACAGGCGTCTTCACTGAAGCAAGGGTGATTACGGTAACAAACAGAATAAGTCATAATTACATTATTACTCCTTAATGAACTGGGGGAGACCACGGGCCCCTTATGCCAAAATTTTCAGAAAGTATCCCCGAACAAAACTCTCAAAGTTTGTCGGTAGGGTTCTGGTTCACCCTGTATCTTACATGAATGTTCTATAGCTCTAGTTCTCTTGTCTGACCGATTCTAAATTCCTGCAGATATAAAAAAAAGATTGCCTCCATGTGCTTGCGCCATTTTGCGAATTGAAGCGAAACAGTATTGTTTGACCCTTCAGATTACGTGTCTTTGCATTGAAGCGTTCTCGGCGTGAGGAAAATGAAGCAAGGATTATGCCAATATTAAACCATCCAGTTTTCTTTGACAAAGTAATTTGATTAAATATCCATCATATTTTCTTTGATAAAGATATTTGACGTGGCGTAAATAGGGATACTACACCGCCATTACATTTTATTTGAGAAAGTACTTTGACGTCATAGTTCCTTCAGAATGGCCGACGAAGAATTATTAGTGTGATCTGCAGTTGCGTGTACCACAATTGCATTGAATCTACAGAAGAACAGAAAAAGGAAACTACTTGGGTGCAGCTGTCGATTTCACGGCGAGATGCCAAAAGCATCCAATAAATTTAATTACGGGAGCTGCAAGTCGAGAACGTAAAGTCGTATGAAAATTACTTGCGAATGGAGGAGAGTGCATTTCAATACGTGTTCATGAAAGAAACTCCTCATATTACGTACCAGAAATGCTATATCTGCAAAAGACAGTCTTATCGTAATGGTACAATTTCTTGCAACAGGAGAAATCTACTCTAGTATATAGTGGAGCACTCGAATACCTGTGTGCCTCCGTAGGCTAGAGGTAGCCTTACCGCCTACCACGCAGGGGACCCGCGTTCGATTTCCGGCAGGGGACTGGGCATTGTGTGTCCATCATCATTGACTCGCAAGTCGCCGAAGTGGCGTCAACTATAAAGGACTTGCAATACGGCGCCCGAACTCCCCCGAATGGGGCCTCCCGGCCAACAAAGTCATACGATCATTTCATTTTTACTCGAATACCTCAGTGCATATTGACGAAAATAGTACGGGAAAAGTATGAAGCTATGTACAAAATACCCAAGGAGGAATATCTGAACATAAATATTTACTATACAATGTAGCCATTACGAACTATTTTCATTTATCAGCAGTTGTAGGCCATAATGACACATTAGTAAAAAATTCACGAACTTTTCACCGTGTCCTCCTCCCCTAGCCGTGCCTCTTAAAATGCAGCTCGAATCAAACCCGAGGCACAGCTGGACGGCTGTTGCGATACCGCCGCTAACAAGTCCCATCTGCATATTAACACGCATTAATTTCGTTCATTGTGCCTCTCGGAAACGCATCCACCCCCACGGCACTCTTTTTTCGCAGTTCACATGCGTTGTGATTCGAGAGGGCACAAAGGCAAAGTTCTTTGATTGGTTGAGGTGGTTGAGCAGGGCTCCAAGTGAATTCGGCCATCACCTTCAGCGTTTTGGTACCCTCCAGAAGAACATCAGAGGATTTCCCTGGTTTCCTTCTTCGGACTGGAGTTCCTTCTGGCCAACTTTACCTTCCTCCACCTGGTGCTTCTGAGCATCTATTGCTGTCTACATATACAGAAACGAAAACCATTAATTACATATTACGTTAAATGTGCATTTAAAAAAAATCGCTAGATGAGATGTACGTCTACGGACAAACACATGATTATAACTACCGAAAAATTGGACGATTTATTCAAGAGAAAGAGCTTCACAAATTGAGCAAGCCAGTAACCTGCTGGTCTACCTCTGGCCCTTGTGCGTGCAGTTATTGGGCCTGGCATTGATTGACAGACCTGTTGGATGCCCTCCTGAGGGATATCGTGCCAGATTATGTCGAACCGGCGCCTTGCACGGTGAAAATTCCCAACCATTTGGAGGGCCCTGCCCATAATGCAGCAAAAGTTCTCAACTGGGGAGAGATACAGCGACATTGCTGGCCAAGGTAGGGATTGGCAAACTCGAAGACAAGCAGTAGAGACGCTCGTCGTGTGCGGACGGGCATTATCTTGCTGAAATGTAAGGCCAGGATGACTTGCTACGAAGAGCAACAAACAGAGGCGTAGAATAACGTCGACGTACATCTTTGCTACAACGGTGCCGCGGACGTCAAGCAGAAGGGTCTTGTCATGAAATGAATTGGCGCCCGGACCTCACCTCTGGTTGTCGGACCTTATGGCAGGCAACAGTCAGGTCGGTAACCCACCACTCTCTGGGGTGTATTCGGATACGTCTTGGTCAATTCGAAGCGGGACTTATCACTGAAGATAGTTTTACTCCAGTCAATGATTATATACATATATCATATCTACATAAATACTTCGCAGTCCACCAAAACTCGCATGACGCAGTGTACTCCGTACTACTACTACTAGTCATTTCCGTTTCTGTTCCACTCCCAAATAGAGCCAGAGAACAACGATTTTCTACGGGCCTCCGTATGAGCCCTAATTTCACGTAACTTACTTTATTGATCCTTAGGCGCAATGTATATTGAAGGTAGTAGAATCGTTATGCAGTCAGCTTCAAATACCGGTTCTCGAAAAGACTGTCGCCTTCCCTCCAGGGAAACCCACTTGAGTCCTTGAAGTATGTGCGTAATACTTGCATGTTATATCTACAGGACACGTTGCCCGTAATTTAAAAAAAAATATCACGATGATCTGTCCGTTGGCAAAAGATTCTGCATCAGTCCCCATTTGGATCTCTGGGAGAGGACTACCAAGGGGGTGGAGATCATGAAAAACAGAATGTATGACCAGTGGAAGGGTAACACTCTGAATGGCGCGTGGGAAAGATGATTGTCGGTAAACCTATGAAAGTGATCTTATTTCTTTGATTTTCTCACCACGGTCCGTTGGATCTTCTCTCTCTTCTAGTAATCCCGCCTGTTAATAGTCGATGAACAGTTCTCGAGAATCGGTCTTACAAGTGCGTAGTGAGACACTTCTTTTATGGATGTATTACATTTCATTAAGATTCTCCCAACAAATCTTAGCCTGCCATATGCTTTCCTTACAATTTGTTTTGTGGTCATTACACTTTAGGTCGCCCCTACTCCTAGGCCTCCATGGTGCAACATTTATAGACGGAAAGTCCATGAATCGGTTGAGATTTGTAAGAACGAAAGTAATTTCAATAAAGGCGAGGGCTACAGGCTTTCAGCTTCGGGGGATTCCCGCCGTCAATGAAGTAAATGCTTACCCACGACGCACGAGAAATGCACACGATCACCAAGAATCCACCTCTGCGGTGTTACAATAGTACACTCTGAGACATAAAGAAAAGTTGCATCACAAAGGAGTTATGCAAGTTGATCACAAACTGACTTTCATACGGGTATTGAACGAAAATGCAAAATTGTGACCTTCGGTGGCCGATGAGTGTGTGATGCTGTAGCGCCATTTCACCGCTCAGCTGGTGAGGGAGTATATCGATACACGGGCATAAAGTCTTGCCGATTTCATTCCGTGTATTCAGTTGGACAGTAACTATGCCCCGCACACAGGCGCGTGAACAATACAGGCACATATCAGCATTGGAAATACGTGTAGTTGGGTTCAAGGAGGCCGGAAGGAGTAAATGGCGAATCGCTCGACGTCTGAATAGGAGCGATGCCACTATTCGGTGATGTTGGCACGAGTGGGTGAACCATGGCGGAAAACAGCACCAAAAAGGAAGCAGTCGACCTAGAGAGACGACACCATACGAGAACCGAGCAGCCGTCAGAGAGACACTCAAAGCCCCAGATTCATCATTATCATCTATTCGACGTGGATCTGATGATTCACGTGGCACACAAAGATGTGGCTGAGCTCTCGGGGCCCCTTGGTCTGACTACCATTGACCAATGTACACCAACAAGCCCGTCTGTAGCAGTGTGGGCCACATTCGGCCTGGAATCTCATTGACCAGAGTAGAATTGTATTCCGTGAAAGTCCCGCTTCGAACTGAGACCCGAGAGACACAGGAGACAAGGGAGGCAGGACAACTAAGAGTACAGGATGACGGCATCACCATCAAATCGAATGGAAACTTGATAAACAACAAGCCGGAAGCAGAAAACATTTTGAATCATTTTTGAAATGTTGTAGAGAAAATAGGATCTAAATGTTCATTAGAAGAAGGAAGGCAGTTAATGGAAGAGGCCTTACCCACACCATTTGATACAATTGAAATTCCACCCACCTCTCCATCTGAAATTAGGAAGATAATAAACTCTCTCAAGAATATAAGCTCACATGGGATTGATGGCATTTCCAGCAGGATAATAAAAGCTTGTTCCCAAGAAATAAGTGAGATTCTTAGCCACATATGTAATAGCTCTCTGAAGTAGGGTATTTTCCCAGATAGACTGAAGTATGCCATTGTTATACCACAGCATAAAAAAGGGGATACGTCTGATGTCAACAACTACCGCCCAATCTCTCTTCTGACTGCCTTATCCAAAATTATTGAAACAGTAATGTATTGTAGAGTAGCTTCACATCTTTGTAAAAATAAAGTTTTAACAAAATGTCAGTTTGGTTTCCAGAAGGGTTTTTCAACGGAAAATGCTATATATACTTTCACTAATGAAATATTAAATGCTCTGAGTAACCGGAAGTCACCCATTGGGATTTTTTGTGATCTATCAAAGGCTTTTGATTGTGTAAATCATGGAATACTTCTAGATAAGCTCAAGTATTGTGGTATGAATGGGACAGTGCTCAAATGGTTTAAATCATACCTAACTGGAAGAGTGCAGAAACTTGAAATAAACAGTTCACATAATATGCAAAAAACTGGTGATTTCTCAAACTGGGGAATAATCAAGAATGGGGTGCTGCAAGGTTCGGTCTTGGGTCCTCTGCTGTTCTTAATATATATTAATGACTTGCCATTCTATATTCACGAAGATGCAAAGCTGGTACTTTTTGCCGATGATACAAGTATAGCTATCACACCCGACAGACAAGAATTAACTGGTGAAATTGTAAACGATGTTTTTCAGAAAATCATTAAGTGGTTCTCTGCAAATGGGCTCTCATTAAACTTTGACAAAACCCAGTATTTACAGTTCCACACAGTAAATGGAATGACCCCACTAATAAATATAGACTTCGATCAGAAATCGGTAACTAAGGTAGAATATTCAAAATTTCTAGGTGTATGCTTTGATGAGGGGTTGAACTGGAAAAAACACACTGGGGATCTGCTGAAACGTTTGAGTTCAACTACTTATGCTATTAGGGTCATTGCAAATTTTGGCGATATACAGCTGAGTAAATTAGCTTACCACGCCTATTTTCATTCTCTGCTTTCGTATGGCATCATATTCTGGGGTAACTCATCACTGAGTAAAAGAGTGTTCATTGCACAAAAGCGTGCAATCAGAATAATTGCTGGAGCTCATCCAAGATCATCCTGCAGACACTTATTTAAAGAGCTAGAAATTTTCACAGTAGCCTCACAATATACACATTCTCTTACGAAATTTGGTATTAACAATCCGAACGAATTCAAAAGTAATAGCAGTGTACATGGCTACAACACTAGGAGAAAGGATGATCTTCACTACTCAAGGTTAAATCTAACTTTGGCTCAGAAGGGGGTAAATTATGCTGCCACAAAAGTCTTTGGTCACTTACCTAATAGCATCAAAAGTCTGACAGATAGCTATATAGCAATTGAAAGGAAATTAAAAGAATTTCTTAATGGCAACTCCTTCTACTCATTAGATGAATTTTTGGATGTAGTAAGTGGGTAATTTCCCAACCTCAAAAAAAAAAAAATAAATAAATAAATAAATAAATAAATAAAAAATAAATAAAATAAAATAAAATAATAAATAAATAAATAAATAAATAAATTATTGAGTGTCATGTAATATTTTTTCTAATGTAATATCTTGTATAAACACCTTTTATTAACCTGACACGTTCCACATCATTACGAAGTGTCGTATTCATGATCTATGGAACAAGTACTAATCTAATCTAATCTAATCTAATGCCACGAACAAAAGTGGTTTACCAACCTGACTGTCACAAGCCATACGGCCCGACAACCAAGACTGATGGTCTGGAAAGCCATTTCATTTCATAGCAGAACCATTTTGGTTGTCATCCACGGTACTCTTACACTAAAGCGGTACGTCGACAGTATCCTACGCCCCCGTCTTGTTGCCCTTCATGGCAAGCCATCTAGGGCTTACATTTCAGCAAGATAATGCCCCCTGCACACAGAAAGAGTTGTACTCCTTGTCTTCGTCCATGCCAAACCCTACCTTGGTCAGCAAGGTCACTGGATCTCTTCCCAATTGAGGACGTTCGGTGGATTATGGACAGCCCCCCCCCCCCCCACTAGCTCAGTATTTTGATGATCTAATGCGCCAGTTGGGCAGACTTTGGCACAATATTCGTAGGGACATCCAACAACTCCGTCAGTCAATGCCAAACAGAAATAACTGTTTGCGTAAGGGCCAGAGATGGACCTACGCTTCACTGAGTTACTAAATTTGTAAAGCTTTTTCTACTGCTTAAATCATCCAGTCTTTCTTAAATTATAATCATTTGTTAATGTGTACATGTGTACATGTACATCACTTCTACCGATTTCCGTCCTATTCGGACAATTCCTTCATGTTGCATCGTTATCTATCTTAAGAGTGTATTCTGGTAAACATTCCCCCTCTCTTTCTCTGCTTCTTATCGCTACCTATGTAGTGATGCGTGAACCAATTATAGCTGAAAAATTTCGCTCCAAAACAGCACTTCTTCAGTACACGCGCAGGAGAAGTCTCTTTTACAGGTGAACGTGACAGTAGTCTCAGATGGTGTTCATCCAACTAGGGACACGAGAAGATCCTTAAAAAAGATCTCAGCAGAGGGGTTCAAATGTCGATTGTGCACGAAAAAACTGGAAGAGGAACATGACGCGGTCTAACAACCTACAAGATACGCTATGTGCTCAAAAGTATCCAGACACCTGGCTGAAAATGACTTACAAGTTCGTGGCGCCCTCCATCGGTAATGCTGGCATTCAATATGGTGTTGGCCGACCCTTAGCCTTGATGACAGCTTCCACTCTCGCAGGCATACGTTCAAACAGGTGCTGGAAGGTTTCTTGGGAACGGCAACCCATTCTTCACGGAGTGCTGCACTGAAAGCCTGGCACAAAGTCGGCATTCCAAAACATCCCAAGGGTGTTGTATAGGATTCAGGTCAGGATTTTGTGCAGGCCAGTCTATTACAGGAATGTTATTGTCGTGTAACCACTCCGCCAAAGACCGTGCATTATGAAAAGGTGCTCGATCGTGTTGAAACATACAGTCGTCATCCCCGATTGCTCTTCAACAGTGCGAAGCAAGAAGGTGCTTTAAACATCAATGTAGGCCTGTGCTGGAATAGTGTCACACAAAACAACAAGGGGTGCAAGTCCCCTCCATGAAAAACAGGACCACACCATTTCACCACCGACTCCGAATTTTACTGTTGGCACTACACACGCTGGTAGATGACGTTCACCAGGCATTCGCCATACCCACACCCAGCCATCGGATCGCTACATTGTGCACCGTGATTTGTCACTCCACTGTTCAATCGTGCAACGTTTACGCTCCTTACACCAAACGAGGCGTCGTTTGGCATTTACCGGCGTGATGTGTGACTTATGAGCAGCCGTTCGACCATGAAATCCAAGTTTTCTCACCCCCCGCCTAATTGTCATGGTACTTGCAGTGGAATTACTGTGTGATGGTCTGGATAGATGTCTGCCTATTACACGTCACCACCCTCTTCAACTGTCAGCGGTCTCTGTCAGTCAACAGACGAGGTCAGCCTCTACGCTTTTCTGCTGTACGTGTCCCTTCACACTCCTGCTTCACTATCCCATCGAAAACAGTGGACCTAGGGATGACTAGGACTGTGTAAATCTCGCGTACAGACGTACGACACAAGTGACACCCAATCAGCTGACCACGTTCGAAGTCCGTGGGTTCCACAGAGTGCCCCATAATGCTCTCTCACGATGTATAATGACTACTGAGGTCGCTGATATGGAGTAGCTGGCAGTAGGTGGCACCACAATGCACCTAGGGTAGCGTCTTTGATTCATAATCAAAAACGTCTTCGGTCCCGGGTTCGATCCCCGCCACTGCCTAAATTTTGATAAATAATCAGCATTGGCGGCCGAAGACTTCCGGCGTAAGAAGTCAGCCTCATTCTGCCAACGGCCTTGTGAAAGAGGGCGGAGGAGCGGATAGAGGTTCAGGGCACTCTCTTGTCCTAGGGGTGGGAAATTACCCCTAAAGGCGGAAGAATCAGCAATGATCAACGACATGAGGATGCAGAAGGCAATGGAAACCACTGCATTAAAGACACGTAACGTGTATCCACAGGACATGTGGCCTGTAATTGAAGAAGTGTCATGATGATCTCTCCATTGGCAAAAGATTCCGGAATAGTCCCCCATTCGGATCTCCGGGAGAGGACTGCCAAGGGGGAGGTTACCATGAGAAAAAGATTGAATAATCAACAAAAGGATAACGTTCTACGAGTCGGGGCGTGGAACGTCAGAAGCTTGAACGTGGTAGGGAAACTAGAAAATCTGAAAAGGGAAATGCAAAGGCTCAATCTAAATATAGTAGGGATCAGTGAAGTGAAGTGGAAGGAAGACAAGGATTTCTGGTCAGATGAGTATCGGGTAATATCAACAGCAGCAGAAAATGGTATAACAGGTGTAGGATTCGTTATGAATAGGAAGGTAGGGCAGAGGGTGTGTTACTGTGAACAGTTCAGTGACCGGGTTGTTCTAATCAGAATCAACAGCAGACCAACACCGACAACGATAGTTCAGGTATACATGCCGACGTCGCAAGCTGAAGATGAACAGATAGAGAAAGTGTATGAGGATATTGAAAGGGTAATGCAGTATGTAAAGGGGGAAGAAAATCTAATAGTCATGGGCGACTGGCATGCAGTTGTAGGGGAAGGAGTAGAAGAAAAGGTTACAGGAGAATATGGGCTTGGGACAAGGCATGAAAGAGGAGAAAGACTAATTGAGTTCTGTAACAAGTTTCAGCTAGTAATAGCGAATACCCTGTTCAAGAATCACAAGAGGAGGAGGTATACTTGGAAAAGGCCGGGAGATACGGGAAGATTTCAGTTAGATTACATCATTGTCAGACAGAGGTTCCGAAATCAGATACTGGATTGTAAGGCGTACCCAGGAGCAGATATAGACTCAGATCACAATATAGTAGTGATGAAGAGTAGGCTGAAGTTCAAGACATTAGTCAGGAAGAATCAATACGCAAAGAAGTGGGATACGGAAGTACTAAGGAATGACGAGATACGTTTGAAGTTCTCTAACGCTATAGATACAGCAATAAGGAATAGCGCAGTAGGCAATACAGTTGAAGAGGAATGGACATCTCTAAAAAGGGCCATCACAGAAGTTGGGAAGGAAAACATAGGTACAAAGAAGGTAGCTGCGAAGAAACCATGGGTAACAGAAGAAATACTTCAGTTGATTGATGAAAGGAGGAAGTACAAACATGTTCCGGGAAAATCAGGAATACAGAAATACAAGTCGCTGAGGAATGAAATAAATAGGAAGTGCAGGGAAGCTAAGACGAAATGACTGCAGGAAAAATGTGAATACATCGAAAAAGATATGATTGTCGGAAGGACAGACTCAGCATACAGGAAAGTCAAAACAACCTTTGGTGACATTAAAAGCAACGGTGGTATCATTAAGAGTGCAACGGGAATTCCACTGTTAAATGCAGAGGAGAGAGCAGATAGGTGGAAAGAATACATTGAAAGCCTCTATGAGGGTGAAGATTTGTCTGATGTGATAGAAGAAGAAACAGGAGTCGATTTAGAAGAGATAGGGGATCCAGTATTAGAATCGGAATTTAAAAGAGCTTTGGAGGACTTACGGTCAAATAAGGCAGAAGAGATAGATAACATTCCATCAGAATTTCTAAAATCATTGGGGGAAGTGGCAACAAAACGACTATTCACGTTGGTGTGTAGAATATATGAGTCTGGCGATATACCATCTGACTTTCGGAAAAGCATCATCCACACAATTCCGAAGACGGCAAGAGCTGACAAGTGCGAGAATTATCGCACAATCAGCTTAACAGCTCATGCATCGAAGCTGCTTACAAGAATAATATACAGAAGAATGGAAAAGAAAATTGAGAATGCGCTAGGTGACGATCAGTTTGGCTTTAGGAAAAGTAAAGGGACGAGAGAGGCAATTCTGACGTTACGGCTAATAATGGAAGCAAGGCTAAAGAAAAATCAAGACAATTTCATAGGATTTGTCGACCTGGAAAAAGCGTTCGACAATATAAAATCGTGCAAGCTGTTCGAGATTCTGAAAAAAGTAGGGGTAAGCTGTAGGGAGAGACGGGTCATATACAATATGTACAACAACCAAGAGGGAATAATAAGAGTGGACGATCAAGAACGAAGTGCTCGTATTAAGAAGGGTGTAAGACAAGGCTGTAGCCTTTCGCCCCTACTCTTCAATCTGTACATCGAGGAAGCAATGATAGAAATAAAAGAAAGGTTCAGGAGTGGAATTAAAATACAGGGTGAAAGGATATCAATGATACGATTCGCTGATGACATTGCTATCGTGAGTCAAAGTGAAGAAGAATTAAATGATCTGCTGAACGGAATGAACAGTCTAATGAGTACACAGTATGGTTAGAGAGTAAATCGGAGAAAGAATAAGGTAATGAGAAGTAGTAGAAATGAGAACAGCGAGAAACTTAACATCAGGATTGATGGTCACGAAGTCAATGAAGTTAAGGAATTCTGCTACCTAGGCAGTAAAATAACCAATGACGCACGGAGCAAGGAGGACATCAAAAGCAGACTCGCTATGGCAAAAAAGGCATTTCTGGCCAAGAGAAGTCTACTAATATCAAATACCGGCCTTAATTTGAGGAAGAAATTTCTGAGGATGTACGTCTGGAGTACAGCATTGTATGGTAGTGAAACATGGACTGTGGGAAAACCGGAACTGAAGAGAATCGAAGCATTTGAGATGTGGTGCTATTGACGAATGTTGAAAATTAGATGGACTGATAAGGTAAGGAATGAGGAGGTTCTACGCAGAATCGGAGAGGAAAGGAATATGTGGAAAACACTGATAAGGAGAAGGGACAGGATGATAGGACATCTGCTAAGACATGAGGGAATGACTTCCATGGTACTAGAGGGAGCTGTAGTGGGCAAAAACTGTAGAGGAAGACAGAGATTGGAATACGTCAAGCAAATAATTGAGGACGTAGGTTGCAAGTGCTACTCTGAGATGAAGAGGTTAGCACAGGAAAGGAATTCGTGGCGGGCCGCATCAAACCAGTCAGTAGACTGATGACCAAAAAAGAAAAATGAAAAACGCATGTTTTTGTTGGTGTCTGGTAACATTTGATCACATAGTATACTACTTTCAGTGGCAATGGCCACGAAAGCCGACACACTTGCGTATTTTATGATTGTTGCAGTGTGCTGTGATTTGTCGCCAATGCTGCAACCCATGTTGTCAAATTATCTGTACTTGTAAGGTATAAAGTGATGGAGCTCATTGCAGAATCTGCGATGATAGAGATATGTGGAAAACACTGAAAAGAAGAGGGAAAAGTTTGAAAGGACAGGTGTTAAGATAACACGAAATTGCGAGAGGCGTTCAATAAGTGATGTAACACATTTTTTTCTGAAAGCAGGTTGGTTTTATTCAGGTTTTCAGTGCGCTATATTATTCCCAACTCTTTTCGCTACAAAACCCAATTTTCAACATAATCCCCGTTCAATGCGACTGACTAACGCCACCTTACTGGAAGGGCCTGTATACCCTCAAGGTTCCACTCTAGAAGTCGACGTCGGTCCAGCACCTTGCTGTGTCAACATGTCAATAACCCAGCACCCCCTTCCCCCCCCCCCCTCCCCCCCGGCTCCATAATCCACGTGTTGTGTACCACGGAGTGCGTCCTTCATTGTGTCAAACGGATGGAAGTCGAGAGGTGCGAGATCTGAGCTGTATGGAGGACGAGGAAGAACAGTCGCCGACCGCTGTGGTCGAGCGGTCCTAGGCGCTTCAGTCCGGCGTCGCGCGGCTGCTACGGTAGGCAGGTTCGAATCCTGCGTCGGGCAAGGATGTGTGTGATGTCCTTAGGTTAGTTAGGTTTAAGTAGTTCTAAGTTCTAGGGGACTGATGACCTCAAATTTTAAGTCCCATAGTGCTCAGAGCCATTGGAACCATTTGAAGAATAGTCCGATGAAGTTCTGTGAGCTCCTCCCGGGTGCGCAGACTTGTGTGAGGCATTTTGTTGTCACGGAGAAGTAGAAGTTCATGCGCATTTTCGTGTCAATGAACAAGCTGAAGTCGTTACTGAGGGTAGCAAATTACCTTCAGAGTTGATCGTTGCACTATGAGGGAGGACATCAAACAGAATAGCCTTTTCAAAGTTCCAGAAAAGAATCGCTATGATTTTAGCGGCTGAGGGTGAAGCTTTGAAGTTTTTCTTCGGAGGAAACATGCCGTATTTAAAAAGACGCAAAATCTCCAAGATTGGCGATCTTTTGCAGAAGTTCGAAATTTAGCGTGGACTTCAATGCGAGATGCTTATATTAGTTTCCAAAACGAAACTTTGTCTCGAAACTTGACAGATAATCCAAAGAGATTCTGGTCGTACGTGAAATATGCTACCGGCCTGACACAATCAATTCCTAATCTGCGGGATAGCAATGGAGATACCATCGAAGACAGTACTGCCAAAGCAGAGTTACTAAACACAGTCTTCCGGAATGAAAGACGAAAGCCTTCCGAAAGAAGACGAAGTAAATATACCAGAATTCGAATCAATAACAGCTGCCAACATGAGTAACATAGAAGTAAATATCCTTGGAGTAGTGAAGCAACTTAAATCACTTAATAAAAGCAAGTGTTCTGATCCCGACTGTACCAATTAGGTTCCTTTCAGAGTATGCTGATCCAATAACTCCATACTTAACAATCATATGCAATCGCTAACTCGATGAAAGACCCATACCCAAAGACTGGAAAGTTGGACAGGTCACACCAATATTCAAGAAAGGTAGTATGAGTAATCCACTAAATTACAGGCCCAAATCATTAACGTTGATAGCAGCAGGCTTCTCGAACAAATATTGTGTTCGGACATTATGAATTATCTCTAAGGAAACGGTCTATTGACAAACAGTAAACAGGGATTTACAGAATATCATTCTTGTGAAACACAAGTAGCTCTTTATTCGCATGAAGTGTTCAGTGCTCTTGACAAGGGATTTCAGATCGATTCCATATTTATGGATTTCCGGAAGGCTTTTGACACTGTACCACACAAGCAGATTGTAATGAAATTGCATTTTTATGGAATATTGTCTGTTATGTGACTGGATTCGTGATTTCCTGTCAGAGAGGTCACATTTTGTAGTAATTTATGGAAAGTTTCCAGAATGAGATTTTCACTCTGCAGCGGAGTGTGCGCTGATATGAAACTTCCTGGCAGATTAAAACTGTGTGCCTGACCGAGACTCGAACTCGGTATCTTTGCCTTTCGAGGACAAGTTCTCTACCAACTGAGTTACCCAAGCACGACTCACGCCCCGTCCTCACAGCTTTACTTCCGCCAGTACCTCGTCTTCTACCTTCCGCTGCAGAGTGAAAATTTCATTCTGGAAACATCTCCCAGGCTGTGGCTACGCCATGTCTCCCCAATATCCGTTCTTTTAGGAGTGCCATATTGGAAAGTCTGTGACGTGTGTTTCAAAGTATTCTTCATTAAAACGAGTTTATTACAAAACGTTAACATTTAACAACTGGCATCCCGACATACCCCACTTCAGCAGGATCATAAACCTGCAATGAACCTGACGCCTGAAGCGCTACTACCGTGCGACGAGGGACGACCGAAGCAGCAAAACACCAGGTTAGTAATACAGAAACCAGAGAAGTAAGGCAGAGTCGCTTCCTTCTCGCTACAATGCCACAGAGGGCATTGTAAGTTCATGGACTTAAACAATAGTATTCTTCACAAAGATTTAAAGTGACTTACTTTAGTTCACAAAGAGGTCCATTACTCAGGAATACACATTTTCAATAATTTGCCAGCAGCGATAAAATTTTTAACTGCCAATAAAGCTCAGTTTAAGAGGAGCCTAAAGGATTTATTGGTGGCAAACTCCTTCTGTTCCACTGATGAACTTGGTAGTAGAAACAATAGATGTGCGTCCATGCACGTGTATTGATGTGTGTGTGTTACTAATAATAAAAAATAATGTGAATATTAGTACAATATGACTTCTGTACAAATTCAATGTAGTAACGCGATCGTTGGAAATAAACGTTAAAAAGTTTTTGATTCATTCCACATCAGTGATGATCATTACACTTCGAGTCTGTGGAAGGTACATTAGCACACTCGTATTTGTTTTTCATTGTAATTATTTGTTGTGTATTCTTGTTCTCTGATATGTTATACACCCTGGAGGATCTGCTCGCTATGGATCAATTGGAACGAAAAGTACAAATAGTCTAATCTAATCTAACAGCTGTGTGCTGACGGCCGGCACGCGGGAGATAGGGCAGGTTTGCTCGACCTTGTTGCCATAATGACAGACGTCTCGTCCAACGATCCACCATGGGTTTATTCACTGCCAGATCTTTGTAGACATTCTGCAATCTCCAGTGAGTATCTGCGATGCTCTGGTTTTCAGTGAAAAGAAACTCAATGACAGTTCTCTGATAGGAACGCATCTCCCTTGCGGTCGCCAATTTGAAGGACAACTACAGCGCCGCCACGTATCGGGAACTTCACAGAACTATAGGGACTGAAGCGGGAATATTCCACGATGTCCCATAACAAATTCGGCAACCGAACGAAAGAAAGTGTTGCATTACTTATTGAACGCCCTTCGTCCTCTCATGGTACTTAACTAGAGGGTGCTATGGAGAGTAAAAACTGTAGCGGAAGAGAGAGGTTGGAATGTAGCCAAAAAAATAAATAAGTAATGTGAATCTTCAGGTTTTGGCGGCGCAAAGACTGTTCCATTAAGTTTTGGGTGTGCAGCCGCAAGAAATCTCCTTCTTCTTCTAATATTTCGCCTGTATAACGTTCAGACATCTTCAGAGTGAGCCGCAAGACTGCCGCTCCAGTTTTTTTTTTCTTTATTGTGATTTCATTCCCCTGCCCCATATGGGCAGGGGAGGGCTGTCAGCGGCACAATCCGCCGCTCTTCAGCCGAGTGACATAACTTAAAATAAGAATAAAATGTTACATACATAAGGTGAGAAAGGGGAACTTAAAACAGAATAATGGGAGAAAATTGAGGTAAAAAATAGACTAACACGGAGACTTCATGGAGGACAGTTAAAAGTCACCAGAAAGTTAAAAAACACAGTTGGCGAGTCTTCAAAACTGAGAGAAGACACTGAATGGACATGCACACGTTAGAAGTCGGCCACAGTAGTAAAAACACTCCGAAACACCACACTTAAAACCCACTTGGAGCACACACGACGAAGAATAAAACTGCCAGGCGGGACCTGCCGAGGGAAAGGGCAGAGAGGATGGAAAAGGAGGGGAGAGCATGGTGCCGCTCCAGTGCTCGCTTCGTCCCTTTATACTCGTGTACCGCGCGACTGCGCATGCGGCCACAGATGCAAAAGCGCCAGAGACGTTGGTCGGCGGCAGAGACGTGCATAATGCGCTAGTTGTATCTATGACTCCGCAGTTGATCTGTGTTGGCATATCGATATATCATTGTGAGCTGCACTCTGACGACGTCTTTGCGAGTTTATTACAGCAAGTGCCGGATTCCATGATTTATCAAGATTGAAACCACTATCTCTATTAATTAAATTCGTCGTCAAGCGAATTTCAATTGCCTCCTTCACTATCGAGTCCCAAAAGGATGATGTAGTTGCCAAAATTTCGACGTTGTCATACAACATAATGTGACCATTATCAATACAGTGCTCTGCCACTGCCGACTTGTTAGGTTGTAAAAGTCGTGTGTACCTCCGGTGTTCTGTACATCTTTCTTGGGCAGTACGAGTTGTTTGTCCGATGTAAGAAAGGCCACATTCACATGGAATTTTGTAAACTCCAGATTTTCGGAGCAGCAAATCACCTTTGACGGAGCCCACGAGTGCAGCTGTCTTTGGTGGAGGACGAAAAATCACTTTTACTTTGTGTCTGCCGAGAATGCGTCCTATTTTTGATGAGAGGCTACCCACATACGGCAGGAAGGCCATCGATTTAAAGGTTTCTTCATCTTCTTCTGCTTTCTTTGTGGCCTCTTTCGGTTTCATTTTCAGTGCCCTCTGTATTTTTTGTGGAGAGTGCCCATTGTCTTCAAACACTCTTTGTAAGTGGGAAAGTTCATCTTGCAGACTGCTTTCGTCTGTGAGTCAAAGTTCGGAGAACACTCATTGTCTGGGCAGGATGGTGGCAGCTATTTGCACGTAAATATAGATCGGTGTGCGTCAGCTTCCTATACACTTCATGTCCCAAAGTGACATCCTCTCTGCGCCGGACCAAGACATCCAAGAATGGAAGGCATCCCTCCTTTTCAGTTTCCATTGTGAACTTTATTTGATCGTGGAGGGAGTTCAGATGTCTTAAGAAGTCTTACAAGTTGTCTTCACCATGGGGCCAAACTACAAAGGTGTCATCAACGTACCTCCAGAATACCGTGGGTTTCAAGTCAGCAGATTCAAGCGCCTTCTCCTCACCATGGGGCCAAACTACAAAGGTGTCATCAGCATACCTCCAGAATACCGTGGGTTTCAAGTCAGCAGATTCAAGCGCCTTCTCCTCGAAGTCCTCCATAAATAAATTGGACACCAGAGGGGATAAGGGACTACCCATGGCGACTCCGTCCGTCTGTTCAAAAAATTCGTTGTTAAATAAGAAATATGTGGAGGTCAGAACATGTTTAAATAAAGCTGAAATCTCTTTGTCAAAACTTCTTTCAATAAGTTGTAGAGATTCTGGAAGGGGAACCTTTGTAAATAAAGCCACCACATCAAAACTAACTAATATATCAGACGGGTTCATTTTCAATGATTTCAGTTTACTAATGAAGTCAGTCGAGTTTCTTATGTGGTGAGTACATTTTCCCACAAGAGGCGTCAATATTGATGCCAGATGTTTGGCAACGTCATAGGTCGGAGAGCCTATGTTACTCACTATGGGGCGTAGAGGAACATCTTTCTTGTGGACATAAAGTCTAGGAGGCACCGGACCACTTGGTTTCAATCTCCGAACAACTTCTGGTGGAAAGGGAGAATCATTCAGAAGAAAAACAGTTTTCTTCGCCACTCGATTAGTGGGATCCCTGCTGATCTTCCGGTACATGCTATCACTTAATGAATTATACATTTTATCATGGTACTCGTCCCGAGACAATAAAACAGTAGCATTGCCTTTATCTGCTGGGAGTACCACCGTCTGAGTATCCAGGCGAAGCTTGCGTAGAGCAGCCCTCTCTGCCACAGATATATTGCTCCTTTGTGGGCGAGCCTTCATAATTGCACGGCATGTTTCACGTCTTATTTCCTCTGCTGAATCAGAGGGAAGTGGTCGAATTATAGCTTCTTCAATGGCGCTGATAAACGAAGGCAATGGCAGAATCTGTGGCGAGGGTGCAAAATTCAGTCCCTCACTCAAAACCATCATCGTAGCATCGTCCAAATCTCTACCTGTCATATTAATAACAGGATGTCGAATAACAGTTTCTCGCTGCGATGTCATCTTCAGTCGACTAAATTTTGCAGTCTGTCGGGATGTGGCCACCTCACGAATCCAGCCTGATTTGGCCCAAGTTGTACCATCAATCCAGTTCCAAGAATCATAGGGTATATTAGAAGAAGAAGGAGATTTCTTGCGGCTGCACACCCGAAACTTAATGGAACAATAAATAAGTAAGTCTGATGAAAGTGGCGCTCCGAGATAAAGAGGTTGGTATAGGAAAGGGAGTCGTGGCGGACCGCATCAGACCCAACTGGTGCCAAAAAGAGTGAACATCTCTATGTTTAATACGTCACATTTATTCACGTTCAGCGTCAACTGCCGGGCCTTGCACCAATCGTCGAACCTCTAATAGGTCTACTTGCACTTCCCTACAGTCTTCCATCGTTACTGCCTTACTGTACACATCAACATCGTCCACGAATGGAGCCAGTAGATGATAATGTAACGACTTGGACTATTCCGGGCAGCTACACGTCTGGATGGGTGAGAGAAGTGGTGGGGGATTGGGCAGATCCACATGTATACGTGCAATTAAACAGTGGTAGCGTTGACAGGTGTTATTCAAACAGCCTTTACATCACTACGGATAGCCTCAGGGCCAAACTGTGTGCGTGCAAATGCAGGCCGGCCGGAGTGGCCGAGCGGTTCAAGGCGCTACAGTCTGGAACCGCACGACCACTACGGTCGCAGGTTCGAATCCTGCCTCGGGCATGGATGTGTGTGATGTCCTTAGGTTAGTTAGGTTTAAGTAGTTCTAAGTTCTAGGGGACTTATGACCACAGCAGTTGAGTCCCATAGTGCTCAGAGCCATTTTTTGCAAATGCAGTAAGACTGCAGGGTGCGCTGTTGCCCCGATGGCGCCTGTGATGTCTACATCTACATCTACATCTACATTTATACTCCACAAGCCACCCAACGGTGTGTGGCGGAGGGCACTTTACGTGCCACTGTCATTACCTCCCTTTCCTGTTCCAGTCGCGTATGGTTCGCGGGAAGAACGACTGCCGGAAAGCCTCCGTGCGCGCTCGAATCTCTCTAATTTTGCATTCGTGATCTCCTAGGGGGAAGCAATATATTCGATACCTCATCCAGAAACGCACCCTCTCGAAACCTGGACAGCAAGCTACACCGCGATGCAGACCGCCTCTCTTGCAGAGTGTGCCACTTGAGTTTGCTAAACATCTCCGTAACGCTATCACGCTTACCAAATAACCCTGTGACGAAACGCGCCTCTCTTCTTTGGATCTTCTCTATCTCCTCTGTCAACCCGACCTGGTACGGATCCCGCACTGATGAGCAATACTCAAGTTTAGGTCGAACGAGTGTTTTGTAAGCCACCCCCTTTGTTGATGGGCTACATTTTCTAAGGACTCTCCCAATGAATATCAACCTGGCACCCGCCTTAACAACAGTTAATTTTATATGATCATTCCACTTCAGATTGTTCCGTACGCATACTCCCAGATATTTTACAGAAGTAACTGCTACCAGTGTTTGTTCCGCTATCATATAATCATACAATAAAGGATCCTTCTTTCTATGTATTCGCAATACATTACATTTGTCTATGATAAGGGTCAGTTGCCACTCCCCGCACCAAGTGCCTATCCGCTGCAGATCTTCCTGCATTTCGCTGCAATTTTCTAATGCTGCAACTTCTCTGTATATATATATATATATATATATATATATATATATATACTCCTGGAAATGGAAAAAAGAACACATTGACACCGGTGTGTCAGACCCACCATACTTGCTCCGGACACTGCGAGAGGGCTGTACAAGCAATGATCACACGCACAGCACAGCAGACACACCAGGAACCGCGGTGTTGGCCGTCGAATGGCGCTAGCTGCGCAGCATTTGTGCACCGCCGCCGTCAGTGTCAGCCAGTTTGCCGTGGCATACGGAGCTCCATCGCAGTCTTTAACACTGGTAGCATGTCGCGACAGCGTGGACGTGAACCGTATGTGCAGTTGACGGACTTTGAGCGAGGGCGTATAGTGGGCATGCGGGAGGCCGGGTGGACGTACCGCCGAATTGCTCAACACGTGGGGCGTGAGGTCTCCACAGTACATCGATGTTGTCGCCAGTGGTCGGCGGAAGGTGCACGTGCCCGTCGACCTGAGACCGGACCGCAGCGACGCACGGATGCACGCGAAGACCGTAGGATCCTACGCAGTGCCGTAGGGGACCGCACCGCCACTTCCCAGCAAATTAGGGACACTGTTGCTCCTGGGGTATCGGCAAGGACCATTCGCAACCGTCTCCATGAAGCTGGGATACGGTCCCGCACACCGTTAGGCCGTCTTCCGCTCACGCCCCAACATCGTGCAGCCCGCCTCCAGTGGTGTCGCGACAGGCGTGAATGGAGGGACGAATGGAGACGTGTCGTCTTCAGCGATGAGAGTCGCTTCTGCCTTGGTGCCAATGATGGTCGTATGCGTGTTTGGCGCCGTGCAGGTGAGCGCCACAATCAGGACTGCATACGACCGAGGCACACAGGGCCAACACCCGGCATCATGGTGTGGGGAGCGATCTCCTACACTGGCCGTACACCACTGGTGATCGTCGAGGGGACACTGAATAGTGCACGGTACATCCAAACCGTCATCGAACCCATCGTTCTACCATTCCTAGACCGGCAAGGGAACTTGCTGTTCCAACAGGACAATGCACGTCCGCATGTATCCCGTGCCACCCAACGTGCTGTAGAAGGTGTAAGTCAACTACCCTGGCCAGGAAGATCTCCGGATCTGTCCCCCATTGAGCATGTTTGGGACTGGATGAAGCGTCGTCTCACGCGGTCTGCACGTCCAGCACGAACGCTGGTCCAACTGAGGCGCCAGGTGGAAATGGCATGGCAAGCCGTTCCACAGGACTACATCCAGCATCTCTACGATCGTCTCCATGGGAGAATAGCAGCCTGCATTGCTGCGAAAGGTGGGTATACACTGTACTAGTACCGACATTGTGCATGCTCTGTTGCCTGTGTCTATGTGCCTGTGGTTCTGTCAGTGTGATCATGTGATGTATCTGACCCCAGGAATGTGTCAATAAAGTTTCCCCTTCCTGGGACAATGAATTCACGGTGTTCTTATTTCAATTTCCAGGAGTGTATATATATATATATATATATATATATATATATATATATATATATATATATATATATATATTGTGAAAAACAATGCTCTCATAACACTCCCCTGTGGCACCCTAGAGGTTACTTTTACGACTGTAGACGTCTCTCCATTGAGAACAACATGCTGTGTTCTGTTTGCTATAAAACTCTTCAATCCAGCGACACAGCTGGTCTGATATTCCGTAGGCTCTTACTTTGTTTATCAGGTGACAGTGCGGAACTGTATCGAACGCCTTCGGGAAGTCAAGGAAAATGGCATCTACCTGGGAGCCTGTATCTAATATTTTCTGGGTCTCATGAACAAATGAAAGCGAGTTGGGTCTCACACGATCGCTGTTTCCGGAATCCATGTTGATTCCTACAGAGTAGATTCTGGGTTTCCAGGAACGACATGATACGGGAGCAAAAAACATGTTCTAAAATTCTACAACAGATCGATGTCAGAGATATAGGCCTGTAGTTTTGCGCTTCTGCTCGACGACCCTTTTTGAAAACTGGTACCAGCTATGCTCTTTTCCAATCATTTGGACATTTGGAACCTTCCATTCCTCTAGAAACTTGTGGTACACGGCTGTTAGAAGGGGGGCAAGTTCTTTCGCGTACTCTGTGTAGAATCGAATTGGTATCCCGTCAGGTCCAGTGGACTTTCCTCTGTTGAGTGGTTTCAGTTGCTTTTCTATTCCTTGGACACTTATTTCGGCGTCAGCCATTTTTTCGTTCGTGCGAGAATTTAGAGAAGGAACTGCAGTGCGGTCTTCCTCTGTGAAACAGCTTTGGAAAAAGGTGTTTAGTATTTCAGCTTTGTCATCCTCTGTTTCATTGGCATTATCATTCCTCCGTTGTCCTGGGTTGCGGCCGGCAACTACCACAGCGACGTTTGTGCAACCCTCTCAGATTCTCCGCAGTTGCGCTGGATAAGCACCCCGACGCGAACTCGTAGACCCCAAGTCGTGCGCTTGGATGCGATAGCCCACATTAGATATCCTGATGCCGAGCAGCAAAGTTCCGGTCGCCCCAGCTCCTCCCTCTCCCATCGAGATCGACCAGGACAATGGCGGATGTCTTCTGGGCGGCTAGGAGGCCTTCTCCAGCTGGATCGTAGACAGCTTACAAACTGTCGGCTGAAGTCCCTCAGAGGACGGAAGCTAGTCGCACACCAGCTTCGCTCATCGGTGAAATTTCTCGAAGTCTCACGGCCGCCCCGCCATGGGTTCGGCGAGCCTCGTGCCGAACCTGACTTGTTAATATGAGGGTAGGCGGCCAGCTCATCTACATCATCAAGTGTTCACCGTGGTTTCTCTGAAACTCAAAAGGCTGTCATTTTCTCTGGTTCAAGACGCAAACAGAATGGCGGCAGAACTGAATGTTTTGAGCTCCTAAATTTGATTACTTATACCCTTAGAGTTATGCTTCTGACATAGTCCTAATGTTACGGAGCGGGGGAGTCGGCAGTGGGTTTGGTCAAAACAGAACACGTACCACAGATTTTAATCATCAATAATACAATAATGTATTCTCGTTCACTGTTTACAACAGTATGCCAACGCTAGCGTAACGATTCGATTCCGCGACTATAGAAATCACATGGCTGTAAGGCCAAGCACATTTTCATCCGGAAAGGAAGTTCCTTGAAGAGCGGGATAGGCGCAAGATCAGGGAATGAGGTGGGTGCGGAATCATATCCCAATGCAAATATTGTATACAGTTTTTTGTTGGTGAAGTAGAATGCGGGCGAATGTTATCGTGGAGTGACATCACTTCACGCAGTCTTCCTAGTTGTTGTACTTGGACGCGCTTTCGGAGGAAGCAGTACATCACACCGTCGCTGTTCCTTTCAGATACAAAACATTTTCTTCTGTGGATGTGCACAGGTCTTTGTAATGGGAATTTCTGCTTCTTTGGGCTCAAAAAGTCCTTTCTTTTCATTATGTTAGCATAAAGACATTTCTCGTCACCAGTAATGATAGAGGATAGCAATGATCGGTGTTGTTCACGAGCCGATTGATGAACGGATTGATTCACATATGGCCAACAGCAAATTTTTGTGATTTGGGCTTAAAACATGCGGTGCCCATACATTCAATTTTTGAACGTTTCCCATTGCATGTAAATGTGGTACGATTATGGAATGGTCACAGTTCATCACATTTGCCAATTCTCGAGTACACTCACGTGAAACATTGTGGATTAATGCGTTTAAACGATCTTCATTAACCTCGAAATTCTTCCTGAACGTGGAGCGTCACTAATGTCAAAACGATTCTCCTCAAGAGGAGAAAACCATTTTCTTGCGGTGCTATGTCAAATGGTATGACGTTCATAGATGGCACAAATGTTTTTGATTGCCTCCGCTGCTGTTACCCCTCTATTGATCTCAAACAGATGAATGTGTCGGAATTGTTCAAATTTCTCCACTTGGCACCCCATTTAGTAGAGTCCTCTGCTCCATTTTATATCTTTAAGCGACAAAATGACAATATGTAAACTCAAACAGCAACAGTGAACGACAAATAAAAAGTGACAGTCGATATCCATAGGAACCGGAATACCACCATGCAAAACAAAACTGCTACGAACATATGCACCAGTCTAATACTTATCCTGTTAGCGTTTCCGAGCTTGCTATGCCTCGATCAAGGGTTGCTAGTCCCGTTTAAACTTGTTTCTTGTGATGTCCTCGGTAGCACGCAAGTGCTCCGAGTTTCAAGCCGTGACGTCACTCTTAGTCACACTGTGTTGCGGTGCTGTTCTATGCGTGTGGATCATGACCGGAGTGGCAAACACCGTCTGTTCTGGGTGTTTTGACGTAATTGCAACAATACTATCCAGTGACGTACTTGATTAGCACATCGACCACGCTGGCCTCTACTGCCTGGCTGACGGAAAAAAAAACAAAAAAAAAAAAAACAAAAAAAAAACACTTTAAGAATTTGCAATTGGCGCATCGAATATTTTCGGGAAGCAGCAGTTAATATACTCGCGCAGTGTGCACAATAACTTCCATATCCCTCGGACACTGCGGAAATTTAACAATTTTGTTCCGTTGAGAACGACATGTTGAGTTCTATCTGCAAAGAAGTCCTGAATCTATTCACAAATCTGGTCCGACAACTGGTACGTATTTTGTCCACTAAAAGACAGAGCTGACCTGTATCGCACGTTTTCTGAAGGCAACGAGCACATCAACCTAGGAACCATAACCTACCGCGCTCTGGATTTCATGGACGAAAAGAATGGCCTGAGCTTCGCAATAACTGTGTTTGCGTAATCGATCTTGATTTTTATAGAGGGATTGTTGGTCTTCGAAAGTGTCGTAATGTGCGAACATAGAACATGTTCCATAAGTTTGCAATATTGACGTCAGTGATATATGCGTATAATTATGCGGGCCAGTTTGACAACCCTTCTTGAAAACGAAACGACCTGTGCTCTTTTCCAATCGTTTGGTACCCTTCATACTCCTGCGCGCATCCTTAACTAATGCCGGAAGGGGAGCAACTTCTTTCTCATACTTTCTGTTGAATCTCACACGTATCTCATCGTTTCAGATGCCTTTGCATTGTGGAGCAACTTAGGCTGATTCTCTCTTCCGCGGTAGCTTGTCTCTGTATCTGCTTTTCTCTGTTCGTGGTATGATTGAAAGGAGGAGTCATTTACGATCTTCTGTGGTGAAACAATTTTGAAAGACCGAATTCCGTGTTTCGGCCTTCGCTGAGGCACCTTCCGTTTCGGTGCCAGTAATGTCAATCTGCGACTGAATAGATAATTTCAATGTCCTTACGGAGTTTACGTAACACCAATGCTTCTTATAACTTTTAGTCAGAGCCATTTACTAATTCATTTCACTTGACGCTTTATTAACGTTGATGCAGTGTTCCTCGACTTCCGG
This sequence comes from Schistocerca nitens, assembly GCF_023898315.1. Classification (NCBI taxonomy): domain Eukaryota; kingdom Metazoa; phylum Arthropoda; class Insecta; order Orthoptera; family Acrididae; genus Schistocerca; species Schistocerca nitens. The sequence goes on from NC_064621.1 coordinate 367,447,103, forward strand.
AAGGCTTTAGTTACAGTTCCGCACTGCCACCTCGTGAACAAAATACAAACTTTTCGAATATCTGACCAGCTTTGTGACTGAACAGAGGACTTTGTAGCAGATTGAACTCAACGGATTGTGCTTAAAGGGCAGATTTAATGGATGTAAAAGTAAGTCTGGAAGTTTCCCTAGCATAACGTCGGAAACTTCATGAGGCAATTCGCGAACGATGCTATTTTACGGAATTAGCGATGTCATAAAGTCGTAACAAACTGCAGAAATATCTCCTAGGTGCAAAGATTGCCGGTAGACCGTTCAAACAGTAATGGCTGTAACAAGGAATTAACTATCCGGGATGACCTGAAGTGAATCGTAGGAAATCAGATGCCAGACTCAAATTCACTGGATTGAGTCAATGCACATGTAATTCACCCATGAGAGACGTTGTTTATAAAATTATTATCGGACAAATTCTTGAGTATTGCTCCACAATGTGCAAGCCTTACCAGGTGGGATTTCAGAGAAGATTGGCAATACCTCACCATACTCCAATTTATGAAATTACAAGAGAGGCGTTATGCTTGGTGGAGAGGTTTGTTTTTACAAAGACCATATGTTTCACGAAGATTCATGCTATACATTGCTTCCTCCCACGAGCATGACATGAAATGAACACGACGAGGAAATTAGGAACAGTCCAGTTCCTATGAATGTATCTTTATTACTAAAAATATGGACTTTAAGGTGCATCACCTTTCCGAAAATATGGCTGTTTTCACACAGACAAGTCAATATATGCATTTGGGGGATATGAAACGAAGCAAAATAAGCGCAGTTTGTTGCGTCTTTTTTGCACCTTTTTGGCACATTTTTTGTGAGGCTACAACATTTTGCGCCTTTTGTCTTCTATTCCATGCTTAAGCCTCTTTCCTCCATTTTTATCTGCCTTTTCAATAGATGAGATAGACTTTTTTTCTCTTCTTGAACAGTATTTTTAGATTTTATTTAATTTGAACAATGGTCAATAAATACAAAGACGTGATTTATGGAAAGCACCAGTAATTATTCATACGTCCACCAACAGTGGCCAACCTCAGCAACAACAATCAACTGCAGTAACGATGGTCAATCTGCAGCTGTGAAATCAAGTTTAATATAATCAGTGATGCTGCAACAGTTGAAACCTAAATTCAGTTAGTGCTGGCATGAATTTAACATTCCTATCTATCGACTGCATACTGTCTTGTTGGCTGTGTTAGTGTTTTACCAGAACGGATTTCTCACAACAAAACCATGCCGAAGGTTAAGAAGGAGAAGTAGTGTGCACATAACAGAAAAATTCAAGAGTCAGTTTAACGATATGCCGTCTGCGAAGTAAATACTGCAACTGATGTCAAGCATAAAAAAAATTCAGAACAACAAACATTTAAAGAACACTGCAGTTCGCAAGTCGAAACCTAAGAAAACTACTCTGATTTACGCCTTCGCTTCAGGATCTGAAATGCATCTGTCATTGAATGAGATCTGTGCGGACCTCGACAAGGCATTAATCCAATCAGGAATTCTAATCCACAAGGTAAACAATCCCGTATTCGAATAATTTCTTGAGAAGTAAACATAAAGGTCAGTTCTGGATGAGGAAGCACTCTGAGAAAAAATTACATACAACCAATTTTTGAAAACTTTTTGGAGAAAATAAAAGAATTGGTCGGCAAATATATATTTTGAATGAGCTGTTTTTTGCATATCTGGTGAATGGATAAAACCAATGCTTTTTTTAAAAAAATGTACCAACTCGAGAACACAAATCGCTGCACGATAATGGAATGAAACAACGACTCATGTATGAACCTTTGGCCCTTAGGGCATACAATACGAAAAGGTCATGCTTGAGGTGACTAATCAGGCACGCTACACACGTTCGGCTTGCAAACACCTGAAAGGCTTGTGCCTCAACCTGACATGTATTATACACGGTCCACAGCGTGTTTGCGAAAGTATCAGGGAGAATTACTGTAGGTTATATGTCTTCAGTGCTACTGTGAAGAAGATTCTGGTAAAGGCTCCCCATCTTCAGGTTTCGTATCAAGAAATGACAGGGCTCAACCTTCAACAGTTTCCTTGGATAAGATCAGTTTTCTTGTGCGAAAACTTTGATAAAATCAGACACTTTATGTGCCCTAGACTCAATAGACGCAGCAGCCTTCTAGCAGGTCCAAAATTCGTCAGCAATAAAGGTCTAGAACTGGAACTTTTTGCAGTGGATGGCTACCGGTATCTGCTCGTCGTAATTCAGCGTTTGGAAGAAAAGATATTAAGGAGGAGGAACAACGGAAGAAGTTGATGTGTGTTAGGGGCATCGTTCATGGATTTCCTAAAGACAAATTAGAATTAAATTTGAAGATCAAATCAGATGCGGAAACCTTTGAAACTCTGACTGCACTTCCTTTATGGGTGCTGAAAAATATACTGCATTTATTGTAGATGTCAAGCGAAGGTTCTCCATACATAAGGTGCTATTGTGCTCGAGGTGCCAGCAACTTAGTATCAAAGCAAGTGTGTAATCCAGTATAACACGACCCTGTAAACGGGAAAAAAGAATGTATCTGGTTTAAACCTAAATAAAGTAACTTCACCAGAACCGTGTATGCACCTTTTTATATGCATTTTCAGAATCTCTTAATTCCATTTACTACCTATTACTCTCCAGCACATATCTAAAAGTCACTTGATGAGGGGCATAAATCTTCCTAGGGTCCAACACGCATAAATTTGAATAGTGCTCAATGGAATTTTAAAATTTCTCTTTTTCTTCTTTCGGCCTTTATCCGCTATATTCACTGGTTTGCTCATTAATCATCGTATTTGGCACTAGTACTGGTTCAAATGGCTCTGAGCACTATGGGACTTAACTTCTGAGGTCATCAGTCAAAAATGGTTCAAATGGCTCTGAGCACTATTGGACTTAACATCTATGGTCATCAGTCCCCTAGAACTTAGAACTACTTAAACCTAACTAACCTAAGGACATCACATACATCCATGCCCGAGGCAGGATTCGAACCTGCGACGTAGCGGTCGCGCACTAGTACTCTCTCAGGTGAAGATGTGTGAACGTTTTCTAAATGTTTGCTACTTGTGTAACTGAGATGGAAGGTGTGTATCAGCCCGTTGTTCATTGGGTCAGATGTGGGAAAACGCCTAAAACCACATCTGGGCTGCTCGACAGACCGGCCCTCGTCGTTAATCCACCGGGGGGATGCGATCCGAGGCCAGATATCTAACGCGAGCGGATATAATGGAATTTTATACTATTCTTTTCAAAGGAATTTTACCGGTTCCTGAAGAGGTGCTGGGGAATGCTACCGGAACATTAATTGTTTTTCCTATAGAAACCTCATATATGTTGTTTCTCCAACAGATTTAAAGGGAAGGAGTATCATGTTCATCATATTTGAAAATTCAATGAATTGTTAGGAACAGTTCATGTGCTGCTGAATGAACAAAACTATTTTAACTGATTTCAGGAACTTTATTAATTTCCTGTAGTTTAAGTGTGCTTATATAATATCATGCTTCAGAGTTGGAAAAAGACTACGTGGCCGAACTGTGCTCTTTCCTGAACAGTCTCAAAACGGACAAATTTGCTACTTTAAAATTTTTCAGGTCCATTCAAATGAGACCATTGGCAGGTGGTTTAATATTTGTATTCTGCGGACATTCCAAGTCTTTGCTATGATTTCATCTGAACTTACAAGAAACCAGCAGTAGCAGCACTACCACGAACGCTTTATTTACAACACAATGGTTGCGCCAGCGCTATGTCAAGCATTAAACTGAACAGTCACTTTCGTTTCGTATTCGTAATAGAGGTAGTAAATATTATAAAGCTTTCCTGTCCGTGTCAGTAAAGCTTAGGATTCCTGCGGCCCGTATGTTGAGCAGAGTACGTTTACTAAACAACAGCGTAACTTATCGTGACGTGAGGCACAGTCAGTGTCGACACACCTAGCGTGGCCTACTTCACGAACCGGGCATTCACCGCGTGGGTGCCTCGTGGCGACGCAGAACGTTTGTGGGCGGAGCCGGTTCGATGAAGGTACGTGATATAATTATTTTTGTTCTCGCAGTATTAACTACACTGAGGTGACAAAAGTTATGATACACCGATATGCACATGTACAGACAGCGGTAGTGTTGCGTACACGAGGTATAAAAAGGCAGTGCATCGGCGGAGCAGTCATTTGTATTCACGTGATTCATGTGAAATGGTTTCCGGCATAATTATGGCAGCACGACGGGTATCAACAGACTTTGAACGCGGAATGGTAGTTGGAGCTAGACGCACGGGACGTTCCATTTCAGAAATCGTCAGGGAATTCAGTATTCCGAGATACACAGTTCAAGAGTGTGGCGAGAATACCAAATAAATTTCGGGCGTTACCTCTCACAACGGGCAATGCAGTGACCTTCACTTAACTGACAGAGGACAGCGGTGTTCGCTTAGAGATGACAGTGCTAACAGAGAAGCAGTAGTGCGTGAAATAATCGCAGAAATCCATGTCGGACGTACGGCGAACGTATGTGTTAGGACAGTGCGGCGAAATCTGGCGTTAATGGGCTGTGGCAGCAAACGACGGACGCGAGTGTCTTTGTTAAAAGTACGACGTCGCCTGCGGCGCCTCTCCTGGGCTCGTGACCTTAACGGCTGGACCCTAGTCAACTGGACTGGCGTGGGGTTGTCGGATAAGCCCCGATTTCAGTTGATAAGAGTTGATACTAGGGTTCGAGTGTAGCAAGGAGCCCACAAAACTATGGACCCTAGTAAGCTGGTGGTGGCTCCATAATGGTGTGGGCTAAGTTTACATTGAATGTACTGGGTCCTCTGATCGAGGTGAAGCGATAATTGACTGTAAATGGTTATGTTCGGCTAGTTGCACACCATTTACAGCCGTTCATGAACGTCTTGTTCCCAAATGGCTCTGAGCACTATGGGACTTAACATCTATGGTCATCAGTCCCCTAGAACTTAGAACTACTTAAACCTAACCAACCTAAGGACATCACACAACACCCAGTCAACACGAGGCAGAGAAAATCCCTGACCCCGCCGGGAATCGAACCCGGGAACCCGGGCGCGGGGAGCGAGAACGCTACCGCACGACCACGAGCTGCGGACCGTCTTGTTCCCAAATTACGAAGTAATTTTTGTGAGTGACAGTGCCCCATATCACCGGGCCCCAATTGTTCTAAACTAGTTTGTAGAGCATTCTGGACATTCGAGCGAAAGATCTGGCCACCCATAATACCCGACATGAATCCCATCGAATATTTACGGGACGTAATCGAGAGGCCAGCTAGTGCACAAATTCCTCCGCCGGCTATGGAGGCAGTGTATTTCTGTAGGGGACTTCCAACGACTTGCTGAGTCCATGCCACGTCCAGTTGTTGCACTACATCGCGCAAAAAGTCGCCGTCTCTCCACTTAGCCATTTCACACACACACTTGAACCATGGACCTTGCCGTTGGTGGGGAGGCTTGCGTGCCTCAGCGATACAGATAGCCGTACCGTAGGTACAACCACAACGGAGGGGTATCTGTTGAGAGGCCAGACAAACGTGTGGTTCCTGAAGAGGGGCAGCAGCCTTTTCAGTAGTTGCAAGGGCAACAGTCTGGATGATTGACTGATCTGGCCTTGTAACAATAACCAAAACGGCCTTGCTGTGCTGGTACTGCGAACGGCTGAAAGCAAGGGGAAACTACGGCCATAATTTTTCCCGAGGGCATGCAGCTTTACTGTATGATTAAATGATGATGGCGTCCTCTTGGGTAAAATATTCCGGAGGTAAAATAGTCCCCCATTCGGATCTCCGGGCGGGGACTACTCAAGAGGATGTCGTTATCAGGAGAAAGAAAACTGGCGTTCTACGGATCGGAGCGTGGAATGTCAGGTCCCTTAATCGGGCAGGTAGGTTAGAAAATTTGAAAAGGGAAATGGATAGGTTAAAGTTAGATGTAGTGGGAATTAGTGAAGTTCGGTGGCAGGAGGAACAAGACTTCTGGTCAGGTGATTACAGGGTTATAAACACAAAGTCAAATAGGGGTAATGCAGGAGTAGGTTTAATAATGAATAGGAAAATAGGAACGCGGGTAAGCTACTACAAACAGCTTAGTGAACGCATTATTGTGGCCAAGATAGATACGAAGCCCACACCTACTACAGTAGTACAAGTTTATATGCCAACTAGCTCTGCAGATGACGAAGAAATTGAAGAAATGTATGATGAAATAAAAGAAATTATTCAGATAGTGAAGGGAGACGAAAATTTAATAGTAATGGGTGACTGGAATTCGAGTGTAGGGAAAGGGAGAGAAGGAAACGTAGTAGGTGAATATGGATTGGGGCTAAGAAATGAAAGAGGAAGCCGCCTGGTAGAATTTTGCACAGAGCATCACTTAATCATAGCTAATACTTGGTTTAAGAATCATGATAGAAGGTTGTATACATGGAAGAACCCTGGAGATACTAAAAGGTATCAGATAGATTATATAATGGTAAGACAGAGATTTAGGAACCAGGTTTTAAATTGTAAGACATTTCCAGGGGCAGATGTGGACTCTGACCACAATCTATTGGTTATGACCTGTAGATTAAAACTGAAGAAACTGCAAAAAGGTGGGAATTTAAGGAGATGGGACCTGGATAAACTGAAAGAACCAGAGGTTGTACAGAGTTTCAGGGAGAGCATAAGGGAACAATTGACGGGAATGGGGGAAAGAAATACTGTAGAAGAAGAATGGGTAGCTTTGAGGGATGAAGTAGTGAAGGCAGCAGAGGATCAAGTAGGTAAAAAGACGGGGGCTAGTAGAAATCCTTGGGTAACAGAAGAAATATTGAATTTAATTGATGAAAGGAGAAAATATAAAAATGCAGTAAATGAAGCAGGCAAAAAGGAATACAAACGTCTCAAAAATGAGATCGACAGGAAGTGCAAAATGGCTAAGCAGGCATGGCTAGAGGACAAATGTAAGGATGTAGAGGCTTATCTCATTAGGGGTAAGATAGATACTGCCTACAGGAAAATTAAAGAGACCTTTGGAGATAAGAGAACCACTTGTATGAACATCAAGAGCTCAGATGGAAACCCAGTTCTAAGCAAAGAAGGGAAAGCAGAAAGGTGGAAGGAGTATATAGAGGGTCTATACAAGGGCGATGTACTTGAGGACAATATTATGGAAATGGAAGAGGATGTAGATGAAGATGAAATGGGAGATACGATACTGCGTGAAGAATTTGACAGAGCACTGAAAGACCTGAGTCGAAACAAGGCCCCCGGAGTAGACAACATTCCATTGGAACTACTGACGGCTTTGGGAGAGCCAGCCCTGACGAAACTCTACCATCTGGTAAGCAAGATGTATGAAACAGGCGAAATACCCTCAGACTTCAAGAAGAATATAATAATTCCAATTCCAAAGAAAGCAGGTGTTGACAGATGTGAGAATTACCGGACAATCAGTTTAATAAGCCACAGCTGCAAAATACTAACACGAATTCTTTACAGACGAATGGAAAAACTAGTAGAAGCCGACCTCGGGGAAGATCAGTTTGGATTCCGTAGAAATACTGGAACACGTGAGGCAATACTGACCTTACGACTTATCTTAGAAGAAAGATTAAGGAAAGGCAAACCTACGTTTCTAGCATTTGTAGACTTAGAGAAAGCTTTTGACAATGTTGACTGGAATACTCTCTTTCAAATTCTAAAGGTGGCAGGGGTAAAATACAGGGAGCGAAAGGCTATTTACAATTTGTACAGAAACCAGATGGCGGTTATAAGAGTCGAGGGGCATGAAAGGGAAGCAGTGGTTGGGAAGGGAGTAAGACAGGGTTGTAGCCTCTCCCCGATGTTATTCAATCTGTATATTGAGCAAGCAGTAAAGGAAACAAAAGAAAAATTCGGTGTAGGTATTAAAATCCATGGAGAAGAAATAAAAACTTTGAGGTTCGCCGATGACATTGTAATTCTGTCAGAGACAGCAAAGGACTTGGAAGAGCAGTTGAACGGAATGGACAGTGTCTTGAAAGGAGGGAAGATGAACATCAACAAAAGCAAAACGAGGATAATGGAATGTAGTCGAATTAAGTCGGGTGATGTTGAAGGTATTAGATTAGGAAATGAGACACTTAAAGTAGTAAAGGAGTTTTGCTATTTGGGGAGCAAAATAACTGATGATGGACGAAGTAGAGAGGATATAAAATGTAGACTGGCAATGGCAAGGAAAGCGTTTCTGAAGAAGAGAAATTTGTTAACATCGAGTATAGATTTAAGTGTCAGGAAGTCTTTTCTGAAAGTATTTGTATGGAGTTTAGCCATGTATGGAAGTGAAACATGGACGATAAATAGTTTGGACAAGAAGAGAATAGAAGCTTTCGAAATGTGGTGCTACAGAAGAATGCTGAAGATTAGATGGGTAGATCACATAACTAATGAGGAGGTACTGAATAGGATTGGGAAGAAGAGGAGTTTGTGGCACAACTTGACCAGAAGAAGGGATCGGTTGGTAGGACATGTTCTGAGGCATCAAGGGATCACCAATTTAGTATTGGAGGGCAGCGTGGAGGGTAAAAATCGTAGGGGGAGACCAAGAGATGCATACACTAAGCAGATTCAGAAGGATGTAGGTTGCAGTAGGTACTGGGAGATAAAGAAGCTTGCACAGGATAGAGTAGCATGGAGAGCTGCATCAAACCAGTCTCAGGACTGAAGACCACAACAACAACAACAACACACACACACACACACACACACACACACACACACACACACACACACACATACACATACACATACACACACACCTAAATGTCAAACACCGAATGTAACGTCGTTACGGAATTTGTGGTTCTACGACGGAGTTAACTTTTAAAATCTTTGTGTACCCTGTTTTATTCAAATGTGTGTGACTTCCTAAGGGACCAAACTGCTGCCCATCGGTCCCTAGACTTACACACTACTTAAACTAACTTAAACCTAAGAACAACACTCACACCCATGTCCGACGGAGGCCTCGAACCTCCGGCGTGAGAGGCAGCACGATTAGTGACATGGCGCCTCTAACCGCGCGGCCACACCGCGCGGCTCCCTGTTTTATTTTCTGATGTATTTTTCAGGGATGAATGATCACTTCAGTGTTTAGAACAGTAAGTTTACTACAGTACAATGAAATTATAATTTTGTCTCATTAGCACTTTCACTATGATTCTGAGTGACGGCAGTGTATCTAATATTGCAGTTGTTTAATCCATCCTGTGGGATCCTACAGCTGTCATCGCATCATCCAAATCTATCGCCAGTGATTTCTGCCTTCCCATGCTTCCTTGTCTTTTTCTTTTTCTCATGGCCTCCTTTATCCCATCCAACCGGGTAACCTTCGACCTTCCTCTTCTCTCTTACCATGCGAGCTACCATTCTCCTGTTCTATCTGTGATGCTTTCCCGAGCGTATGTCATTTCCCTAACTTTGTATTTCTTGTGTGGTCTCACCGAGATATTCTACGCGATCTTCGGAGATAGTCAGTTTCTACAAGTCTAAATTTGGTTTTATTTTTTCCAATAAACTCCCAACATTCGCATCCTCACGTCGTTATAGGTTCTACAATACTTCTTCCAACTTATCTTAGAAGACCATAACAGAGGGTTTAGCTTCTGAATTGGGCTACTCGTTATCCTATTTCCCAATTACTTGTTCGAATTTTTTACGTGACTGCTGCTCCATAACCATTAAGTTTCCTACATTTTCTCCACTAGGTAGATATTCAGTCATTTGAAAATTTGCTTTCAATTCCCACTTATCTTATTTTTCTAATGACTTTATTAGCATAAAGCAGATATCTTCTTCACTGGCCACCACTACCGGATCTTCTGTGAAGAACAAGATGTACAAACATTGTTCCCTTTTCATTTGAATGCTCATTCTTGCACATTTTCTACTCCACATATCTAAGGCTTTCTGGATGTGGGTTTAAATCAACGAAAGAGACAAGCGGCGTGCTTCTTTCAACCCATTTGTAATTCTGAAAGGCAGTGATGAAATTTTATCCAACACCTTTCATTACACACTCTGCAAACTTATATAGCTTGGATAATTTCTAATATGTCTTTTTCAGGCTAACTCCTCGTCAGGGCTTCAACCAGCGGCACTGTGTCATAGGCCTTCTGGAGGTCTACGAGCACTAAATGACTACTAAGATCCCTTTCCAGTCTCTATGCTATTAGTTGTATTAAAGTAAATATATTTTCATTGCAAAATCTTCCCTTCCGGAATCCACTTTGCTCTTCAACTTCCATCAACATCCGTTCTGTCCTGTCTTCTAGGATCCGACCATAGAACCTACCAATAGAGTTTGTAACAATGAATCCACGACAATTTCCAAGTAACTTCGTAGTAACTTCCTTATTTATTGGATATAGATATGTCAAATTCCATTCCTTGTGCACTTCTTGTCCCTCTAACATGCACGCTTAAACAACTTGCTCAAGCATTCCCATAACGTATTAGGCCCATACTTCACTAATTCTGTTGGTAGGTTTCCTGGTAAGAGTGAGTTTCTGTATTTCGCATCTTTCACAGATCTTCCAACTTCCGCTATAGTTATTGGTTCTACATTTCCAGCAGATAATTCAATCTAGAAATCCGGTTCTGTGTTCTTATTCCGACACTCTCTTCCGTTAATAGTATCTTGAAATAATTTTCCCATTCTCTAATGCCAATAACTGTTATATTTCTCAATCCTATCACGCCACTTCTTAAACTCTTCACTTTTTTCCAAGTCTCTGTTACCTTAGTAGCGCCCATAGATCCATCCGTCTTCTCACATCTCTTTCCTCACAGTTCATTTTTCCTGTTGGTAATTTCTTTTCTAACTTCCCTGTTTATTCCCACATAGGTTTTTCTATTCCTGAGGTCTCTCGTGCTCTGACAGTTGGTATACGTCTTTGTCGAGTTTTATCTTTCCCCCCACGCTCTCCTTCCACCACACCGGACTTTTTTTCCTTTACCGCCGCTTCATATTTTGCCTCGTGAATGCATCTTTTAATTTGTTGATATTCTCTTTACGATCTTCGCCTTAATAGAAACTTTCTAGGTTGCTACATAGAATCAGTTTGTAAAGAAATTTCACACTTTCATTTTTGAGACTATTTACGTTACATTTAATAGTGTCCACAATTTTAATAGCAGCACTATCTGCCTGAAGTACTCTTTGTCCCCAAGATGGAAAGACTAAAGTTTTCCCAAGCAGGAAGTTGTAGGGGGTACCTTCCGGGCCTTCGTATACCCTTAAGCCACTAACCATAAGTCTAAAATTTTCCTCTTGAATGATGTAATCTATGATTGTTATTAAATCTCTTGACTGACTCTGTCACATGTATACAGGGTGACACACTTAAAACTTGAGACGCAAGTATTGCGGAAATGAAATGTGCTATTGATGTACAGTTTTCACAGAATTGATTGGTAGACAGAGTTTCTTGTTGTTAGCCATGAAAACGAATTATAACAACATTTAGAAAGTGTATTTTTTGTGCAAACATACACCTTTTTAAACGGAACAATCCTACTGACTCTAACAGACTACAAGTAGTGTAAATTAGAATGTCAGTGGTGTTTGTTGCAGCCGGCCGGAGTGACCGTGCTGTTCTAGGCGCTACAGTCTGGAACCGAGCGACCGCTACGGTCGCAGGTTCGAATCCTGCCTCGGGCATGGATGTGTGTGATGTCCTTAGGTTAGTTAGGTTTAATTAGTTCTGAGTTCTAGGCGACTGATGACCTCAGAAGTTAAGTCGCATAGTGCTCAGAGCCATTTGTTTGTTGCAGGATATTAGTATGAGTCTTATTTTGAGAAGTTTCCACACCGGCCCTTGTTTGTGCAACTCAACCAGCATAATTGCTAAATACGATGTTGATAGTTTCCTTTCAGTGTGCTTATGTGTCCCTTGCGTGCACTGCGACTTGCTAGTCCGGTAGTGAATGAAAGTCCAAGCAGCAGGTCGTGAGTGGACGACAGGATTTACTAAAGCAGAAAAAGCTGACATGCCCAGGGAGTACGGAGATTGCAGTAAGAATCCAGTTTATTCTCGTACGGTGTACGCGGCAAGAAATGCCAATGTACGTCAACCATCTCTGTCATTATTTATCAACCTCTTCAACCAGTCACGTGAAAGTGATAGTGTAACTCCTAGACAACGTAACAGAAGGAGACAAGTGATGACAGAAGAGGATGAAATTAAGGTTCTCGCTGCTGTTGCAGTTGATCAGCACGCATTCGCACGAGGAAGTGGGATGAGTCAGGCAAGTATCACACGCATTCTCCATCGACATGGGTTCCATCCCTATCGTATCTCTCTCCAGCAAAAGCTGCATGGAAAAGATTATGAGAATCGCGTTAACTTCTGTACATGAGCATTAAAACAGGATACTCCATATGTATCATGTGTGTGGTTAAGTGATGCAGCCAAATGTACCAGTCATGGCCAGCTAAACCGCCGAAACATGCACTATTGGTCTGCTGATAATCCCCGTTGCCTTCGTTAGGTGGAATGTCAGCATCCATGGAGTGAAAACGTAGGATGTGGATAGTGATGATGATGTTTGGTTTGTGGGGCGCTCAACTGCGCGGTCATCAGCGCCCATACAAATTCCCAATCTGTTCACAGTCCAATCTAGCCACTTTCGCGAATGATCATGGAATGATGAGGACAACACAAACACCCAGTCTGCGGGTAGAGAAAATGTTCCGAACCCGGCTGGGAATCGAACCCGGGACCCCGTGATCCAGAGGTAGCAATGCTAGCTGCTAGATCACGAGCTTCAGACGGTGTGGGCCATGAGCTCATAGGTCCATGTTTCATAGACGGATCACTGAACGCGCACAAGTGTCACAACCTCCTAATAGACCATCTTCCACATATGCTAGAAGACGTTCTTTTGCAGACTAGGAGTAATCTGTGATATCAACATGATAGCTGTCCAGCCCATAGTGCACGAAGTACGAGGTGCATTCAAGTTCTAAGGCCTCCGATTTTTTTTCTCCGGACTGGAAAGAGATAGAAACATGCGCATTGTTTTAAAATGAGGCCGCGTTGATTGACAATACGTCCCAGAGATGGCAGCACCGTACGGCAGATGGAATTTTACCGCCAGCGGCGAGAATGAGAACTGTTTTAAATACTTAAAATGGCGACGTTTTCCTTACTTGCACAGCGTGCAAGCATTCGTTTTCTGAATTAGCGTGGTGTGAAACCAATTGAAATTCATTTACAGTTGAAGGAGACATGTGGTGATGGAGTTATGGATGTGTCGAAAGTGTGTTTGTGGGTGCAACAGTTTAATGAAGGCAGAACATCGTGTGACAACAAACCAAAACAACCTCGGGCTCGCACAAGCAGGTCTGACGACATGATCGACAAAGTGGAGAGAATTGTTTTGGGGGATCACCGAATGACTGTTGAACAGATCGCCTCCAGAGTTGGCATTTCGGTGGGTTCTGTGCACACAATCCTGCATGACGACCTGAAAATGCGAAAAGTGTCATCCAGGTGGGTGCCACGAATGCTGACGGACGACCACATGGCTGCCCGTGTGGCATGTTGCCAAGCAATGTTGACGTGCAACGACAGCATGAATGGGACTTTCTTTTCGTCGGTTGTGACAATGGATGAGACGTGGATGCCATTTTTCAATCCAAAAACAAAGCGCCAGTCAGGTCAATGGAAGCACACAGATTCACCGCCACCAAAAAAATTTCGGGTAACCTCCAGCGCTGAAAAAATGATGGTGTCCATGTTCTGGGACAGCGAGGGCGTAATCCTTACCCATTGCGTTCCAAAGGGCACTACGGTAACAGGTGCATCCTACGAAAATGTTTTGAAGAACAAATTCCTTCCAGCACTGCAACAAAAACGTCCGGGAAGGACTGCGCGTGTGCTGTTTCACCAAGACAACGCACCCGCACATCGAGCTAACGTTACGCAACAGTTTCTTCGTGATAACAACTTTAAAGTGATTCCTCATGCTCCCTACTCACCTGACTTGGCTCCTAGTGACTTTTGGCTTTTTCCAACAATGAAAGACACTCTCCCTGGCCGCACATTCACCAGCCGTGCTGCTATTGCCTCAGCGATTTTCCAGTGGTCAAAACAGACTCCTAAAGAAGCCTTCGCCGCTGCCATGGAATCATGGCGTCAGCGTTGTGAAAAATGTGTACGTCTGCAGGGCGATTACGTCGAGAAGTAACGCCAGTTTCATCGATTTCGGGTGAGTAGTTAATTAGGAAAAAAATCGGAGGCCTTAGAACTTGAATGCACCTCGTACAACAGCACAACACCATGCCATCGTGAATTGTGTCCAGATCATTGGATTCGACGGAGAGGAGCTTTACCTTGGCCGATCCCTTTGCCGGATTTGACGCCTGTAGACTTTTTGTGTGGGAAATGCTGAAAGACGCTGTCTACGAGGACACATCACCTGAATCCGATGATATGCAACGACGTATTACTGCAGCCTGGTGGGACATTTCCGATAAAACGCTAGTACGTGTGCAGCAGTCATTCCATATCAGACTGGAAGCGTGTAATGCCGGTAATGCCGCTGCCGGTGGTCATTTTGAACAAAGCATTGATGGTTAATTGTCTCGTTATTGGTCAGTATGCACATAACTAGTGTTTGCAGTTGTGTTGTTCTTTAGTGTGTGCTAGCACAGGTATTATACAAGTGTCAGTGTGGGAACATTTCTGAAAGATATCTCGCACTAGAACGCTGCAACAAACACCACTGACATTCTAATTTTTCACTACTTTTAGTTTGTTGATGTCAAAAGGCAAGGTCTCATTTGAAATGTGTATGTTTACACAAAAAATGCACTTCCTAAGTATTATTACAATCTGTTGATTGGCTAACAATACGAGGCACTGACTACCAATCCATTCAGTGAAAACACACATCATTAGCACTTTTCATTTGCGCAATATTTGCGGTGCAAGTGTTTGGTGACTCACTCTGTATTTATGTATCCATTTGTGGGGGCAGAAACCAATTAAAAATTTCAAGTTCAGTTCAGTGCATTATTTAGAAATGCTTCGCCATTTTCATTTTCGACATTCCCTCCGTATCTTCCTACCATTTACTCATCCAACTGCAGTTTACGAAGACATGTTTTCTTTCGCAACATGCAACTCGAACGTGTGACTCGTTTAGAAAGTATAGTCTATTATTCGTACGGTAAAATTAGATCAAAACACGTTCGGTGACTAAAGAAGTAGCTTAATATTCCAATATCGCTATCTCCCACGTATCGTTTCTGCATGTAAGCCTTACGCCCCGAGAGCTAATTGCACTGGTGTCCAAAATTAAAGCAACAAAAGGAAATTTTGCAAGGTTGCGTATATTTTGTCACAAAACAGTGTAAACAGGTGATAGTAAAGTAGAAATAATGGAAAGAACACAGAACGCAAACAACTGCAACATGCATAACAGTAGACAAAAATGCTCTTCGTTTTTTCCAACTTAACGTATTTGCACACACATTCCGACAACTGGTTAATATGTTCAACAGGGGGTGTTATCACGTCTCGCTGTAATACACGGCCGGCCGGAGTGACCGAGCGGTTCTAAGCGCTACAGCCTGGAACCGCGCGACCGCTACGGTCGCAGGTTCGAATCTTGCTTCGGGCATGGATGTGTGTGATGTCCTTAGGTTAGTTAGGTTTAAGTAGTTCTAAGTTCTAGGGGACTTATGACCACAGCAGTTGAGTCCCATAGTGCTCAGAGCCATTTTGCAATACACGCCTGACAACGACGGAGCATGTTGTGAGTGACGTCACCAGTCTCATGTTGAAGCAAAAACACCCATTCTTCCTTCAGAGTTGCTCGCAAGTCTTGGAGAGAGTTTGGTCGATGCTAACGTGACGCAACCTGTCTCCCTAGTTCATCCCAAACATGCTCTATTGGATTCAAATCGGGAGTGAAAGCAGGCCACGCCATTCGTGCAGTATCTTCCTTTTCCAAGAAATCATCAACCGCCCGTGGTCTATGCGGTGGAGGATTATTGTCCATCAGCACGAATTCTGGGCCGCAACAATCGTACGTGAGGTCCCAAGATCTCGTCGCGATACCTGACAGCAGTTAAACCTTGCCGATTTATCCCTACAGTTTCATGAAGAGGTGTTCGAATGGTCAACATAATCTCTGCCCACAACATTAAGGATCCTCCTCGATATCGGTCTCTTTCTACGACGTTTGGATTTCGAAATTGTGTTCCACGTTCTCTCCAGATGCGAATGTGTCGAAAATCACTCTCCAGATCAAATCGGAACTCACCTGCGAAAATAACATTGACTTACTGTTCGACCGCCCAGTTGGCATGTCGGAGAAGCCATTCTAGACATACCATTTTGTGAAGACGCGTCAGAGGTACACATACAGAAAGTCTCCGACAGTAAAGGCTAATCTGCCGAAGCCTTCTGTACACCTTCTGTCTCGATAGAACACGTACAGTGGATGTTGCAAGGTCAGATGCCAGTTGCCGTGCAGTACTAAGGCGGTACCTCGTGCCCTTACGGCCAAATAATGGTCCTCTCCATTTGGTATCAAACGTGGTCGGCCATGCCCTGGTCTTCGGAATACTGTTTCTGTCTCTCTAAATTGTCGCCACATCCCAGAAACAACAGAACGATTCACATTTAGCCATCGGGCCACATCAGTTTGCAACTGTCCTGCTTCCATACTTCCTGTGGCCCTCCACTGCAGAGAGTCTGGTAGGCGCCTTCTTTGTGCCATACCGCCCTGTCTGTGACTGTATACACAGCAATTGTGGATGTGGGACTACCGGCAAAAACTACCCCGTTTGATAAGTTCTGACGCCATCGCTGACACAACACGGGGAAACAGCGCATTGTTGCTTTAATTTTCGACACCAGTTTATTTTAGAAACTATTTGTTTCTCGTGATGCCAACAGTACATCTCGATTCAACTTCAAAGCCATGCATGTTGTCTTTTAATCAAGGGCAGAAATGGATAGCTGTCTCCCCTCTCCCCAAACCTACAAAAATGAATACATAAATGAAAACTCCCAGGACGAACGGGATTCCTGTTACGCCAAACAGGTAGACGTAGGGAGTGTACACAAAGCCACTTCTGGTGGTTTATCACACCTTATTCGTCCTTTGTCGCGAAACTGAGTGAGTCCCTACTGCTCCACACCCAAATTCTAGTCCATCTCCATCGAACGCTCTTGCCTTTAATCCTAGCAGTACGACGCATTTTCCATAGCACGTGTTACGTTGAGGTGTCTACTTTATGTCCACCCTACAAAAAAATCTAAAAGAGCTAAATACGTTAATTGTTGTTAACAGCATAATTTTTAAGGGGGTACTGATGTGTCAGTAGGATCCAGGACCTAAGAGTATCGTTAACCACACTCTTAGCTAAATCAAGGCAGTTTCAATAATGTGTAATACCAACTGCACTATGACCACCACTAAAATATTTACAGGCATATTTCATTACCTGTTGACTTTTGCTCACACCATCCATTTTAAAGCAATATTGTTTAAGTATGGCCCTCAACCTGAAAGTATTGAATATGACACTAGTTGGGAAGAGTGACTTCCACTACTAGACAGATTTAAATTTTTAGGTTAAGATTAACTGGAAATTTAAAACATTTCTGGAGTCCAGTAAAAGAATTAATTAAGAACAATAATTTTTTAAATATTAAAATATAAATAAACTGACTAATTGCACCCAATATTTTTGAAAGGGACCATAAAGGATCTCCACTCCCCTTGGTATTGCGAGGGTTAATAGATGACATCATCATGTGCAATTATTGCGTGATAAAGTACACTTAATAATGTCTTTCCATCAGGTACAACATAATAGTTATATTATATTAGTGATTTAAGGTTATTTCTATCTATGTGGAACTGAATAAATATAATTTACCTTTGCCTTACTTCGTTGAGGTATCTTCTACTGCCAGCGCGTCTCGTAAAACAGAATTTGCTGTTATTCATTTTTTGATAGATAGAAACAAGCTAAAATGATTCGTATAATATTACTAGCAGTGAAAATTCACAGGCCACCACCACTGAGGATAATTGTAAGACTCGTTCGTGGGATTCGTAGTTGGGAATTCTCAGTAAAAGAACTGCGTAATTCAGGAAGGTAAATACAAGTTGGCATTTTACAGTATTATTTGCAGTTACAACAAGGAAGCTTCCGAGCAGTAGAATAATATTATGAAATAAATTGTTAAGTAGAGAAATATCGACAACGGGAAGTTAAGAATGTGAATCCACTTTCAAAGTGATACTGATCATGAATAATGACTAGGTACGGAACCCTAGATAGATAGTCTCATTAAGGGTCAAATAAATCAGGTTATAAATTCTGCTTAGCGAATTTATGAATGAAAATGGCAGTGTAAGGAGTAATATTAAGATCTTTATTAAGTCTGAGGAATCATAATTCGAGGCCCAGCAAACAGATCTGGAATTCTTTACTGGTGAACGTGTTGCTGATAATGATGATTAGTAAATATCACACCTAGAAAAAAAATCGTAAAGGGTATCAGTTAAAAGTCCCCATGTATAAGAATTACAATTTTAAAGAAAAGCAAGAAAATTTTAAAAATGAAGTTGAAATTGTGTTTAAAGATTCTTTTTCCAGTGAAAAGTTTGCATGGAAAAGACAAATAGACATTTCGAGCAAGCGATGGTCAATTTCAACAGAGAAGGTAATTTCAGTAAGGTATTAATATGCCCACCTGGTCAGCCGCGCGGTCTGACGCGCTGCTTCCCGAGCGGGAAGGCGTGCCGGTCCCCGGCACGAATCCGCCCGGCGTATTAGTGTCGAGGTCTGGTGTGCCGGCCAGCCTGTGGATGGTTTTTAAGGCCGTTTTCCATCTGCCTCGGCGAATGCGGGCTGGTTCCCCTTATTCCGGCTCAGTTACACTATGTCGGCGAGTGCTGCGCAAACACTGTCTCCACGTATGTGTACACCACAATTACTCTACCACGCAAACATTTGGGGCTACACTCGTCTGGTATGAGACGTTCCTGGGGGGGTCCACTGGGGTCGAGCCACACAATAACCCTGGGTTCAGTGTGGGGAGGCGGTGGGGCGGGTGGACTGCTGTGGGTTGTTGTGGAGTTGTGAACCACCGAGGGCTACGGCGGGACGAAACCTCTCCGTCGTTTCTAGGTCCACAGTTCAATACACAAACACAATACAAGGCATAAATAGTACATGTCCTCAGCAGCACTGCAGAAAATGAGTATATCCATCAATCAGGAAAAAGTCCACTGTTACTGTGGGGAGCAATATTAGTGGTACTGAAGTAAAATAGAATTCCTGGTGCCCAAAATATGCTAAGCGATGATATAGCAACGCTAACTAAACTAGTCAGAGGCAATAGCAATGCTAAGAAACTAAGATAAGAGATATTAAAGTTAATCATATAATGGACGATGGTGTGAAATGTCTATAGTGTTTACTCAAGTTAGGGCAAATAAAAGTGGCCCAGACATTTTGAAATCATTTGTGGAAGCATTAACGAAGGAGGAAAAGACCTACAGTTAATTCCAACTGGATGGAGCAACTGCCCATACAGCCATCGGAACCTTGGAGCACATTTAGGAAATCTTCACGCCTGACAGAGTTATTACAAATATTAGTCTGGTCACGAACCTGGCTGGTCACCCAGGTCACCTAGTCTGCCAGCGTGCAATTACTTTGTGTGGAGAGCCCTCAAATCTAAAGTGTATCGCAACAACCCTGATAGTCTTCAAGAACTCCAGCAGAACGTTTTGGATGAGACTGCTGCAATTCCAGCGGTCCAACTTCGATCCACCTTCAGCAACTTGCTGACCAGGGCCCTAAAGTGTCCAGAGATGAATGGTGGTCACTTTCAACATCTGCTGTAGTTAGGTTAGTGCTGTATTTCCATTTCTCTGCTGTGTTACTTTGTACCCTGCAACTCTTCTCTACAAGCCAATTTTATATTTGTCACACCCTGTATTAGTTGATAAGGATAATTCCAAACTAATATGGCCTCCATACTCTGCATACAATAGTCTCTAATAGCGGTAGAGTGCAATCAGGTGCGAATAGATGTCAGGCAGATTTTAAGAGTCAATTGAAGCTACCGATACCAAATGTCGGCTCCTTCCCAGAGCATAATGAAGATATGGAGTGTGCTAAAAACTACGTCATACATGCATAAACAGAGAGAGGTTAGAAGACTGGCCGTATTTCTTTTGCATCTATACTAACTTTTGGACTTTAAGTTAGTGTTTTGGACTGATCTGCTTTATAGTCCGAGATCTAGGCTAGGTTGGAAGGTGACAATTTGGCTCTGAGTTGGCGAAGCCTATTAATTTGATTGAGAAATCTTAAAGTTTAAGATATATTGATCTGTTACAGAGCCTAAGGTCTAGGTAAGATATAAAAGTGACAGTGTGGTTCTGAGTTAGTGGTCAGTTACCGAACGCTTGGGCTAATCCGATTTTAATTCCAGAACCTTTTCTGGTAGTTTCTGGTCTATAAGACAGTTTGTTTTACCAAGTTCTAAAGTTATTATGTGAAGTAAATGGGTTTAAATATAGCAGGTACAATTGCCAATATATACATTAATCATTTCGAGTAAGAAACTCTTTCAATAAAATAAAGCTCTATGGATAAAATGCTGATGATACAAGGCTCCTGGTAGATGGTGACAAAGATGATATTAACAATGTATTCGATACACTCAACAACCGGGACCGAAATAAAAAATTCACTGTTGAATATGGAAATAATGGTAGCATAAACGTCCTAGACCTAAACATCAGTAAAGGAAACAGTTTACACACATTCAAAGTCCACAGAAAGTCAACAACAACAGACACCACTGTACACAGCCCATCTTGCGCCTCCCCCCCCCCTTTCCCCCGCCCCCATGAGACACAAACATCGTGCATACAGAGCACTAGTGAATAGAGCCAGCATTATACCAAAAGATAGATATATAAAGGTTGATGAACTCAGCACAGCCAAGAAATAGCTGCAGCAAATGGCTATGACGTCTCACTTGTGTACACCCTCGCACTGGAAAGAAAAAAACAATAATAAACCAGTGCTGGATAGAAAATGAAAAAGAAACCCACTGCTTGCATACCATTCACAGGTAAACTCTCCTACTAAATAGCAAACACCCTGAGATACAATATAAACCCACAGTCAGATAAATAAACACAGTTAGGAGTTTATAAAATATTGTGTAGTACATGCAAAGCCCTCTACCTAGGCCAAACCAGGAGAGACCTCCAGAAAAGATGCAATGAGCGTATAAACGGTCACCACACAAACAATTATTGTAAATCAGCGATAGCATGCACATAAAGGGCAATGGCCACCCATTCCACAAATCGTGAATGATATCCACATATTACACAAAGTGGATGAGGGACACCAAATGGACTTACACGAAGAATTAGAAATATTCATTCATGGCAAAGTAGATGGTGATGTGTTAGTAAATAATAAGGCAGGAAGCAACAAAGATAATTTCTTCAAAAGCTTTTTTAGCGTTCAGTTCGTATTTTATTGAAAATATCGTCTTTAATAATAAGAAATTGTCTTTACCAGTCAAGTTATCGCACTATCTACTTTGTGTCATGATATAAATATGTCTACACGTACAAGGGTTGATCCTCAATGGCCGACCGCGGTGGTCTCGCGGTTCTAGGCGCGCAGTCAGGAACCGTGCGACTGCTACGGTCGCAGGTTCGAATCCTGCCTCGGGCATGGATGTGTGTGATGTCCTTAGGTTAGTTAGGTTTAAGTAGTTCTAAGTTCTAGGGGACTGATGACCACAGCAGTTGAGTCCCATAGTGCTCAGAGCCATTTGCACCATTTTTGATCCTCAATCTATATTACTATCTTAGCAATCGAAACTAGTTTATCTTAACAGTTAAGATTCTTTGGAACGATGCATCTGTATATAAAACTGTTATGAGGTGACGTGTTTGTCACAGTGCACTGTGAGCCAGACGACTAAATTTCCAACAAAAGTGTAAGTAAATGCACAAATGAAATGATCTAAACGTGCAGATCACTTAATGTAAACGAAAAATATATGTAGCTTTCTGTGTAGATTTCTGTTTCGACTCTTAACCCCACTGACACTCACAGAAAATGAAACTAATAACACTTCAGAATAATATAATGTACATAGCGCGATGCTGCTGAAACGCGTCGCGCTAATTGAATAATAGTGAAAAAGTGACTGAAGCAGTAGAAATTATTTCATAGAAGTAAATTTTAGTACATGTCCGATGTTCATGAAGTTACAAGGCTAACAATTGACAGAGTTCGTATGTTTACAGCTATTCATAGGCAAGTTCCATGTGTCGGCGCGGTTTGACATTACTTCTGATGCCTCCACTCTCTGGCTCCATCAGCACACAGTAAGCGTGCTCGCAATGGCGCCTACACTCGCAAACCGCCGTCGCTACACTCATGTGTGAATATTTGCGGTTGACCGCGCAGCGCCGTTATCTCTTCCAAATTACGGCTTTTGGCGAGCGTCATTAATGCATTAAATGAACACAGCTGCGAATGAAATAGCACGCTTTTATATTTGCGGTCGGCACTGCGCACTGGTGGCCATCGCCCTCTATCTGCTTCGCACATTGTCCTCTGCTCGTGCTCACGTGCGTAATGGCATAACGATACAGCCTAGGTTAACCTCGGAAGCTAACCAAATTACAATACTGCCGCGGAGATAAATTTATGGCTAGCAAATATTCTTCAATGCTGTTCGTAAAGATCTTCCCCTGTTCTCTTTTTCAAAATAGTTTTTATTTAACCAGATAAGAGAATAGCTTTTACGGTCTTCCTTACAGCTAACGATAAGTTCTTCGTCATGGAATTTCATTAGTAATGAAATTGTAAACAACTATTTAAATATGCTGTTGAAAGGACAGTAATTTGAGGGGGGGGGGGGGGGGGCGGCCGTGGTGGCCAAGCGGTTCAAGGCGCTACAGTCTGGAACCGCGCGACCGCTACGGTCGCAGGTTCGAATCCTGCCTCGGGCATGGATGTGTGTGATGTCCTTAGGTTAGTTAGGTTTAAGTAGTTCTAAGTTCTAGGGGACTGATGACCTTAGAAGTTAAGTCCCATAGTGCTCAGAGCCATTTGAACCATTTTTTTGAGGGGGGGGGTGGAGGGGGAAAGAGAAGCAAAGTGGTACAACTGACATTTCCCAGAAAAAAGAGATAAATGCATGTAGAGTATTTAAAATTGTTGTGGCAGAGTGATAAAGTGAAAATCCACTTTTTGCTGCTCCCTGGCAAACTAAAAGAAAACTAGTTGAAAGATGTTGAGAAACAGTTGCCATCAAAGAGATACATGTGCACTTGTACGTATATGAATTTCTCACATATGATCAAACAAAATCTGGCATAACAGGCAAAACTCCCAAGAATGTCATCTTATCATTTCTGTACAACCAGTCTCTAAAAATTAAGCCTCCTAAATACACTGCTGGCCACCGTAAATGCAACACCCTGAAGGAAGCATCCGAATCAAGTGAAATTTACACCATGGGTTTGCAACGATGAGATATGCAACTGATTAGAATTTCAGCGCAGACGCACATCACGCGCGCCTGTGGCGCCACCTCATAGCGCCATTTAAGACTTGGCGATTTCGACGAGTGTACGTTCGGCACGTGTGTTTACCTTGTGGTTGTTTCACAAGGCGATCAGTTATGCCTCGTAGACAACAGCGAACATCGTTTGATCAAGTATCCGAGTTCGACAGAGGAAGGATAGTGGCTTACCGAGATTGTGGATTATCATACAGAGAAATCGCTAGTCGTGTTGGACGAAACCAAACAACTGTAATGCGGATATGTGACCGTTGGATGCAGGAGGGTACGACGGACCGACGTGGTCGATCGCATTCACCTCGGTGCACCACTGCACGTGCTGATAGGCAAATTGTGCGCATGGCAGTGACGGATCGCTCAGTGACATCCCGAACCATAGCACAGCACATTGCGTCTGTAACGCATCATCCAGTGTCTGCGCGTACCATTCGACGCCGTTTACAGCAGAGTGGTCTGTCCGCAAGACGTCCATTGCTTCGTCTACCATTGACGCAGAACCACAGACGTCTCCGTCGCCAATGGTGTGATGACAGACGGATGTGGACGGCAGAATGGAATGACGTTGTCTTTACTGACGAGGCACGCTTCTGTCTGCAACACCACGATGGTCGGATTCGAGTGTGGAGAAACCGTGGAGAGAGGATGCTGGACAGCTGCATTATGCACCGCCACACTGGTCTTGCACCGGGTATTATGGTATGGGGCGGTATTGGATATTACTCTCGCACGCCTCTAGTACGCATTGCCGGTACTTTAAATAGCCGGCGCTACATATCCGAGGTGCTGGAGCCAGTTGTCCTTCCTTACCTTCAGGGCTCGGCCACAGCCATATTTCATGAGGATAATGCGCGACCACACGTGGCACGCATTGTCCAAAGGTTCTTCGTCAATAACCCGATTGACTTGCTTCCCTGGCCGGCTCGCTCTCCGGATCTTTCGCCGATAGAAAACATGTGGTCCATGGTTGCTCCACGAGTGACCCAGATTACATCCCCAGCTGCCACACCAGATGATCTTTGGCAACGTGTGGAAGTTGCTTGGGCTGCTGTACCCCAGGAACACATCCAACGTCTCTTTGACTCAATGCCGAGACGTGTGGCAGCGGTGATCTCCAACAATGGCGGCTACTCTGGCTACTGATTCTGGAAGGAACCACATGTCACAGACGTCTGTAAACGTAATCATTTGATACTTGGTCAACATGTTATCTACAAAATAAATTTTGTTGTGCTACCTCTTGTCTTTCTTGGTGTTGCATTGACGGTGGCCTGCAGTGTAGAAAAATCATCTGGGCCTGCTTCCATTTATCCCGCCTGTCCAGTACGGATTCTTCCGTACAACAACCGTACAACAACCAAGAGCAACAACTAGGGCTGACCCGTTTGAGTCATTTGAACCAGATGACGAGAAAGACTTTCTGGATTCAGATTATCAATATAGACTTTCTTATTTTGTTGCGCTATTTTAAATGCTATACCAAAAAATTCGTTATAATGGTAATTAATCGAAACCCTCAGATGCCAACAGGTGCTGTTGATATACCTCAATAGGTATAATTGATAATGTGTGCCCCGACCGGGTCTCGAACCCGGGCTGTCCTGCTTACATGGCAGACGCTCTATCCATATTTTTTTCCATTTTTGTTCGGTAGTGTTCGTTGCGTTTGGTCTGCGTGGACGTCACGAAACATCCGTTCAAGTTGATCGTTGATTCCTTTACTCAGTTTTCTTATTGCAGATGGCGAGCAGCTCACTGACCGAATACGCCGAGCTACCGTGCCGGATGACCAGCTGAGCCACCCAGGGCACAGAGGATAGCGCGACTGCAAGGACTTATCCCTTGCACGCTTCCTTTGAGACCCACATTCCCAACTGTCCACAACCTACATTCGTAATGTAGCTAAAGGATGTTTGCCCATTCACTCATTACTCGCGCCAACTAAGGTGACGATTACCGAAAGAGTTCGGGCAAGGTGTGCGCATTCGCACAGAAGTAGGTCAATGGCCGGGTAGCCTTTAACTATATGAAGAAGTTCTTTCGAAACAGTTACTACCTTCATATACTTAAAGGTTACCCGGCCATTGACCTTCTTCTGTACTTCGACAATCATCAGTTATTTTGCTCCCCAAATAGCAAAACTAGTTTACTAGATTAAGTGTCTCATTTCCTAATCTAATACCCTCAGCATCACCCGACTTAATTCGACTACATTCCATTATCCTCGTTTTGCTTTTGTTGATGTTAATCTTATATCTTCCTTTCAAGACACTATCCATTCCATTCAACTGCTCTTCAAGTCCTTTGCTGTCTCTGACAGAATTACAATGTCATCGGCGAACCTCAACGTTTTTATTTCTTCTCCATGGATTTTAATTCCTACTCCGAATTTTTCTTTTGTTTCCTTCAATGCTTGCTCAATATACAGATTGAATAACATCGGGGAGAGGCTACAACCCTGTCTCACTCCCTTCCCAACCACTGCTTCCCTTTCATGCCCCTCAACTCTTATAACTGCCATTTGGTTTCTATACAAATTGTAAATAGCCTTTCGCTCCCTATATTTTACCCCTGCCACCTTCAGAATTTGAAAGAGAGTATTCCAGTCAACATTGTCAAAAGCTTTCTCTAAGTCTACAAATACTAGAAACGTAGGTTTGCCTTTCCTTAATCTAGCTTCTAAGATAAGTCGTAGGGTCAGTATTGCCTCACGTGTTCCAATATTTCTACGGAATCCAAACTGATCTTCCCCTAGGTCGGCTTCTACTAGTTTTTCCATTCGTCTGTAAAGAATTCGCGTTAGTATTTTGCAGCCGTGACTTATTAAACTGATACTTCGGTAATTTTCACATCTGTCAACACCTGCTTTCTTTGGGATTGGAATTATTAAATTCTTCTTGAAGTCTGAGGGTATTTCGCCTGTCTCATACATCTTACTCACCAGATGGTAGAGTTTTGTCAGGACTGGCTCTCCCAAGGCTGTCAGTAGTTCTAATGGAATGTTGTCTACTCCCGGGGCCTTGTTTCGACTCAGGTCTTTCAGTACTGTTGAGTTAAAATTGTAGCAAAGGGCATATCATGTGTTTTAAGGGATGACATGTGTTATTGCGGTCTGTATGTGTTGTCAGAGCGCCGTATTGAAACAAAATTATTTCTGCTCTCTTTGACTACAGTCACACGTATCTCTTGTTGGTATATCAATTCAAGAAGGCCTAACCACACTTTACAGAAATGTGATCGTCCTTAGCGAT
Organism: Schistocerca nitens; assembly: GCF_023898315.1. Classification (NCBI taxonomy): domain Eukaryota; kingdom Metazoa; phylum Arthropoda; class Insecta; order Orthoptera; family Acrididae; genus Schistocerca; species Schistocerca nitens. Next base: position 367,474,047 of record NC_064621.1, read on the forward strand.
ACTTTAGTCGTGTACTTATTCTGCACTGTGTTTTGACCGTCATTTTCGCGTTAGATCACGTTCAATAACACGATTTTCCATAACAATTGGTTGCTGCCATCACAATCGCGACGTTTACCTTACTCGCCATGGGGATATTCTCTTTAATAAACAAATAAAATTACTTTACAACGCTCGCTTCCCGCGCCCGGGTTCCCGGGTGCGATTCCCGGTGGGGTCAGGGATTTTCTCTGTCTCGTGATGACTGGGTGTTGTGTGACGTCCTTAAGTTAGTTAGGTTTAAGTAGTTCTAAGTTCTAGGGGACTGATTACCATAGATGTTAAGTCCCATAAAAAAAAAGAATACTTTACAACGATTGTCAATTTCTACACCGTGGCTAGCCATACACTACCCATACTGTGGCTGCCTCCACTAGACTCTCCACTAGTGCTGTTCTCAATGATAAGTAACTCGACTGGCGAGCGCCTCCAACGATACGACAATGCACTGTGGCCCCCGCCAAATCAGCCGTATACAGAGGTCCGGGCCCGCAGGCTTCGGCTACACTGGACTACAACAAATGGTTCAAATGGCTCTGAGCACTATGGGACTTAACTTCTGAGGTCATCAGACCCCTAGAACTACTTAAACCTAAAGAACCTAAGGACATCATACACATCCATGCCCGAGGCAGGATTCGAACCTGAGACGGTAGCGCCTAGAACCGTGCGGCCATTCCGGGCTACAACAGTCTCGGACGAAGCGAGCCCGTGACGTCATCGCACTGGCCGAGCAGTGCTGTACTCAAGCACCAGTGTGATGAGGTCTCAGTAGAGACATGCACAGAGACGTAGCCCGCGGGCCGTGGCCGCGCTGCTCCGTGACGTCATTGCACGGGGCAGCCAGTGGCGTGCGCAAGCACTGGTGTGCTCCGGCCTACGGGCTATTCGTAGCACTGACCGCCGGTTGCGAGCGGCGAATGGAGCAGTTCTTAGTGAGTGATGAGACTTCTCCACTTTTTTTCTTCGTATTACAGAAGACTAAAGGTGGTCTGCAGAGGAAGGAGATCATGTCAAGAAAAAGGGCGTAAAAGAAAAATTAATCTGGGGTGAGTATATAACCACACAGCCCGAAACGTTCTATTTGGACGGCATTTACGCATTTAGTAGAGGGCACTGAGTAAAACGTTAATTTTGTTTGCTGTTCACTGTGCAGTGAAATCTACGCTTATGCTGAAGGCTACAGTGGCACTTCACACATTTCTCGCAATCCATGCATGTATAATAAACAAAGGTCTTGTGTGGACGAGAAACGCCTTCCTAAATCTCCTCAGGGGATAATTGTCTATAAATGAATGGCTATATGTGCAGGAGACCTAAGACCGTACGGAACGACACGAGGTAAAGGATTTTTTAAACTTGTTCAGACTTTAGTCGACTTACGGAAAAGTATCCGCAAAGGCTGTTATATCTCATCCCAAAATCGTGTCGCGGCACCTGGCAGAAAGTGCTAAAAGCCTAAGAGATACACTGAAAGAAGAAAAAAATTGCGACACCAAGAAGGAGTTGTGCGACATAAACGAAAGTTGGTAGGCGTGTTCCTGTATCTGAAAGATGATGTCTATTAAAATTTCGTGGTTGTCGCATAAGAGTTGCGCCATTAGCGCCACTATAAGGAAGCAAATCAGGTTTGTTTTAAATACGCGCTGTAAAGGTCGTGAGCGTTGGTTACCTTTGAGACTGGCTGTGGCGAGGTGATGTTGGTCAAGAATGTCTATAAGGCGACAAAGACACCAGTATCAACACCTCACTGAGTTTCAACAAGGTCGTAATAGGGCTACAAGCAGCTGCGATACTGCAGAAAGACTTGGCAGGAAGGTAGCCAGTGTACTTGATTATTGGCAGTGGTGGTCACGAGCATCACCGGTCACAAGAAGAATGGGCTCTGGATGGCCACGTGGCACTACCGAGAGGGAAGACATCGTGTTCGGCGTATGACTGGCGCATCGCACTGCATCTGAAGCAGCAATCTGAACAGCAATTGGCACCACAGTGACACAAAAATAGATACAAATCGATTACTTTGAGGACAGCTTCGAGGCAGACGTTCTGTAGCATGCATTCCATTGACCCCAAGCCACCGCCATTTTCGACTTCATTGGTCACAAGCGACAGCTTGTTGGACGGCAGGCTGGAGGTCTGCTGTGTTTCCTAACGACAGATTGTTCTGTTTCGGAGCCAGTGATGGCTGTGTGTTGGTTAGGAAGAGGCCACTTGAGCACCTGCAACCAACCAGTCTGCATGCTAGACACACTGGACCTACACCTGAAGTTATGGTCTGGAATGTGATTTCGTATGACAGCAGGAACACTCTCGTTGACATTCCATGCACCCTGACTGCAAATATGTACGTAATTCTGATTCGACCTGTCGTGATTCCATTCATTAACAACTGTCCAGGAGGTGTTTTCCAACAGGATAACGCTCACCTATATACCGCTGTTGCAATCCAACATGGTTTACGGATTATCGACATGCTGCATTGACCTGCTCGATCATCATATCTTCTCCAATCGAGCTACGGTCGTAGGTTCGAATCCTGTCTCGGCATGGATGTGTGTGATGTCCTTAGGTTAGTTAGGTTTAAGTAATCCTTAGTTCTAGGGGACTGATGACCTCAGATGTTAAGTCCCATAGTGCTCAGCCATTTGAACCCAATCTAGCGCATATGGGACATCATCGGACGACAATTCCAGCGTCACCCACAACAAGCATTACCGCCCTGTATTGACCGACCAAGTGCAACATGTCTAGAACTCCATCCCGCAAATTAACATCCGGTACCTTTACAACACAATGCATGCACGTTTGCATTCAACATTCTGGCAGCTACGCAGGTTATTAATGTATCATCATTTCACATTTCCAATAGCTTATCTCGCACTTACATTAACCTGTAATCTTGCAATGTTAATCAGTTGAAAATAATACCTAGACACATTTATTCCCGTTATTTCATGACTCTGCATTAATTATTTTTTGGTGTTGCGATTTTTTTCATCGGTGTTTAATTATGCCTGAAGTAATTGCTCATATCACAAAAGGTGAATGCTCAGCAGCTACAGACATGTGGACATGCAGCGCCGGAATGAACCATTATCTGACATGTACTGTCTCCTATTTTGTTGAATGGACTCTCAGATCTCATGTTTTGTTTACAACCCAGTTTGCAGACAAACCAAAAACGGTTGATAACATTCGAATAGAATTCCTCAGACGATTTATGTCTCTTTGTATCTGTAATTCAGTTTTAAAAAACATGAGTTTTACGACTTTTCAGGGTGCCAGCATTGATACTGCACTGCGCTATTGTTCATGGCTGAATTGTTCCTGTCATATGGTAAATATATTGCTACGAAATGCTTTTAATGCGGAATATATATGCGTCAGTTGACCACAAGTTCTAGGTGTTTTGACTGCGCCGAATGAACTCGCCATTTACGCAAGAAAGTGGCCTTCTTAATGCTCTTGATAGATCACTGGGACAGTCCAATGATACTCTCTGGAATACGTGCCTGCCAATGTTAGAATCAGTAGAAAGCCATTATTCAGCTTTATGCAAAAAGCAGTCTGAGGACGAAATAGCTCGAATGTAAGGCATTGATATAATGCTGATGAAAGAACTAATCTCTCTTCCTGCGGCGTGTATGCTATTCTATTACTATAATTCTTGTGTGTTATCGTTTATTTTACAGCTTTTAAGACATGAGGATTTTTGCAGCCTTCCACGAAGGCGTCCAAGGAATTAGAAATAGAGAAATCACCTACACTGCACCTTCTTTTGCCATGGAAGATAATACTGTTACAGCATTTGAGTCAGGCGCCCAAGGACAGAGAAGCCTCTGAAAAAGGACTCATCGGATACGCCTCAAATTATAGATGAGAAGTTAGTCGTTCAGAGGTGCCATAAGGTAGCAACTTTTCTCTGGTCACGAGTTCGTCATTTAAAAATGATATCTAAAGAAAAGAAGCCTGAAGTCATAATAGAAGCAAGACGTATAATCCATTTAATGCTATGTTAATAGCTCCCCAGTGTCCAGTTACAAAGTGAACTGACAACTCTCATTCGAAACTAAGATCGATCACAGAATCTAGTATAGGCCTCATAGGTTCAGAGTTGATGTTCCCGAACCTAAGGAATAGCCAAATACACACATCAAAAAATATCTGCATCACCCCAGTTCCCAGGACTCCTCAAGATAGACGTTGACTGTGCATCTTGTATCACAGACACAGTCCCTTTGACTGTTTAGAAATGTCACTATACCCCCCAAAGATGTAAACAACCATGCTTGAGCAGTGCCTATTACACGGAGGGGATCCGACAGCCGATCAGTTCCTGTCATGCCACCAGGAAGGAGGTACACGGCTCGTGTTGTCTGTAGCTCAATCATGCCTACACGGTTAATACTGCGGTTCGATCGCGTCCGCATTGTTACTTTTTGCCAGGAAGGGTTCTCAACAAGGGGAGTGTCCAGGCGTCTCGGAGTGAACGAAAGCGATGTTGTTCGGACATGGACGAGATACAGAGAGAGAGGAACTCTCTTTGACATGCCCCATTCAGGCCGCCCAAGGGCTACTACTGCAGTGGATGACCGCTACCTACGGATTATGGCTCGGAGGAACTCGGACAGCAACTCCACCATGTTGAATAATGCTTTTCGTGCAGGCACAGGATGTCGTGTTACAACTCAAACTGATCGCAATAGGCTGCATGATGCGCAACTTCAATCACGATGACCATGGCGAAGTCCAACTTTGCAACCACAACATCATCCAACGCAGTACAGATGGGCCCAACAACATGCTGAATGGACCGCTCAGGATAGGCATCTCGTTATCTTCACCAATGAGGGTCGCATATGCCTTCAACCAGACAATCGTCGGAGATGTGTTTGGAGGCAACCCCGTCAGGTTGGACGCCTTAGACACATCGTCTAGCGAGTGCAGCAAGGTGGAGGTCCCCTGATGTTATAGGGTGGTATTACGTGGGGCCGACGTACGCTGCTGGTGGTCATGGAACGAGCCATAACGGCTGTACTACACGTGAATGCCATCCTCCAACCGACAGTGCAACCCTATCGGCAGCATATTGGCAAGGCATTCGTCTTCATGGACGACAATTCGCTCCCCCATAGTGAACACCTTGTGAGTGACTTCCTGCAGGATAACGACACCGCTCGACTATAGAGCCAGCATGTTCTCCAGACATTAACCCTATAGAACATGCCTGAGATGGATTGAAAATTGCTGTTTATGGATGACGTGACCCACCAACCATTCTGAGAGATCTATACCGAATCGCCGTCGAGGAGTGGGAAAAATCTGGACCACCAGTGCCTTGATGAACTTGTGGATAGTAGGCCACGACAAATACTGGCATGCATCAATGCAAGATGTACCGGTATGTACAGCAATCTGGACCGCCACCTCTAAAGGTCTCTCTGTATGGTGGTACAACATGCAATGCGTGGTTTTCATGAGCAATAAAAGGGGCGGAAATGATGTTTATGTTGATCTCTACTCCATTTTTCTGTACAGGTTCGGAACTCTCGGAACCGAGGAGATGCAAAACGTTTTTTGATGTGTGTATATGAGAATATTTTCTCGGACTGCCTGATTGAATTTTATTCATGCGCAGATTAATGTTGTACTACCGCGTGATCACGCCACAGGAGGGCGGAAAAGAGGAGAATTGAAAAAGCATAACTATCCTTTGCTGCTTCGGATCACACTCAAATTCCGTCGGATGGTTTTTAACGGCCTCTAGTGATCCCAGCCTATACACGAGAGTAAAAATTGCAGTTGGGCTGCTCTCCAGTGTGGTGCGATTGGGTTAAATGTGGATACTGCGCCACAATCTCTTAGAGAAGTATTGAAATGCCCGAGGGTGTCAGGAGTTACAAAAGCTGTTAAGAACATCTTTCTGTTGATTACTACAAGGCGCACTGTTGTTTCCAACCACGAAATGTGTGGGAATCAACGCCCCAGGGGAATGAGTGGTTCCATTGACGCCATTTATACCACCCTTTGAGGCCTTTTCGTGTCGATTCTGAGCGAGAGTGTGTCAGAAATGTTTTCTTCGGCCACCAACAAGAAAAACGCGTGATTTGAACGCTGGTCGTCACGGTTTTGACCTCCATCGCGGAGACATCAAAAGCAGGAGTGAAATGTGGGTAAGAGGTGCTGTGACGACTTCATCATTGTGTGACACGTCCTCTGTGGCTTTGGGCAGAATTGTGGGGAAATTTGGTGCTAGTGGGACATCATCAACCAACCTTGGAGATGTAGCTTTTTTTTTTTAATTTTGCTTGTGTCAATACCTTGAGGTCTGAAGCGTCGCCGATTTCGAGGATGACGTCACACAAAGCCATGCCTTTGCACCATTACAGAGTTGCACAAAGCCATGCCTTTGCACCATTACAGAGTTGTAGGCATCTTTGAGGCTAATTCCAAACTTATGCATCTTAATGGGTTTCGAAAAAACGATCCATTTGTAACGTCCCCTTAGAAAAATTGTACATGACTGTGTTTAAACTGACACACAATATTTTTAGCGCAACGCAATCTGACTTTCAATAATCCCTACAAAAGAATGGCCCTGACTAACATTAACCTATACCTTTCACAAATCACTTACCTCACAAAAATCTTCGTTACTCAAGCTACTGCAATACAGCGAGCACCACTACTGCCAGCTAAATAAAAGATTCAAACTACTGAAGGCACTAACTACTGATAGGCATAGTTAGCAAATGAAAGATTTTGATAGAGAACAAACAATGTAGTTACCTTAATAGTGTTCAAAAGTCATAATATATATAGCAGTTCATGACATCCATTCTTACAAATGTACTATTTCTGATGGACACACGTCCAGATCATCCGCTCTCAAAAATCCGCCATCTCACTTCCCCACATCCACCACTGCTGGCGGCTGACCTCCCACTGCGCAACGCTACGTGCTGTTAACATCCAGCTGCCCAACCCTACAATGGCAGTCAACAATGCAAACTAGCCACTGACTGCACACAGCACAGCCAGTGATTTTCATACAGAGCACTACGTGGCGTTACCAATAAGAAAACCTAAACAGCCTACTTACATAGCCCCCATGCTCCCCACAAAAAATTTTACAAATTGTTTTGGGCACTGGCCAATACATGTTTGTTAGAATTTTTCACAATTACAATAACAAAGAAATCAAATGCACACACTTATTGATACAATGTTGGTCAAAAACTAAAGTTTTCTCACAGTCCATAAAGACAGTCCTGATCGTTCATCAAAGTAAAATAGCAGTGTTTTTCTCAAAGTCTGAGCAGTAAAAGAAAATGCACACGGAAGTAGTGGATTTCCATGCAGTCTTGAAGAAGTAGTGTTGTCCTTCCAACGGAAAGACAGTGCTGACTCGTGACATGCAGACAGGTAATGGGCCACAACAGAGCAAACCCACCGCAGAGTCAGTCGAAGTTTTGAAGAATATTGGTAGGTAGGTCATCACAGAGTAGACCCACTGTAGTCCTGGTAGAGATTATGGTATTGGTGGGCCATCAGAGGTGCAGACCCACTGCGGTCCTTGTAGAAATAATGGTATTGGTGGGCCATGAAAGATGCAGACCCACTGTAGTCCTTGTAGAGATGGCCAGCAACCTCTGTTGCGACTGTGCAGGTGCACAATCACCATCGAAGAGTCTTGCGGACAATATAGCAAGTCCATAAACCACCATTTGTGCACTCTCAAAAAAAAATTTTTTTTGAAATATCCTTAGAACCAGCAATGCTGTTATCCAGTCCCTTGCTGAATTATCAACACACGTGCAAGCACTAACAGTCTCAACTTCTCACATACTGTGCATATATTATGAACAACAGAAACGTGTGCAGTGAAATGATACTTAATTTGAAGAACTGGTGTCTATACAATTATAAATTTACAATATAAGAATACAATTACAAAGGTACAAAATACATCATTAAAGAACATAACAGTACAGATAAGATTTGTAGTAACACAGGCTTTACAAAAGAATAGAAATAAACATATACATCAGTGTTACAGGAATTATGACATAAGTAAATATATAAAATAATGAGAATAGTTTTCGAAACATTAATTTCACACATGAGCATTGAAACAAAACAAAATAAACAATGTCTAAACATCTTTACAAAGTAAATAACATATTATCAGAAAAATTCTACAATGTAACTCTCATCAGATAAAAACATCAAGACAGGAAGAACACAAATACCCAAGGGTACACAAAGACATAGTGGGATAACACAAGGAAAGGACAGGGTTTGTTTTACTGCAGTATTTTGCAAACAAAACTTTCTTTACTTCTCAGAGATCTCCCTTCGTTCTTCATTATTTCCAAAAAGTCCTATCTATACCTGCTTTCTGTACTTTTTTCGTATAACTTCTCAATACATTTCTTCCAATTCATCGCAACTCATTCTCTTATATAGTCTACCACCTCTTAAGCTAACTTAAATCTACTGAGCTCAGATGCTGAACTAAGGGGTGAGGCAATGCAGCAGCACAAAACAATTAATGGAAACAGCAATGACAAAAAAATGCAAATTGGCAAAGCAAGCAGCAGTAAATCTAAATTAACAGAGCAAATGCAACATTACATCTAATATGAGCCAATGCGCAGCAACAAGAAAAATAAATCAGTAGTAAAACTGGCTTAACAGAGTAATACAAAGTGAAATTCAGTAGCACTATGCCTGGCAAACAGCAGCAGCAAATGCATTAACTTATATCTAAACATGGCAAACCCACATGCAGAAAAAATAGTACCCTAAAGACAACAATGCAGATAAGGGAAATGTATATTCAAATCTTAATGTCTATGTAATTAAAGTGGTGCACCACAAAAACTTATTCTATGAAATAAGTTACCAAGTACTTGAAAAGAAAATTATGTATGCAGTTCCTGTGAAAGGAAATGTCTTTTTGTGCTTCTCATTTTTTTCGAAGTATATCACAAAATTATTATTTACTGGATCTGTAGACAGAAAATATTTATATTTGTACATCTATAAAATTTCATTTTAACCAATGCTGCAGTGCAGCTAGAAACTAGATATTAAACAAAATAGGCAAAGCAAGGGGTGAAACGTCATTCACTAGCCATATGGCATTTCATAATGCAGTAAACAATCTTTCAACTAAGAAGACAATAGATGTGAAATGTTTCTCATCATTTCATTTCAGTAAATATCATAAACTAAGAACTCTACAGTGTAATCATGTTTTCAAGTTTGAGCGTGTCATATTTGCGATGCTTTCTACAAAGGAATGTCAATAGCGAGGTTAATGGCCTCTTTTTTCTTCACCTGTGCCTCTGAAAGGCACACACTAATGGCTTTTTTCCAGGCAACTGTCGCACAGCTGGGTGCTTACAATGCATTATGTCAAGGTGACCTACCTTCCTTACCAAAATATTTACGACATCAGTTTCCGCTACAGTGACAGTTTGATACAAATGAAATATCATAGGTCGAAATATTTGTGTTACAAATCTGTAGAAACAAAATTCTATAAATATAACAGTGTCCAAAAAATTTTCGGCGGCATTGTGATACATTCACGTATGTACACACATTTCATGACTCTTAAAGTACGATTCTTGGTTTCCAACATCCTTTTTCACATATTAGAGTCCCTAACCACTATTCATTATTCCTTACCTGATTACACATATACGTATTCGTTGACACGTCAATCTTGCAGCGACACTTCAATATTTTATCATAATAAATACATAGCATAATCAAATTCCTCATATAGCATCAGCTTATTGATCATAAACATACCTCAACAGCATAATACACATTGTCATCATAATAATAACATCATAAAAACTCAGCCAAATCTAAAAAATGTCATAGCTTTCTGCAATAATTTCAAAACCTAACAAAAATTCTCTGCTCATTTCAATAGCGTCATCTACCTCAAATGTACTTTAAAAATCATGACCCCATACCAAATATATCATTCAAAGCTCTCATAGTATCACAATGGTTCCGAAAAAATATGAAGATTTCACAAAGTACACACAAAATACAAATTCATAAGTGTGAGGTTATCCAACTGCGTAATTACATAAACATCTGTCACTGATGTAGTAAAATAAATGTTTGTCTCTCCCAGTTAAATGATCAGATAGCTGTGTAATTTATGTGTTATAGAAATATGGTACCGATGTGTAAAGTTGTATAAGCAAATACCATATTAGCTAGGGCTCCTTGTGCTTGCCAAACACATGGTACACAAAGTAGGCGTGTACCCCCCTGAGGATTAATGTAATTATACCCTCAGGTGTTACAGATTACAGCAATGGAATGAAATGTATCACGGAAAACTTTCTTTGTAATTCAAAAATCTTGAAAAATAAATGGTTTAAGTACAAAATTAATCACTCAAATGCGTGTCCTGTAATGCTAAATGTGCGTCTTGCTGTAAGATAATTCTGTGGAAGTGTCGTAGTTATCGTCCTCTGTAAGCAAAGTTCTGCTGAAGTCAATGTACTTACCTCAGCATAAACGAAAGTGAAATGCTTTGGGTATAGATATCGTAGTTATTACGTACCTTACCGTGATCAAGAGAGGACTATAATGTAACGTATTGTTGTGCTACGAAAAAGGCTGTCTCATTGTAGCTATACCACAAAAGTTACTACTAAAACATGTTTTACTTTCCAGAATAATACAGAAAAACTGTGCAGGTATAAAACAGATACACCGCAAAAGCAACAATGTAAATTGTGTCACATATTAGTAGCGTCGTGATATAATCGTGTAGCTGTCAAAGAAACCAAATACTAAGTCATCTTTAATCTCACAGAAAGTACTTCAAATAAAGAATTTCTTTTCAACTAAACCAAATTGTTGCATTAAAATCTCATTAGCAGTATATGTTCTACGTATGTAAGCCTTATAGTCGTTACGTAATCGTGCAGTTAACAAGCAAGAATGTACCCACACAATACCACCGTGTCCTCTGTTCACTATAACAATGCATTCGTAATTTCTGTTTAAATAAGTTCTCTTGGTTCTTGACTGGATATTTAACTTCAAACATTGTTGCATGTTAACAGATTCTAAGTCTGACAAAGCATACTAGTAATGTAAAGTTAAAAATTTTATAGCAAAGACTAAGTTAAAAAGCAGATTATCTCTCAAGAAACGGTTTTACATGTGAAATGTGGTGCAATCCTTTCGTTCTTCCTAGTACGCAGAGTTTCAACTTCAAAGCAATTATCATGTTGTATACGTCGGTAAGGAATGCTAAAATTTTTCTCAAGGTTATCGTCTATGTTATTTTTCTCTGAGCCAGCCGGCGCACGTGGCTGCCTGCCGTACGAGTCATTGTCTGTCTCTTTGTTGGCGCGCGTCGTTATTGGGATTAGGAGACCTAACTTCTACAAATTCACCTTGACGAGAAGGCCCCGCCCTGTTAGAATCTCGCCAGTTCTGATGGAATTCAGGTCTGTCGTTTTGTCGGCAGTTCCTGTAGTTTCTTTCTTGTCGGTTAAGTGGTGGAGAATTTCTCCCTGAATTATCACTGCACGGTGGACCGTTGCGTCTGAAGTTATTCTGTCTCCTGTGATAATAATAGTTCTGGTTGCCATATTGTCTGTTTCTATGATTATCTCTGTCATATTCATTACTACGGAAGTGCGATATTTCTCTGTTAACTATTATTCTGCCAACGGTTGTCATACGGGTGGTGTCTGTTTTGGTCACGATTTACGTTGTAAGAATAGCCTTGTCGTGTCCAGTTATTATTTCTTTCACTGCGGAATTGCGACGGATGTGACCTGTAATTGTTGTGTTCCTGTTTTCGCGTTCCGCGATTGTCAGTGTCAATTTCTAATTCTTGTAAGAGTCCCTGAAAAGCGTCTTTGCAACGTCCTGCCAAAATAATATGTCGTAAATGTTCAGGTAATTTGATTAAGCAAATGCAGATGAGTTCTGAGGGGCTGTATGGGTTTGACAGGTACTGATTCTTATACAACATGTCTTCAAAATATTTCACAAGACTGGAGAATTCAGATTGTTCGAAATGTTTCATCATTATGGTGCTATGTTTTACTCGGTCTTGTGTAGCTTGAGACCAATATGCTGAGAGGAAGGCATGATAAAATTCTCCTTCACTGTGGCAATCGTGAATACCGATCGCATTCTTACAGCTGGTTCATTCTCTAAATATCCACACATAAATTCTAATCTGTGCTCTAATGACCAGTTGGGAGGAAAACAATGAGAGAATTGATGAAGCCACGCTTGTGGACGAATGTCGTTGCGGGAATTCTTAAATTTTTTGAATTTGCGTGTAGTAATAAACAGCTTATAGTCAAAGTCATCATGTCGGCGAGTCGCATATCGGTCATTGTTACTTTGTTTCGGCGGTTGCATCTCAAAATTCGGTGTACCTTGCCAATTTCTTTCATAATTTCCGAAGTACCCCGTGTTATTATTTTGTGGCTGTTCCGTATTTCTATGTCCCTCTTCCCGTATTGGAGCGTGAGTGTCCTCTGAAATACGCAATTCTTGTATCACCTGTGTCAGCTGATCTTGCACTTCCCGGATTTCTCTTTGGTGTTGCGTATTAATTTGATTCTGATTTTGTTTGAATTTCCTAATTTGTTCGCACTCTTCTGTGTCATTAAAGACTACCGGTTTTGTGTGACTCAGATTATCATCTACCTTCGTAGATAAATTATTTAGCTGATCCGAAAGTTCAACTACTTTCTCTGATAATGAACTAATTTCCTCCATGTGTCTTTCTGATCCAATTTTCAGAGTATCCACTGTGTCCTTTAAGTTTTCCTGAGTTTTTGCAAGTTGCGTAACCAAATCGGTAGATGCAACTGAGTCAATTTTAGCTTGCAAGGTCTCATGATTTTGATGAACAATAGTTTGCAGTTCTTTTATGGCTGCTTCGTGATTCTGTAATGCATTTTCATGCCGCGAAAAAATAGATTGAAAATGCTCACAAATTTGTATTTTTACGTCATTACAGCCTTTTTGACATTTCGATTCGATTTTAAGTAACTCAGCAGTTAAACCTTCACGTGTTTGTTCAAGCGTTTGTTCCAATGAGTCTAACTTTTGAAGCTGTTGCTGTGTTTGTCTCTGATTTTGTTCCATCGTGTCGAACTTTTGAAGATTTTGTTGCATTGTGTCTAAATTTTGAAGATTTTGTTCCACCGTGTCTAACTTTTGAAGCTTTTGTCCCATTTGTTGTATTAATTGTAACAACAATGCACTGGTGTCTGAAACATGTTCCTCAGTGCTTTTCGGCAGCGAATTTGCACCGGCAACATTCACATTTTGACAAGCAGAAAATGTGTCTTGCCTTATTTGAGAAAACGGTGAGGACCCAAAACCTGAATCTACAGTATTTGTGAGATTGTGTCCTGTCATTTCGGATTCCTGAGGCGAGCTGTTGCCGACCGATCGATCGGTAATATTTCCCTGTTCACTAATTGTTTCACTGTCTACGCCATTATTTGCCCTCACTCATTTCCCTATGCACAATTACCAAATTGCTACTTTGAATGTCTGTTAATTCATTACACAGTGGTGCTGAGAAGCTACGCACGTCGTCACTATTATTTCTCAGTTTACTTTGGAGCCTAGTGTTACGTTTTTCACACGCCATTATTGTCACAATATTTCACACGATAACACAGAAAAGCACAATTTGAAGAGCAAAAATAAGAGAACACATTAACATAGCACTGAAAATAAAATCTAGTTAATTGCATGTGCAGCTGCGAAATACTTGGTGCAAATCTACATGCATTCCACAACTGTTTTACTGTACAACAATGAAAGACTGCAACTACAAAGGAGATTCTCTCTACAATTCGCGCTAGAAATAAACAAAAGCTACACTAATTACACAAACTACAAGAAAAAATCAGAAGATTCCAGTGAGGTATCCTCGGCTAAGGGTCGACATATGAATCGTCCCCTTAGAAAAATTGTACATGACTGTGCTTAAACTGACACACAATATTTTTTAGCGCAACGCAATCTGACTTTCAATAATCCCTACAAAAGAATGGCCCTGACTAACATTAACCTATACCTTTCACAAATCACTTACCTCACAAAAATCTTCGTTACTCAAGCTACTGCAATACAGCGAGCGCCACTACTGCCAGCTAAATAAAAGATTCAGACTACGGAAGGCACTAACTACTGATGGGCATAGTTAGCAAATGAAAGATTTTGATAGAGAACAAACAATGTAGTTACCTTAATAGTGTTCAAAAGTCATAATATATATAGCAGTTCATGACATCCATTCTTACAAATGTACTATTTCTGATGGACACACGTCCAGATCATCCGCTCTCAAAAATCCGCCATCTCACTTCCCCACATCTACCACTGCTGGCGGCTCACCTCCCACTGCGCAACGCTACGCGCTGTTAACATCCAGCTGCCCAACCCTACAATGGCAGACAACAATGCAAACTAGCCACTGACTGCACACAGCACAGCCAGTGATTTTTATACAGAGCACTACGTGGCGTTACCAATAAGAAAACCTAAACAGCCTACTTACACATTAATTCTGTTGTGCAGTGTCCTTACCTGTACAAATTATGAATGTTTATTTTTCTTCAGTATTTGTACTACAGAGGTCTTGGATCCTGGAAGAAAGATATCTGTACTCATCTATCAGCAACAATAGATTCTCTTCGGACTAGTCAGTCACTTATGCAGCCCATGTCAGCAACAGAAAGAGACTAGGTGCAGAGGACAGCTTTCTATACTGCTAGTGCCGAAGTAGAGAGGACACAGATTTCTTTTAATGGTTTGATAAAAGACTGAGAACCAGCAGAACATGGGTGAACACTGTCGAATACGAACCTAACCCGACAAAATGTAGTTTGCACACTCTCGTCAACTATTTACGCTAGAGACAACATTCTTATTTGTGATAATCGGTCACTTATGTTCGCTCTGACATAAACGAAGCTTTAGAAGTTGTGTTTTTCCGTAGGCTTCAGCTATTGAACAACACCTCCCCTACCATGCTCTGCCCACATGCAATAGAGCCTCAACCGCTAACATTCTCCTGTCCTCTGACACGCCGTCTGCACAGATAGGGGCCAAGTTATTTTCTGCAAACTTCCATGTAAAATGCAGTGAACCTAGGAGAATACAGTTTTGGAAAGATCACAGATTGAGTGATGGAAGCCTTAGTGCTCAGGGAATCAATGGCGGTACGTTAATCATGTAAAAATGGTCTATGGATAGCTGGTGACCTCTATCGGTAACCAAGACTAGTTGCAAGCAATGCGAGCTCCTACTGCACTGAACACACACTTCTTGTTGAAAAACTAAAAAACTAGACAACTGATAAACTGAAGAAGTATGAACAGTTTACTATTCAAACGAAACAAATGTCACCTTAAGGATCTTGAGATATTTACTGCAGCGAATTCTGCAGAATGATGAGTTTTAAGAAGGTCTCTGAAAAATTTGAAGACCTTCGGATTGCCAGAGATGGTCTTCAACTAAAGACAAAACGAGATTTACTACGGACGTATTACAAAATCAGAGTACTCTTGAAGGAAGAAACGACTGCCTGTGGGAGAAGAGTGAGTTCCTCTTCAAATGGGCCGTATTTACTACTTCAACAAATATCTTGGAAACGATATCTAATCAGTGGCGAAAGAAAACAAGAATAACAAAAAATTTGCCACTGTGGAAACGTACGTTTATGGATAGAGAGGTGACATAAGACTTAATTTACTTAACAATTCCTAACGACGATTTGGGAAAGGTGCAGGTGTGCCTACTATAAGGGAACAGATTGGCATTCTCTCTGAAAGACATACTCAGAGGGGAAAAATGCATAAAAATGAGAATTACTTTCAGTTTCTAGCAATCAGGAGAAAATTAACGATGCATGTCAAGATAAACACAAGAAACTCCTATGGAATAATCAGTTTCACAGCACAGAATCAGTATCACTGTTAGTGCTTCAGAAAAAGGAGAAAACGCGCACTAAAATCGTATTACTAGGAACGGATAATACGATAAGACCATAAAACAGAGATACCAAGTATCAGACTACAAAATCAAAGGTCCAGGGTTCGATTTTCGATCAGTTTTAAGATCTTTTCTATCGCCTGATGCTTCTTTCATCTCTGGTAGTAACCTGTCAATCAGGAAACTTCAAATATCTCCGTGATTAGGAGTCCACATTAAACTGTATGTCTTCCTATCAATGGCTGATTAAGACAATTCAGACGTCGGAGGAAGCCAAAGGCATGGCACCGTCAATAGAAGCGTGCCTGTTGTATTCAAAACAGTGCAGTGGGCGAATGAAGAAGCATTGCTAAGAATGGAAGAACGACGCCATGCAGAAACACGAAATTATGAATAATAATAACAATTAATAATAATCAGTATAAAGCAAGCTTTGTGGAGATCAAAATTATATTAAAATATAAAATTATAAAAATTTTAAACACTTTTTGCAAATATTTAAAAATTTCTATATATGGTCTCAATCGCGTTTAACACTAAAAAGTTTTACTTTTTAACACAGTGATGCCATGTTTCGGTAGCTTAACTACCATCTCCCGATCTGATAACATACAAACAAAAAGAAAAGTTGCCTTAAGTAAAAAAGTTACGTGAAAATTGCTATTGGCTTACTTTTAACAAAATTACAGGGTTTAACATACCACACGCAGTTTTACAAAAGCATTCGCAGTGTTCAACACCACTGCATCGTCCATAACATTCTAATTTTAAATCTTCAGGCTGCACACGGCACATTTTACTATGTGTGGTATATAAATTCCCTGCAATTTTTTAAAAGTAATCCAACAGAAAAAATGAAAGAAAATATGGCAAATGCGATTGAGAAAATACATAAAAAATGTCAAAATTTTAAAAAAGTTCTATGGAAGGTTTTTAAAATGTTTGTAATTTCACATTTGATTATCTGCTTACGATCATTTTTTCCTATTCTGACAGGGTCAGATACTTCCAAATTATGTTGTTAATATGTTGTATTTATCGGAAATAATTATAAAATCTGGAATTCCTGACGCCGCCACTGTACCTATCTGCCTTCGCCTAATGTACAATAAATCTCGTGTTCAAGTTCAAATGGTTCAAATGGCTCTAAGCACTATGGGACTTAACATCTGAGGTCATCAGTCCCCTACACTTAGAACTACTTAAACCTAACTAACCTAAGGACATCACACACATCCATGCCCAAGGCAGGATTCGAGCCTGCGACCGTAGCAGCAGCGCGGTTCCGGACTGAAGCGCCTAGAACCGTTCGGCCACAGCGGCCGGCTCGTGTTCAAGTGTGAAACCTTGGTCTAAATATTTGCGTTGCGCGTATCTGAGCTCGGACGTGTGTACCAGCTTGGTATTTATCTAGGTGGGTGGGGGAAGCTGCCTGAAAGCCAAATTCACGCTGGCTGGCTCACTGGCCCTCACCGTTAACCCGTGGAGCGGATTCGATCCGAAGCAGGCTCATAACACCGAATCCCGGAAGTGGCGTGATAACGCGCACGGCTATCCGGGTGCGTCTGCTTTACATGAGTGTGACTGTCAACAGCGCATTCATACAATAACGTACCGTAATTACACGCAGTACACGTCTGAATTGTCGAGCTTTTATCATGAGGCAAATTACTATGTTGGTTGGTTGGTTGATTTGAGGGGAGTGGACCAAACAGTGAGATCATCGGCCCCATTGGATTAGGGAAGGAAGTCGGCAGTGCCCTTTCAAAGGAACCATCCCGGCATTTGCCTGAAGCGATTTAGGGAAATCATGGAAAACCTAAATCACGATGGCCGGACACTGGTTTGAACCGTCGTCCTACCGAATGCAGATTATTATGTATTTTGCGTTTTGTGTTGTAGGTGGCCAGCCAAAATCGTGTCGCATCTGTCGGTCGAAAATGCATAAAGAATGAAAAACACGAAGTAATGATTCTGATGATTAAGGTGCGATAGTCGAAACACATGTGTGACTGAATAACACTTCGAGTGATGAAGAACACTGACTTATTTGTCCAAGAATGCTATTTAAATTTACATTACTCGGTGATTCTACGGTTGTGTAGTACGAGCAGGATTAACTGGAAGGAGTTGTCGTCAGTGCTGTGTGTGTGTGTGTGTGTGTGTGTGTGTGTGTGTGTGAGTGTCTGTATGCGCTTGTTTATGTTCCTTGTTCCTCCTGCAATATTTTCGCACATAGTTATCTAGTTACTCTGTTACTCGTGGCTTAATCTGTTAACAATTTCAGATTTGTTTAGAACATGTTCTTTTATTCAGTTTAGATTCTTCGCAAAAACGGGTATTTAGTGAATGTCCCCAATTAATATGAACGCCTCTAAGGGTTTTCAACTGAACGATATATCGAAATGAAGTTCCCCAGAAATCATATTATGAAAAAGAAACGAATAACTTTATTTAGGGAAAATATATTCGCTACTGTTTTATTTACTGAGATGCTGGACCAATAATATTTTTTTAAGTAGAAAGCAGTACAATAAAACGTGTAATGTGAAACTCTCGAAAAGAGAAGAACAACGATATGTGTGTTGTTACATCTTGTTTTCCCCATATGCATAAATAAATACAGTAACACCTATCATGTTACTACATTTGTGGCTCCAATGTTAAAGCAGATCATACTGCTTAGTGACCGACAAGGCTGTTCGGATGTTTTCCTTCGATTACGAGGCAAATGTGTAAACAGGTATCCTTTCTTACTAGCGCTTTTGCGTTTCCATTTACCTAGCACTACGAAATAGAACTTCGCTTTCGCCCTTCAGCGTTTGCGAAAATTTGGACAAAGTAATCTGAGATTACAAAAGCTCGACAACTACTTTAGACCAAGGAAGAGCACAAATGTATTAATTTTGTCTCACTGAAACTGTTATCTTCCTCCATTACTTGGATGAAGGACGTAGTAATGAGAGTTCATCTGACATTTACAGTGACTATAGAGTTATTGTGAACGAAATCAGGACTGGTTAATGTTTTACCGTTATGGCGGTAGTGTATTGCTATTTTCCAAACTTTATTGCGTTCATCTGGAAGAAACAGTGGAAACTGACATTTAGACATTTTTGATGTTGCCAATAAGTAATGATTTTTTAGCTCTATGGGTGTAAGCAAAGTTCTTCAGAACATGTGAAGTTTTTACCAGAAAATGTCGACGGATGGTGATTCTTATCGCTCACAGCGCCTTCTCAGTGACCTATTTATAAATCACAGCGGTACAATAGTTGTCACACCGGAAGATTTTTTTTCAGGTTATAAAAGAAACAGATCATTACTATAACTAAGCCGGAAACATTACAGAATTAACAGAAATAGTGAGAAGGTTAACGTTCCAGGTTTCTTCACGGGGAGATAATGAACTAATTGGCTGTGTGGTGACTGATTAAACCTTCTGATTGCTTTCTCAAGTATTTGTATCTACTCAAACATACATCACTGTTCGATGTTGTTTGTCACTATAGCCATCTGCCAAATTAGGTGCGCTTGAAAGAATATTTATCTCACCTACGTTTAAATGTATTGTAAATTATCGTATTAGAGGTACACAAAACGAGTCAGATCGCTGTTGCAGAAACAATGAAAAAAAGCATGCCAAATTTAAAAGAACGCAAAATTCCCGAGATTGGCAAGTTTTGTAGAAGTTCGAAATATAGCGAGACTTCAATGCGACGTGCCTTTAATAATCTCCACGACGAAACTCTGCCTCGGAATCTGACAGAAAACCCAAAGAGATTCTGGTCATACATAAATCACACCAGTGGCAAGACGCAATCAGTACCTTCACTGCGCCATAAGACCAGTGAAGTCACTGATGGCAGTACCACTAAAGCAGTTATTAAACACGGTTTTCCGAAACTCCTTCACCAAAGAAGACGAAGTAAATATTCCTGAATTCCAATCAAGAACAGCTGCCAATATGAGAAACATAGAAGCAGATATCCTCGGTGTAGCAAAGCAGCTTAAATCACTTAATAAAGGCAAGGCATCGTGTCCAGATTGTACACTAATCAGGTTCCTACTGCTAAGAAAATAGCTCCATATATAGCAATTATATACAACCGCTCGCTCACAGAAAGATCCGTACCTAAAGACTGGAAAATTACTCAAGTCACACCAATACCCAAAAAGGGAAGTGGGAGTAATCCACTGAATTACAGGGCCATAGGGACCGATGACTTTTCAACCCCCACAAACCAAACCAACAGGCTCATATCACTAACGTCGATTTGCAGTAGGATTTTGGAACATATACAGTGGTCGAACATTATGGATTATCTCGAAGAAAACGATTGATTGACAAATAGTCAGCACGGATACAGAAAACATGGTTCTTGTGAAACACAACTAGCTCTTTATACTCATGAAGTAATGAGTGCTGTATACAGGGTATGTCAAATTGATTCCATAGTTTCAGATTTCCAGAAGGCTTTCGACACCGATCATCACAAGCGTATTCTCACCAAACTGCGTGCCTATGGAATATCGCCTCCGTTGTGAGACACCGGTCTTTCCTGTCAGAAAGGTCACACGTCATAGTAATAGACGGAAAGTCATCGAGTAAAACAAAAGTAACATCCGGCGTTCTCCAAGGAAGTGCTATAGCCCACCAAAGTTTCTGATCTATATTAATGACGTAGGAGACAATCTGAGTAGGCGTCTTAGATTGTTGGCAGATGATGCTGTCATTTACCGTTTTGTAAAGTCGTCAAGTGACCAAGACGAATTGCAAAACGATTTAGATAAGATACTGTATTTGTATGGTGCGAAAAGTGGCAATTGGCCCTGAATAAAAAAAAAGTGTGAAGTTATTCACATGAGTACTAAAAGAAATCCGCTAAATTTCGATTAAGAGCTAAGCAACACAATCCTGAACGCTGTAAATTCAACTAAATTCTTAGGGATTACAAATAACCTAACTTCGATCGCTCGCATAGATAATGTTGTGGATAGAGCAAACGAAACACTGCGATTCATTGGTAGGACACCTAGAGGGCGCAACAGGTCTTGAAATTAATTACTGTGCTGGTAAACCCCTTACGTAATTTGATTTTTAAACAGCTGAGCAAAACTGAACGTACTCAGACATTTCTCTCTTTACTTATTCTGATCATCACTAAACTGACACACAATATTTTTAGCGCAACGCAATCTGACTTTCAATAATCTCTACAAAAGAATGGCTCTGACTAACAATAACCTATACCTTTCATAAATCACTTACCTCACAAAAATCTTCGTTACTCGAACTACTGCAATACAGCGAGCGCCAATGCTGCCAGCTAAATAAAAGATTCTAACTACTGAAGGCACTAACTACTGATAGGCATAGTTAGCAAATGGAAGATTTTGATAGAGAACAAAGAATGTATTTACCTTAATAGTGTTCAAAAGTCATAATACATACAGAAGTTCATGACATCCAGTCTTACAAATTTACTCTCTCTGATGGACACACGTCCAGATCATCCGCTCTCAAAACTCCGCCATCTCACTCCCCACATCCACCACTGCTGGCGGCTCACCTCCAACTGCGCAACGAAAAAATGGCTATGAGCACTATGGGACTCAACTGCTGTGGTCATAAGTCCCCTAGAACTTAGAACTAATTAAACCTAACTAACCTAAGGACATCACACACATCCATGCCCGAGGCAGGATTCGAACCTGCGACCGTAGCAGTCGCACGGTTCCGGACTGCGCGCCTAGAACCGCGAGACCACCGCGGCCGGCAACTGCGCAACGCTACGCGCTGTTAACAGCCGACTGTCCAACACTACAATAGCAAATTCCAACAATGCAAACCAGCCACAGACTGCACACAGCACAGTCAGTGATTTTCATATAGAGCGCTACATGGCGTTACCAACATAAAAATCTAAACAGCCTACTTAGAATGTGACCATGATAATCTGTATGAAACGTATCTCTAGAGTCTGTGTATTGACTACTAAATGTTTCTACTTGAACACAGTTTTATCTTAGACACATAGATTTATTAAAGACGGACTTCAATAAAGTTGATTATAAAAAAATCACATTTTAATGCTGTAACGACAAAGACGAAGAGGCCACGGCCTTATCCAGGGCGTCAGTATAGCCTGCCGACGTACCATTTCGCCCTACTGGCAGCGTCATCAATAGCGACCCAGTTCTCGGGGCAATGGCCAGCCTTCAGGAAGTTTCGACGGTTCTGAAATATGCAGTAGCACTTCTCTTCACATTAATAAGCCCACTGTGGCATTACACAGGGTGAATAATTGGGGTGGAAAGAATGGAAAGGAAACGAGATGGGACAGAGATAGGAATGGAAGAATTACTTCCAGCCGCAGCCGCACAAGGCACTGCGACACGCAACGGCGAGAGTTGAAAAATTGTGCTGGCCCGAAACTCGAAACCGGATGCTCCACTTCTCGAAGACGGTTGCTTTGACTGCCCCGGGCATCAAGGTACACTTTCCGTCAGATTCCAATTCCCAACTTCAGGCTGCCTGCACAGCAACGGGCCCCGCTCATTAACCCTCTACTTGCAGCTTTCTGATTCCCATAGGAGTTCGGACGTTGGTTGTGCATTAGGCACTTAAAATTTTTCATGAAACAGGCGTCCTGTCCATAGAATTATAGATGTCAGCGTTCAATGAGCCGACAGAACAGTGGGGTAAATGATAAACAGTTTACTTACTTTTTTTCATCTCTATCGTTTTCATTCGACTGCCGTCGGTAAATTTATTTTTGGTGTAGTAGCGGGCATCTACGGGTCATACTCAGCCAACGTTTTATTATAGCTCAACCCATCTCGTTGCTCTCAATTCCTTTGGGATGTCCTGCAATTAAACTAGCCCGTTGAACGATCAGCTGTCTATGATGTGTTGTTTACATCTACATTTATACTCCGCAAGCCACCCAACGGTGTGTGGCGGAGGGCACTTTATGTGCCACTGTCATTACCTCCATTTCCTGTTCCAGTCGCGTATGGTTCGCGGGAAGAACGACTGCCGGAAAGCCTCCGTGCGCGCTCGAATCTCTCTAATTTTACATTCGTGATCTCCTCGGGAGGTATAAGTAGGGGGGAAGCAATATATTCGATACCTCATCCAGAAACGCACCCTCTCGAAACCTGGACAGCAAGCTACACCGCGATGCAGAGCGCCTCTCTTGCAGAGTCTCCCACTTGAGTTTGCTAAACATCTCCGTAACGCTACCACGCTTACCAGATAACCCTGTGACGAAACGCGCCGCTTTTCTTTGGATCTTCTCTATCTCCTCTGTCAACCCGACCTGGTACGGATCCCACACTGATAAGCAATACTCAATTATAGGTCGAACGAGTGTTTTGTAAGCCACCTCCTTTATTGATGGACCACATTTTCTAAGGATTCTCCCAATGAATCTCAACCTGGCACCCGCCTTACCAACAATTAATTTTATATGATCATTCCACTTCAAATCGTTCCGTATGCATACTCCCAAATATTTTACAGAAGTAACTGCTACCAGTGTTTGTTCCGCTATCATATAATCATACAATAAAGGATTCTTCTTCCTATGTATTCGCAATACATTACATTTGTCTATGTTAAGGGTCAGTTGCCACTCCCTGCACCAAGTGCCTATCCGCTGCAGATCTTCCTGCATTTCGCTGCAATTTTCTAATGCTGCAACTTCTCTGTATACTACAGCATCATCCGCGAAAAGTCGCATGGAACTTCCGAAACTATCTACTAGGTCATTTATATATATTGTGAAAAGCAATGGTCCCATAACACTCCCCTGTGGCACGCCAGAGGTTACTTTAACGTCTGTAGACGTCTCTCCATTGCGAACAACGTGCTGTGTTCTGTTTGCTAAACAGTCTTCAGTCCAGCCACACAACTGGCCTGATATTCCCCCAGGCTCTTACTTTGTTTATCAGGTGAGAGTGCGGAACTGTATCGAACGCCTTCCGGAAGGCAAGGAAAATAAAATCTACCTGGCAGCCTGTATCTAATATTTTCTGGGTGTCATGAACAAATAAAGCGAGTTGGGTCTCACATGATCGCTGTTTCCGGAATCCATGTTGATTCCTACAGAGTAGATTCTGGGTTTCCAGAAATGACATGGTTCGCGAGCAAAAAACATGTTCTAAAATTCTACAACAGAAGTAATGCGCTTGATTGACAGTGTATTAGAAAGAAGCATCGGTTATTGTGTTTGTACGTGCACTGGCTAAAGTGCCACGCATCTGCACTAAATAAGAATACGCAGATACGGTGTATGTTTACGGCTTCTGCGGTGGTAGTAGTGCTTCTGCTGCTGTCGAAGAGTACCGTCGGCGCTTTCCGACACGTCGAATTACTGTTCGTACAGTTGCGACGGTACTTGGCGATTTTCTGCTGCTGAGTTGCTCGTCTAAACAGCTTCTTATGTGAGCAAATCAGTTGCGACTTTGCCTGTTGTTACTCGTACTTTAGGTACTTGGGGTACGCACGTCTCTGTTTAAAAAACACTAGGTCGATGTAGTAAGGGTAGAGGCACACATGTCTTCTTTCATGTCCCACAGCTAATTGGCTAATAATAACCAATAGCTATGATCCTGCAGTCCAGTAGTCTATGCATTGGTCAGAATTGCAAGTAAATAAAATACACAGAAATACAAAATACGAGTTAAATGAATAATTTAACATCAAGGATTCTATTCTAACGTCCGTAATTGAAGTAGACGATAGTGAATTGTGTTGAATAATGTTTACTCAAGAAAGGTCGTCTCAAATTAAGGGCAAGTGTGCCTACAATATTCACTGAAACTATGCACAGAAAATACCCTTATCAAGCGCAGTTAAGTTACATCTAGTGCGTCATGAGAATGGTAGCAGAGTCCTAAAACTAAATTGTAATCAAAGATTCATGAAAACTAAGTCCACTTCGTAATCACAATACACGAAATATTCACCAGCTCAAAGCAGTTCATAGTTCAGCATGATGAGTTACAAAATATCTCACATGATACCAAGAATAGTAACATATATTCTGTCTGTCCTCAGTTCCTACTCTGGAGCATATTCAGACCTCCGGCAGTTTAAGCACGGTTCGGGCATTCGCCGCCCAGAATCAAACACCTCCACAATAGAATACCACTCGTTACCACAGGCAGGACTGCATCCTTCCAGAACTCGAGTAAACGTGCCCCGACTCGCTCCCTTGAGGTCTGCACTAGAAAAAACCCAAGTCTCCACTTGACTCCCTCAATGTTCCCATGCTGTCTATTTTTCCATCCCCACCAAAATCTCATCGTTCTTAAGTTCCACACACATCATTTGACTCAACTTATCACGCCCGGGACTAAACTACTATATTAAACAACGCTTAAGGAAAAAAAAATGTTATAAGCATTCGATCACACTCAGATCATATACAAGTGCACTCATGATAAATGACAACAAATTGTCATGTAAAACTGTTTAAACAATTATTTAGGCCTGCTTGTCAGAAGCGTCTTTTGGCACTCTTTTCAACAGTCGTGTTAGTTAACTCATGCAACTGACCACTTCTTAAATTACTACGATCCTTAATAGCACTTGAATCATCATTTAAATAAAATTTCTGGCAAAATAATAAACAGTTCATCAAATGGCTTCGCAAGTATGAAAACATGTGAGGTATTCATGGTGTATTCATTTGCTGTTTAGTAGTGGCAAAAAAACTTATCAACAGGATGTGATTTTAGTAATTGATTAGAAGTTTTTGTGCTTGTACTTTGGTAATTTTCATGGTACTTAAAGCTAAGTGATAGTTTTTTCTTTTATCTTAGTTACGTTGATAAGTTTTTTGCTAATGAAGGTGTCTCCCTGTTCAGGTGTATTTTTGCTTCTGATGAAAGTATATTTAGATATAGCGAAACCGTGGTCAAGGATTTCAATAAATCTTTATCCTCAACTGTTTGGCTGTTATCATTTACCGTGAAGATTTTCAACAGTTGTTGCTTCATCCATGTTTAAAATTTTGAAACATCATAAGTCAATAAATAAAACAGATACAGATGAGTGAGTTTCATCTGAGACACTGATTGTCGAAATCGCATGGAGCGTTTCAAAGTTGTTAATTCAGAAGGTCATTATCAAAATATTTCTTCACGATGAAATATTAACTTCAGTAGTTTTAAATATGTTAAAAATAATGTTGTGTCATAGGAAATGATTTTTTGAGATCATAAACGTATTGCTATTTGCTTTGATACTTGATTGTATATTATTATAGATTCTCAAAAAGCTGTCTGATACTCCGCCATTTTTTGTGCATATCCTGAAGAAGGCCATGCGATCAACAGCCGTCAAAATTCCCGGCTTTGGGATCTACCCATTTCCGGCGAAACTATTCGTCTTTGTACCTGGACTCGCACGTACCGGTTACCTAGCTGGAACTGCTGTGGCGCACCCTGAGCTGTGAGCCCACTAGCGTTCAGCCGTACAGCAACTTCATATTACCTTGTACCAATACTGGGCGGGAAGAATCGCTCGCCTACATACTGTAAAATTACAGAGTGTTTACCAGTGTTTCCAGCACATTGTACGAAACTCGTATTCTTCCAACTTCCCTTTTTTTTCTGAACGTGTCATTTGACAACCTGTGCTGGAACAGCAACACATTGTTGAGATGGTGCAGCTTAGTCCTATTACCTGCCTACTGCGTCTTTCTGCACATATTAATGTCCCACGAACATTTTTTTTTTTTAATTTGTGGTAAGGTCTTATGGTACCAAACTGCTGTGGTCATCGGTCCGTAAGCTTACTCACTACTTAATCTAACTTAAACTAACTTACGCTAAGGACAACACACACACCCATGCCCGAGGGAGGATTCGAACCTCATGTCCGCAGCTCGTGGTCTCACGGTCGCGTTCTCGCTTCCCGAGCACGGGGTCCCGGGTTCGATTCCCGGCGGGGTCAGGGATTTTCACCTTGTGCTGTCCTCATCATTTCATCATCATTCATGAAAGTGGCGAGACTGGACTGAGCAAAGGTTGGGAATTTGTACGGGCGCTGATAACAGCGCGCCGGCCGAAGTGACCGTGCGGTTCTAGGCGCTGCAGTCTGGAACCGCGAGACCGCTACGGTCGCAGGTTCGAATCCTGCCTCGGGCATGGATGTATGTGATGTCCTTAGGTTAGTTAGGTTTAACTAGTTCTAAGTTCTACGGGACTAATGACCTCAGAAGTTGAGTCCCATAGTGCTCAGAGTCATTCGATAACCGCGCAGTTGAGAGGCCGCAAGCCAAACATCATCATCATCGAACCTCCGACGCAGAGAGCCGCGCGGACCGTGACAAGGCGCCCAAGACCGCGCGGCTACCCCGCGCGACTCCCACGAACATCCGCACGGCGAACAGTACCTACGGGAAACTTGTGCCGATTTCACATAAACCGTATTCACAATGTTGATATTGGCCTTGGCGACAATGCCACACGATTTGAATTTTGTCACTGTTTATATGACAAGCGTCATTTGCTTCCATTAATACTATTCACTGCAGCCATGTTTACTCGGATTGCAATCAACAACGCACTTAATAACCTTCGATCGTCACAAGAAAATACACACGCTACAGTGGACACCAATTTCCAAGTTCGATTTTCGATCAGTGTTTGGTGTGTCATGATCGGTAATATGTTGATAGGTCCAGTTATTTTAGAAGAGCGAAAGACGGGACAGAATTACTTGCATTTTTCTGGAAAATTCCTTTGCTGGATACCTCAAGGACATTCCTTTGGCGACGCAGTTGCAGCGTACTTTCAGCATGATGAAGCCCCTCCACATTTTAGCAGAAGAGTGAGGGAACATCTCAATTGCACTTACGTTCACTTAACTGGCAGCCAAGATTGACAGAGATTTCGTCGTTAGAATTTTGTTTATGGGGTTGGATAAAGCCTGAGATACACAAACGAAAGGTGGATGCGCGGGATGAACTTCTTGGTAATATCATGGACGCTGTTGCCCTCATCAGGGAACGTGCAGACAAGCAACGTGACATGTTCTCCCAAGGGTGTACAACTACAATGAAGCTGATGTGAGATATTTCAACTTCCAATGTGAACTGTACAACAGTGTAAGGTGACGTCTAGGTAATGGTTAGAGATGACTGCATTAAAACTACATGTTTTTTAATTATACTTTATAAAACACGTATTGTGATGTTAAGTAACTGTTGCACCTGTGTGAAGGCAATGTGTTAAATAATAGAGAAAATGAACAACACTGTACATTAAATGACGGTTGTCACCTGACGTGGTCAAATTGGAGACATGCGAGCTATAATTGTTTACAGTTATTGGATTCAGAAAAAAAACTTTTATTGGTCGAGATAGCGATTTATTATTTTCTTTGATTACTGGTTTTGGCTAAAGTTATTAGTCATCTTCAGATCACAGGACAAAAAAATTTGTACGTTGATTGTGTACAGAAAAAAGATGATCCTATCGTATGAAGTTGGCTGACAACTTTAGCCAAAACTAGTAATCAATAAAAGTAACAAATTGCTATCTTAACCACTAAATAATTTTTCTGAATCCAATCAGTACAGTGTATAGATTATGTGTATTCTATCTCGGAAAACGTTTGGAACAGGGCGTATGTTCATATGAAGCTTTTTGCTTCATATGATCGTCCCTGTCGTATCCCTGAATACTGGCTGTTCCCCCTGCATATACCCCTGAGGTAGCTGAGTAGGTTATCGGCGTGGTTACGTATACCTGCAGAGAGATGATATCCACAGTGGAGTTGATGCAGCTATCATCGATGCAGCCTGGTTCCAAATCAATGACTAAATTATTTTTAAAAAGAAGAGAAACATAAAGAGTCAGATGAAGACAACACAGTTAACGCCAGTGAATTTAGTGCGACAAGGCAGAATTGAGAAAGCTAAATGAGGAGTAAAAGGAGAGGACAGGAACCCTAAAGAGAAATAGAAGTACAGCGCCAGACTAAGAATTCTACACTACTGGCCATTAAAATTGCTACACCACGAAGATGATCTGCTACAGACGCGAAATTTAACCGACGGGAAGAAGATGCTGTGATTTGCGAATGAACAGCTTTTCAGAGCATTCACACAAGGTTGGCGCCGGTGGCGACACCTACAACGTGCTGACATGAGGAAGGTTTCCAACCGATTTCTCATACACAAACAGCAGTTGACCGGCGTTGCCTGGTGAAACGTTGTTCTGATGCCTCGTGTAAGGAGGAGAAAAGCGTACCATTATGTTTCCAACTTTGATAAAGGTCGGATTGCAGCCTACCGCGATTGCGATTTATCGTATCGCGATATTTCTGCTCACGTTGGCCGAAATCCAATGACTGTCAGCAGAATATGGAATCGGTGGGTTCAGGAGGGTAATACGGAACGCCTTGCTGGATCCCAACGGCCTCGTATCACTAGCAGTCGAGATGACAAGCATCTTATCCGCATGGCTGTAACGGATCGTGCAGCCACGTCTCGATCCCTGAGTCAACAGATGTGGACGTGTGCAAGACAAGAACCATCTGCACGAACAGTCCGACGACGTTTGAAGCAGCATCGACTATCAGCTCGGAGACCATGGCTGCTGTTACCCTTGACGCTGCATCACAGACAGGAGCGCCTGCGATGGTGTACTCAACGACGAACCTGGGTGCACGAATGGCAAAAAGTCATTTTTTCGGATGAATCCAGGTTCTGTTTACAGCATCATGATGGTCGCATCCGTGTTTGGCGACATCGCGGTGAACGCACATTGGAAGCGTGTAGTCGTCATCGGCATACTGGCGAATCACCCGGCGTGATGGTATGGGTGCCATTGGTTACACGTCTCGACCACCTCTTGTTCACATTGACGGCAATTTGAACAGTGGACGTTACATTTCAGATGTGTTACGACCCGTGGCTCTACTCGTCGTTCGATCCCTGTGAAACCCTACATTTCAGCAGGATAAAGCGCGACCGCATGTTGCAGGTCCTGTACGGGCCTTTCTGGATACAGAAAATGTTCGACTGCTGCCCTGGCCAGCACATTCTCCAGATCTCTCACCAATTGAAAATGTCTGGTCAATGGTGGCCGAGCAACTGGCTCGTCACAATACGCCAGTCACTACTCTTGATGAACTGTGGTATGGTGTTGAAGCTGCATGGGCAGCTGTACCTGTACACGCCATCCAAGCTCTGTTTGACTCAGTGCCCAGGCGTATCAAGGCCGTTATTATGGCCAGAGGTGGTTGTTCTGGGTATTGATTTCTCAGGATCTATGCAAAAAAATTGCGTGAAAATGTAATCACATTTTAGTTCTAGTATAATATATTTGTGCAATGAATACCCGTTGATCGTCTGCATTTCTTCTTGGTGTAGCAATTTTAATGGCCAGTAGTGTATATCTGGCTGGGTGATTCAAATCAACGATCGGAGGAAGGCAACGGCCTACCTTTTCATCAGTATCATGAATATTGGAGTACTGTGTTGTTCCAAATCAACCTTCGGATTGATGACAGATTTACTTATAGAGAAGATGCAAAAAACTTTATCGAATGGAAAGTTTCTAGAATCTAATTTATTGTATACCTTTCTCCGTATTCGATCCACTGCTTGTTGTCATCAGAGATCTGGTGGTGCTAAACAAGAACAAGTAACATTTTTTGTGTCCTAGTGCCAGTTCTGATACCGCAATTTCAATCTCACTGATATAACTGTCTCTAGCTTCACAGAAGCGTAGTATTCGGGAACGCAATACTTAATCGGTTGTACTGCTGAAACATAAAGTGGTAATGATTCGTCACCACTCGTCGAGGCGGCCACCCACACTACGAAAGCAGCCGCACCTGAGTACGTTGGCGACCCTAGTAAAGGAGGAAAGCAACTGCGGACTGACACAGAGGACGGCTTGCCGTTCCCCTCACCTCCCCCGCACACTTGCCGGCAGAGACGTAGCATCGCAGCCTGCGCCTGACACGGCGTCACACACAAAGGCGAAGGCGTCCTGCAGCCGGTGTTATGGGCGGGCCCGCCGCCTGGCACACTCCCCAATGGCACATTCATTCCCGCGGCACAATAGCGCCTGAGGAGCTGTGGAAGGCGCCGCAAATCCTTGCAAGAAACGGCGACGCCAGCGCGAACAGACGCCGCTGCCACCCGACTGCTCCCCGCGACATGGCCTAGCCGTATGTCAGCGGCGCAGCCGTTCCGCACGCGGCGCGGGCATCTCGGCGGACTGCGAGCGCGCAGCCCTGTACAGTGGATGTAAACACCTGCCGTCGACAACAATGAAGCTGTTGTTCTCCTAACGCTGACGGTCTCTCATTCTGGACTGAGCGCGATCCCTCTCAAGTCTAAATGTTGAACATTTATTTCACGAGATTATAGTACAGTGAGTCCAAAAAGTATTTTTGTCATAAAACTAAGTATATGTCACGTGAAAGGAAGGGAACATAAAATGTGAACATCCAGTCACATGCAACGATCCTTGGTAAGTCATTTTTATTGATGGTCAAGGATATAAATACATCCATAGCGATAACAAATTTGACAAAATGGAGAATTTATTCAAGGGCTACCTCAAAAAGTATTCGTCCACTCGTATTTTCTTTTCTTTTTTTTAAATTTACAATCTGAAAATGAGATTTCAGTTACAAAATTGAATATTTAGTGGAGTTTCCCTTTGCAGCTATTACTGCTTTTAGTGCCGGCCGGAGTGGGCGAGCGGTTTTAGGCGCTTTTAGTCGTCTGGGCATCGACTTGACCAAGTATGACGTCAGAATGGAATGTTGTCCCATTCGTCTTGAAGTGCTTGTTTTGGGTCTCGCTTGTTAGAAATGTGTTTTCTCCTGATACTGTCTCCCAGTACTTTCCAAAAGTTCAAATGGTTCAAATGGCTCTGAGCACCATGGGACTTAACATCGGAGATCATCAGTCCCCTAGAACTTAGAACTACTTAAACCTAACTAACCTAAGCACATCACACACATCCATACCCGAGGCAGAATTCGAACCTCCGACCGTAGCGATCGCGCGGTTCCAGACTGAAGCGCCTAGAACCGCTCGGCCACTCCGGCCGGCACTTTCTGCAAGGTTCGCAGAAGAGCTTCTGTTAAGGTTGGAAGGTAGGAGACGAGGTACTGGCAGAAGTAAAGCTGTGAGGACAGGGCGTGAGTGGTGCTTGGGTAGCTCAGTTGGTAGAGCACTTGCCCGCGATAGGCAAAGGTCCCGAGTTCGAGTCTCGGTCCGGCACACAGTTTTAATCGGCCAGGAAGTTTCACTTTCCAAAGGTGTTCAATAGGATTAATGTCTGGCCTCTGAAGAGGCGTGTTAAGTTGTTTTGGGGTATTGTACAGGAGCCACAGCCTTGTATTTAGAGTCGTATGCTTTCGGTCGTTATCTTCTCGAAAAATGTTATTTACTTGCAGACCTAATTTTTCGGCACTAGGATTAGGACTGTCTTTTAAAATGTTGCTATACATATGGTGATCCATTGTGCCTCCTATGAAATGTCATTTTTCAACACCTGCAGCTCTCATACAGCCCCACATCATCAGGGAGCCACCATTGTGTTTAACCGTTGACACAAGATTGCGTGGCAACATCTCCGCATTCTTCTTACGCCACACCATATCATATCATGATCATCTGTCTCTCATTAAAAAACATTATTATATTCCAGAAGTCTTCCTTTTTGAGTCTATGTTCCATCGTAAAATGAAGACGTTTCTTTCGATTCTCTTCACTGACCCAAATTTTCTTGCGCCGTACCCGGCCGTGATACCCATACGTATTGAAGGTATTTCTGATTGTGTTGGCACATGCCTTCTTTCCCCTAGACTCTAACTCCACAGCCAACTTAGGAGAGCTGTTTAGAGGTTTATTCTTCATTTTTCTCATGATAAATCTCAGGTTTGCATCAGTCAAACTGTGAGGGCTTCCGGAACATGGTTGGTTTCTTAATGATTTTGTTGCGCAAAATCGATCTGTTATCGACTAAACCGTCGATTTAGGTCCCCGACTACTTCAGCAGTCTCGTAAGAAGATTTGCACTCATTATGTACGAGCAGAATAAGTTTCCTTTCGATCAGCGTCGTCTCACTACCCTTACGGCCCATGACGCTAATGCACTGTATCGGCGCGTTCAGAACCACAACAGGCGTTAGAGTGGGCCCGCGCACAGTTGGCTCTAGTGTGTGCCGTGGGTCAGCATTATAGTTTAATCGCTGCACGCAGCATTTCGGCAGGTTCAGATGGGGGACGAATACTTTATGAACTAGCTCTTGTATAACATTTTCTATTTTGTTAACCTTGCTGTCGATTTTGATGTATTTCTTTCCTTGCTGTTCAATAAAAATGACTTGCCGAGGTATTCCTTACATGACTGGCTCTTTAGATTTTATATACATTTCTTTTCATGCTACATAGACTTTGTTTTCTAAAAGATATGCAGCTACACGAATACTTTCTGGACTCACTGTATCTAAGAGGCAGATTAGTAGTAAGCCCCAACAAAATATCTTTCGTAATTACTGAAACTGATTTCGTTAAATTTTTTTGTAACACCGGGAAGTTGAATGAGGTTTGTTAAAAGTCGTCATCACTTTTAGCTTACAGTGAAATGTTAGTCATAAAGTTATATTACATTTTCAGTAAATCACCATATCGTTAAATCATTTTACCGTGCTACACTTCTCGCCGTAGTAAGCACTGCGCGCTGCGTACTTGTAAATACATTTAAGAGAAAAACACTGAGAAGACGAAGAGACTTGATGAGAAGACATATGTCAAGAAATCAGGGAATAACATCCTCGGTACCAGAGGGAGCTACAGTGGGCAAACACTGTAAAGGAAGGCGGGGTTAGAATATATCCAACAAATAATTCAGGACGCAAGGTTCAAGTTCTACTCTGAGGCGAACGGGTTGGTGAAGTACCCAGAAATTCCCTGCAGCTTCGTACACGTAAACACCATCGGCGAGTGTGTATATTAGTACATCTACACCTACGTGATTACTCTGCTATTCACAATAAACAGCCTGGCTGAGGGTCCAATGAACTACCTTCAAGCTGTCTCTCTACCGTTCCACTCTCGAACGGCGAAAGGGAAAAACGAGCACTTAAATTTTTCTGTGCGAACCCTGGTTTCTCTTATTTTATCGTGATGATCGTTACTCCCTGTGTAGGTGGGTGCCAACAGAATGTTTTCGCAATCGGAGGAGAAAACTGGTGATTGAAATTTCATGAGAAGATCCCGTCGCAACGAAAAACACCTTTGTTTTAGTGAATGCACTCCAACTGATGTATCATGTCTGTGGCACTATCTCCCCATTTTGCGATAATACAAAACGAGCTGCCCTTCTTTGAACTTTTTTGATGTCATCCGCCAGTCCCATCTGATGCGGATCCCACACCGCACAGCAATACTCCAGGATAGGTCCGACAAGCGTGGCGTAACCAGTCTCTTTGGTAGACTTGTTGTATCTTCTAAGCGTTCTGCCAATGAATGACAGTCTTTGGTTTGCTCTACACACAACATTATCTATGTGATCCTTCGAATTTGGGTTATTTGAATTCTAATCCCTCAGTATTTAGTTGAATTTACAGTGTTTTGATTTGTGTGACTTACCGCGTTATTTGAAATTTAGCGGATTTCTTTGAGTACTTATGTGAATAACTTCACAATTTCTTTTGTATCCCGCTTGGAAAGCTGCGCGTGGGTCTGCTCCTGAGATCTGCAAATTAGGGCGAATGTAGGAAGCGCGTAGGAGCAGGTGAGGTAAAGCACTTCGGTACTGCAAGTAAAGCTAAAGCACCTTTACTGGTGTATAAACATGTACAAACACATTACTTAACTTTTGGTACAGATGAGCACGTAGGTGCGAAGCCGTTAATGTATCAAAGCTAACAGTTACTAGAAGTTACAAATGGCTATCCCCCCCTACACGTAGAAGCTAAGTTGCTAGGTCGTCTCCTGTTGATCAACTGGGCAGAAAGTAGAGCGACGCTCGTTGAGCTCCACAGCGTCGGCCAGAGGGCGCTGTGGTCTGCGCAGTTCGTCCGCTCTCCTAGTGCCAACCTACGAGCGTGCACCTACGCTGTGGCATCGGAGCTATCGATACCACACTTTTCTTTATTCAGGGTCAATTGCCGTTTTTAGCATCTTATCTAAATCATTTTGCATCTCGTTTTGGTCATCTGACGACTTTACAAGACGGTAAATGACAGCACCATCTGCCAACAATCTAATACGGCTACTCAGCTTGTCTCCTATGTCGTTAGTATAGACCACGAACAATAGAGGGCCTATAACGCCGGCCGAAGTGGCCGTGCGGTTAAAGGCGCTGCAGTCTGGAACCGCAAGACCGCTACGGTCGCAGGTTCGAATCCTGCCTCAGGCATGGATGTTTGTGATGTCCTTAGGTTAGTTAGGTTTAACTAGTTCTAAGTTCTAGGGGACTAATGACCTCAGCAGTTGCGTCCCATAGTGCTCAGAGCCATTTGAACCAGGGCCTATAACACTTCCTTGGGGAACTCCGGATATTACTTCTGTTTTACTCGATGGCTTTCCGTCTATTACTACGAACTGTGACCCTTCTGACAGGAAATCACGAATCCAGTCGCACAACTGAGGCGATACTCCGTACGCGCGCAGTTTGGTTAGAAGACGCTTGTGAGGAACAGTGTCGAAAGCCTTCTGGAAATCTAAAAATATGGAATCAATTTGACATCCCCTGTCGATAGTAGTTATAATTTCATGTGTGTAAAGAGCTAGTTGTGTTTCACAAGAACGATATTTTCTGAATCCGTGCTGACTATGTGTCAATAAATCGTTTTCTTCGAGGTAATTCATAATGTTGGAACACAATATAAGTTCCAAAACCATACTGAAAATCGACGTTGGTGGTATGGGCCTGAAATTCAGCGGATTACTCCTATTTCCCTTTTTGGGTATTGGTGTGGCTTGAGCAATTTTTCAGTCTTTAGGTACGGATTTTTCTGTGAGCGAGCGGTTGTATATAACTGCTAAATATGGAGCTATTGTGTTAGCAGTAGGAACATGACTGATGTACAATCTGGACAGGAGGCCTTGCCTTTATTAAGTGATTTAAGCTGGTTTGCTACACCGAGGATATCTACCTCTATGTTTCTCATCTTGGCAGTTGTTCTTGATTGGAATTCAGGAATATTTACTTCGTCTTCTTTGGTGAAGGAGTTTCGGAAAACTGTGTTCAATAACTCTGTTTTAGTGGCACTGTCATCAGTGACTTCACCGTTCTTATCGCGCAGTGAAGGTACTGATTGCGTTTTGCCACTGGTGTGATAAATGTGTGAGCAGAATCTCTTTGTGTAACCGCAAAGAGACGGCTGCAATAACAGCTCTTTAGAATTGCAGTTATTGTGTGTTGGTATTCTGAGGAATACATACCGGGTGATCAGAAAGTCAGTATAAAATTTAAAACTTAATAAACCACGGAATAATGTAGATAGGGAGGTAAAAATTGACACACATGCTTGGAATGACATGGTGTTTTATTAGAACAAAAAAAAAAAACATCTCATATTGCTAGACGCGTGAACGTTCTCTTGCGCGCCTTCGTTTGGTGATGATTGTGTGCTCAGTCGTCACTTTCGTCATGCTTGGCTTCCCAGGTCCCCAGACCTCAGTCCGTGCGATTATTGGTTTTGGGGTTACCTGAAGTCGCAAGTGTATCGTGATCCACCGACATCTCTAGGGATGCTGAAAGACAACATCCGACGCCAATGCCTTACCATAACTCCGGACATGCTTTACAGTGCTGTTCACAACATTATTCCTTGACTACAGCTATTGTTGAGGAATGATGGTGGACATATTGAGCATTTCCTGTAAAGAACATCATCTTTGCTTTGTCTTACTTTGATATGCTAATTATTGCTATCCTGATCAGATCAAGCGCCATCTGTCGGACATTTTTTGAACGTTTGTATTTTTTTGGTTCTGATAAAACCCCATGTCATTCCAAGGATGTGTGTCAATTTGTACCTCTCTATCTACATTATTCCGTGATTTATTCAGTTTTCAAATTTATACTGACTTTTTGATCACCCGGTACATAGCTCGATTAGGGTTCACCAGGATAATGAGAAATTGAAAACTGAAATTTAGACTAAAGCGAGTTTATTCTCTATCCCCAAAACAGTCCTACATAAGTTTTTAGATCGTTCACCTGAGCAAATGGAAATAAGTATTAATGAAACATAAGTGTCCTATATTGCAGTATTTATGCAAAGATGAAGACGCTTGCAGAGTTTAAAATAGCATATATAGCTCTATATAGCTATAGAGCTATATCCAACCAATGTTCGGACTGAAGAAGAAAACAACAACGACATGTGATAGTTCTATTGCTGTCACCAATTCATTACGTCGACAGCGATAGTGCAGACTAGAAGACACACACACACACACACACACACACACACACACGGGAAGCTTACAAACGTCATTGGCACGAAGCGGATGTTGATATCAACGAGCGTTATCGAATTTCCGAGGTCCCTTGGCGCAAGCCTTACTCGCATGACGTACAACACGCATTCACTAGTCCTGGAAAGGGAACCCGGACGTGTCTCTTCCGTCAACAGAGTATCGTGCCGTCACTGTCTCACGTCATTACACTTGTCACAATGAATGGCGCTGGTTACTCTATCTTCGTGTTTCGAAACATCTCATACTCATTGCCGAAACAACATGCAATGTTACATGTCTTCCATGGTAGGTGTAGTTATGACGCTACTGCTAGTGCAAGAACTGGAAAGAACGGATTTCACATTCTTATTTATACATCCCTATTTCACTTGTCAACAGCTTTCTTAATATAGCGGCTCTCAGCAACAGTTAGATGTTATCAATTAATAATACTTTAGTATCGATACAAGTAAAAAGTACAGAAAATGAGGACGCTAATAATACTAAATTTCAGTAGCCATTAATCCGACGCTTCGAACTAGCCCATTTTGGCGAATGGAGAGGAAAGGTGATCGCTGATCCAAGCTCTTTCTTTAAACTAGTCATCGGTCAAATGACATGCATAGTTGATACTCATTAGACAATTTTTACTGAATTACAGCTATTAGAATAATAACTTAATATTTGCGATCACACTTATTATCATCTCAACCCCTGACGTTATAGTGGACGGCGAATCTTTCTGCCTCCCGCTGTATATCCTGTCCTACGGGTTCGCCTGTTTCTTTTTCATAATTTGACCTGCTGTCCGCTCCCGGTAGCTGAGTGGTCAGCGCTACAGAATGTCAATTCTAAGGCCCTGGGTTCGATTCCCGGGTGGGTCGGAGTTTCTCCGCTCAGGGACTGGGTGTTGTTCTATCCTAGTCATTTTCATTTCAACCCCATAGACGCGCAAGTTGTCGAAGCGGCGTCAGATCGAAAGACTTGTACCCGGCGAACGGTCTACCCGACGGGAGGCGCTGGTCACACGAGGACGACCTGCTTATTTTATTCAGTACTGTTGCTTGCTGCCCGTCCTGTCGACACAGTAGTCAGTTAACGTCAGAGAGGGGATTCGTATGCGTCATCTGTCTGTGAATCGTGCAAACTTCCATCTGCGTATTATGGTGTTTTCACATTTTTTTTCGGAATCAGAGGTTGGAGACTAGCCTCCCACTTGGCAACACGAGGGTCGAAAACCGCCTAAGAACCACACACAACCTGGTCAGCGTACCAGACCAATGTCAGTAAGACTACGCGACGACAGTTCCTAAGGAGCACGCCGTCCTAGTCTCGTTCGTACAGTGCGTGAAACTTAGTAGATGCAACTGCTATTGCTTCCCATTGTCGGTAGCCGTATAGACAGCACAAATAAAGCTCTCCATAATCCTATCACTTAGTGTTCAAATTCCGACCCATCTGTCTTCGAATGCAGCACTTGTATGCTGCTGCTCTGTGTTGCGTCCATACTACCTCCGTCTGTTAGTAAGAGCCAGAAGGCGAAAACCTAACGAGAAGAAACGTCCTAGTTATATCCAAATTGAAGTGTAAGTTTAGGTCACCTTTATATCCAAAACAGGCGAATTGTGTGAGGCGAATTGTGTGTAAGGACGGCGTTTACAAATTGTTTTTGGAAGGGATCAAGCTTCAGGCGAATTGTGTGTAAGGACGGCGTTTACAAATTGTTTTTGGAAGGGATCACGCTTCAGTAACACTATTTGTATATCTCCTAATTCACCTTTTAAGCAAGACTAAAGAAAATTCGAGATACCTTCATAGGATTTGTCGACCTGGAAAAAGCGCTCGACGATGCCAGATGTTGCAAGATAGTCGAAACTCTGAGAAAACAGGGGTAAGCCATTAGAAGGGATAGGTGGTGTACAAAATTTACAGTTGTCAAGAGGAATCAATAAGAGTGGAAGACCAAGAGCGAAGTGCGCGGATTAAAAGACGTGGAAGACGGGGATGTAGTCTTTCGCCCCTACTCTTCAATCTTTACATCGAAGAAGCAATGACGGACATAAAAGAATGGTTCAAGACTGGAAGTAAAATTCAAGGTAAAGGATATCAATGATGAGATCCGCTGATGACATCGATGTCCTCAGTGAAAGTGAAGAAGAATTACAAGATCTGCTGGATGGAATGAACAGCCTAATGAGTACAGAATATGGCTGAGAGTAATTCGAAGAAAGACGAAAGTAGTGAGAAGTAGCTGAAGTGAGAACAGCGAGAAACTTCACATCGGAATTGTAAATCACAAAGTAGATGAAGTTAAGGAATTCTGTTATCTAGGCAGCAAAATAATCAATGACAGACTGAGCAAGGAGGACATATAAGCGGACTAGCACTCGCAAAAAGGGTAATCATGGCCCTACTATGTATAAAAAATAGGCCTTAAATTAAGGAATACATTTCTGAGAATGTAGTATGGAGCACAGCATTGTATGCTACTGAAACGTTGACTGTGGGAAAACGGGAACAAAACAGAATCGAAGCATTTGAGATATGGTGCTACGGACGAATGCTGAAAATTAGGTGGACTGATAAGATAAGGAATGAGGAGGTTCTGCGCAGAATCAGAGTGGAAAGGAATATGTGGAAAACACTGAGAGAAGGGCAGGATGATAGGACATGTGTTGACACATCTGAGAATAGCTTCCGTGGTACTAGAGAGAGCTGTAGAGGGTAAAAACCGTAGAACAAGACAGAGACTAGACGATAATTGAGGAAGAAGATTGCAAGTACTGCTCTGAGATAAGGATGTTGGCACAGAAGAAGAAATCGCGGATGCATAAAAGAACGAAAAAAAAAGTTTTACAAGTACTTAAAGCATTTGCAACGTTATGATAGTCGGTTAATGTGTTGAAAGCAGCTGTCCAGCTGTCCCAACCACGGTGACTGGAGACCCGTCTCGAGAGTGTTAGTCAGTTCCCTACGTTGCAAGTTAGTGCGCTACGTGTTAAAGGCATCAGAGCAGGATTGTATAATCGCCGGTAAATGATCAACATAAATGAAAGTAACATTGGTTGTTCCCCAAGAGTTCATAACATTACCTTTATCGTTCTCAATATGCATAATGGATTTCTCACGCTATGATATTATTCGGCGTTGTCACTTAAGGAAAGTGTCATCGTTACACGATCATAAGGAAATGCAGAAAAATACGAAAAAAAAAGACTTCCACGTGGGTAATGAATCTGCAGATGTTGTGAGTGTGCTCTGGTGGAGGATGGTGAACGGGGTTGCGTCAGAAACCGCTCGAAGGTAGTATAATTCCTGTAAGGTATTACAAGATGAAACCCCCATCTGGAGGCGGTTGAAAGGTGGGCCTCGACCTACGGATCCCGGCAGGGAAGTAGCAGGACTCCGGCAGCTGCTTCGCCTGTGTGACCCAGCTGTGAGGTGACGTTGCGTACTTATGAAATAACGTCTCAGTTATGCGACTGGATTCGTGATTTCCTCTCAGAGAGGACACAGTTCGTAGCAACTGACGGGAAACCGTCGAGTAAAACGGAAGTGATTTCTGGCGTTCAAAAATGGTTCAAATGGCTCTGAGCACTATGGGACTTAACACCCATGGTCATCAGTCCCCTAGAACTTAGAACTACTAGAACCTAACTAACCTAAGGACATCACACACATCCATGCCCCAGGCAGGATTCGAACCTGCGACCGTAGCAGTCGCGCGGTTCCGGACTGAGCGCCTAGAACCGCTAGACCACCGCGGCCGGCTTCTGGCGTTCCCCAAGGTAGTGATATAGGCTCCCTGCCGTTCCTTATCTTTATAAACGATTTAGGAGACAATCTGAGGAGCTGTGTGTTGGCAGATGATGACCTCTTTTAGTGTCTCGTTAAGTCATCAGAAGATCAAACTCAATTGCAGAACGATTTAGATAAGAGGTCTGTATTGTGCGAAAATTGGCAACTGGCCATAAATAAAGAAAAGTTTGAGTCAGCCACATGAGCGCTAAGTTTATCCGGTAAGTCAATCAAATCTAAAGGCGGTAAATTCAACTAAACAACTAGTAATTACAATTACAAACAACTTAAATTGGAAAGAACGTACAGGAAATGTTGTTAGGAAGGCGAACCAAAGAATGCGTTTTATTGGCAGAACATTTAGATGCAACAGATCTACTAAACAGACTGCCTACACTGCGCTGGTCAGTCCTCTTTTGGAGTACTGCTGCGCCGTGTGGGATCCTTACCAGATACGGCTAACGGAGTACATCGAGAAAATTCAAAGGAGGACAGCACGTTTCGTATTATCGAGAAATAGGGCAGAGGGTATCACGGATATGTTACAGAATTTGCGTCGGAAGTCTTTAAAGCAAAGGTGTTTCTCTTTGTGGCGGGATCTTCTCATCAAATTTCAATCACCAACTTTCTCCTCCGAATGCGAATATATTTAGTTGACGCCGACCTACCTAGGGAGAAACGATCATCATAATAAAATAAGGGAAATATATAGGTGTTCGTTTTTTCCGCAAGTTGTGCGAGAGTGGAATAATAGAGCATTAGTGTGAAGGTGGTTCGATGAATCCTCTGCCAGGCACTTAAGTGGGATTTGCAGAGTACCCATATAGTACATAAGTCGAAACAAGGCCCCGGGAGTAGACAACATTCCATTAGAACTACTGCCAGCCTTGGGAGAGCCAGTCCTGACAAAACTCTACTATCTGGAGAGCAAGATGTATGAGACAGGCGAAATACCCTCAGACTTCAAGAAGAATACAATAATTCCAATTCCAAACAAAGCGGGTGTTGACAGATGTGAAAATTACCGAACTATCAGTTTAGTAAGTCACGGCTGCAAAATATTAACGCGAATTCTTTGCAGACGAATCGAAAAACTGGTAGAAGCCGACTTCGGGGAAGATCAGTTTGGATTCCGTAGAAATATTGGAACACTTGGGGCAATATTGACCCTACGACTTATATTAGAAAATAGATTAAGGAGAGGCAAACTTACGTTTCTCGCATTTGTAGACTTAGAGAAAGCTTTTGACAATGTCGACTGGAATACTCTCTTTCAAATTCTGAAGGTACCAGGGGTAAAATACAGGAAGCGAGAGGCTATTTAAAAAAATGGTTCAAATGGCTCTGAGCACTATGGGACTTAACATCTATGGTCATCAGTCCCCTAGAACTTAGAACTCCTTAAACCTAACTAGCCTAAGGACATCACACAACACCCAGTCATCACGAGGCAGAGAAAATCCCTGACGGCTATTTACACTTTGTACAGAAAGCAGATGGCAGTTATAAGAGTCGAGGTACATGCAAGGGAAGCTGTGGTTGGGAAGGGAGTGAGACAGGGTTGTATCCTGTCCCCGATGTTATTCAATCTGTATATTGAGCAAACAGTAAAGGAAACAAAAGAAAAATTCGGAGTAGGTATTAAAATCCATGGAGAAGAAATAAAACCTTTGAGGTTCGCCGATGACATTGTAATTCTGTCAGAGACAGCAAAGGACTTGGAAGAGCAATTGAACGGAATGGACAGTGTCTTGAAAGGAGGATATAAGATGAACATCAGAAAAGCAAAACGAGGATAATGGAATGTTGTCGAATTAAGTCGGGTGATGCTGAGGGAATTAGATTAGGAAATGAGAAACTTAAAGTAGTAAAGTAGTTTTGCTATTTGGGGAGCAAAGTAACAGAAGATGGTCGAAGTAGAGAGGATATAAAACGTAGACTGGCAATGGCAAGGAAAGCGTTTCTGAAGAAGAGAAATTTGTTAACATCCAGTATAGATTTCAGTGTCAGGAAGTCGTTTCTGAAATTATTTGTATCGAGTGTAGCCATGTATGGACAAGAAGAGAATAGAAGCTTTCGAAATGTGGTGCTACAGAAGATTGCAGAGGATTAGATGGGTTGATCACATAAGTAATGAGGAGGTATTGAACAGAATTGGGGAGAAGAGGAGTTTGTTGCACAACTTGACAAGAAGAAGGGATCGGTTGGTAGGACATGTTCTGAGGCATCAAGGGATCACGAATGTAGCATTGGATGGCAGCGTGGAGGGTAAAAATCGTAGATGGAGACCGAGAGATGAATACAATAAGCAGATTCAGAAGGATGTAGATTGCAGAAGGTACTGGGAAATGAAGAAGCTTGCACAGGATAGAGTAACATGGAGAGCTGCAACAAATCAGTCTCAGAACTGAAGACCACAACAACAGAACAACATATAGATGTAGATGGAGATGTAGACAATCCCGTTCAGCGGTCGAGCTACGACAGGGCTGATGCGGCACGAAGTCTCTGCCTACTGACGTGTGGGACAGTGACTCTCGTCGGGTCGCGGTAAGCGACGGGCGCAGACGTCTAGGTAGCGAACCACGGACCGGCGGCTTGGTGGAGGAGGTTGGCGCTGGCGAGCACCCCAGTGGCTCGGTGCTTTGGAGGGCTTCGATCCTCGCTTCATCAGGCGGCGATTGGAACACCTCGGCAGGCGGTCCTGTCGGGATGACGGCAGAGGGCTGGCGACCTCACAGCGGAGGACGCCACAGTTACATTTGACGCCTCGATGACTCGCTGCTTCGACGTGTGTCCAGGCTGGTCGGACGGCCAGTATTAATTCGCCCCAAAACGCGTCTGTTGTAGTGTTGCGGCTGCGGAAGTCGTGTACGCCACGTGCCAAAGAGTCCGTGGCTTCGGTAATCGTCTGGCCGCTGATCGGCAGACGGATGGGGACTCCTGGTGAACGATGTGGCCCAACTCTCCATCATCGTAGTCCTATGTGGACCGCATTACTGCATCGAGCCCTCTTGCCTATGCTCGTTCGCTACAAATAGCAGCTCTATTCAAATGTGCAGGAAC
The DNA here is from genome assembly GCF_023898315.1 of Schistocerca nitens. NCBI lineage: Eukaryota > Metazoa > Arthropoda > Insecta > Orthoptera > Acrididae > Schistocerca > Schistocerca nitens. Next base: position 367,518,449 of record NC_064621.1, read on the forward strand.
GTAAGACGACACACGCAACGAAGGGAAAGAATCCTACACTGAGATGACAAAATTAAGCGAATAGTGATATGCACTCTTACAGATGGCGGTAGCATCGCGTACACAAGGTATAAACGGGCAGGGTATTGGCGGAGCTGTCATTGGTATTCAGTTAAATATCTTCAACATTTCGTTGCTCTGTAAGCAACTGTATAAATATTAATTTTAATTTTAATAATGAACAGCCTCAGTTGCACTGTTTAACTAGAAATTTACCTAGGTTTCAGTCTGGATAACCCAACCTTCTTCAGAATAACATTATCTATCGTTTGTTTATAGTGGACATCGTCATGCTAAAACTACAAATCCATAAATTATCGTCAGAATGTAAAACTTATCTGAAACTGCCTTGGCCCCACTTCGCGCCGAGCGGTTCTAGGCGCTACAGTCTTTAACCGCAAGACCGCTACGGTCGCAGGTTCGAATTCTGCCTCGGGCATGGATGTGAGTGATGTCCTTAGGTTAGTTAGGTTTAAGTAGTTCTAAGTTCTAGGGGACTGATGACCTCAGCAGTTGAGTCCCATAGTGCTCAGAGCCATTTGAACCATTTTCAACCCACTTCGCGACCGCGATACGGCAGCCACGAGTGCTGCACTGTACTGTCGCGATCGCGAAGTGGTACCGCAGCAGTGTTAGATAAGTTTTACACTCTGACGATAATTTATGGATTTGTAGTTTTAGCTTGACGATGTCCACTATGGACAAACGATAGATACTGTTATTCTGAAGAAGGTTGGGTTATCCAGACTGAAACCTAGGTAAATTTCCAGGTAAACGGTGCAACTGAGGCTGTTCATTATTAAAATTAAAATTCATGCGAAAGGGTTTCCGGCGTGATTACGGCCGCACGACGGGAATCGACATACTTTGAACGCAGAATAGTAGTTGGAGCTACACGCATGGGACGTTCCATTTCGGAAATCGTTAGGGAATTCAATATTCCCATGTCCACAGTGTCAAGAGAGTGCCGAGAACACCAAATTTCAGGCATTACGTCTCACTATGGACAACATAGTGTCCGACGGCGCTCACGTAACGACCGAAAACAGCGTTGACTGCGTAGGGTTGTCAGAGCGAACAGACAAAAACCACTGCGTGAAATATCCGCGCTAACCAATGTTCGACGTACGACAAACGTATTCGTTAGGACAGTGCGGCGAAATCTGGCGTTAATGGGCTATGTCGGCAGACAAGCGGCGTGAGTGGCATTGCTAACAGCATGACGTCTCCTGCTGCGCCTCTCCTGGATTCGAGACCATATCGGTTGGACCCTAGACGACTGGAAAGCCGTGGCCCAGTCATAAATGTTCATATGTGTGTCTTGTGGGACTTAACTGCTAAGGTCATCAGTCCCTAAGCTTACACACTACTTAACCTAAATTATCCTAAGGACAAACACACACACCCATGCCTGAGGGAGGACTCGAACCTTCGCCGGGACCAGCCACACAGTCCATGACTGCAGTGCCTTAGACCGCTCAGCTAATCCCGCGCGGTAGGCCCACTCAGATTAAGCCCAATTTCAGTCGGTAAGAGCATACGGTGGCGTTCGAGTATGGCGCAGACCCCACAAAGATAAGGACCCAAGTTGTTCAAAAATGGTTCAAATGGCTCTGAGCACTATGGGACTTAACATCTGAGGTCATCAGTCCCCTAGAACCTAGAACTACTTAAACCTAACTAATCTAAGGGTGTCACACACAGCCATGCCCGAGGCAGGATTCGAAACTGCGACCGTAGCGGTCGCGCGGTTCCAGACTGAAGCGCCTAGAACCGCTTGGCCACACCGGCCGGCGGACCCAAGTTGTCAACAAGGCACTGTGAAGTTGGTGGTGGCTCCATAATGCCGTGGGCTGCGTTTACATGGAAAGGACCGAGTCCTCTGGTCCAACTGAATCAATCATTGAATGGAAATGGTTATGTTCGGCTTCTTGGAAACCATTTGCAACCGTTCATGGAGTCTGCGTTCCCCAACACCATTTGCAATTTCTGCGAGTGACAATACGCTATATCACTGGGCCACAGTTGCCTGGAAAATTCAAAAGCATGGTTTGGTACCCAGATCACCCGACATCAGTCCCATCGAGCATTTGTAGAACGTAATCTGAAGGTCAGTTCGTGTACAAAATCCAGGATCGGCTACACTTTCGCAGTTATGAACGGCTATAGAGGCATCGTGGCTCAATACTTCTGCAGGGGTCTTACAATGACTTGTTCAGTCCGTGACACGTCGAGTTGCTGCAATATGCCGCGAAAAAGGAACTCTGATACGATACTGGAAGGTATCCCATGACTTTAATCACCTCAGTGTATAGTACCCAGTAAAACAATCAGACGTCAACGTTTCACTGTGAGCCGTGGCTGGCTCGTGTTATGCTTTGCATTAAACCTTGGTTGCTATTCTGTGATTAGTCTCCCACGGTTATCGCGATTATGCTGTTATCCTCTCTCTTTGCAACTCACAGCAGCAACATGTATTGATATTCGCACCCTGGTACTATGTTTGGCCTCGCGCTTATACAGGGTGTTTCAAAAATGACCGGTATATTTGAAACGGCAATAAAAACTAAACGAGCAGCGATAGAAATACACCGTTTGTTGCAATATGCTTGGGACAACAGTACATTTTCAGGCGGACAAACTTTCGAAATTACAGTAGTTACAATTTTCAACAACAGATGGCGCTGCAAGTGATGTGAAAGATATAGAAGACAACGCAGTCTGTGGGTGCGCCATTCTGTACGTCGTCTTTCTGCTGTAAGCGTGTGCTGTTCACAACGTGCAAGTGTGCTGTAGACAACATGGTTTATTCCTTAGAACAGAGGATTTTTCTGGTGTTGGAATTCCACCGCCTAGAACACAGTGTTGTTGCAACAAGATGAAGTTTTCAACGGAGGTTTAATGTAACCAAAGGACCGAAAAGCGATACAATAAAGGATCTGTTTGAAAAATTTCAACGGACTGGGAACGTGACGGATGAACGCGCTGGAAAGGTAGGGCGACCGCGTACGGCAACCACAGAGGGCAATGCGCAGCTAGTGCAGCAGGTGATCCAACAGCGGCCTCGGGTTTCCGTTCGCCGTGTTGCAGCTGCGGTCCAAATGACGCCAACGTCCACGTATCGTCTCATGCGCCAGAGTTTACACCTCTATCCATACAAAATTCAAACGCGCCAACCCATCAGCGCCGCTACCATTGCTGCACGAGAGACATTCGCTAACGATATAGTGCACAGGATTGATGACGGCGATATGCATGTGGGCAGCATTTGGTTTACTGACGAAGCTTATTTTTACCTGGACGGCTTCGTCAATAAACAGAACTGGCGCATATGGGGAACCGAAAAGCCCCATGTTGCAGTCCCATCGTCCCTGCATCCTCAAAAAGTACTGGTCTGGGCCGCCATTTCTTCCAAAGGAATCATTGGCCCATTTTTCAGATCCGAAACGATTACTGCATCACGCTATCTGGACATTCTTCGTGAATTTGTGGCGGTACAAACTGCCTTAGACGACACTGCGAACACCTCGTGGTTTATGCAAGATGGTGCCCGGCCACATCGCACGGCCGACGTCTTTAATTTCCTGAATGAATATTTCGATGATCGTGTGGTTGCTTTGGGCTATCCGAAACACACAGGAGGCGGCGTGGATTGGCCTCCCTATTCGCCAGACATGAACCCCTGTGACTTCTTTCTGTGGGGACACTTGAAAGACCAGGTGTACCGCCAGAATCCAGAAACAATTGAACAGCTGAAGCAGTACATCTCATCTGCATGTGAAGCCATTCCGCCAGACACGTTTTCAAAGGTTTCGGGTAATTTCATTCAGAGACTACGCCATATTATTGCTACGCATGGTGGATATGTGGAAAATATCGTACTATAGAGTTTCCCAGACCGCAGCGCCATCTGTTGTTGAAAATTGTAACTACTGTAATTTCGAAAGTTTGTCTGCCTGAAAATGTACTGTTGTCCCAAGCATATTGCAACAAACGGTGTATTTCTATCGCTGCTCGTTTAGTTTTTATTCCCGTTTCAAATATACCGGTCATTTTTGAAACACCCTGTAGTTTCCGGGTGTGTCGTGTGCGGGCAGTTGGTTGGTTGGCGTGGTGCAACGAGGAAGTCTCTGTGGCGCGTGTCTGGCCGGGGCACGCTGGCGGCATCCACTCGTGGTCGGAGTGTGAGGGGCTGTTCCAGTTGCTACGAGGTCCGTGGCTCACCGATCCCGGACACGAAAGCTGAGTCTTTACTTAATCTACCAACCAGCCCTAACTGTTCACATTGTGTCGTTTGAATTTCGTTGCTGGCTGTTGGGACATTCCCGCGAGCAACAAGGTGTATTTTAAAGATGGCGAAATTCTAGCCGCCCTCCTGTGGAGTTTAACCTAACTTGATTATTCTGAATTGAAGTGCACCAGCGGAATCTTCTGCCTTGTGGCCGTTAACGTTCCAGTTAGTTGCCCTGGCCATTGACGTAAATTCAGACACTGTATTTTTCTCATCTTGTTGTGGCTGTCCAGCACGGCGTGTAGTTTGACAGCTGAATGTGTAATTCGTTGTGGGCGCCGGTACCTTCTGCGTTGTTCCATTGAATTCCCTGTTGTGTGCTGGTCGGGTGGAGCGGAAGTTATCCTTCGTCCGTTGCCTTTCTGTCGGTTGGGTTGCCGTCGGATCGAGAATTTGTTGGGCCGACTGCCTGTCTCACCTAAGCGAATGTTAGTAATTGAATTCCAGGCCGACCCCTGGAAACTTGTTGGCGCCGTTTGATGTTCTGCCTTTTCTTATTTGTCCTTGCTGTTTGTCTATGTATGGTTTCTAGCCGATTTTAAATAAAGTTGTTTTGCCTTTAAGGAATGAGATTGTTTGGGCCTTCAGCCTGATTTAACGAAATTTTAGGATAAGGCCTTCTGTCTTTTAAAATTGAGCCTTAAGTTATTGGCCTTCAGCCGATTTTAAATTTGTTTTGCCCTTGAGGCGTGAGATTGAATGGCGCATTTAGCCGGGAATTAAGTTCTAAAATTAATGGTTGGCTGGCTCTGTTTCTAATGTTTCCTTTACTCTTGTAATTTTTGTCAAATGAATAAAGTAATATGTTCGAGTGCAACTGACAGCCACTCATTTTGGCCCCTTTCCACAAATTAAACTATATGTCCTGTCCTGCGGGTATAGCAGGGGACCTCACACTGTTTAGCTAGATAGATTTAGTGCTAACAGTAATGACGAAATAGGCTGAACGCGTAACATCTGTGTTAGGGCTGGATCTGGAAAAGTGCAATGCATTTGTAAAGGATATAGAATAGAAGGAGCTAGTGCAGTTAATTCTATAATACTGATCCAGCGTTTGCAGTGTTTATTAGGTATGTATGCTGTCAGACGTCGAACGAATTCAGGGACACACCGCTTGAATCCCAGCAGGCCAGTGTGGTCAATATGTAAAGGTACTGTCGATGACATGTCGTTGGTGGGGAAACTAAAATGTGAATCTCTGGAACAAAGCTGACTGATTCTTCGCGAAACCGTGTTGAGTTAAGTTTCCAGAAACTGTATTCGTAGAAGGCTGCATGACAATCCTTCACTTGCGAAACTGTATCTCATGTAGGCATAACGAGAAGAAGACAACCGAGACTAAGGCGCTCACAGAGGCACTTAGATCGTCCACTTTTCCTCGGTCAGTACCCGTACAGAATCGAACAGAAAATCTCTAATAGAAGTGCCACATACCCTCCTCCACGTGCTGCACTGTTACTTGCCGAGTACTCACTGTTGAGCTAAAATATTATCACCACCTGCTGAATAGCTTGTTTGCCCATCCTTGGAACGAAAGACATAACTGATTCTGCGCATCAGAGATCCGATAGTTAGTTGGTAGATTTTTGGACGTATGTGGCATTAGGCCTTGTAATTTGCGCAAATAACGGACAGCTGATTCGCGCACTCGGTTATAGAGCTCGACGGCGACCCAGATGGGTTCCATAGGATTTACATCACGCGAATTTGGTCGCCGATACATCAACGTTAGTTCACTACAGCGCTCCTCAAACGACTGTAGCACGGTTCTGGCTCCGAGACACGGACAGTTATCCTGCTGAAAGATGACATCGCCGTCGGGGAAGACATCAAGCATGAAGGGATGTAGGTGGTTCGCAGTTGCAGGTGTGTTTTCGATTACCACCAGAGATCGCATCCAAGCCAAGGAGAACGTTTCCCACAGCTTAATACTGCTCGCGCCAGCTGCAGCCGGCAGGAGTGGCCTAGCGGTTCTAGGCGCTACAGTCTGGAACCGCGCGACCGCTACGGTCGCAGATTCAAATCCTGTCTCGGGCATGGATATGTGTGATGTCCTTAGGTTAGTTAGGTTTAAGTAGTTCTAAGCTCTAGGGGACTCATGGCCTCAGAAGTTAAGTCCCATAGTGCTCAGAGCCATTTTGAACCAGCTGCATGCGTGGCGCAGCTGCACATTTCGAGCCGTCGTTCACCTGGATGGCGGCGTTTATGGGGAGGACCATCGACCTAGTATAGCAAAAAAGTGACTCACCCGAAGAGCCGACACGTTTCCATCGATCGACGTCGAATCCCTATGGTCCAGCGTCCAGTGCAATCGTAGCTGACCATGTCTTTCGGTCAACATGTGAACACGTAGGCGTGGCCTACTACAGAGCTCCATGTTCAACAATGTACGATGAATGGTGTACTCTGGAACGCTTGTGCGTGCAGCAGCTTTGTGCTCCCTCGCTAGACACGGCACAGATCACTATCTATCCTATTCCAGAGGAGAAATGCTTCCGAATCCCACGTCCTGTGAAGAGTCGTGGACGTCCAACCATTTCGCGTCTAGTAGTAATTTCACTGTCCTTCTACCTGTTTCGGTAGATATTCACGACAGTAACACGTGAACATATGACCAGCTTCGCCGATTTCGAGATACTCGTTCACAGGCTCTGCGTAGTAATAATCTGCCCTTTTTGTCAAATGGCTCTGAGCACTATGGGACTCAACTGCTGTGGTCATAAGTCCCCTAGAATTTAGAACTACTTAAACCTAGCTAACCTAAGGACAGCACACAACACCCAGCCATCACGAAGCAGAGAAAATCCCTGACCCCGCCGGGAATCGAACCCGGGAACCCGGGCGTGGGAAGCGAGAACGCTACCGCACGACCACGAGATGAGAGCTTTGTCAAAGTAGCTTATCTCAATAACTTCCCAGTTTGCAGCCCATATCTTCGATAGGGTGATCCCCCCGTCCGAGTCTGCTCCGCTTACATACTTTTGTTACCACGTCCCGTGCCCGCAACGCCACGGTGGGCAGTGGTCTGTTTTGTCCTATCAGTGTATACTATACAAGGCTGCTCATTAAAAATGAAACGTTGCAAGGGCGGAATTCAAAAAACTTCAAATTGGCATGAACTGTACGACACAGAGAGTACGCAAATAATTAGCATTTCAGAGCAACTGCTTAAGTAAACAGCAATAACGACAACTGTATTTTGTATACAAGAAAGAGTACTTTGGTCATTACTCACTCGGAAATCGCATTCGAACTTTGTTCGTTTGTGAAAGACAATGGAGTAGCTGTTTCACTTTATAATATCTGTTACGAGGCAGAAGCTAAGATTATAGTTAACTGAATGTAACATATGTAATGCTGTTTCAAAAGAGAAGAGGAAAACCACATAATGAAGAAACTGAACGTTAATATTGTTATAGGATTCAAAGAAACACTATTTACTTACGTTATAAACATTAAGAAACCTGGATATCGCATTGTCAAACATTTTCAAGAAAAATACAGTGCTAGATCTCCTGTACAGTGAAAGTAGAACTGTATTTATTGTGATCTGACCTTCAACTTAAGCAAATTTTCCAGAAGAGTAGTTATACAATGAAGATGCAGCTCCTATTAACTTTGAGAAATAGCTGAAAAATAAATAAGTGATGAACACACATCAAAAACTGTTTTGCATCATCCCAGTTCCCAGAACTCCTGAAGATAGACGTTGACTGTGGATATTGTATCACAGACACAGTCCATTTGACTGTTCACAGATGTCACTAAACCCGCCCAAAGATGTAAACAACCATGCATGAGCAGCGCCTATTATAGAGAGCGGTTCCGACAGCCGACCAGTTCCAGTCATTCCATCAGGAAGTAGGTACACGGTTCGTGCTGTCTGTAGTTCAACCATGCCTGGACGGTAATTACCGCGATTCGATCGCGTCCGCATTGTTACTTTGTGCCAGGAAGCGCGAGACAGGAACTGTCGATGATATGCCTCGGCCGGCCGGATTGGACGAGCGGTTCTAGGCGCTACAGTCTGGAACCGCGCGACCGCTACGGTCGCATGTTCGAATCCTACCTCGGGCATGGATATGTGTGATGTCCTTAGGTTAGTTAGGTTTAAGTAGTTCTAAGTTCTAGGGGACTGATGACCTTCGATGTTAAGTCCCATAGTGCTCAGAGCCATTTGAACCAATTTTGAACGACTCAAACTGTACACAATAGGCTGCATGATGGGTGACTTCACTCCCGACGTCCATGGCGAGATCCATCTTTGCAACCACGACACCATGCAGCGCGGTACAGATGGGCCTAACAACATGCCGAATGGGCCGCTCAGAATTGGCATTACATTCTCTTCACTGATGAGTGTCCCATATGCCTTCAACCAGACAATCGTCGGAGACTTGTCTGGAGGCAACCTGGTCAGGCTGATCGTCTTAGACCCACTGTCCAGCGATTGCAGCAAGATAGAGTTTCCCTGCTGTTTTGGGGTGGCATTAAGAGGGGCCGACGTACACCGCTGGTGCTCATGGAAGGCGCCGTAACGGCTGTACGATCCTTCGACCGATAGTGCAACCATATCGGCAGCATATTGGTGAGGCCCCCGTCTTCATGGATGACAATTCGCGCCCCCAACGTCCACATCTTGTGAATGACTTTCTCCAGGGTAACGACATCGCTCGACTTGAGTGGCCAGCATGTTCTACAGACATGAACCCTATCGACCATGCCTGGGATAGATTGAAAAGGGCTGTTTATGGACGACGTGACGCACCAACCACTCTGAGGGATCTACGCCGAATTGCCGTTGTGGAGTGGGACAATCTGGACCAACAGTGCCTTGATGAAGTTGAGTAAAGTATGCCACAACGAATACAGGCATGCGTCAATGTAAGAGGACGTGCTACTGGGTGTTAGAGGTACTGGTGTATACAGCAATCTGGACCACCACCTCTGAAGGTCTCGCTGTATGGTGGCACAACATGCAATGTGTGGTTTTCATGAGCAATAAAAAGGGCGGAAATGATGTTTATTGTGTGGTGTCTATTCCAGTTTTCTGTACAGGTTCCGGAACTCTCGGAACCGAGGTGATGCATAACTTTTTTTTTATGTGTGTATAACGTCAAGAGAAATCTAACGCACGAATTTACATACAGAGTGTCCAGGAGGAATGGTCAATATTCAGGGACCATCACTGGACCGGAACGATCATTGGAAGCAAATAAGTCTTGTAAAAATTGGCTCTGAAATGCATACGTTAAGAGCTGTGAAGTCTTCTCTGATACTGTGAAACACATATCTCCTACTGTAAGCTCTTGACTTAGTGCGAGGAGATAGTACGGACCACAACAAGAAAAAAAAAGGTTCCTTAAATACAGGATCTGACACGCATACCCTAAGAGCTGTGGCAACATGATTAGTAGAAGAGATATGTTTGACAATAGCGAATATGAACATGTGCTCGTAGCTCTTAAGTTAAGAACTTTAGAGTCCATGGTTACTTGACATTGTTTTCTCCTTTTGGTGTACTCAAAATATGATAAACAAAGAACGTTCAGTAGATGATATTTGTTTTACAGTATCGAAAATGAAGAAGTGCTCATAGCTCCTAAGGTATGCAGTTTAGATCCCAAGTTTACTAGATTGTTTTGCTTCGAATGAGCGTTTCTAACATATCCATGAATGTTGACCATTCTTTCTGGGACACCCTGTAGAGTAAAATAAAGTGAGCACCAATCCAAGATCGGGCGTGCCTTTTATGATGTGTGCACTGGTTGAAATTCTTCACCCGAAACAGCACATCCTAGACAAAGATAAGTGTAATTCAGTTCCCAACTCTTTGCAAACTGATTAAATGACACCAGCTGGTTTTCAAGTTGCGATAAACTACTGTATCAGTTATCGTAGCCTTAAGGTGACACTACCGATACGAAAGCGTTTCTTTTAAACGTGCTTCTACAAAGACAGAAGGAAATGATGACAGTCTTTTCTGAAGCGAAAGCCATTGTAAGTCGACTGGCAAGTTGCGATAAGTCATTATCATCGTCATATAATATAGCACTTACACAACGGACGCGTTCAATTTGTGCTTCTAGACATACAGTATGTAAAGATATCATCAAAATCTCACCTGATGCAGTAGATATGACGGAATGGTGGTAGTCAAGATTATGTCAAATTTGTTGTTCCAATTCTTGCATTCTTCATTAGCGTCTCGATAGGGGGTGAATGTTCTACTGGATGAAGACAAAGTTAAATTCGACCTATATTTTAGTTGCAGTGAGGTCCACAGCCTCAACAAGTTTCTTGAATAACAGCTACCTGCTGCTGTCATTTTTTGCATTAAATATCCTTTCAGTTAGGATCCTCCACTGCTGCACAGTTTCGGCCATTTTCAAGTGAGCGTAGTGTAACCTGTTAAACGGATACATTTGGGTTAGAGCTAGAATGTCCATATAGTCATGTATTGTTAAAAGTAGTGGGCTGGCCAAACTTTAAAATAATCGTTGTGCTTTAATTACTTGTAATTTTCTGCTACCAATCACTTTCATTTATTTCTGCTTAACACATTGCAGCGTTTCAAATTTGTTTTGCTCATCATCAAACGCTTATGCATACACATGTTACTGAAAGATAAAATGCCTCAGTCTAAATTAATATACAACTGTTCTGGTGTGGCTATTAGGATATTTAGAGGAGGGGGTGGGAAGTGGGTGACCAAAAATTGATATCGAATGTTGTCTTCTGCTGGTATGAGGCAGTGCCCCGTTGTTGCATTCATTCTCAAGACTGATAACCCTATTACAGTCGAGCAATGCTGTCTGTGGCCATCAAGCGAAATGATCATCAAGCGAAATTGTGCAGGAGTGGGGAATCCGAAATGAAAGGTTATTTGAATCCAGGTAATTACAGCCAGTCCGGTAGTTTGTTGTCATTCCGAAAAATTAATTAGACCTGCATCAGAAATGATAAGACGAAATCATTATTTGATTACACACCGACCAACCTATTACCAACTGTATCAAATGCACTGGAGTAGATTATTTATGATTAGTTGACGATCTAACATGTATTTCTGTTACCACAGAAAATATGAACCAGGCTTCCAGAAGCACCATGGTGTGGCATCTGCACTAATCAAAGTGATTGGCAACCTGAAACAGGCCATGGGAGGATGCAAAGCTACATCTTTCAACCCGCTTTAATTCAGGAAGGCTTTTGATACCTTTGATTTCGTGATCCTGCATTTGAAAATATGTCTTCTGATAAGGTTGAGTCTCTGGTCCATTATTTTTAAAACGTATGTCATCGATAATTCATTTATGTGACGCTGTTTTGACTATCACTTACATGGTGACGACGATAAGCTGTATATAACTGCCAGTCGAAGGTATGTTCATGGTTGGGGGTGGAGGATGCTTGTAACGTTAATTAGATATATGAAATTGGCCTTGTTTATCTGAACAATTACTACTACATCGTTGCCCTACAAAATAATGATCAAGGAATCCGTTACTTACAAAATTAAACAAGTATCACACTAAACTCACACAACTCCAACGTGCTCATTTTAGACTGTGATGCAATAAGAGGCAGTTAGAGTTGCAACTAAAATGGATGTTTATTTAGTCGGTGAAAACTTTCGGTTATTGCCCATTCTGAAACCAACCAACGTTTGCCAAATAAAATGTCTTTCCAAAAGAGCAGTAAATGAAGTGGGTACATATGTGTATGGGCTCAAGCAATGTGGGCGTCCTGTCACGGTTCGTGCGGCTCCCCCCGTCGGAGGTTCGAATCCTCCCTCGGGCATGGGTGTGAGTGTTGTCCTTAGCGTAAGTTAATGTAAATTAGATTAAGTAGTGTGTAAGCTTAGGGACCGTTGACCTCCGCCGTTTGGTCCCAAAAGATCTTACACAAATTTCCATTTTTTTTTCAACTAATGTTCGTTAACAACATGAGACTTAGCAAACATGCAATATTTTGAACATGGTTGCGCTACAGAAACTGTTACAGAGTAACAGGTTTAATAGATAGCCAACCAGTTGCAATAAATGATGATATTTAGTTAGTTTTTACCACGGTTTCCATGAATTTCAACCAGTCTTCCTCAGAAGGACAATAAACAAACTTCACATTAGCAATCAGTCAGTAAAGCTATCTCCATATGAAATGTGTCGGCAACGGTCTGTATGTCCATACGTAAAAATATCAGACCATGTTAAGTCAGTGCAGATTGCTACGTGTGGTTTGAAATACGCGCTCAGTAATGATAATGTAACGTGGTAGTTTAAACTCTTAATATTGTTTTTGGAACGCCACGTATATTTTGAGCGCGAGTAAATGTGTCTTAAATATAAGTAGCGTAACGTAATCTCAATACGCAGGCAAAAAGTTATTTATTAATAATGAAAATGTTACGCCCTCTTTCAACAAATGACAACGTAATGTAACCTGCAACTAACCCAGCGATAATATAGAGCATGAAATGATTTTTTTCTCAGGAAATTAATCTAATGTTACACCGAAAGAAAGAATGGTACAAACACCTGCGTATTATTGAAATAATTATAAAGAATTTCTTTAACTTTATCCCTTTAAGAATTGATTTATTTTTTAATCCTTTGAATTAACTAAAAATATTTTAAACCAGAGGTGAAGCCTCACCTAAGCCTGGCGGTGTTAAATCTCTGAATAAGTTTCGTAATCAAAAATATTAACTAACTTTAATATTGAAAACTGACTGTAAGAATTCATAAAAACATTTAGGATTATTTTGCTTTGCGAGTGAAGCTCGCAAACACTGAAATATTCTTTAGTACACGTAATAGCGGACTCAGCGCCACCGAAACATTTGAAGCCAGATGGGCAATCGACAGCAATATTATTATCTTTAAATAAATTTCACGTGGAGGGAGAAGTATTTTTGAGAGGAAACATAAGATACTTTCAGTTAACAATATACTGTAACTTTAAAGCTCATACAATGCTTTCATGGAACATACTGAAATATCGTATTCTTTATCTCTGAGATTAATGGAAAATACTTACAATATTTGTCACAAAATATTTTCAAATCCGACAAAATGATTCGCAATATTACAGGTATTATTTTCTCGGTTCACAATACATTCAAATCAGTTGAATAAACCGCGTCATACATTAGATAGGGCCGGCCGCTGTGGCCGAGCGGTTCTAGGCGCTACAGTCTGGAACCACGCGACCGCTACGGTCGCAGGTTCGAATCCTGCCTCGGGCATGGATGTATGTGATGTCCTTAGGTTAGTTAGGTTTAAGTAGTTCTAAGTTCTAGGGGACTGATGACCTCAGAAGTTGAGTCCCATAGTGCTCAGAGCCATTTGAACCATTAGATAGGCTTCCAGGTGTCGTCACAGTACGCAGGCATATATTTCTGCGCAAACGAAGTTGGCACTCGGCGCTGTGGCTGATGGGAGAGACTGCAGCGGCATTTCCCATTTACAGCCGCTCCCATCAGCCAGCGTGCCTTCCCCCCCCCCCTCACACCACTCTCTCTCTACTTGCGAGTTGAACAGGAAAGGAAACTAGTAGTAATGGTATAGGCTACCCTCCACCACGCACCATACAGTGGCTTGCATAGTATGTAAGTAAATGTAAATGTGGAGAAGGTGGAGTATTGAAAAAAAAAAAGGAAATAACAAAGAATGACAATGAATTGTAGTTATTACGTGGTCCTAGTTGGCCAACTCGAAGGTAAGAAAAAACCTGTCAGACAGTATTACAAATTCAGCAAACGTTGGCATCGCCTATCAGGGACTTGGCGACCATTGTAATTAATATGCAGATAAAACAGCCAGAGGCGCGCACAGTCTGACCCACGTAGCCTATTACCGGTACCGCTAGTCAGATTCGAGCATTATCAACATCTACATAACCACTCGGCAGTTCACAATTACGTGCTTGGCAGACGGTTCACAGGACCCCTTTCAGACTATTTCTCGACTGTTCTACCCACGGCTAGTACGAGAGAAAAATGAACACCTGAATCTTCCCGTGCGAGCTCAGAATTCTCTTATTTTATTACGATGGTCGTTTTTCGCCATGTAGGTGGGAATCAACAAAATATTTTCGCATTCGTATTAGAAAGTGGGTCACTGAACTTTCGTGAAACGATCTCGTTGTAACGGAAAACGCTTATGTTTTAACAATTGCCATCCCTGTTTGCGTATCACATCCATGACTTCTCTACTTCGCGATAATACGAAATGATCTGCTCTTCCCTGAGTTTTTTCCGTGTTCTCCATCAATAATATCTGTTACGCATCCCACACCTCGTAGCAGCACTCTAGCAGAGGACGGACAAGCATAGTGTGTGCCATCCCTTTAGGAGATATTTTTGCGTCTTCTAAGTGTTCTGCCGATAAAACGTAGTCCTTCGTTCGCCTTCTTCACAACATTTTCTGTGCAACGATTCCAGTTTAAATTGTTCGCAATTGTAATCGATAGGTGTCTACGCTGCGCAATAGAATTTGAGGGTCACTTTTACGAGCACGGTAATTGTCTTCAATTTCGTCATGTAAGTGCGAAATTTGGCTCAAAGGTGTCTACAAACTTCCTCTGTTATGGTGAAAAAGCGTGACGCCCTGCAACATCATTTTCGTACACGAAGACGCTTCAGACAGCAAGGTGTCGACACACGTGAATAAAAAAACCCTGGACTTGTCACACAATGGGAAGGTCGTCACAGCTCCTCTTACCCACATTTCACCTCTTTTTTTGACGCCTCTGGTGACGTAGGTCAGAACTGCGACGCCCCGCGTTGAAATCACGCGGTTTCCTTATGGGTGAACAACGAAAACATTTCAGACACACCGCCGCTCAGAATCTAAATGAAAAGGCCTCAGGTGGTAGCTTAAAGGGCGTAAATGAAACTACCCCTCCCCTTGGGACGTTGATTCCCCAACATTTGGGGGTCGAGAATGACAGTTCGCAGTGCGTTTCGGTTACGCAAACAATTTGAGTAGGTTGTTTACATTGTCTTCTAACTTTTTTATACACTGTAGGTTAGAACCAGAGGATCACCCATCACATTTCGGGAACACCAGATAAAAGATCTGTTTCAATCGACGAATTCCCGTGAATACCTGTGAACTGTGTCCTTTCTAACAGGAAATCACCTACGCACCTGCACAGCTGAGACGGTAATCCACAGATACGCAATCTGATTAGAAGGATGTCAAAACTTTCTGGAAATCAATTTGAGATCCTACGTCGATAGCAGTCACTATTTCATGTGAATGAAGCGCCAGTTGTGTTTCACAAGAACGCAATTTTTTGAATCAGTGCGTGTTTTCATCGAGGTACTTTGTAATATTGAACACATTGTATGTTCCAAGATCTTACTGAAAATTGATGCCAATGATGTGGGTCTATAATTCAGCGGATTGATTCCTTTTCCTTTTTGTATACTTGTATCTCCTGCACAGCTTTCTAGTCCGTAGGTAAACATCTTTCTTCGAGCGAGTGGTTGTATATGTTTGTTAAATATGGAGCTATTTTACCGCCATATTCCGGAAGGAACCTAACTAGTATACAGTCTGCTCCGGAAGATTTGCATTTAGTGATTCAATTTGTTTCGCAACACCGAGAATATCTTCTTTTTAGCAGCTCATGTTGACAGCCGCTCTTGATCCGAATTCTCGAATATTTACTGCATCTTCTCAGTTAAGTATTTCGGAAAACCGCGTTTAGTAACTCCGCTATAATTGGTAATATTACGACTGCTATCGTGCAGTGAAACTACTGCTTGTGTTTTGATGGCTCTGAGCACTATGGGACTCAACTGCTGAGGTCATTAGTCCCCTAGAACTTAGAACTAGTTAAACCGAACTAACCTAAGGACATCACAAACATCCATGCCCGAGGCAGGATTCGAACCTGCGACCGTAGCGGTCTTGCGGTTCCAGACTGCAGCGCCTTTAACCGCACGGCCACTTCGGCCGGCTTCTGTTTCGATGCTGGTGTACTTAACACATGGCCAGAATTTCTTCGGAATTTCTGTCAGATTTCGAGACAGAATTTCATTGTGGAAACTATTAAGAGTATCACACACTGAAGTCCTTGCTGAATTTCAAGCTTCTGTGAAACAATGGAAATCTTTGATATTTTGGATCCATTTATGAATTAATCACTTCTATGGTGGCAACACATTAAAGGTCAACAACACCGCTTCGAGTTTGACTGTGGTACCTAGCGGTGATTTTATTCCTGAACAACTTTCCACAGGCAACGATTATCCAATGATGCATCTGACTACCGTTACTGGTAATGATGAATCGAACTGTGAGCTCTTGTTACTGTTTTATCTGATATTGCTAGTACAGTTTTTCCACCTTAATAGCTGGCTACGACAAGTCTCATATGACCCTCAATCTTAAGCAGTTCGAATATCCTATGCAAGAACAAAATTATTTCACCTGACGCGCAAGGTATATGAGACAGGCGAAATACCCTCAGATTTCAAGAAGATTGTAATAATTTCACTTCAAGAGAAGACGGATGCTGATAGTTTCGAATACCACCAAAACATGAGTTTAATTAGTCGTTGTTGCAAAATATTTACACGAATTATTTACAGAAGAATTGAAAAACTGGTAGAGGACGACTATGGGGAAGATAGGTTTGAATTCCGGAGAAATATAGGAACACGTGAAGCAATACTGACTCTACGAGTTATGTTAGAACAAAGGTTGAAGAAAGGAAAACCTACGTTTGTAGCATTTGTAGATATAGAAAAAGCATTTGACAACATGGACTTGAAAAATTTGAAGGTAGCAGGGTGTCAGCACATTCACTTCTCGCCTGCACGTGCTCCTTGGATCTGCAGTGGTAGTGTGGGGCAGTAGTGTTGCGTGTGCTTTGCAGCTGTTAGTTGTGTTACTGTCTAGTTCTTGTGTTAGCTGACTTTAGAGAGAATGTTTGAATTTCAGAGAGAGTGTTTTTAGTGGAAGAGGTTTCCCGTGCAGGAGGAAACTTTACGGAGCACGTGAGGCGGCAATTTTGTTTGCGCTATTACTGTTACGAGGTGTCTCATCGTGACGCAGCACGTGACTTGAAACTTGTACTGAAACCAGACTACAGTAATAGGAGTCGAAGGACATGAAAAGCAGACGATAGATGAGAAGGGAGTGAGACAGGATTGTAGCATATCCCATATGTTATTCAGTTTGTACACTAAGGTTCCTGTGAGGGAAACCAAGGAGAAATTTCGAAAGGAATTAAAGTTCACGGAAAAGAAATAAAAACTTTACGGTTGGCCGACGACATTGTAATTCTCTCAGAAAAGGCTAAAGACTAATAAGAGCAGTTGAACGGAATCGATAGTATCTAAAAAAGACAAAGATGACCATGAATAAAAGTAAAACAAGGGTAATAGAACGTAGTCGAATTAAATAGGGCGCTGCCAAGGGAATTAGATTACGAAATAAGACATCAAAAGTGGTAGATGAGTTTTGCTATTTGCGGAACAAATAAGTGAAGATGGCCGAAATAGTTAGCAAATAAAATACAGAGAGGCTGTAGCAAGAAAAGGATTTCTGAAAGGGAGGAATTTACTAATATCTAATAAATTTAAGTGTCTGGAAGTCTGTTGCGAAGGTATTCGGAGTGTAGGATAGTGCGGAAGTAAGCTTTTGAAATTTGATGCTATAGAAGAATGCTAAGGATGAGATCGGTAGATCGGGTGACAAATGAGAAGGTATTGAATCGAATAGGGGAAAACGAAATTTATGGTACAATTTGAGTAAATGAGGAGATCGGTTGACAGGGCACTCTCTGAGGCATCAACGAATTGTAAATTTGATAATGGAAGCAAGTGTGTGTTGTAATAAATTAGTCTTGTTAGTGAATGAAGCACTATGATCGAGAAAATGTATATCTTTGACCTATGTATACTAAAATCGACTGAAAAATTTCGATCGTCATTTATTATAAAAGAAAGGAGGCGTACGTTGTGTCCTTCTCTGCACCCACATTTTCCGTTGTCACTCTATGTTACTTTAGAATAATAATGATGATATTTAAGTCTGAAAATGTTGTTGTCTCAGTGTGAAAGTACCTTAATCATTACTAAACATTTGTAAAGATCTTTTTCATGTTTTAGCAGCTTAATTACATTGGGAAGCAATTAGTCTGGTGATGCGTAGATCACGCGCCATCATTGCGACATTTTATGCCTATCTGCGCATTCTGAAACCAAACCTGCTGTAAAAATGTCTTCAAATACGAAGTCCGATTGTTCTTGCTGTCCATTGCATGTCATTCGTCGCATTGTCTTACGTATTATCACGGTCGGACGTCACCAAACGTTTCTGCGCGAAGACATCTGCACCTAACTTAGCCGTAAAACACAGTCTTAAGGTAAAAGAGCAGATCCTGGTCCAGTGAAGAGTTTTACTTAAACGAGACCTAAATATCGTTTCTCACGTGACAGGTTTCTACTCCCACTAAGGCCTTTGTGATGTACCCCACCTCACGAAAAATTAGTTTTCGGAGGCACAATGCAAGAGAATTCTCTTTTCGAATACATTTTGAGCGATATATATATATATATATATATATATATATATATATATATATATATATATATGTGTGTGTGTGTGTGTGTGTGTGTGTGTAGGGAAGGAGTGGGGGATTGGGTGATAAAAGTTGTAGAGGACCCAGGCTTGGCACATTAAGCAGGTTGAAACAGATGTAGCTGCGGTAGTTATGCACAGGTGAAGAGGCTTCCAAGTGATAGACAAGCATGGTGAGCTGGATGGAACCAGTCTTTGAGCTGATGGACGGAAGGTAGAAAGAATACGTTTCAATGTCCCGTCGATATCGATGTCATTAGAGTCGGAGATTCGGACTGAAGATCACAACAAGAACAAAGACGCTACATAGTATTTCACAGGGTGATAACAGCAGTATTATAGAGCTGGAAAGAAGATGGAATTCGAGGTCATAAACCTAAGGAGATGACCTAATGGTAAATCACTGGACTCGCATGCAGGATAACGGCGGTTCAAATCCCAGTCAGGCGTTCAAGAGTTAAATGTTCCATGGTTTCATCAAACCCCGGTTTGTTTCCTATGAAAATGACACGACTGATTACGTTACTCGTCCTTCCCTCATAGAAGCCTCTGATTCGTCTCTTAGGACCTCATCGTCGACGGGGCCTTAAAACCTATTCATTCAGTAGCAGTATAATATTATCAGTATTGGGAAAAGGCTTTGTATTAGGTTGGTGTATAGCTTAGTAGCGTTTTTGTTTTGCTTGTTGATACGCTGGTTGCTAAGGGTTTTTTATTAATTGCCATTTTTATTTGTATTTCACTGTTGCTATTTGAGTTTACATATTGTCATTTTGTCATTTGAATGTAATGAGTGGAGCTGTGGACCCTAGAAAATGGAGTGCCAAGTGCAGAAATTGGAACGTTTCCTAAATATTCTTCTTTTGAGCATAATAAAGGGTTCACAGCAGCAAAGGCAGACAGAAACAATTGCTCTTTATATAGGGATAATGCCATTGGAAAAAATGGTTTCTCGTTTTACGGAGGATCATTTTGACATTAGAGACTCTCCGCTTTAAGAGAGACCTTCAGGGTTTGATGAAGATCGTTTAAACGCATTAATCCATAATAATCAAAGTCAATGTGCTCGAGAAAAAAAAATGGCTCTGAGCACTATGGGACTCAACTGCTGAGGTCATTAGTCCCCTAGAACTTAGAACTAGTTAAACCTAACTAACCTAAGGACATCACAAACATCCATGCCCGAGGCAGGATTCGAACCTGCGACCGTAGCGGTCCTGCGGTTCCAGACTGCAGCGCCTTTAACCGCACGGCCACTTCGGCCGGCTGTGCTCGAGAACTGGCACATGTGATGAATTGTTATCATTCCAACATCGTACGACTTTTGCATGTAATGGGAAAGGTTAAAAAATCGGGGTACCGCATGATGTAAGCCAAAATCTCAAAGACCAGCGGGTGGCCAAAAGTGCATCTCTGATAGCTCGTTACTGGTAACGAGAAATGATGTCTTTATGCTAACATAAGGAAAAGAAAGAACTGGTTGAATTCAAACAAACCAGTAACTCTGCGTAGACAGACCTGCGAGCATCTGCGAAAGGTAACGTTATGCGTCTGGTGGAGCAGCGACGGTGTGGTGTACTACGAACTGCTTCCTCGAGGTGTACCCAGGGCTGCTGACATTTAGTGACAATAACTGAGGCGTCTTGCAGACGCAGTCGAAGAGCAAGACAAGGAAGATTGCATGAAATGATGCTACTGCTCGATAACGCCAGCCCACATAGTGCTAGATGGACGGAGGAGTTGGGTTGGGAAGTCACCGCACCCATTTTATTTACCTCACCTTGTGCTCTCAAATGTTCGCCTTTTCCGCTCCCTATCGAACAACGCCCTAGGAACTTCTTTTCCGCATGGACTATACAATCCGAACCTGGCTCAACGACTTCTTCGCCTCAAAATCACACGATTTCTACGGTCCCGGAATAGTAAAGTTAGCCCATCGTTGGCAGAACGTTGTAAATAGTAAAGGGGAATATATTATTAATGACTACAGCATTTGTTATGTACATCTCTTGTGTTCATTAAACTTATGGAAAAACGCTACGAACTTATGCATCAACCCAGTATGTCAATGTATAAGTCAGTGAAAATTTAACTGATGAAAGGAGAAAATATAAAAATACAGTAAATGAAGCAGGCAAAAAGGAATAAAAACGTCTCAGAAATGAGATCGACATGAAGAGCAAAATGGCTAAGTAGGGATGACAAGAGGACAAATGGAAGGATGTAGAGGCTCACTAGGGGTAAGATAGATACCGCCTACAGGGAAATTAAAGAGAAATTTGGAGAAAAGAGAACCACTTGCATGAAAATCAAGAGCTCAGATGGAAACCCAGTTCCAAGTAAAAAAGGGAAAGCAGAAACGTGGAAGGAGTACATAGAGCGTCTATACAAGGGCGATGTCCTTGAGGAGAATATTCTAGGAACGGAAGAGAATGTAGATGAAGATGAAATAGGAGATATGATACTGCGTGAAGAGTCTGACAGAGCACTGAAAGACCTAAGTCCAAACAAGGACCCGGAAGTTGACAACATTCCATTAGAACTACTGACAGCCTTGGGAGAGCCAGGCCTAACAAAACTCTACCATCTGGTGGGAAAGATGTATGAGACAGGCGAAATACCCTCAGACTTCAAGAAGAATGTAATAATTCCAATCCCAAAGAAAGCTGGTGTTGACAGATGTGAAAATTACCGAATTATCAGTTTAATAAGCCACGATTGCAAAATACTAACATGATTTCTTTACAGACGAATGGAAATACTGGTAGAAGCCGACCTGGGGGATGATCACTTTGGATTCCTTACAAATGTTGGAACACGTGGGGCAATACTGACCCTACGACTTATCTTAGAAAATAGATTAAGGAAAGGCAAACCTACGTTTCTAGCATTTGTAGACTTAGAGAAGGCTTCTGACAATGGTGACTGGAACACTCTCTTTCTAATTCTGAAGGTGGCAGGGGTAAAATACAGGGGGCAAAAGGCTATTTACAATTCGTACAGAAACCAGATGGCAGTTATAAGAGTCGAGGGGCATGAAAGGGAAGTTGTAGTTGGGAAGGGACTGAGACAGGGCTGTAGCCTATCCCCAATGTTATTCAGGAGGAGGAGATTAGTGTTTAACGTCCCGTCCACAACGAGATCATTAGAGACGGAGCGCAAGCTCGGGTAAGGGAAGGATGGGGAAGGAAATCGGCCGTGCCCTTTCAAAGGAACCATCCCGGCATTTGCCTGAAGCGATTTAGGGAAATCACGGAAAACCTAAATCAGGATGGCCGGAGACGGAATTGAACCGTCGTCCACCCGAATGCGAGTCCAGTGTGCTAACCACTGCGCCACCTCGCTCGGTAATGTTATTCAATCTGAATATTGAGCAAGCAGAAAAGGAAACAAAAGAAAATTTCGGAGTAGGAATTAAAATCCATTGAGAACAAATAAATACTTTGAGGTTCGCCGATGACATTGTAATTCTGCCAGAGACAGCAAAGGACCTGGAAGAGCAGCTGAACGGAATGGACAGTGTCTTGAAAGGAGGATATAAGATGAACATCAACAAAAGCAAAATGAGGATAATGGAATATAGTCGAAATAAATCTGGTGATGCTGTGGGAATTAGATTAGGAAATGAGACGCTTAAAGTAATAAAGGAGTTTTGCTATTTGTGGAGCAAATTAACTGATGATGGTCGAAGTAGAGAGGATATAAAATGTAAACTGGCAATGGGAAGGAAAGCATTTCTGAAGAAGAGAAACTTGTTAACATCGAATATAGATTTAAGTGTCAGGAAGTCGTTTCTGAGAGTATTTGTATGGAGTGTAGGCATGTATGGAAGTGAAACATGGACGATAAATAGTTAGG
The DNA here is from genome assembly GCF_023898315.1 of Schistocerca nitens. Taxonomy (NCBI): domain Eukaryota; kingdom Metazoa; phylum Arthropoda; class Insecta; order Orthoptera; family Acrididae; genus Schistocerca; species Schistocerca nitens. Next base: position 367,541,240 of record NC_064621.1, read on the forward strand.
ACAAGAAGAGAATAGAAGCTTTCGAAATGTGATGCTACAGAAGAATGCTGAAGGTTAGATGGGTAGATCACATAACTAATGAGGAAGTATTGAATAGAATTTGGGAGAAGAGAAATTTGTGGCACAACTTGACTAGAAGAAGGGATCGGTTGGTAGGGCATATTCTGAGGCATCAAGGGATCATAAATTTAGTATTGGAGGGCAGTGTGGAGGCTAAAAATCGTAGAGGGAGACCACGAGATGAATACACTAAACAGATTCAGAAGGATGTAGGGTGCAGTAGTTACTTGGATATGAAGAAGCTTGCACAGGATAGAGTAGCATGGAGAGCTGCATCAAACCAGTCTCTGGACTGAAGACCGCAACAAGAACAATAGTAAGTGAAGTGCTACTGGCGTGATGGCGTTATCAGAGACTAGCTGGTGGTGAAAAGTTCTACCGTGAAATCCACAAACAAACGACCTAAAAGTCCTCGAACCGGTTCACAACACTGAGCGGGTGATTACGTTAATTTATTCCGCCTCGCCAGCACGAAGCGCGCCTACAGCCAGCGCGGACACTGTTTCCGCTAAGCGCTGTTAAGGTTAAGGTGCCAAGGTTTGCGCAAGGCTGCCGCGAGGCGCCTGACGTCGCACGGGGGGCAGGGGGTTTCCGGCGGACGGGCCGGTGTCGCGTAGTGCGGGTCGCGGGACGGATGCAGGCGGAACAGCCGCGCGCCTCCGCTCTTGTGCAACTGGCTCACCGAGCTGCACGGGCCGGCCGGCGTCACTCCATCTGATAGCTCGAGCGTGGCCGCCAGATTTGGAAGCGGGAGATAAAGAGCCGGCGTACGCGCGGCTATAACAATAGCCGACCGGCACGCGTGGACATCAGTGCGCGTCTGTCCAGCTGACGATTCTCACCTCTCGCGTACAGAGATCGACATGAAGCTCCTCGCGACTATCATCTTTATCACCATCAGCTTTTACACCTCTTCCCATGTGAGTAAAAACGTTGTTTCTAGATAATACCAAAATACACGCTTTAGTACATTTCTTTATTGTGCTACACAGTTTCGATCAACTCGACCATCAGGTAACAAAATCCTAGTATCACAGTTCCAACAATAACCATTCTTCCCCAAGTTCCGTACATGTATGGCCAAGTCCGCTTCTAAATTGTTGTACGTCAAACGTCAGATACAATCCACCGCAAAAGTTTAAACTGTAATTGTGATGATATCTGAAATTCCAGAGACACTAACTGAAAACATCGGCTGTAAACAATGGCAAAGGACTAGTTGGTTGTTTTAATAAACTGCACAGTTAAGTTTCAGTAAAATATCATAAATAAGATATTTCGATAACGTGCAATGTGATTTTCTTATTCGAATATGACATTGTTTTCAATATATATCTAAAATAACGCCGAATTTTTCAAATGCTGAATTTCACATATAATTTTATTATTAAAAATTCGTCATTGGGAACATAACATTGTTTGCTTGCAAACTGAGTGCACTTGACGTGGGTTAGCGTTGACGTACTTGCTGGGCGAGTTAGCGAAACATTGCTGCGAAACTTCCCAAAATTACAGGTATAAAATGTTCGGAATGTTTCAGTTTTTGATACTATAAGATGGGCCCAAACAATTTGTGCATTAATGAAGTATGTTGTTGCTGTTGTGGTCTTCAGTAGACTGCTTTGCTGCAGCTCTCATTGCTTCTCTATACTGTGCAAGCTTCTTAGCTAATGCAACCTACATTCCTCTGAAACTGCTTGCTGTATTTATCTCCTGGTCTCCCTCTACGATTTTTACCTCCGAACCCCCACCCCGCACGCTTCCCTCTAGTACTTAACTGGTGAACCCTTGATATCTTAGGATGTGTCCTACCAACCTATCCCTTCCTTTAATCAGGTTATGCCACAAATTTCTTTTCGCCCCAATTCTATTCAGTGTCTCCTAGCAAGTTACGTGATCTACCCATCTAATCTTCAGCATTCTTCTGTAACACCACATTTCTAAAGATTCTATTCTCTTCTTGTTATAATATTTATCGTCCATGTTTCACTTCCATGCATGGCTACACTCCATACAAATACTTTCAGAAAAGACTTCCTGACACTTAAATCCATATTCGATGTCAACAAATTTCTCTTCTGCAGAAACGCTTTCCTTGTCATTGCCAGTCTGTGTTTTGTATCCTCTGTGCTTCGACCATCGTCAGTCATGTTGCTGCCGAAACAGCAAAACTCATCTACTGCCTTAAGTGTCTCATTCTCTTATCATTTAATTCGACTGCTTTCTATTACCATAGTTATGCTTTTGTTGATGTTCATGTTATGTCGTCCTTTCAGGACCCTGTCCATTCCGTTCAACTGCTCTTCGAAGTCCTTTGTTGTATGTGAGAGAATTACAATGTCACTGGCAAACCTCAAAGTTTTTATTTCTTCTCCCTGTTTATTAATTCCACTCATAATTTTTCTTTGGTTTACTTTATTGCTTGTTCAATGTACAAACTGAATAACATCGGGGACACTCCATTCTCAACCACTGCTTCCCATTCATGCCCCTCGACTCGTATAACTGTCGCCTGGTTTCTGCACAACTTGTAAATAGTCTCTCATTCCCCGTATTTTACCCCTGCCACCTTTAGAATTTGAAAGAGAGTATTCCAGTCAACAATGTCAAAAGCTTTCTCTTTGTCTACAAAGGCTATTAATGCAGGTTTGCCTTTCCTTGACCTATCTTCTACGAGGAGCCCTGGGGTCAGTATTACCTGGCGTGTTTCTATATTTCTCGCAATCCAAACTAACTTTCCCCAAGATTACTTTCTACCAGTTTTTCTATTCTTCTGTAAAGAATTCGTGTTAGTATTTTGCAACGGTGACTTATGAAACTGATAGTTCGGTAATTTTCACATCTGTCAGCACCTGTTTTCTATGGAATTGGAATTATATTCTTCTTGAAGTCTGAGGATATTTTGCCAGTCTCATACATCTTGCTCACCAGACGGAAGAGTTTTGTCATAGCTGGCTCTCCCAAGGCTATCAGTAGTTCAAACGTCTTTTAGTGCTCTGTCAAATTCTTCACGCGGTATCATACCTCCCATCTTCTCTTCATCTACGTCCTCTCCCATTTCCAAAATATTGCCCGCAAGTACATCTCCCTTGTATAGACCCTCTATACACTCCTTGCAACTTTCGCTTTCCCTTCTTTGCTTTTCCATCTGAGCTCTTGATACTCATACAGGTGGTTTCCTTTTCGCCAAGGTCTCTTTAATTTTCCTGTAGGCGGCATCTATCTTTGACCTAGTGATGTATGCTTCTAAATACTAGCCATTCTTGATTAGCCATTTTGCACTTCTTTTCAGTCTCGTTCTTCAGTCGCTTTCCCTTTCGCCTGCTTCATTCACTGTTTTTTTATATTTTCTCCTTTCATGAATTAAATTCAATATCTGTTGTCTTACCCAAGGGTTTCTACTACCCCTCGTCTGTTCATCTACTTGATCCTCTGTTGCCTTCACTATTTCATCTCTCAAAGCTGCCCATTCTTCTTCTCCTGTATTCCTTTTTCCTGTTCTTGTCAATCGATCCCTAATACTCCCTCTCAGATTCTCTGCAACCTACGGTTCTTTCAGTTTATCCAGGTCTCATGTCCTTAAGTTCCTATCTTCTTGAAGTTTCTTCAGATTTAATCTACCAATAAATTGTGATCAGAGTCCACATCTGCCCCAGGAAACGTCTTATAATTTAAAATTTTGTTCCGAAATCTCTGTCTTACCACTAGATAATCAATCTGAAACCTTTCTGTGTCTCCAGGTCTACTCCACGTATACAGCCTTCTTGCATGATTCTTAAACCAAGCGTTAGCTATGATTAAATTATGTTCTGTGCAAAATTGTACCAGACGGCTTCCTCCTTCATTCCTTCCCCCCAATCCATATCCACCTATTATGAAGTATAACAATCACAAAAAGTGAAAAAGCGAGCATGGTTCAGCACAATAGAAAATTAAGTTTAGCAAGAAATTCACGTTAACTGTGGTAGGGACAAAACTTAACATTGTTTATTTTCTTAAATGAATATTCACATTTATCTCAATAGCAGCAACTTTTCAAGAGCATTTTCAGTCAGATTTTTACCCGAGTCTCAGTTGTCCACAGCGTCCTCAGATTCGTACAAATCTTCCCTGGAAACCACTTTCTGGTACGAACATCGCCGATTACCGAGATACATGTTTTATTCACATACCACTGTTTATGCACAAACATCATATCATGACAAAGTTGACGTTAGCGACAAACTGAAATGTGTGTGCCTGTGTGTGTGTGTGTGTGTGTGTGTGTGTGTGTGTGTGTGTGTGAGAGAGAGAGAGAGAGAGAGAGAGAGAGAGAGAGCTAGCTTCTGTCTCTCAATTTATCGTGGAACCATTAACTAATATGTATAGGGCACATCACTTACCACTTTTTACATGCAGTAACTCTGTTTCTCATCGGCAATCCCTTACCATTTTTACAGCGAAGATCTTCAATATGAAACCATATCTAACTTTCCGCATGGTAAACATTAGGCAGAATAGTCATTGTAGAAGTGATTATGCATTATACATATACCAGTAAACACCTATTCCTTAAATAATCAAGAATACGAAGTTGAACACGATGGATTTTTTATATGTCTTTCCCTACAGTTTTAATCTCTACAACCCCGTCTAGTACATGGGGGTTATTCCCTGATGTCTTAACACATGTCCTACCATCATGTTCCTTCTTCTAGTGAGTGTTTTCCTTATGTTCCTTTTTCCGCCGATTCAACGGAGTGCCTCCTCATTCCTTAGTTTATCAGTGCACCTTCTTCTGTAGCACCACATTCTCTTCTGTTCCGGTTTTTCCATTGCCCAAAATTCCCTAACATACGGGGTGAACATCAATAAAACGAAGAAACTGCAGGGACGGGTTCCTGAAACGAAATGGAGGAGAAAAGCTGCTATGAACTTGCGTCTGGAAATGGACGGTGCGCGTGCAACGACAACAAATCGTCTCTGAACACAGATACAGAGCTGCATCGCATCCACGTCACAAAAGATGTTCAAAACCGGGGACCTAGAAACGACGGAGAGGCTCCGTCCCCGCCACAGCATCAGTGGGTGGTCCCCAACCCCACGACGACTACCGCAGTCATCTCACCCCTCCGCCGCCCCCCCCCCCCCCTCCCCCAGGGAACGTCTCACACCAGACGAGTATAATCCCTATGTTTGCGTGGTAGAGTAATGGTGGTGTACGCGTACGTGAACTTGTTTCCGCAGCAATCGCCGACATAGTGTAGCTGAGGCGGAATAAGGGGAACCAGCCCGCATTCGCCGAGGCAGATGGAAAACCGCCTAAAACCCTTCCACAGATTGGCCAGCTCACCGGACCTCAACACAAGTCAGCCGGGTGGATTCGTGCGGGGACCAGCCGCTCCTTCCCACTCTGGAAAGCCGTGCTTTACATCGCTCGGCTAATCGGGCGGGCCAAGGTGATAGGGATAGTAGCGGTTGTCATGCATGATACACATAATCGTACTTTGGCTTACACTATGTTGGCTGGCCACTTGCCCGGAGCTTGTACTAGAGTTCGTCTCAATATCCTATAGAACCTTGTCCTCCACAGTTCGACGCCTTCCTGCACGATCGTCTGTGTGAAAGGACCCATGATCAGACAAACGCTGCGTCAGTCACACAGCCTGCAACACACAAGGAACACACGGCACGAGGTCAGAGGAACTTTCATTCGTCAGAGCCATTATCCGCGGCAACGATGCATTTCTGGACACAAGGTCATAGTATCTTTTTTTTGCTCCATTGCCAGTCAGGAATCTGTTGTTGAAGCTTTTCGGTTTTATTAATATTCGCCCTGCACAATACTGTGCACTAAATGTAAATTTTCTGAAAATTCTTCCTCATATTAAGGCCTATGTTTGATACTAGTACACTTGTTTTGGCCAGGAATGCCCTCTTCGTTTGTGGTAGTTTGCTTTTAATGCCTTTACTGCTCTCATTTCTGCTACTGCTGGTTACTTTCGTCATTATTACACTTACTCTCACTCCATGTTATGTACTCATTATATTATTAATTCCATTCAGCAGATCCTGTAATTCTTCTTCGCCCTCACTGAGGATAGCAATGTCATCTGCGAATCTTAACATTGATATGCTTTCACCCTGAATTTTAATCCCACTCTTGAACTTCTCTTTCATTTCCATCATTTCTTCCTCTGCGCATAGATTGAACAGTAAGGACGAAAGGCTGCAGCCCTGTCGTACACCATTTTTAATCCGTGCACTTCGTTCATTTTCTTCCATTCTTATTATCCGCTCTTGTTTCTCGTACGTACTGTACATTTCCTGACTTCCAGTATAACTTTTATTTTTCTCAGAATTCATCTAGTACCGTTTTACTCTGCCAAACGTTTTTTCTAGGTCGATAAATCATACGAGCACGTCTTGATTTTTCTTCACTTTACTTCCATTACCAAGCGCAACGTCAGGACTACCTCTCTAGTGTCTTTACTCGATTGACATGATTTATCTAACACTGCACGCTTTGGGAAGCAACAATAAATGCAGCTGATAAAAGAGTCACAAGTGTCTGTTGAGATTGTGGCTGATAAGTGGCTGGTGCCCAAATGACTATCGCTTACAGATAAGTCGTATGATGTTACATCATTCGTAAGGAACAGACAGGCCTGTTTCATTGTACCGTTGTTAAATCACTGAATGTGTCGTGTGGCAGAGGGACACTGTACTAATCAAGATTTACCAAACGCAAATCTGGAAATTTATAAAGCAGTCAGAACTACAGTCGATTTTTGAAACAAGGAGGTCATAGCTTTAGGCTTTCCTACGTTCAGGTCAGCTGGACAAGGATGAACAAATGCATCACCGGTGGCCTTTTTATGCGAACCATTCCGAGATTCACCGTAAGTGAGCAACATACATCAGCACGGACAGACAGAGAATAGAACCTCGATTCTCGCCTAAGAGCCATTGTTCCAAAGGTATATATCATATGGAAAGTAACTTCCTGTTTTATCTGAGTGCGGAGATGGGGGCAAACAAGTCAGCGTAAATAGTACTTCAGTCACTCATAGAATGGGGAATACATTGCTGGCCGTGAATATAGCAACACCATGTAGGTGGCATGTCACAAACGTCAAATGGCATTTACTGGGATATGCAAATGATTAGTGTACCCCTATAGAGTAAATTTAGAGAAATATCTAAAGAAGACTGTGCGGCCATTATGCTGCTACTAACGTGTATGTTGACTAAGGATAGTGAGAATGAAATAAGCGACATTACGGCCTTTAGAGATGTACTGAGACAGTCAGTTTTCCACTGCTTGATACGCGAATGGAGTACTAAAGAAATGGTTACATGTACTCTTAGCCGTGTAATGTACAGTAACTTGCGGAGTACACTTTTTGATCCAGGGTATCCTACGTAATGCGGAATACCACTAGATTCACGATATGCGCACTCGCCAGTGCAAAAGAAAGCGAAGAGTACGATGTTGTCAGTAGAGAAACAGTAACAGCAGAATTGGTAGGTTCAAAGATCTCAGTACTGACTTCGAACGTGAGCTAGCCATTGGATGTCACCTGAGTATTAAATCCACGAGCGACATTTCAGTCTTTCTAAAGCTACCCAAGTCAGCCGTTGGTTATCTGATTGTGAAGTGGAAAAGTGAATGAAAAGCCACAAACTGAGATCAAAGTGACCTGATGTACCAGTGGATAGGGACCGTCGAGAATTTCGGACGATGGCTATAAAAGACGCATGAAATCAGCGTAAGGAATCACTACTGTGTTCCACAGTGCTACCAGTAGTCCCTGGAGAAACAAAGAATGGGATACAGTGGACGAGCAACTCCTTATACGCCACCCACTTATGTAGTCAGTGTCAAGCGACCCTTGAGGTGGAGTGAAGAGCGAATGACTGGGCAGTGGGCAAGTGGAAACGAATTACTTGGAGTGATGAATCACGCTATACTCTGTGGCAGTCTGGTGGAAGGGTTTGGGTCTGACGAATGGCTGGAGAATATTACCTGCCACCACGTGTAGTGCCAACAGCGAAGTAAGTGATGTTACGATGTGGGAGTGATAACAATGTGGTTATCCTACTGCACTTAAGAAAACGCTAAATGCGAAAGAATATGAAACACATTTTACGGCATAGTGCACTGCGTACAGCAGAGAAACAGTTCGAAGGCATGATTGTTTGATTGCACTCTGTCATAAAGCAGCATCTATAGACAATGGTTTGTGGAGAGCAACGTTCCTGCAGTGGATTGGCCTGCCCAGAGTCTCGGTGTGAACTCAATTAAGGGCCTTTGGACTGAGTCAGAACGTCGAATGGGCTTCAGACCCCAAAGTCCAACATCATTACTTTGTCTGGTTTCGGCTCTTGAGGAAGAATGGGCTGACACTCCTCCACAGAGATTCAGACACCTCGTAGAAGTGTCCTCGGCAGGTTTCAAGCCTCTATAATCACTAAGGCCTGACACAGCTGACATTAATGCTTATCAATAAGCGTTCGGTTACTTTAGATCAGGTAGTGTAAGCGTGTTACAGCCTGGCACTGGAACGAGCACCTCAGAAACGGCGAATTTGGCCAGCTGTTTTTGTGCTTCTGTCGTAGTCATGTGCAGAAAGTGGCTGAAGGACGTTGAAACCACGAGTAGGCGACAAAGTGTCGGACGTCCACGCCTCATTACAGAACGTGTAGGTCGAAAGCTTCCCCGTTCTGTAAAGCAGGATAGGTGGCGAACGGTGGCATATCTGACGACAGAATACGGTGGTGGTGCAGACACAGTTCTTCTGGATAACGCCGTTCAGCGCCTATTGTTGAACACCGGGCTCCACAGCAGACGACGTCTACGTTTGTACACGTTGAACGAACGACACTGCCCATAAAGACTGCTGTGGGCAATGGATCATTGAGACTCAACCGTGTATCGATGGAAACGTGTCACCTGACTGAATGACTCCGTTTCTTGTTACCCAAAGTCGATCATCGTGCTCTTATACACCGTCATCCAAGTGAATGGTTGCTCGAATCATACACTGTGCATTGAACACAGTATGGTGCGGGCGCTATGAAGCTATTGTAGACATTCGCCTGGGTTTTCACGGTCTTTGTTGTAGTAATCCAAGACACCAAGATAGTTTTGGACTCCGTGAAGATTATTTCGGATCACCTGCATCCCTTCACGTCTGATGTTTACCTGGGGCGGCAATGGCATCTTCCAACAACATAAATGTCTCCACCACATCCTACAGTGCTTTCAAGAGCATAATTGTCTGTTGGTCACTAGACTCGGATTTGATGATCTGAACCCGATGTAACAGATCAAAGACGCTACTGGCTACCCGTTCCGCTCTCTGAAACCACTGATCTGTAAATTACGGGAAATGCGTTATATGTTCGTTGACATCTGGTGCTATGTACCACCGAAGGCCTATCAGCTACTTGTTGAACCCATGCCGCGGAACGTCGCTTTTGCGTTGCTTTCCAAAGACGGACCAACACGCCCTTAAGCACGTAGTCATAATGTTTTGACCTACCAGTGTGTGATGTAGTAGCGGTCCGAAGACTGCTTTGATGCACCTCTCCACGCCAATCTATCCTGTGCAAGTCTCATCTCAGAATAGCTACTGCAACCCACATCCATTTGAACCTGCTTATTGAACTCGTCTTGGTCTGCCTCCTCAAGTCTCAACCCCCACTCCCCCCCCCCCCCCCCCCACACACACACGTATCACCATCCACTACTAAACTGACGATTTGACGATTCCTGACGCCTCAGGATGTATCCTATCAGCAGATCCATTATTTTGATCAACTTATGCCACAAATTTTTCTCCCCGATTCTGTTTAGTACCTCCTTATTAGTTATACGATCCACCCATCTAATCTTCAGCATTCTTCTGTAACATAACATTTCAAAAGCTCCTGTTCTCTTCTTGTCGCAATCGCTTATTGTCCGTGTTTCACTTCCATCTAAGGCTACATTCCATACAAATGCCAACAGAAAAAACTTCTAGCGCTTAAACATATATTCGAAGTTAACAAATTTCTCTTCTTGAGAAACGCTTTCCTTCTTATAGACAATCTACATTTTCTATCCTCTGTCCTTCGGCCATCATCAGTTATTTTACTGCCAAAGCACTAAAACTAATCTACTACTTTTAGTGTCTCATTTCCTAATCTAGCCGGCCGCGGTGGTCTAGCGGTTCAGGCGCTCAGTCCGGAACCGCGCGACTACTACGGTCGCAGGTTCGAATCCTGCCTCGGGCATGGATGTGTGTGATGTTCTTAGGTTAGTTAGGTTTAAGTAGTTCTAAGTTCTAGGGGACTGATGACCTCAGATGTTAAGTCCCATAGTGCTCAGAGCCATTTTTTTTCCTAATCTAATTCCCCCAGCAACGCCTGATTATATTCGACTACATTCAATTATCCTTGTTTTGCTTTTGTTAATATTCATTCTATATCTCTCGTTCAAGACATTTCCCCTTCCGTTGAACTGCACTTCCAAGTCCTTTGCCGGCCGAAGTGGCCGCGCGGTTCTGGCACTGCAGTCTGGAACCGCGAGACCGCTACGGTCGCAGGTTCGAATCCTGCCTCGGGCATGGATGTGTGTGATGTCCTTAGGTTAGTTAGGTTTAACTAGTTCTAAGTTCTAGGGGACTAATGACCTCAGCGGTTGAGTCCCATAGTGCTCAGAGCCATTTGAACCAAGTCCTTTGCTGTCTCTGACAGAATTACAATGTCACAGGCCAGCCACAAAAATTTTACTTCTTCCTTCTGAACTTTAATTCCTTTCCAAATTTTTCTTTATCTTCCTTTACTGCTTGCTCAATGTACACTATGTATAGCTTCGGGGATAATCTACATGCTTGTCTCACTCCCCTATCAACCGCTGCTCCCCTGTCACGTCCTTCGACTCTTACAGTAGCTGACTGGTTTCTGTACAGGTTGTATATGATCTTTCGCTCGCTGTATTTTACACCTTCTGTCTTCAAATTTCCAGAGTGTGTTCCGCTCGACATTGTCAAAAGCTTTCACTAACTCTACAAAAACTATGAAGTAGGTTTGCCTTTCTTTAACCTACATTATCAGTCGTAGGGTGTGTATTGCCCAAACTGATCTTCCCCGAGATCGGCTTCCTCAAGTTTTTGCATTCTTCTGTAAATGCAGCCGTGAATTATTAAACTGATATTTCGATAATATTCATACCTACCAGAACCTACTTTCTTTGGACATGGATTTATTCTATTCTTGTTGGAGTCTGAGGGTATTTCTCCTGCCTGACATATCTTGCACAGCAGGTGGATTAGTTTTGTCATGGCTGGCTCTCACAAGGATATCAACAGGTCTGAGGGAATGATGTGTTCTCTAGGGTCCTTGTTACGGCTTAGGTCTTACAGTGTTATGTAATATTGTTCTCGCAGTATCATACCTACCATCTAATTTTCATCTACGTCCTCTCCCCTTTCTGTAATGTTACCTTCTAGTTATTTCCCTTATATATACCCTCTACATAATTCTTCCACCTTTCAACTTTCCCTTCTCTGCTTAGTACAGGGTTTCCATCTGAGCTTTTGATATTCATTCAGCTGTTTCTCTTTCCTCCAGAGGCCTGCTTGACTCTCCTGTAGGCACTAACTGTCTTCTCCTGGTATCCATGCTTTTGTAAACTTAAATTTGCTCTTTGGTAATTCCTGATTAATCGTTTTGCACATAGTCTGTCTCACTTTTAGACGGTTGTATTCGCTTTCGCTTGCTGCATTTGCTGCAAATGTCTTCTTTTATTAATTAAATTTATTATGTCCTGCGATATCCAAGAATTTCCATTAGGCGTTATCTTTCTAACTATTTGATCCTCTATTGCCTTTGACCTTTCAAAGCTACCCTTTCATCTTCTGCTATGTTCCTTTTCCCTGTTGTAGTCAGTCGTTGGCTAATGCTCCCTCTGATACTCGTATCAACTTATGGTTCTTTCGATTTACCCATATCCCATCACGTTAATTTCCTACCTTTTTGCAATTTCTTCAGTTTTAATTTACATTTCACGATCAAGAAATTATGTTCAGAGTCCATGTCTGCCACTGAAGAAGTCTTGTAGTTTAAAATCTGGTTCTGAAATGACAGTCTCCCCATTATACAAGCAGCCTGAAATCGTCAAATGTCTCCATACCTCTTCGACGTACACTATGTTCTTTCACGATGTTAAACTAACTGTTAATTATGCTCTGTGCAAAATTGTACCAGGTGGCCCCGTCTTTCATTTTCTCCCCCACTCCATATTTTCCTGCTGTTTTTCCTTTTCTTCCTCTAGTTACTACCGAATTCCTATCATTCATCGCAACTGAGTTTTCGTCTTCCTTAACTATCCTGCTCATAGTACCTTACGTGCATTCCTATTTTATTGTCCATTATTAGAATCTGCTCCTGTATTGCCTCTGTTTGATTTTGTATTTATAATCATGTACACACTGACCAAAAGTCCTGTTCATCCTGCCACGGAACATTGCTAATCCCCACTATATCTAACGTCGACCTATTCATTTCTATATTTAGGGTTTCTAATCTACTTACGAAATTAAAGGATATAACGTTCCACTCTCTGATCCGTAGATCGCCTGTTTTGTTTTTCTTGATGGACGTCATCTTTATGAGTAGGCCCCGCCTGTAGATCCTAATGGGGGTACTATTTTACCTCCAAATATTTTACCCAATAGGGTGCCATAATCATTTAATCACACAGTAGAGGTGCATGTCCTCGAGAAAAGTACCGACTGTAGTTTCTCCTTGATTTCAGCCGTTCGCTGTACCAGCACAGCATGTTGGCTGGTGTTGCAAGGACAAATCGTTGGCTCCTGCAACTGCTGAAAAGTCTGCTATCCCTCCACAGGAAACACTCGTTTGTCTTGCTTCTCCAGAGATAGCCCTCCGTTACGGTTGCAGTTATCTGTGTTGTTGAGGCACGCAACGCACTTCCGTTATCCATGTAAGTGACTCACGAGGCAGCATCAGTGTGTAAAGAACGAAATAATGTGGTCCTAATGAGAGTAAACCCCTTAGATGGGCAGGACGTCAGGCTGAATTCCCAAGTTTACTCCTTTTGAAGGTATTCCTTTTCTTGCTATATAGACGTAGACCACATGGAAAGCAAAGAAGAAAATGGAGTGACATCTGAGAAATCTGAGACATATATGAGAGCTGACTGATGCTAAAGAGAAGTTGACAGGAACTGATAAAGGAGCAACGTTCGGTGCCCTTGGTCTGGTAGCGAAATGATGGTGATGATGACAGTTCGCCAAGAAAATATTAATTTACTTTTTTGTACCTCCACAAGATAACAGAACTGTATTTTTGGAGCGAACTGCAGCACTTGTCTTGCAATATTCTAAAGCTGACTGTCCGAAGGAATGAAGATCGTCATTCAGCGTTATTATTATGTGTTTTTTATGGTGTTCACAGTCCTGCAGTATTTTAGAAGTTGCAAAACGTTTTACCTGGAGTTTTATTAAATCTATGTATTTACTATTAGTGTTGTTGTGTTATTTTCAAGTAATAACTACTATGATATCAATGCATACATGGAAGATGTAAATACCGTTGACGCGAAGATTATATCCTCTTAACAGTAATGCAGTTGCATTGATGCATTTCGAAGTGTGCTATTACTTGAGAGCTATTACCGAAATCGGGATTGTAAATAAATGAATTCAATAACAGTACAAGCAGAGAATGATTACATTTCTAAAATTTTGCGGTATGAAAACTGTAGCCAGATTAAGCTGTACAAGTCTGAGGCTCATTCGAGGGAATATGCCTTACATTCGCCTGGAATGGTTTAGCGGTAGATAAAAACTTGAACACCGCTATCTCCGAAGATGAATGTAGTCTTTACTATTGCACCTCTTTAGTTGGTACCAATGTATTGTGACATATTTTCAGTGCTTTGAGCGAAACGCTTCGAAAAATACGAGGTCTATTCGGAAAGTAAGGTTCGATGGGGTGCGAAATGGAAATCACAGGGAAAACCCGATGAAGCTTTGCACAGATGTGTTTGGAAGTGCCTCTAATATGCCTGTCGATCGTGTCACGTCGCTCTTTTCAGTTCTGAGCGCACAGTGAGCACGTAAATATACCTAGAACAGTAGTGTCTCCTGCCAAGTATGAAGACCTGATGTGAGAGTTCGCCTGATGTCATGCAGCCCACATAACATAGCTATCATGCGTTTCCTTTTTCATGACAATTCTCGGCCGCACTCTGAAGGGGCAATGGAGATGCTCCTGGAGCGTTTTCGATGTTTGTAATTGACGCTCCCTGAGTTTCATAGCTGGTCACATGAACAGCTTGCTATGAAGACAACGTTCTGGCACAGACAACGAGCTGTAGACCAGCGTAGAGAATTGGCAGGAACACAGGCGGCGTGCTTCTGTAACGAGGGTATTGGAAAGTTGGTACAATGCCACGAAAAATGTCACAGGCGGCGTGCTTCTGTAACGAGGGTATTGGAAAGTTGGTACAATGCCACGAAAAATGTCTAATTCGCAGCGGCGAGTATGTAGAGAGGTAGCTGGAAGATGTAGCTAACTGTTGTAAATAAAACATGCTGCTTTCCATTTTGCGACCGATCGGACCCTACTTTCCGAATAGGCCTCGTGTAACTGGAAATATCCTGTACCTGACGACAAAAGTTGCCATCGGGTGTAGCCGATCTTCTCCTTACTTGCTACGTGAGTATCACAAAATAGGGCTGAAAGTGAACTTTGCTGCAGATTTCAGACTCATAACCGTATGTTACACTTTGCAGGGATATCTATGTGTGCTTTCCTCTGCAAACATTAATCACAATTGCATTTATTCTATCTTCATTTCAAGAAAATACCTTTAGAAAATACACTACTGGAAATGGAAAAAAGAACACATTGACACCGGTGTGTCAGACCCACCATACTTGCTCCGGACACTGCGAGAGGGCTGTACAAGCAATGATCACACGCACGGCACAGCGGACACACCAGGAACCGCGGTGTTGGCCGTCGAATGGCGCTAGCTGCGCAGCATTTGTGCACCGCCGCCGTCAGTGTCAGCCAGTTTGCCGTGGCATACGGAGCTCCATCGCAGTCTTTAACACTGGTAGCATGCCGCGACAGCGTGGACGTGAACCGTATGTGCAGTTGACGGACTTTGAGCGAGGGCGTATAGTGGGCATGCGGGAGGCCGGGTGGACGTACCGCCGAATTGCTCAACACGTGGGGCGGGAGGTCTCCACAGTACATCGATGTTGTCGCCAGTGGTCGGCGGAAGGTGCACGTGCCCGTCGACCTGGGACCGGACCGCAGCGACGCACGGATGCACGCCAAGACCGTAGGATCCTACGCAGTGCCGTAGGGGACCGCACCGCCACTTCCCAGCAAATTAGGGACACTGTTGCTCCTGGGGTATCGGCGAGGACCATTCGCAACCGTCTCCATGAAGCTGGGCTACGGTCCCGCACACCGTTAGGCCGTCTTCCGCTCACGCCCCAACATCGTGCAGCCCGCCTCCAGTGGTGTCGCGACAGGCGTGAATGGAGGGACGAATGGAGACGTGTCGTCTTCAGCGATGAGAGTAGCTTCTGCCTTGGTGCCAATGATGGTCGTATGCGTGTTTGGCGCCGTGCAGGTGAGCGCCACAATCAGGACTGCATACGACCGAGGCACACAGGGCCAACACCCGGCATCATGGTGTGGGGAGCGATCTCCTACACTGGCCGTACACCACTGGTGATCGTCGAGGGGACACTGAATAGTGCACGGTACATCCAAACCGTCATCGAACCCATCGTTCTACCATTCCTAGACCGGCAAGGGAACTTGCTGTTCCAACAGGACAATGCACGTCCGCATGTATCCCGTGCCACCCAACGTGCTCTAGAAGGTGTAAGTCAACTACCCTGGCCAGCAAGATCTCCGGATCTGTCCCCCATTGAGCATGTTTGGGACTGGATGAAGCGTCGTCTCACGCGGTCTGCACGTCCAGCACGAACGCTGGTCCAACTGAGGCGCCAGGTGGAAATGGCATGGCAAGCCGTTCCACAGGACTACATCCAGCATCTCTACGATCGTCTCCATGGGAGAATAGCAGCCTGCATTGCTGCGAAAAGTGGATATACACTGTACTAGTGCCGACATTGTGCATGCTCTGTTGCCTGTGTCTATGTGCCTGTGGTTCTGTCAGTGTGATCATGTGATGTATCTGACCCCAGGAATGTGTCAATAAAGTTTCCCCTTCCTGGGACAATGAATTCACGGTGTTCTTATTTCAATTTCCAGGAGTGTATGTTTTTCCTCTTGCAAAAGGTACAAATGCTTTAGTGTTTTAGTGTGTATTGCAAAATTCTCTGCCTTTTGTGTAGTTTGAGTCACGGGAAACATGGTTTCGGCATCTTGCAGAGTTTATGAAATATCAGAGAATCCATGTTACCCGGAACACATTATCCTTCGCGGTAGAGAAGATAAGGGATATAAATCAAATGTTTTATCTCGTCGATTTTCATTAACGGTAAACATGTTATCAGATTGCATTTGTGGAGCAGTATATGCCCTGCAATCATTACCTAGTAGTTCCTTGTGTCACAGCACATTTCATACAATTGTATCGGTGTGGTCCTCTTCTTTGTCTACTTTTTTGTCATTACTATCTGCCTTCGTACGAGACGTATTGTAGCGTAACATGTCTAACGTGACTGATAAAGTTATTTCGAAAATGTAGAATATACAGGAGTCGAATATGGTTCAAATGGCTCTGAGCACTATGGGACTTAACATCTGAGGTCATCAGTCCCCTAGAACTTAGAACTACTTAAACCTAACTAACCTAAGGACATCAAACACATCCATGCACGAGGCAGGATTCGAACCTGCGACCGTAGCAGTCGCGCTGTTCCGGACTGAAGTGCCTAGAACCGCTCGGAAACCGCGGCCGGCTACGAAAAAATTTCATCTCAGTAGGATGACATTAATCCTTGCCAACTGGAGGGACAAATTTTAATATAGATAATTTTATTTTTAGTCCGTGCAAAAGTTATTGAAGGTTGTATACATCAAAATGAAATACCTATTTGCTTTTCGGGATGCTTTTAGTGTTCTTGAAAATATTTTCTTTTCAGTGGTTCTTTCTTGCAATCGGGGTACGGTCTACAATATTCTTGAACACTGCGGAATACAAATTCCTTTTGCTCTTTGCCTACAGTCAACAATCCGTACAAATTTTGCATTAATTTAACACACACTTCAGCAGGGTCATCAACAGTCTTTAACTCCTTAACTGTCCGTTTAGAGTCCAAATATAAAGTGTTGTTCGTTCAGCTCCCATGAGAGCATTCTTGAATAAAGCTAACTTCCATAATCTTCAAGGAGGAGAACAGAGGCCTACTCTTTCTTGAAATGGAACTTGCTTGAGTAAGGATATATAACTTTAAGAATGAAATCCAGTAACAAATGGTAATCAGAATAATATTAAGATTACCATCTAGTCGTCCATCCAGTTCTCCATAGAAAGAAATATATCTGTTTACGAGTTGTGGATTCTCCTTGTCCAAATTTACTGCCTTTTTGATGTCGGTCTGCACGTTTGGTTTATCATTAAAGAGCAATAAAGGAGAGAACTATTCTGATAAATATGACAAATGATGATTAAATTTCTTTACAGACGGTTTTGATATCGTAGAACCAGTCCGTTCATACCATTTCAGCCCTTCTAATAAGCGGAGATTCGGATGAGGAACTTTTACAGCTCCATTGCACTGCAGCCACTATTTGACATAAGCAGTCACCATGAAAACAAAGACATCTCTCAATGTATTTTTATTTTTAGCGGATAGTTTCAGCTACGATATTAGCAGAAACATATTAAGCAATAAATTGCTTTTAACATGCATCTTTCTTGACGTATTGCTCCAGCAGAGTAGATTTCGAGTTTTTCTAAAGTCTGCTTCCAAAACTTTTACACAGAGATCTGCGAGTTGACGGTAATCACCTCTCACTTTTGCAGTCTCCAATTCACTTTCATAGAAGCCTAACATCTCCTTAATTTCTTACTCACTAAAAAAAAGAAAAAATCCACAATCTTCTTTCCTGAATCAAAATTACTGACACTGGTTTTCCCTCAAAAGTTTGGTAATTGGTATGTCACGATTGCTTGTTTCACCGTGTCCTTCACCAAATAAGTTCACGAAAGTGATGACGGTATAGTAGATACAACAACTCCCTGTCAATTTTCTGTTCGAGTACGATGCATGCCTCATTGGGGCGGCCATTGCTTAAGGCAGTTGTGCCGCAGCAGAGGGTTTGTACGTTGCCCTCAGCACCGGAAAGCCAATGAGTTGTTCATTGTCCCCAAACTTAACAGTGATAATGGCTACAGTTTACCTTCCCAATGAATGGTAAGAACTGTAGAAATATCGTTCTACAAACCTGGCTTTATTGTTTCAGACTGTTCTCATCTCTTCTTCTGCCCGTCTCTATAAAGAGGTGATTATTAATACAGAGCTCTAAATTATGGTGACCAAGGCGCTACAGTCTGGAGCCGAGTGACCGCTCCAGTCGCAGGTTTGAATCCTGCCTCGGGCATGGGTGTGTGTGATGTCCTTAGGTTAGTTAGGTTTAATTAGTTCTAAGTTCTAGGCGACTGATGACCTCAGAAGTTAAGTCGCATAGTGCTCAGAGCTATTTGAACCATTATGGTGACCAAGTCCCTCTGCTGTTGCCGAATTTATCCAGAATCTCTTACGTTCAGATGTCATCTATCGAAAGAAACGGCTAATTTTTCAGCACTGTTCGGTTCCTTGAATTGCAGCATTCTCCAACAAACTGTCAGTACGTTCTAATAACGCACCAACAGGAACGTTAATTTCACCTTAACTTGAAAATGTCATATCTGATTCTGGAGATGATGAAGAAGGAAGTAAAGCAGAAAATGTAGACGTAGATGGAGTACACTTTTGTTTCGTTTGCGTTTTTCTTATTCCAATTTTCTTTGCATTCACCCCTACTTTCGTATCTACAGCTGCACCATCTACTACTGAAAATCAAGCTTTACGACCTGGCACTCACTGTCGAAGTAAAAACATTATGTCTTTTTTCCAGCTTGATTGTTTGTAGAGCATTGAAAAGTGCGATATCAAATAAATTGTCCAAATTATTCATAAATTTGACGGCGTTTGAATACATCTTGACATCTTTTCGCGCTTTTTGCTAGTTTCTCCACTTCGAAAGCCGATTAATAAGTTTTTGAGTACAATGCTGAATAGCTCTTGTCAGAATTCTTGCTTTGTCCAAAAATATAATGCGACGCGAATGGCAACAAATAAACAACTGACTGCACTGCACGTGCACGTACTGTTAAGCTGAGCGTGACATCTATGAGCAATGTGGAAGATCATGTTCCTTACGCGCTGAAGTGGGCAAGGGGTTATAGTGCTTCGGCCACCACAGAATTTTGTACAGAGATGTTTCAGAGTCATCCAAGCAGTAATGGGGGGGGGGGGGGGGGGCGAGCGTTCTAAAAAACTGAAGTCAGAAAATAAAGGACATCCTAGCGACGTGTACTGCGCGCGACCAAGGCGGCTGGAACGCCCCGATGCCCCAAGTGAAAACTGAGAAAGCAACGCCACTCAATGGGTGGCCACGACTCGACTGAAGCCCAGAACCATCAGTGCTAAATGTCGGCTCAAAGACTAGCGACTCACATAGTTGATGATGGTGATCTGTGAGGCACATTCGACCGATGACTGGCACGGAGACTACACCAATCAAATGCATGGTGCCGATGGAATCTGCTGCCACAAGATGAGTTGGGGGTCTACGTACTCACTCTGGCCGGATGTGATGTGAGGTAGCATCGCGTCACTTAGTGGCTTGCCGAAACGCAGCGTCGTGCTGTGGCATGTTGCAATCTAGTCCACTGCTGATGGTATAAGGCCTCGTTACTGCACGCTACGCCAGGCATTACTGCACTGCCTAACTACAAAATCATGTAGCTGACTGGCCTGCATACCTCTTCACTGGTTCAAAGGCTCGTCTAAGGCCGATGCCGCAACATTTATCCCCCCCTCCCGCCAACCATGGGACAATTCGGTCCTCGGAATTGCAGACTGCCCCTGAACTTGTGGACTACTCAAGCATCATGATATTGCTGTTACTACAAGTATTCCCTTGCATTCTCTCTCAGACGGCTATTCATACTGTACACATTTTCTGTTCTTCTCTGCATCCTCCATCACACAGTGTATGGCAAGCGGTGTACTCACAACGTTCTTTCACTGTAGCTAAATTTCGTGGCTGATCCATTGGGTTGGCAGATCAAGGACTGGGAGAGCAGATGAGCCGATAGCTCTCCGATGATGATTTCTTTTGAATATGGAACATCCTAACAGTATACTTACTAAACGTTGCAATTTCCCCGAAATATCACATATAAAATCCTTAACTAATTTGAGTAGATTTTTTAGTGTATGAATAACACGTAATTCCGGAAAACTGAGTGTCGGCAAACAGATTTATTACAATGTTGTTAACAAATCTGATTCGATCTTGTATTAGGAGAAGTCAGAAAATGGAATCAAACGCATCCACACCGGCATTCTGACACCATCCTTCTACACTGAAGAGTCAAACAATCTGGTACACCTGCCTAATATCGTGTAGGACTCCTCCCCCCCCCACCCCCACCCCACCCTCCCGAGTACACAGAACTGTCACATCACGGGTTCTAGGCGCTCAGTCCGGAACCGCGCGACTGCTACGGTCGCAGGTTCGAATCCTGCTTCGGGCATCGATGTGTGTGATGTCCATAGGTTAGTTAGGTTTAAGTAGTTCTAAGTTCCAGGGGACTGATGACCACAGATGTTAAGTCCCATAGTGCTCAGAGCCATTTTTTTGCCACATCACGACGGGGCACGTATTCTACTAATGTCTGGAGGTAAATGACACCATGATTTCTGCAGAGCTGTTCATAAAACCGTAAGAGTACTAGGGGGTTGAGATCTCTTCTGAAAAGCACATTGCAAGGCATCCTAGATATGCTCAGTAATGTTCGTGTCTGCAGAGTTTGGTGGCCAATCGAAATGTTTAAACTCAGAAGGGTGTTCCTGGAGCCACTCTCCAGCAATTCTGGACGAGTGGGCTATAGCATTGTTCTGCTGGAATTGCCCAAGTTCCTCGGAATGCACAATGCACATGCTTATTTACGTGTCATCTTCCAGAGTCGTATGTAGACTTATCAGGGGACCCATATCACTCCAACTGCATACGCCCCACACAATTACAGAGCCTCCACCAGCCCTGAGGACATGCAGGGTCCACCGATTCATGATATTGTCTCCATGCTCGTGCACGACCATCCGCTCGATACAATTTGAAACGAGACTCGTTCGACCATACAACATGTTTCCAGTCATCAACAGTCCAAAGTCGATGTTGACGGGCCCAGGCGAGGTGTAAAACTTTTCGCCGTGCAGTCATCAAGGGTACTCGAGTGGGGCTTCGGCTCCGAAAGCCCATATTGATGATGTTTCGTTGAATGGTTCGCACGCTGACATTTGTTGACGGCCCAGCACTGAAATCTGCAGCAATTTGCAGAAGGGTTGCACTTCTGTCACGTTGTACGATTCTCTTCAGTCGTCGTTGGTCCCGTTCTTGCAGGATCTTTTTCCGGAGATTTAATGTTTTATACGATTGCTGATACCCAAGGTACACTCTTGAAATGGTCGTACGGGAAAATCCCCACTTCAAACTCACTTGTCCACTGGACCTGACGGGATACCAATTCGATTCTACACAGAGTACGCGAAAGAGAGACCGCAAGTCTCTAGAGGAACGGAAGGTTTCTTTGACGCTTCATTGTACAAGGCGATAGCTGCGCTCCAAGCAGTCAGTAAGCTAAACTTTTAATTGAGATATGCGACGAGTGCGAGTATTATCATGTATATTGATTTTTAACATACCTTTTACGTCAGGGACAGTGGATAAATAACAAAACGTTTATGTCATTGAATCAGTGAGATTCGCCTCTTTTTGCATTTATTTCATAATCAGCGGTTCCAGGCGCTTCAGTCCGGAACCGCGCTGCTGCTACGGTCGCATGTTCGAATCCTGCCTCGGGTATGGATGTGTGTGATGTCCTTAGGTTGGTTAGGTTTAAGTATTTCTACGTATAGGGGACTGATGACCTCAGATGTTAAGTCCCATAGCGCTTAGAGCCATTTGAACAATCTGATAATTTACTGTCGCTTGTACTGCACAACTATAGCAATTATTTTGTAAATTAAATAGAAAAGTATTTAAAAACACTAACCTCACGACTGGCATTCTCGCCGTCTGTGGCGCTAGTGTATTTCCCATTGCCAGAGGTTAGAAACTTTGACAGCAATAATGTCAAGACTGTATAATTATGTTACTCTGTGACAGTACTCTGAAGATATAGTTACGATAGTACTATCTGCAGACGAGACGGCACTAGCAGCAGTTTTGTGTGTTTGCAGGGCCGGTACTTGCATCAGGGGCCCCACACTGCCGAGTCACAGCCTGGAATCTCGGCAACACTTCGCCCCAGTGCTGAAGCAACACGACCCGGAGTGCAGGCGTCGCCGCTGGTGGTAGAGGTGAGACTGCGCGCGCAGCTCTGTCGCTTATTCTACAAGTCATGCTCAAAATACTCAGTGTTCAATGGCACCTGTCGCAGACACCACTCATAGTGTGCATTCACAATAGATGACTGCTTATTCATTCGTTACATCTCTGGGCACCACCGTGAATTCCACTTACACATCCGTCCTGAATCAAATGCTTTATCTCACATACACAGCCGACCTTTTTAAATCGTCCCCTCCCGCTTACATACGCCAATATGCTGACAGACTGTTTTCTTTTCTGTCCATGCCACGCTCCATTCGTCTCAATAATCACTCCAACTCCAACCCAATAACGTCACATCTGGTCTAGCCATTTGTACTTCTCAATCAATCGTGCAAAAACCAAGGAAGTAACTATATATAAACCACCCAAGCTTTCGAGACCTCTACCTAACAGTCTTCTGTCGACCAAATCAGTACTAAAAACTTGAAATTCCTCGAATTAAAAGTCTACAGAAAGATAACTTGGAACCCCCACAGTCAAAAGAAACCACAGATTAGTATAAGAACTATCAACCGGTATAATACAGGATCTAAACAAATCGATTGTTACACGTACCTACAAGACCCTCCTCGGTCCCATCCCCATCTATGCAACTGTTGCATAGATATCCGTCACTTCCAAGTTTTATCACTTCCTCCAAATCCTTGAATTTGACGACTTTGCCTTGCTTTCCATATCCGTCTCCTCTCACTCATCAGTAGCCTAAACAGTTGACTAACTTCCATCTCCCCAAACATCTCGAACACGTTCACCAGTGTTATGTCTCCCTCAGACTAGAATTCCAACACCGCATTGTACATATTGCTCCTTGAGAACTGTAGCTTTCCGGTGCGGCTCAATCATCACACCTCATCTTCCTTTTTTTTTTTTTTTTTATTTTTGGTCATCAGTCTACTGACTGGTTTGATGCGGCCCGCCACGAATTCCTCTTCGTCTCAGAGTAGCACTTACAACCTACGTCCTCAATTATTTGCTTGACGTATTCCAATCTCTGTCTTCCTCTACAGTTTTTGCCCTCTACAGCTCCCTCTAGTACGATGGAAGTCATTCCCTTATGTCTTAGCAGATGTCCTATCATCCTGTCCCTTCTCCTTATCAGTGTTTTCCACATATTCCTTTCCTCTCCGATTCTGCGTAGAACCTCCTCATTCCTTATCTTATCAGTCCACCTAATTTTCAACATTCGTCTATAGCACCACATCTCAAATGCTTCCATTCTCTTCTGTTCCGGTTTTCCCACAGTCCATGTTTCACTACCATACAATGCTGTACTCCAGACGTACATCCTCAGAAATTTCTTCCTCAAATTAAGGCCGGTATTTGATATTAGTAGACTTCTCTTGGCCAGAAATGCCTTTTTTGCCATAGCGAGTCTGCTTTTGATGTCCTCCTTGCTCCGTCCGTCATTGGTTATTTTTCTGCCTAGGTAGCAGAATTCCTTAACTTCATTGACTTCGTGACCATCAATCCTGATGTTAAGTTTCTCGCTGTTCTCATTTCTACTACTTCTCATTACCTTCGTCTTTCTCCGATTTAATCTCAAACCATACTGTGTACTCATTAGACTGTTCATTCCGTTCAGCAGATCATTTAATTCTTCTTCACTTTCACTCAGGATAGCAATGTCATCAGCGAACCGTATCACTGATATCCTTTCACCTTGTATTTTAATTCCACTCCTGAACCTTTCCTTTATTTCCATCATTGCTTCCTCGATGTACAGATTGAAGAGTAGGAGCGAAAAGCTACAGCCTTGTCTTACACCCTTCTTAATACGAGCACTTCGTTCTTGATCGTCCACTCTTATTATTCCCTCTTGGTTGTTGTACATATTGTATATGACCCGTCTCTCCCTATAGCTTACCCCTACTTTTTTCAGAATCTCGAACAGCTTGCACCATTTTATATTGTCGAACGCTTTTTCCAGGTCGACAAATCCTATGAAAGTGTCTTGATTTTTCTTTAGCCTTGCTTCCATTCTTAGCCGTAACGTCAGAATTGACTCTCTCGTCCCTTTACTTTTCCTAAAGCCAAACTGATCGTCACCTAGCGCATTCTCAATTTTCTTTTCCATTCTTCTGTATATTATTCTTGTAAGCAGCTTCGATGCATGAGCTGTTAAGCTGATTGTGAGATCATTCTCGCACTTGTCAGCTCTTGCCGTCTTCGGAATTGTGTGGATGATGCTTTTCCGAAAGTCAGATGGTATGTCGCCAGACTCATATATTCTACACACCAACGTGAATCGTCGTTTTGTTGCCACTTCCCCCAATGATTTTAGAAATTGTGATGGAATGTTATCTATCCCTTCTGTCTTATTTGACCGTAAGTCCTCCAAAGCTCTTTTTCCGATTCTAATACTGGATCCCCTATCTCTTCTAAATCAACTCCTGTTTCTTCTTCTATCACATCAGACAAATCTTCACCCTCGTAGAGGCTTTCAATGTATTCTTTCCACCTATCAGCTCTCTCCTCTGCATTCAACAGTGGAATTCCTGTTGCACTCTTAATGTTACCAAGTTGCTTTTAATATCACCAAAGGTTGATTTGACTTTTCTGTATGCTGAGTCGGTCCATCCGAAAATCATATCTTTTTCGATGTCTTCACATTTTTGCTGCAGCCATTTCGTCTTAGCTTCCCTGCACTTCCTATTTATTTCATTCCTCAGCGGCTTGTATTTCTGTATTCCTGATTTTCCCGGAACATGTTTGTACTTCCTCCTTTCATCAATCAACTCAAGCATTTCTTCTGTTACCCATGGCTTCTTCGCAGCTACCTTCTTTGTGCCTATGTTTTCCTTCCCAACTTCTGTGATGGCCCTTTTTAGAGATGTCCATTCCTCTTCAACTGTACTGCCTACTGCACTATTCCTTATTGCTGTATCTATAGCGTTAGAGAACTTCAAACGTATCTCGTCATTCCTTAGTACTTCCATATCCCACTTCTTTGCATATTGATTCTTCCTGACTAATGTCTTGAACTTCAGCCTACTCTTCATCACTACTGTATTGTGATCTGAGTCTATATCTGCTCCTGGGTACGCATTACAATCCAGTATTTGATTTCGGAATCTCTGTGTGACCATGATGTAATCTAATTAAAATCTTCCCGTATCTCCCGGCCTTTTCCAAGTATACCTCCTCCTCTTGTGATTCTTGAACAGGGTATTCGCTATTACTAGCTGAAACTTGTTACAGAACTCAATTAGTCTTTCTCCTCTTTCATTCATCGTCCCAAGCCCATATTCTCCTGTAACCTTTTCTTCTACTCCTTCCCCTACAACTACATTCCAGTCGCCCATGACTATTAGATTTTCGTCCCCCTTTACATACTGCATTACCCTTTCAATATCCTCATACACTTTCTCTATCTGTTCATCTTCAGCTTGCGACGTCGGCATGTATATCTGAACTATCGTTGTCGGTGTTGGTCTGCTGTCGATTCTGATTAGAACAACTCGGTCATTGAACTGTTCCCAGTAACACACCCTCTGCCCTACCTTCCGATTCATAACGAATCCTACAACTGTTATACCATTTTCTGCTGCTGTTGATATTACCCGAAACTCATCTGACCAGAAATCCTTGTCTTCCTTCCACTTCACTTCACTGACCCCTACTATATCTAGATTGAGTCTTTACATTTCCCTTTTCAGATTTTCTAGTTTCCCTACCACGTTCAAGCTTCTGACATTCCACGCCCCGACTGGTAGAACGTTATCCTTTCGTTGATTATTCAATCTTTTTCTCATGGTAACCTCCCCCTTGGCAGTCCCCTCCCGGAGATCCGAATGGGGGACTATTCCGGAATCTTTTGCCAATGGAGAGATCATCATGACACTTCTTCAATTACAGGCCACATGTCCTGTGGATACACGTTAGTCGTTGATCATTGCTGATTCTTCCGCCTTTAGGGGCAATTTCCCACCCCTTGGACAAGAGAGTGCCCTGAACCTCTATCCGCACCTCCGCCCACTTTGACAAGGCCGTTGAGGCTGATTTCTTTTGCCGGAAGTCTACGGCCGCCAATGCTGATTATTTATCAAAATTTAGGCAGTGGCGGGGAACGAACCCGGGACCGAAGACGTTTTGATTATGAATCAAAGACGCTACCCCTAGACCGCGGGTACAATCTTCCTTACATCGCCATAAAATCCGTGTCCGTGTCCCGGATGGTTTCGACTGCGTTCCTCTATGAGACCATGAAATCTTCCTTGAGATCATTTCATCCCGTCAATTATCATTTACACTAGCTCTTGTACTTCAAACGAAGGGTCCAATGCACATGCATAACTTAAATCCTACCCATCTGCTTCCTACCACCTAATTTCCTTCTTACTTTTACCAGTACTCATCCGGCATCCTTTCTCATAGCCCCTCCTCTCCAATCCCATCTGCATCCAAACCCTTCACTTAGGAAATGTTGCTTGAAACTCACAGGGCCATCATACTCTCCGGTATGGAGACTTCTAATATTATCACATAATCATTATACAGGTCATTGTTTTTATTACTGTCACGGTATTTTATGGCTTTAACCAAACTCTGAGGAGCGGCAGCGTGGCAACTGACAGCACCCCTCCCCCCACCCCCGCCATATGTGCTCATTTAGCTACGAAATAAATAAAATAGGAACTCCAAATATGTTATTGTTGTTGTGGTCTTCAGTCCTGAGCGGTTTGATAGAGCTCTCCATGATACTCTATCCTGTGCAAACTTCTTCATCTCTCAGTACTTACTGCAACCCACATCCTTCTGAATCTGCGTAGTGTATTCATCTCTTGGTCTCCCTCAAAGATTTTTACCCTCCAAGCTGCCCTCCAATGCTAAATTTGTGATCCCTTGATGCCTCAGAACATGTCCTACCAACCGGTCCCTTCTTCTTGTCAGGTTGTGCCACAAACTCCTCTTCTCCCCAATTCTATTCAGTACCTCCTCATTAGTTATGTGATCTACCCATCTAGTCTTCAGCATTCTTCTGTAGCACCACATTTCGAAAGCTTTCTTCTCTTCTTGTCCAAACTATTTATTGTCCATGTTTCACTTCCATACATGGCTACACTCCATACAAATACTATAAGAAACGACTACCTGAGGCTTAAATCTATACTCGATGTAAACTAATTTCTCTTCTTCAGAAACGCTTTCCTTGCCATTGCCAGTCTACATTTTATATCTCCTCTAATTCGACCATCATCAGTTATTTTGCTCCCCAAATAGCAAAAATCCTTTACTACTTTAAGTGTCTCATTTCCTAATCTAATTCCCTCAGCATCACCTAAGTTAACTCGACTACATTCCATTATCATCGTTTTGCTTTTGTTGTTGCGCATCTTATATCCTCCTTCCAAAACATTGTCCTTTCGTTCAACTGCTCTTTCAAGTACTTTGCTGTCTCTGACAGAATTACAATGCCATCGGCGAACCTCAAAGTTTTTATTTCTTCTCCGTGGATTTTTATTCCTACTCCGAATTTTTCTTTTGTTTCCTTTACTGCTTGCTCAATATATAGATTGAATAACATCGGGGATGGGCTACAACCCTGTCTCACTCCCTTCCCAACCACTGCTTCCCTTTCATGCCCCTAGACTCTTATAACAGCCATCTGGTTTCTGTACAACTTGTAAATAGCCTTTCGATCCCTGTATTTTACCCCTGCCATCTTTAGAATTTGAAACAGAGTATTCCAGTCAACATTGTCAAAAGCTTTCTCTAAGTCTACAAATGCTGGAAACGTAGGTTTGCCTTTCCTTAATCTTTCTTCTAAGATAAGTCGTAAGGTCAGTATTGCCTCACGTGTTCCAAAATTTCTGCGGAATACAAACTGATCTTCCCCGAGGTCGGCTTCTACCAGTTTTTCCATTCGTCTGTAAAGAATTCGTGTTAGTATTTTGCAGCTGTGACTTATGAAACTGATAGTTCGGTAATTTTCACATCTCTCTTCACCTGCTTTCTTTGGGATTGGAATTATAATATTCTTCTTGAAGTCTGAGGGTATTTCGCCTGTCTCATACATCTTCCTCACCAGATGGTAGAGTTTTGTCAGGACTGGCTCTCCCAAGGCCGTCAGTAGTTCTACTCCCAGGGCCCTGTTTCGACTTAGGTCTTTCTGTGCTCTGTCAAACTCTTCACGCAGTATCGTATCTCCCATTTCATTTTCATCTATATTCTATTCCATTTCCATAATATTGTCCCCAAGTACATCGACCTTGTATAGACCCTCTATATACTCCTTCCACCTTTCTGCTTTCCCTTCTTTGCTTAGAACCAGGTTTCCACCCTAGCTCTTGATATTCATGCAAGTGGTTCTCTTTTCTCCAAAGGTCTCTTTAAGTTTCCTGTAGGCAGTATCTATCTTACCCCTAGTGAGATAAGTCTCTACATCCTTACATTTGTCCTCTAGCCATCCCTGCTTAGCCATTTTGCACTTCCTGTCGATCTCATTTTTGAGACGTTTGTATTCCTTTTTGCCCGCTTCATTTACTGCATTTATATATTTTCTCCTTTCATCAATTAAATTCAATATTTCTTCTGTTACCCAAGGATTTCTACTTACCCTCGGCTCTTTACCTACTTGACCCTCTGCTGCCTTCACTACTTCATCCCTCAGAGCTACCCATTCTTCTTCTACTGTATTTCTTTCTCCCATTCCTGTCAATTGTTCCCTTATGCTCTCCTTGAAACTCTGTACAATCTCTGGTTTAGTCAGTTTATCCAGGTCGCATCTCCTTAAATTCGCACCTTCTTGCAGTTTCTTCAGTTTTAATCTACAGTTCATAACCAATAGATTGTGGTCAGAGTCCACATCTGCCCCTGGAAATGTCTTACAATTAAAAACTGGTTCCTAAATCTCTGTATTACGATTATATAATCTATCTGATACCTTCTAGTACCTCCAGGATTCTTCTTTTATTATTCTTGAACCAAGTGTTAGCTATGATTAAGTTATGCTCCGTGTAAAATTGTACCAGACAACTTCCTCTTTCATTTTTTAGCCCCAATCCATATTCACCTACTACG
Organism: Schistocerca nitens; assembly: GCF_023898315.1. NCBI lineage: Eukaryota > Metazoa > Arthropoda > Insecta > Orthoptera > Acrididae > Schistocerca > Schistocerca nitens. Next base: position 367,570,976 of record NC_064621.1, read on the forward strand.
TTTCCTTCTCTCCCTTTTCCTACTCTCAAATTCCAATCACCCACGACTATTAAATTTTCGTCTCCCTTCACTACCTGAATAATTTCTTTTATCTCATCATACATTTCATCAATTTCTTCATCATCTGCAGAGCTAGTTGGCATATAAACTTGTACTACTGTAGTAGGCGTTGGCTTCGTGTCTATCTTGGCCACATAAATGCGTTCACTATGCTGTTTGTAGTAGCTTACCCGCACCACTGTTTTTTTGTTCATTATTAAACCTACTCATGTATGACCCCTATTTGATTTTGTATTTATAACCCTGTATTCGCCTGACTAAAAGTATTGTACCTCCTGCCACCGAACTTCACTAATATTCACTATATCTAACTTTCCCTTTTTAAATTTTCTAACCTTCCTGCCCGATTAAGGGATCTGACATTCCACGCTCCGATCCGTAGAAAGCCAGTTTTTTTTCTCCTGATAACGACGTCCTCCTGAGTAGTCCCCGCCCAGAGATCCGAATGGGGGACTATTTTTCATCCGGAATAGTTTACCCAAGAGGACACCATCATCATTTAACCATACAGTAAAGCTGCATGCCCTAGGGAAAAATTACGGTTGTAGTTTCCCCTTGCTTTCAGCTATTCGCAGTACCAGCACAGCAAGGCCGTTTTGGTTAGTGTTATAATGCCAGATCAGTCAATCATCCAGACTGTTGCCCCTGCAACTACTGAAAAGGCTGTTACCCCTCTTCAGGAAACACACGTTTGTCTGGCCTCTCAACAGATACCCTCCGTTGTGGTTGCACCTACGGTACGGCCATCTGTATCGCTGAGGCACGTAAGCCTCCCCACCAATGGCAAGGTCATTGGTTCATGGGGGGGGGGGGACTCCAAATATACCCAGAATTAAACAAATGCTCCCAAATTCAGGAACGCCTCACTTGTGCTTTCGCTTAGCCTCTGACACATGACTCTATTACCAGTTCGTTCTAGACATACGCCTTTCCAATACTGTTCGTTGTACAGACTTACATATACCCTACAGGTTCCGACATCTAACTGATTCTTCTTTATTCTCAGGTTCTGGTTCTCTGTTGTGCGCAGAACAACACTGCCATTCAGCAATTCACCTATACCCTCTCAGTATCCTCTGCCAAAGAAAATTGGTCCAGTTTCTACACCATGTCTTATAACGCCTACTCATTCTATCACCACGTCAGAGCTCCTTCCCAGCTGGCCGCTGTGGCCGAGCGGTTCTAGGTGCTTCAGTCAGGAATCGCGCTGCTGCTACGGTAGCAGGTTCGAATCCTGCACCGGGCATGGATGTGTGTGATGTGCTTTGGTTAGTTAGGTTTTAGCGGTTCTAAGTCTAGGAGACTGACGAACTCAGATGTTGTCCCATAGTTCTGAGAGCCATTTGAGCCATTTTTTGAGCTCCTTTCCATTTGAAAACTCTTTGTTTAGGAATCACTGTGCAAGCTATCCTCCCTCCCCCCCCCCCCCCCTCCCTTCAGCCCCTAAAAAGTAGTGGAGTGGGCGTTGTATTGTAACTTCCTGACAGATTTAATATGTGTAATGAACTGGACTGTAGCCTGGAAATTTGCATTTTGCAAGCAATGGCTTGAACGACTGAGCCGCATGGAGTGGCCGCGCGGTTAGAGGCGCCATGTAACGGATTGCGCGTCCCATCCCGCCGGAGGTTCGAGTCCTCCCTCAGGCATGGATGTGTGTGTTGTTCTTAGCGTAAGTTACCTTAAGTAGTGTACGAGTCTAGGGACCAGTGACCTATGCTGTTTGGTCCCTTAAGAACTCACAAATATTTGAAAATTTTTGAACGAATCAGCTATCGAGATTGTTGTTGTGGTCTTCAGTTCTGATGCTGGTTTGATGCAGCTCTCCATGCTACTCTATCCTGTGCAAGCTTCTTCATCTCCAAGAACCTACTGCAACCTACGTCCTTCTGAATCTGCGTAGTGTATTCATCTCTTGGTCTCCCTCAAAGATTTTTACCCTCCTCGCTGCCCTCCAATACTAAATTGGCGATCCCTTGATGCCTCAGAACATGTTCTACCAACCGATCCCTTCTTCTTGTCAAGTTGTGCCACAAACTCCTCTTCTCCCCAATTCTATTCAATACCTCCTCATTAGTTATGTGATATACCCATCTAATCTTCAGCATTCCTCTGTAGCACCACATTTCAAAAGCTTCTATTCTCTTCTTGTCTAAACTATTTATCGTCCATGTTTCACTTCCATACATGGATACACTCCATACAAATACTTTCAGAAAGAACTTCCTGACACTTAAATCTATACTCGATGTTAACAAATTTCTCTTCTACAGAAACGCATTCCTTGCCATTGCCAGTCTACATTTTATATCCTCTCTACTTCGACAATCATCAGTTAGTTTTCTCCCCAAATAGCAAAACTCCTTTACTACTTTAAGTTTCTCATTTCCGAATCTACACTCCTGAAAATTGAAATAAGAACACCGTGAATTCATTGTCCCAGGAAGGGGAAACTTTATTGACACATTCCTGGGGTCAGATACATCACATGATCACACTGACAGAACCACAGGCACATAGACACAGGCAACAGAGCATGCACAATGTCGGCACTAGTACAGTGTATATCCACCTTTCGCAGCAATGCAGGCTGCTATTCTCCCATGGAGACGATCGTAGAGATGCTGGATGTAGTCCTGTGGAACGGCGTGCCATGGCATTTCCACCTGTCGCCTCAGTTGGACCAGCGTTCGTGCTGGACGTGCAGACCGCGTGAGACGACGCTTCATCCAGTCCCAAACATGCTCAATGGGGGACAGATCCGGAGATCTTGCTGGCCAGGGTAGTTGACTTACACCTTATAGAGCACGTTGGGTGGCACGGGATACATGCGGACGTGCATTGTCCTGTTGGAACAGCAAGTTCCCTTGCCGGTCTAGGAATGGTAGAACGATGGGTTCGATGACGGTTTGGATGTACCGTGCACTATTCAGTGTCCCCTCGACGATCACCAGTGGTGTACGGCCAGTGTAGGAGATCGCTCCCCACACCATGATGCCGGGTGTTGGCCCTGTGTGCCTCGGTCGTATGCAGTCCTGATTGTGGCGCTCACCTGCACGGCGCCAAACACGCATACGACCATCATTGGCACCAAGGCAGAAGCGACTCTCATCGCTGAAGACGACACGTCTCCATTCGTCCCTCCATTCACGCCTGTCGCGACACCACTGGAGGCGGGCTGCACGATGTTGGGGCGTGAGCGGAAGACGGCCTAACGGTGTGCGGGACCGTAGCCCAGTTTCATGGAGACGGTTTCGAATGGTCCTCGCCGATACCCCAGGAGCAACAGTGTCCCTAATTTGCTGGGAAGTGGCGGTGCGGTCCCCTACGGCACTGCGTAGGATCC